>NC_062281.1:68941389-69560849 GCF_902655055.1 Lutra lutra | reverse complement strand
CTTTTCAGTGATTATTTCACTACAAGACTGAGATTGAGCTGAGCTTCATCCCTAGATCCTGAGGACCAAGAATTTTGTCCACTCTGACTGGCAACGCTATGCTTCCCTCCTGCCTTGCCTCCCGAAACCGAGGCTTTCCTCCTAAGGTGTCCGACGCTCCCTGGTTCCCAGGAGCACTGTCCCTGCCACTGCTCTCCCTGGTCAGACCACTGACCACTCCAGAAGGGCTGGAAATGCAGACTGCAGTTGGGCAGTTCCAGGATCCATCCAGGACAGGGAAGGGAAAAGGCTGCTTGCACTGCTTCTCATTCCTGGGTCTCAGATCACATACCCTGTCCCTGCCTAAGGTCAGCTGTGGAGTGTGAGTGTGCATGTGTGTGTATATGCGTGGAGGAGGGGGCTAAAATCTGATTTTTTTGCAATTTGAATAATCCAGCCAATAAGACTTCGCCATTTTTTAGGTGCCTGTGCGCGCACACGTACACACACACACACACACGCACACACACTTAATGCTTCTCACTCAATAGTAGTAACTATTTTGTAGAACCTGTTTATATCAGACACCATGCTAAATGCTTTGAACGGATTATCTAATATAATCTTCACAATCACCCTCTGAAGCAGATTTTATCATTACCTTTTTTTTTTTTTTTTTTTTTTTTTACAGAGAAAAACCAAGCCATGGAGAAATAAGGAACTTGTCCCATATTTCACAGCAGAGAAACTGGCATTTGAGAGGGGCTGGTCAAAACACTCCTGGACTTGGGCTCTCAGCCTGCAGGCTGAATGCTACGTGAAAACCACACCCCGGAATTGTTACTCAATTAAGTTGATGCCTTTTCCTCCAAGTTTCATGGCCCTTCACTTGATGAGTGCAGACTTATGGGGTACATGGGCAAATGTTTGAGACTGTAATGAGGACAAGGCTGTGAGCTGAGCAGTAATCTCCATGAGGGAGTTATCTTGGTTGCACCTGTCCTTTATCTATAAATTCTTGTCTGTCTTAAAGGCACTGAAGCATGAGAAACACTGAGACAGAATATAGAGTTGAAATACCGATGGAACAATGGCATAATTAGTTTGTCCAAAGAAACACAAGCCAACTGCAATTTGGCTTGATTATGCATGGAATTAAACTTTGTCTCTGCCAATCACGTTGGCATCATCATAAAAAAAAGGAACCCGGATCACCCCGGCTGGCCAGTGAATTGGACCGTGGCAACTTATATATTATTTTCTATGTGTCATATATGAAAATGATGCTAGTCCATTACTGTCAGTGGGACACATATTAATATTTATTAATTCAGCAGACATTTATGGAAGGCCTACTGTGTTACAGGTACTGTGGCAGGCTCTGTGTACAATAGCTAGTTGAAAGGCTATGACTTTTGCCCTCCCCTAAGAGTTCATTGTTAAGGGGGGATAAAATAAGATGACTGTGGGGGAGATTAAACATGGAGTATCAAGTACTCTCAAGTTTTAGAGATCAGGGTCATGTTCTTCCCTAGTGATCTGGAAAGTCTTCAAGAAGGAGGGGACATTTTACACCAAAAGGCAGAAATGCTGGAGGAAGACATACTAAGAAAAGAGAATGTCAACATTTAACATGATACATAAACTAAACGAGGCAAACCGAGTTTGGGCAAATGGTTATTTATTTATTTGACAGACAGATCACAAGTAGGCAGAGAGGCAGCCAGAGAGAGACAGGAGAAGGAGGCAGGCTCCCTGCTGAGCAGAGAGCCCGATGTGGGGCTTGATCCCAGGACCCTGAGATCACGACCTGAGCCGAAGGCAGAGGCTTTAACCACTGAGCCACCCAGGTGCCCCAAATGGTTTTAACTTACACAAACTGCTTCAACCTTCACAGAAACTTAAAAAATGAACACACTTTCTTCAATTTTTTAAATGACTGCCCAGTCCTGAAATATTGCTCTCACTAACAAATAGACGATACATTTTAAGTATTTGAAAATTCGAGGCATTCTTTCTTCAAATAAATGTTAATGCTTTGTTTTACTTTGAAAGTGTACTGCTAATAGAAAAAATATTTGATGAGATATCACCTCATACCTGTCAGAATGGCTGAAACAACTACACAGGAATCAACAGGCAATGGCAAAGATGGGAAGACAGGGGAACCCTTTTGCACTGCTGGTGGGAATGCAAACTGGTGCAGCCACTCTGGAAAACAGGATGGAGTGTTCTTGAAAAGTTAAAAATGGAACTACCTTATGACCCAGCAACTGCAGTACTAGGTATGTACGAGAAGGGCACAAAAATATTGATTCGAAGGGGTCCATGCACCCTGATGTATAAATATCAGCATTATCAACAATGGCCAAACTATGGAAAGAGCCCAAATGTCCATCGACTGATGCACTGACAAAGAAGATGTGGTAAATACAGATGCAGTGCATTATTTCTCAGCCATAAAAAAAAAGAATGAAATTTTGCCATTTGCAATAACATGGATGGAGCTATTGTATATTATACTAAGCAAAATAAGTCCGTCAGAAAGAGACAAATACTGTATGAGTTTACTCACATGTAGACTTTAAGAAACAAAACGGATGAACATGGAGGGGCAAAAGAGAGAGGCAAACTAGAAAATAGATTCTTAACTATAGAGAACAAACAGGGTTACTGGAAGGGAGGTGGGTGAGGGATGGGTTAAATGGGTGATGGGGATTAAGGAGAGCACTTGTGATGAGTACTGGGTGTTGTATTAAGTGACGAATCACTAAATTCTACAGCTGAAGCTAATATTACATTGTATGTTAATTAACTGGAATTTAAGTTAACTTGAAAAGAAAAAGAAAAAAAAAAGACCTGAAGGATATATACCACAATGTTAAATGAACTGATTATTTCTGGGTATTGGGACTCTGATTAATTTTCATTTTCTTCTTTGTGCTTTTCTGAGTTTCCCAAATTTCTAATAATCAAGATGTATTTGTTCTGTAACTAGTTAAAGGCACAAAAGTTACTCTAAATGGTCCTTTAGATGAGTTACTCTAGTTAAAAAGTCAGAGCTGGTGAGTACATGGGCTGAACAAATATGTAAGTCCCACTCACATGACAGGCACTGTCCTTGTCATGGATGCAAAGGTGAGTCAAAGTCCCCTTACAGAGTTTGCAGTCTACTGAGGGAAAAGAAATTAAATGACTTAAATAAATTACAACTATATCATTATGACTTAGAGGAAAGAAAGGAACAGTGTCCTGTGAAAGGGAGTCATGGGAACAAACGATGTAACTGTGGCAGGGAGAGGGCAGGTGGCATCTGGGGCTAGATGTGAAAGTGAGTAGGGTGGGCTGGGGGCGAGTGTCCTGCTGGGGTGATCAGGAAGTGAACCACTGCCCTGGGGTAGAAAAAGATGGGACTAGTGGCAGGACCAATGACATGGGGCTGGAGCACCCTGAGGGGGAGGATGGACTGGACAAGAAGAATTTGGGCGGTGAGGAGGTCCAGCTCTCGTGGGAACTTGCAGGTTGTCTTTGGCCAGTAACTAAATCCGTCCTCGAGAGTCAGCAGTGGAAACTCAAGGTAATGAGAGACAGGGGCAAAGAACTCCAATGCTTGAGTCACCTGGCCCTGGTATGAACCCCAGATTTCCCCTGGAGGTGCGCCTACCCAGCTTCCTTAAACTCCACCTTAGTCATCTGTAAAAAGGAACTACACCCTCCACCCCCTCCAAGGGTAAGGTGGATTTTAGGCTAAGTAAGAAATAATGAATTTGAAGAACGGCACCTAGAACATAGGACCCAATTTAGAAAATAATTATGGTTATTACCAAGCAACATCTTGGGTATCAAAAATCCTTTCTATTACTTCTCTTCAGAGGTAAAACCCAAAGTAACCTGTATTAGCTGTTGTTCTTTTTTTTTAAATTATTTTTTTTATACCTGATATAACTATTCTTTCTATACCTCTATAATTAAAGAGACTGTTTTTAGGGTATCAGCTTTTATGAAAAAGAAACAGGCTTGTATAAATATAATCATACATACACCCAAACACACACGTACATACCTACTATTTTTTAAAACATTGTTTTGGGTTTGCATCATTAAATTTAACTGGGCTTGGAATAAGCAAATATACTCTACACTGCCAGGCGATCCTACATTTTCATATTATCACAAATGCATTTTAAAGGATCTAATTCAAAAGAGGAAATGGAAAGAGAAAAATTTTAAATGACCACACAGGAGAGTGTGTTTTGTGTTCTGCAGAATGGTTAGTTTTGAGGACACTAACTTACAGCTGTTGTGGTAAAGAAGAATGAGAAGATCTTACCAAAAGGGAAAAACTGAATCGAACTGAAGAGAAAAATAGTCTAGTACCCAACTGTTTGTTTGGATTGACCCCCTTCCAACAGTGTTGATGATTCCTGTTACTTAACATCATGATTAGTTAGTTAGACTAATTATCTGCCTTAAAAAACGTGCACACTGTTGGCTATTAAAAAAAAGTTGTGTTAAGCTGGTATTATTTTTTTAAAGATTTTTTTATTTGACACAGAGAGAGAGCACAAGTAGGCAGAGCAGCAGGTAGAGAAGAGAAGTGGGCTCCCCACTGAGCAAGAAGCAGGATGCAGGGCTCGATCCCTGGACCCTGCAATCATGACCTGAGCCGAAGGAAGATGCTTAATGGATTATTTATCACCCAGGCACCTCTTAAGCTAGTATTATTACTTAACCTAGGATTTCAGGTGAAAACGTCTCTACCCTGAAATGTTCATCTGTTCTACTTCTAATGTGTTTACAATCCTTATAAGAGGGTATTTCCACTCAATTGCCTTTATTGTCATCACTCAAACAACTTCGAAGTTACCAGGATATTACAGAAGCCAGGGTCCTCATGGGATCAGGGGCTATCCACCAAAGTAAAACTTACGGTAAATTTGGAAGATATTCTCTTTAATTAAATGTAGCTATTTATTCTCAACGAGGCTGCAGAAAGCTCTGAATGACTGGGGAAAATAGAAGGAAAAACCCCCCACTGTAAAGAGGAACCCTATCACTATGTGTTAAGTTGTGCTGGTGGAATTAAAGTCTTGAAACAAACAACAAACAAAGAAACAACAAACAAAGGCTTTTGAAGTGAGGGTCTCATAATAACTAAGTAATTTGAAACTGGGCAGAACTACACATTCCCTCAGGGGCCGCCATATTAACCTCCTTGTAACAGTAAAGTGTGTGGTTCGTCAAAGCATCCTGGCACGAGAGGGCCAGGCCAAGAGCTGGAGAAGATCACTTTTGGAACATCAACACAGAGCATCCTAAAAAGCCATCACTTTCCTGATGCTTCCAGGAAATACTGTGTTTCAGGACTTGGTGATTTAAAAATCCTGAGCTCTTGAAGCAGACATAGAAAATAATTATATGATCCTTTTATACTAAAGCACACTGCAAAAATTCATTAGTCTACTCACCAAGTTACAAGAGATGAGACTCACGTCTAATTAGGTATCAGGTGGGGCCCTTGACATTAGAGAATGAAGTTAAGTCAATATATTTCTTATCTATATTTGCAAAATATCTGTGATGGGCGAATTTTTGTCTTTTGGTCCCTTGGAGCAGAACGGGGGAAAACTGAAGGAAGTGTTTTATTTGGAATCTTATCAGCAGCTATAAATACTAGACAGAGCACCCAGTAGGTGTTTTTGACTGTTTTTGTAAACCCACTTAACTGTGCTAAATAAGAAAAGAATATGATGATATCGGGTGCCTGGGTGGCTCAGTGGGTTAAGCCTCTGCCTTTGGCTCAGGTCATGATCTCAGGGTCCTGGGATCAAGCCCCACATCAGGCTCTCTGCTCGATGGGGAGCCTGCTTCCTCCTCTCTCTCTGCCTATCTCCTCTGCCTACCTGTGATCTCTGTCTGTCAAATAAATAAATAAAAATCTTTAAAAAAAAAAAAGAATATGATGATATCATACCCTGTTCAAATATTCCTATTGAATTCTCTATACATCTCTGAACTCAAACTGTATAACCTCTCGATCTACCAAAGAATTCTTAGAGTATAGGAACAGTTTCAGAGAGTAATTACTTTCTTTTTTCCTCCCAAGTGAGATCAGCCTTCCTGTCACCAGAGCATTTGAGATGTTTGGGGCTTTACCTTTGATGAATACATGACATGCCAAGTTCTATGGGTCTCCAGATTCATCACTCCCCAAATTTATAGGGATGTATGCAGTGTGATTTGATAAATTGTTTTGTTTTGCCTTTCATCAGTCACACGATATTGAAAGGACGCTCCCAGTATATCTTAGGCATCATCTATCAAAAATAAGGCTTCGGGGAGAACAAATAAAACGCAGTAAAAACTTGTTGAACTGATAACTATATAATATGAATGTGTCATCCCTGAATATGAAGGACCACTATAAGAGGCTCATATTTTATTTTTTTAAGCAAGTTTACATATCTGTTTCCCAGTGGTTTAAAGTACATTTTGGTTCAAATGTTTACAAAGCTTCCAAGTATCTTTGGGAGAGAGAGTCCTATAAATTAAAATGATTATTAATCTTACTAAATCTATTCCTTTTTACTGGCACTTACTTAGGAGATCTGTGCCCCCTTATGATGGATTGGTTTGGCAACTACTTGATATACTAGTATATGAAATAAGAAGTTGGAGCTTGGTACTTTGTTTTGCCTTTAAAAGAGAAAAAAATATCGATGAAATCTCTATTTTAAAAATCTCTATTAAACTGATAAGTAAACTGAGCCAAAAAGAGTTGAAAAGAGAATACTGGGACTTTAAAATTGCTGGATCTGGCATTTTAAATCAAGGTGGGGATGGTAATTATTGCATTTATTAATTTAATTTAATTTCATCATAAGAACAATGAGTTTCTTCTAATTAATAAAATGTTCTCTATCCAAGGCCACTAATGACTCTGAGTCCATGAAAATATGTTTGAATCCCAGAAGAAAACTGCTTTACAGGTTGTAGGGCCTCAATTTCTCTTGAGAGACATAAAGTGTAACAGTCAAAATCTCTGTTAAACAGATTCCACGGTTAACATCCTTTTTTAGACCTTACGCACAACCTTCAACTCCACAGATACGGAAAACCTAACTTGCCAATATATAATGCTCAAATGAATGAGCAATCAGAGAAAATAAAACAATAGGAAGATTTCAAGCTTGCTCTTCTGATAGGAAATATTTAAAGGATTGATCATTTCCAGGGCTGTTGGTAGCCTGGGGTCAGTGGGGACTCTCACACACAGGTTAGAAAGAAGGAGGTATACATTACAGATCCTGAACAACTTCTAAGACATGCTGTTGAGTGAAAGAGGTAAATTATAGAATAATAAGTCTAATACGATCCAACTTATGTAAATGCCTCCTTCCCTCATGTAGTAATAAAATAAATGCAAAAATAAAGATCTGGGAGGCTTCAAACCAAACTCCCAACAGAGCCTGGGGTGGGCAAGGCTGGAGGCAGGAAAGAGAAGCCAAATAAAGGGGCTTTTCACATGGTTACTCTAGATATTCCTGTATCAATTCAATATTGTGTGGCAAGATATGTCCTATTTCTTACATAATTATAATTTTAAAAAACCCACATCTTTATAAAAACTTGTTTATGAATTATGTCATTCACATTTTTTTTTTCATAGAATTTCAAAGCAGGCAAAGCAACATTCTATTTCATTGAATTTATGGCTTGCAAACTGTACTCTGAAGCCTTAGGGACTTTCTAGAGTCCCTTGGGGGACAGGGAATGAAGGTTGCAGCTGGTGGGCTTCAATCACTAACACACACACACACACACACACAGTCACACACACACATACATATACACACAAACACACGCATACACCTAGATACCTCCCCTCCAACTCTGACTTCCAGCATTGGCTTTCTCTGTTTCACAAATTAAAATTAAATTGTAAGATTTTTGTGGGGTGCCTGGGTGGTACAGTCGGTTAAGCACCTGACTCTTGGTTTCGGCTCAGGTTTGTGAGATCAAGCCCCGGGCCAAGCCTGCTCCATGCTCAGTGTGGAGTCTGCTTGAGATACTGTCTCCCTCTTCCTCTGCCCCTCCCACTCATGCTATCTCTCTCTCTCCCTCTCTCAAATAAAATAAATCTTAAAAAAAAAAAAGTAAGGTTTTTTGTGTTTTTTTTTTTTTTGACAGAGAGATCACAAGCAGGCAGAGAGGCAGGCAGAGAGAGAGGAGGAAGCAGGCTCCCTGAGAGAGCAGAGAGCCCGATGCGGGGCTCGATCCCAGGACTCCGAGATCATGACCTGAGCCGAAGGCAGCGGCTTAACCCACTGAGCCACCCAGGCGCCCCAAAAAAGTAAGGTTTTGTGTGAACAGTGTTTCAGGGCTTAAAAATGTTAAAGACTATTATGCTTCCATTTTGAATTTGTCCCCATGCTGACGATGTGATTTGCCCAAGGTCACACCCCAGTGCCAGAGCCCAGAGAACCTTGGGTCTCTTGCCCTGTACCACATGGCTTCTTCATAACCCCAGAGGTCCTCTCATCTTGTACATGCATCACATATCCCCTCACTTGGAAGTCAGAAGCAGCCAGCAATAGGGATGAACACACTTCACCTTATACCAGCTTCCCTATTCATTTCCACTTAAATGTTTAGATTTACCTTTTAATACCATACCTAAGTGGAATAACATGCAGTCTTCTAGCTTTTTAAGAAGGATAACTTTTATAGAAGATGATCTGAATACATAAAATAGTTTCTGCTATTTTCCTCAAGTTAAAAAGATTCCCAAACTAATTAACAAAATGACATTTATTACAGTCAGTAAAGTATAACACTGAAGTCACTAAGTACAAAATAGCTTGAATGAGTCACCTCACCCACCCAATTAAGAGCTGACCCACAAGATCCAAGAGGATGATAGTTCAAAAGAGACAGAAGGGCCACTCATTCTACAGGAACCAAACCACAGAGGCACGTCCCCTCAAGAAAACAGTTCATTGTCATTCTCACCTACAGAGATGAATTGAAAACAGCTACAGACCCAGAAAGGGCAAAGAGAAAGCCACCCCCTGGGTTGTTAGTTATTGTCACACAGTGAAAAATGGTAATGAAATAACAACCTGACATGGACTACCAGACCCCCAAACAGTCCTTTTCACATTCCTCCTGCTAACAAGGATCTTCACTTCTCTCAATGCCTAGTCTTTTTTTTTTTTTTTTTTAAATTGGTGTTAGTATCACTCATGTTAGCTCTGAATCACACACTGCCTGGTTCCAGTGGCTTAATTTCCTTGTGTGGGATGTATCTTCCCATCTAGATCATAAGTACAGGAGGGCAGGGCTGTATCTTAAAGGGTATCTTGTAAAGCGTATACAATGAATTAATTCGTAGGTAGTCAGTGGATATTATTGACTACCCACCATGTGCCAGGCACTGTACTAAACTATAGAGATATAGATGTGTGATGCTTAGTCTTATGTGTCAACTTTTACCAAGTTACTGGATCAAACACTAATCTAGGTGTTGGTATGGACATATTTTGTAGATGTGGTGAATGTCTACAGTCAGTTGACTTTAAGTAAAGGAGATTACCACCAACAATGGGAGTTGGCCTTATCCAGTCAGTTGAAAGGTCTAAAAAGCAAAACTGAGTTTTCCGTGAGAAAGTACAAACTCTGCCTCAAGACTATGGTATCAGCCTCTGCCTGAAAGTGTCCAGCCCGCCATCTTGCCCAGTTGATTTTAGACTTGACACATCCTGTAATCCTGTGAGCCCATTCCTTAAAATATAACATCTATACTATGTAAGCATCATAAATACATTGCATCTATTTGTATCTATTGTCTACACACACACACACACACACACACACACACACATATACCCATACATATACCTATACATATATATCCTACTGGTTCTGTTTCTCTGGAGAAGATTAATACAAGAACTGAACAAAATTCAAGATTCTGTTATCATGGAACTTACATCCTTCTTGGGGAAAACTAATAACCACTTAAACACATCACTAATTGGAAGAAAAAGAGTGAGTGACAAAACTGCAGAAAAAATAAGGCAAGACAGGTATGATTACAAGTGGCTGAAATGCTGCATTTGGACCCCATAGCCTGGGAAGGCTTCCCTGAAGCAGTGACATTTAAACTGAAACAGGAGTTGATATTCTCATTACTTTTTTTGTTCCTTTCACAGAGCTTGTATAAAAGTGATTTACATAGTATGCACTCAATAAATTATTTTGAATAACAATGAGCAGATTAATAATATGTACTTATGGAAGATTGGCCATTCTAATTTTAGGTAACTAAGGAACAAGCCAAGTTTAAGACCTTAATGAGAAGAAAGTCTTTCCTCCAAGCTGAAATTACATCAACGTGGAGCCAGAAGCTTTTGTTTCTGACTTGATTAATGAATGGAGGTGACTGATTAAGTCGTTCTGGGTATGCAATGGCTTTTACCTGCACTAATTTGAAAACAATAGAGATATAACACAGTTGCTGGACAAAGTACAAAGCAGAACCTCTTCTGTCTCTTCTTACCGCATTCTCCTCCTCCTCTCCTTCAAAGCATGCCAATACGCATTCACCCTAGTCCCACAAGACTTGATCGGTTATTTATCAGGGAGAAAAGATCCCATATTCCATCCTTCTTGTCCATGATGCCTACTATCTAACACATCACATTTACTATCTTTTTTTTTTACTATATTTTTATTGAATGGTGGTGTGTGTGTGTGTGTGTGTGTGTATAAGGGGAGAGGGGCAGACAGAGAGAAAGTTGAGATTCCTTCAAACCTAAATCCAAGAGATGTTTTTATCATTCCAGAGCTGTGCCTCATATTAATTAGAGGAGATCTGGACAGACAACCATTTCACAAGGGACAGCAAGACTCAGATCTGCTTCTCAAGGAATGCAGACTTGAAGATTATGTTCTTGGCACATAAGAATATGCTAAGTGGAGAAAAAATATATATATATATCTCAAGGTGCTGGCTTCTTTAAATGTTCAAAAAGTTTCTAGGGGAGAAACCATGTCTTAAGACAATGATTCCACCTACTGAGAGGGTTTAACTGAGTGAGCTAGGATGGTGCGGTTTGTCCCTTTGCAAGATGTCAGTAAGACTTCTCCCCTTCGTGTTTTGAGCTGTGATGTGAAATGCATGAGCAAAGGCTGATGCTCTGAGCAGAGAAGGTGTGTTGGAACATTTTCAAGCGGACTCTCAAAGGCAGTAGAGGTTGACCGGAACAGGGAGTGTGTGAAGAGATAAGAGGCGGTGCTAAAGACTTAATTAACACCTAAGCTCTGAAAAACAGACAGAATACTCTGCCCAACAGGCATGAACAGCATTTCCTCAGTAGCAGGCTATGTTTTTTTTTGGGGGGGGGGTGGTGGTCATAGGTGAGAAATTCAGAGTTTTTTTCAGCAAAGAAGAGGGGAAAGGGAATGATAAGCAGAGATTAAAAAACACTCATAGAGCCAAGACTCAGATTTTTGGAATTAAAATGGACCACAGAAATAACTCAGTTTCTCATCTTCATTATTTAAACGATGAACCCAAAGCCCAAAGGGAAACACATTTCCCCTGAAGAAATCTCATCTTGCTTCACCGGGAATAGGTACTTCTCTTCTCTAGGTGGAAGCAACCCAAGTCTAGCAGTAGGTTTTTGACAGGAAACCATCTCTCAAGAGCTTGCTCTAGGCCTTAGTTTTCAATGATATTATAGCAAGAGACCACTTGTAAATGAAACTCTGTGTTTTTGCATTATGTGCATGGGCCTGTCATGGTCACACCTATTCACACGGACTTGAGCTGGCTTCATAATAATGATGCCAGTGGTAGGGATTTATGGGTTGCTGCTCAAGGACAGATGTTCTGCTTTCCAGTGTGAACACAATACTTCTGAAGATGCACTATGTGCAGAACCTTCTATGCATCACTACACACCCCTTTTGACCTTTGACCCAAACGCGCATACAGGTATGCATGCGCGCGCGCGTGCACGCGCACACACCCACCCACCCACCCACACACACACACACACAAACACCCTGAAAGTTCAAGCTACCCACCTGTCCTCCCATTTGCTCTAGTCTTTTGGAGCTTACCCATCTTTTCCAGGCTCTCATGTCCCAGATAAATTTTATGGGCTCTGCCTTGCTCTGATTGTCCCTCATTTTTAGTGAATATGGTTGAGGAATAATATTCTCGATAATGTTTACTTTGTTTCTCAAATCTTCTCCTTAGATTAGATTTTCCATGGCCTTCAACTCTGTTCCGGAAGTAGAATGCCCTTGCCCTGTTGCTATCTACATTTGGATGGCTTCCCACCTCCTCCACCCTCTCTGGGTTCCTTCTCACTAGTAACTTTCCACTGTGAGCAAGATAATATATTCAGGCCTGCAGCTTGTGCTCCCTTGCTCTGGTCCTGGTCCCCCTTCAACCTGTGTGGCTGCTACTTTTGCATTTTAGCCACCACCTGGGGGTGAATGTTAACAGTATGTGTTTAAATTTCTGCAGCTCTTGCCATTGTAAGTCGGGTATGGGAGCCAAAGCAGAAAGTAAAACTCAAACAAACCAGAATTTTGAACAGAAGTATGACTTGTACGTAATTCATGAGTTTATTAATTGTTTTTTTCCTGCTCTGGGTGAGATGTTAGCTGCCATTGAGTCACTAACCATAATAAACGGACAGACAAGGTGACGGTAGAAACAGGTCTTTGATTAAAAATCTATGCCCTGCAAACCCGCAAATTAGATCAGAGTTGTTCTGGGTATGGGATGGGATAGAGTTTCTCAGCAAACATACAATTGCCATAGACCACTCAGAAAATAAACAGGCACAGGTCTAAAGAATTTCAGATAAGCGATGCTTGGAAAAGTACAAAAATATGCTTTTAAAATGATACTGGTATCAGATATCCATTTAAAGCCTTAAAAAAGCATCGTGAAATATCTGGTCTTGAAGAATTCCAAATGGCTGGCTTCTGTGCTTTTTGCCCCTTCCCTCCTCTGCCCCTCCAGAACTGAGCAAGGTTTTAGCACCTTGTTGACAGAGCCAAGAAGTGAATGATCGACACTAATGGGATTTTTAATCTTCAACCTAATTAACTTTGTTAAAATTAAGGCTTACCAGGAAGAATCAGCACAAAGAAATTAATTAAAGCAATGGAATTTTTGCTGGATTTAACAGCTGAGTACTGACTATAGCTATAATGCACACAGAGACAGATATTTTAAATTCATTTCCATCTTTCTCTTGTGTGCTTTCGTGATTTTCCCCAAGCAGAGAGGGTCCCTCTTTGCCATAGGCACAGACCATGGCATCCTATGAGGAGACTTCCTTGTCCGTCAACACCATATACCCTAGACCTCGTTGGATCTGGCTTGTCTGGAGTCTGGCAAGGTGTCTGACATATGGCAAGTGTCCGATACATGTTTGTTGAAATAATGACTGTGTGAATGAGTAAGTAATTATAACTTAAAAAAAATCAGTGGTAATAAGTGATGGCATTGATGTTCCAGCTTCTTTTCCTTACCTTGTGTTTATTATATGGAAAAAAAAAAAGCAAAGATAAAGTGAACTGAGTGTTTCCTTCTTTGTAGAAACTAAGCAAGTCAATGTATGTAACGCTGTGTAGTAAATAGAAGAATCTTTCATAGTGGCTGAGTTCTGAGTAGACCCACTACCAATTAAAATCGACATATGCCTGAAATGCTATTGGTGAAAATAAAGCAGTACCTTTGTTTTGGATCCTAGAAGAATGGAATATTTTTGATGAGTCAGCTTTGTATAGCTGTAACTATGAGAAAATGTTCAGGATAGCAGAACTTATAAATTTTACCACAAATTTCCCTGACTCAATATCATTACACAATGATCATACTTTAAAGTTTTTTTTTTTTTTTTTTTTATGACTGGAGTTCTTAACCATGAACAGCAGCTATTAGATGCTGTTCTGTACAACAGTGATAGTTTCAGTCCTCTGAGTTTCACAGGGCTACTTGTCTGTATTCTTTTTTGTTTTTAAAGATTGTTTTTATTTATTTGAGGGGAAAGAGGGGGAAGAGAGAGAGCAAGCACAGGATCAGGGGGAGGGGGAGGGATAGAGGGAGAATCGGACTCTCCACTAAAGAGGGAACACGATGTGGGGCTTGATCCCAGGACCGTGGAATCATGGCCTGAGCTGAAGGCAGATGCTTAACGACTAAGCCACCCAGGTGCCCCTTGTCTGTATTCTTTTTGATCCCTTTAAACTTGGCAGTTTGGACCACGTTATCTCCATCTTCACTCCAAACTCTGGGACAAACATAGCTCTAAACAAGTAAGTAAGAACAGTATTTCGCCAAGTCACTATAGCATTTTTTTTTATCACTTTCATTCTTTAGCCATTTTTTAAAAATGAAGGCATCTACGTTATATCACCAACAATAGTGCCAGACACTGAACATATATACAATGAACAAAACACAGTCCCTCTCCTGGGACTCTGGATCTAAAGCCCAGAGAGGAAGCTTACAAAAAATCCAACGATGTAGTAATAGCTCTACAGAGGTGTCCACGGATGGGCCATAGGGCAGGGAGAAGACAGCAGGGGCCCATGTAGGGTAGGAAGGGGGTGGAGGTGGAGTCACAGGGCACCGGCGCCTTGGAGGTTAAGCAAAATTTTAGCAGATGGAGTAGGGAATGAGATGGAATCCACATAAACCAAGCGTAGGGGCAGGAACTGGTTGGGGGTCGGAAGAGGGTGAAGTTTTGGGTAAAGAGGGGCACTCTGGTGTTTGGAAACCAGCTAGAAAGATCTGGATCAGACTGCAAAGGTAAAGTCATTAAAGGTTTTTCATCAGGGGTAGGATATTATTTTAAAAATCCTTGCGGTGCCACTGTGAAAAATACTCAACAGTGAGAAAAGACTTGAAAAACCAGGGAAACCCTGAACAACCTCTATTGGATCACTTTAGTGAAACAGCAAACACGGGCAGCAGGAGACAGTGGGCAGGCAGCTGCTTTCATTGTCCTCTGCCTCAGTCAGTTGGCATTTGCCAATGCTCTCTTCTGGTCAAAGCAATACTGTGTCCCATCTTTACCTGCAGACCTGGAAGAAATCTATACAACCATACTCTGACTTTTCAATTTGCTATTCCTTAAGCGCTGACCACCAAAACCAAGGTAGTAGGTTGTAAAGTGATGAAGTTGGACCAGCAAACAAGCAAGGGAGGCAGGTGTACCAGGGACAAAATGTGGACAAAGGCAAAGGGCGGAGGTGAACTGATTAGTAACATAGGAGAAGAAGATGACTGTTGTTAAAGGCAAAGAGGGGCAGGTAAGAACAGCAGGTCCAGGCATACAAGTTTCCAAGTCTATAAGGCCAATTAGGTCAAGGAATTGTACCAGGGTAGAGTAATGACAAAGATTCATACTCAGGGAGCAGTCAAGTGGTCCCACACAGATCAGGATCTAGACAGAAGCGTGAGTGAGGGCCACTCCTAGGGTCTGCTTGAGGTCCTAGTACTCCTAGGGTCTGCTTGAGGAGAACTCCAGGTTTAGGTTCAGGTAAATCTTGGTTCACAAGTGGAGGAGATAATCAATTACAATTGCAGACCAAGGGCAGAATGCTGGGAGCTGTCCACTCAGGGCATAGGAAATAAGGTGGTCAATCCATGAAGAAATGAAAAACAATGATGAAACTATTAAGAGTAGGTCTGCTTTTTATTACAACCATGTGCCAACACTTCTAAACAATATTAGTAATAAAGTACTCCTTTTATTGATCTAAGGTCTAAGCAATTGTTGGGCTTTACACAAACTAGCCATTTTCTTACATCTCCTTTTATGAACACGGTATTCTGCAAGAAAATTAAATTAGAAGAACTACCAATTATACACCTGTCTCTTCTGATATTCTCAGACTCAGCTACATGCATTTATTTCAAGAGTACAGTTCTTGGGGTGCCTGAGTGGCTCAGTCGTTAAGTGTCTGCCTTCAGCTCAGCTTATGATCCCAGGGTCCTAGGATCGAGCCCCTCATTGGGCTCTCTGCTCAGTGGGAAGCCTGGTTCTCCCTCTCCCTCTCCCCTGGCTTGGGCTCCCTCTCTCTCTCCCTCTGCATCAAATAAATAAATACAATCTTTTTTTTTAAAGATTGTATTTATTTATTTGATAGACAGCGATCACAAGTAGGCAGAGAGGCAGGCAGAGAGAGAGGGGGAAGCAGGCTTTCTGCTGAGCAGAGAGCCCAAAGCGGGGCTCCATCCCAGGACCCTGGGATCATGACCTGAGCTGAAGGCAGAGGCTTTAACCCACTGAGGTACCCAAGGTGCCAATATACCATCTTAAAAAAAAAAAAAAAGATTCAAGAGTACAGTTCTTAACTGCTGAAAGTATATAAACTCACTTTGACTATACTTCATTATTTCCTAACCTTGGTGGTTCCACATAGTCCTTTATTTAAATAGTAGATTCTAAATAAATATAATAGTACAGTGATTGTAATGATGAAGAAAGAGAACCAGTCATAATTCTGTCATTCTATGTGACCCTCTGGAATTTTTTAAAGGTTTTTATTTATTTATTTATTTGAGAGAGAGAGAGAGAGAAAGCATGTGCACACACAGCAGCAGCTGGGGGGAGGGGGAGTGGACATCCCAAGACACCACGATCATGACCTGAGCTAAGCCAAAGGCAGATGCTTAACCAGCTAAGCCACCCAGCCGTCCCACTCTCTGGAATTTTTATTTATGCTTAAAATCTTAAATAATAAAACAATACAAATTGCAAGATGAATATTTTTGTTTGCAAAATGCAAATTTGAGTTCACACATGAGGTATCTTACTGATTTTGAGCAATACCTATTAAGTTAAATTTCTTTATTAATGTAAAAACTAAAATATTAAGAAAAGGCTAGTTCCTGATTCTTTATCATGTATCATGAAATGATACTGTCATATAGAGAAAGGAGTGTTAAAAATCCCTTCTGGGCGTTCCACACACTAGATACAACACTGGAACAAAGGTGGTTGAAATGGGGAGTGTGAGGCGAGAAGTGAGAGAGCATGGCAGGCAGCTCCTGAGAGGACACACTTGAAATTTCCAGGCGTGATCTGAGGGTCACCCAAAATAGTATGTATGTAGGTCCTGACTAGGGTGGATACATTTTCCCTGCAGAAATTTACCGAGAAGTGGGATTTTTACACAGCTCCAAGGCCGACCCTTAGAGGTCTGTGAGATTTCGTATTCTACTTCATGGGTGATATATCATAAGGAGGAACTCTAGTTTGACCAGAATCTCTCCAAAAGAAAGGCTCAACTGAGAGTTCCTGAAGGGCAGGGACTGTACGTTTCATTTCCAACCCTCCGGGACAATCACAGAGATGGTGTTGGCAGAGGGAAAAAGCCCTGAATAGATATCAAACAAGATGAAGTGTTACAGCATAATTCACATCTTTCTTCAAATTGATCCAGTTAGTCTACTGCTTGCCTTCAGTTTTACACGGATTCTTTTCTCAATCATTTATTAATAAATATATTAATAAATAATAAATTATAAATACATATTATAAAAATTTAAATACATTAATAAATAATAAATATATATTAATAAATATGCATTGTTGCCTACTCTTTGGAGGCACTATTTTAAGTACTGGGAATATAACAATTGAATAAGCAGTGGTAAGTCTTGGGAGTAAAGTGTTTCTTTTTTTTTTTTTAAGATTTTATTTATTTATTTGACAGAGAGAGATCACAAGTAGGCAGAGAGGCAGGCAGAGAGAAGGGGGGACGCAGGCTCCCTGTTAAGCAGAGAGCCCGATGTAGGGCTCGATCCCAGGACCCTGAGATCACGACCTGAGCGGAAGGCAAATGCTTAACCCACTGAACCACCCAGGCACCCCAGTAAAGTGCTTCTTGATCACCAAATGACATGATTTAACACATTGCTCAGGACACACCCATATGCACCTGTCCCTACTTGCTAAAGCAACCTTGCCAACCATTCGGGAAATAGGAACTAAATGGAATTCTCTTCTGAATCACACTGAGTGACCTGGTTTTACGCAGTAGGAGACTGTTAAATGCAAAAACTCCGAAAACCCTCTTCAGAGATTTATGATTGAACTGAAATTTTGTCCTACTAATTACAAGGGACAGTCACATTGGGTTTGGACTCGGGGCTTGTACTCTCTCATTAAATTTACCACCTGGCATGTAGTAGACCCTCAATAAATATTTATTAAATGAATTAATCATACAATACCAATAATGGCTCATTTGTGATATATTAATAATATATAAAATTCTCAGTAATTTATTGTCTATTGCAACTTGATTTCCCTTACACTCTTCATTCAGTCTTAAATGGCCGTTCACTCCCGTTTTCTTTTACTACTTCACTGCATTAAAACACTGCTTTCTTCCCCCAGCTTGTGATTTAAATATGCTAGCAGAAATTCCTATTAATTCCATTCCAAGTATTTGCACAGAACTGATCCACCATAGCCGTCTGCTAATGATGCATCTGTCATTTTATTGACACCCCTAAACAGCTTTATTCTCTTTTCTAATTAAGAGACAAAACTGGTATTGTCAGCTGATGAACCGACATTTGGGGGCTTTTGTTCTAATGTAAAAGGCAGCACATTATGATGCTAAAACAAAAACTCAGGAATGTTAACAGAAAAGCCCACTAGACAAAATATATTTACATGTACGATTTGAATTAAGCTTGTTATAAGCCTAATGCGCATACAATATTTTGAGTTACAGGAAAAAAAATATACACTCATGGCAAAATATATTCAAAACAAAAAGTGGCGCTTGCTACCCTAACTGGCCATTAAAATTCGGAACAGAGCAGTCTCGTGTACTCTCTGGACAATCAAAAATCCTAAGAAAAAAAAAAAATTAAACCTTTTAAAGCTGACCAAAATGATATGCTGGAACGTAAGCTGTCAGAGAGTAATAATTATGTTTAAATAATACCTAACTAGGAACTAAAAGTTCTTACAGAAAAGCCATAGAAATGAGGTAAATAGCACATTTTTAAAGGCTAAAAAAGCAATGATTTCCTGATGATTATATTAGCCAATTGCCAGAGAAACGACAATTACATACAAGTACGGGACTAACAGCTCACCAGAACGTTCTCAAGCAACTGAGGAGGACAAGCCGTAAAACCTCTATCACCATCACATTAAAAATCTAATCTAAAATCATTGCATGTCAGAAAATTAAGGATTCATCAAAATATTCCCAAAGGTTATGTGCTGAAAGGAATGCATAAGAAGGAACCACACTCTTTGATTTCTTTACACAGAAATGTATCGCAGGGTCTACATTTTCAAATAAACTAAATATAAAATCTGGTCTGCCAAATGAGATCATTGTTACAGAGCAGTTAGCATACATTTTGGCACGCAGAAAGTGTCTGATAATGTTAGCTGCTCTTATTATTGTTGTTATTATTGTGGTGTCAGAATTAGCTCATTGCTTTTCATGGTTCCTTCCCAAGGTTTAAAAGAACCCCGGAAGAATTTCTTGTAGCTAAGCCATAAAATAATTTCAGCTAATTCTGTTTCTTTCCTTCCTTCTACCTATTTTTGCTCTGGTGTGGCACACTAGTTCCAAGTTCTTGTCATTTATGTAATTTCACCCTCTTTGCTAAATGCTGAGGACTAAGACTCTGACCTGTATGTCTTGCTTTTAATGTCTTATCAGCCCAACCTTGCCTTTCGTATCATTCTCGGGACTACGAGCAGAACCTCCCTCACATGAAACCCAGGGCTGACTTCTGCTTGCCGAGAAGCAGAGTTTGGATATGTTGCTTTTGAGCACTTACCATTTCATTAAGCCTGTTACCTGCCTGCGCCAAGATTAGGATCTACCAGCTGCCTTGCCCTAAGCCCCTGAGAATCAGATCTTGGTCTTTCACCTTTTAAAAGGTTCCCATGGTCACTAGTCTAGCTAGATTTACGTAGAATTGATTCTTTAACCCTAGAAAAGTCATTGAGGGAAAGAAGGTACCTTATCCCGATCAAAAAAAAAAACCTTCTGTGACAACAAAATCAATTTATAAGTTACAACCCAAATGTTGGCTCTGTGTAGCAGTGGATGCCCACAGATTCAGTAAGCCCCCCCCCCCCCCCGCCCCAACCCCCTTCCCAAGCTCATGGGAGCCACTATGTGTGAGATGACCCAGTCCTGGTTTCGGCTGACTAGTCCAGGGTGGGCATCTCACCGATGCTGAGTCAAGACGAGCCCCCCTTTTTGGGAATATTTTGGACCAGCCAACAAGTGGGTATAAATTATTCAGAGCAGAGCAAAACAATGCATACAGTTAATATGTGGTTATACAACCAGTTAGTGATTATTTTGTCCACAGAGAAATTAGGAGGAAAATACTGCTCTGAGGCAGAGAATATAGAGTGACTACCTAGTGTGCAAAAAAAGCTAATGTTTCGGAAGGATCCTACCCATGTATGAGGAGGACTATATTAGCCTTTCCTATCCCAAGAAATCAGAGCTCTTATAGAACTTAAGGAAACTGCTTTCGCTAAACAGTAATGCCGTATATATGCAAGATCATGTGTGTGTGTGTGTGTGTGTGTGTGTCTATATATAGATCTATCTCTCTATCATCTATCTACCATCAGGGAAAGAGAGAGAAGTAGAGATTGTGGAACTGGTTTCTGAAAAGAAAGACAGCATAATATCAACTAGGCCAGAGGAGACTCCTAAGAATGTATTTGGTTGCTTAACTATGACAGTCCTTCTATGTTTTGACTTTCTAGGGGACAGGAAAAGTACAGAGTTGATGATTCATAGACCTAGAATATTTTCCTAATCTTTTTGTTGGAATTCAACTTCAATAAGATAGCCAAATGAGAATGCCTCTTTCTCCACAATCATTCACTCAATAGCCAGAAGAGAATGCCTCTTTCTTCACATTCATTCAACAGTCAGCTTGAAAGACCAAGCAGTGGCCAAACCCAGCCTCCACTTTAACAGATTAGGGACTTCTTGCAGAAGTCAACAGACAGGTGTTTGTCCTCACTACTCCACTGGCAGGGGACTAAGGCTGAGGAGCAGGGGACAGTGAGTACGGAAGCCCTCTGTAAAAGGAAGACCTAAATCCATAAATACATGCCGAACCTGTTGGCTTTGGCTTTGGCTTTGATTGCCTCAGGCCTCTCTCTAAGCCCCACAAACTAAGCAAGAGCCCTTCCCTGAGATTTGTGTTCTTAGTAAGGAGATGAAAACAACCTTTAAAGTATTCCCCTGCTTTTGAAGATATTTTTGTTGCTATCAGTTAAATATGATTCATTAAAAAAAAAAAAAGACATTTTGGGCAAAAGGTTCAATGGGGTGAATGCCAGCAGAGATAGCTCAAATCCTTTTTAATAGAAATTGTCATGAGTTTTTCAACCTTTTTCTTGCTTTTTGATTTTTTAATTTTATTTTACAATTTTATTTTATTTTATTTTACTTTAAAGAGAAAAGAAAATTCCCCCTTGATTTATTCTTCCTTTCTTTTTCCCTTCCTTCCCTCCTTTCTTTCTTTCTGCCTCCTCTTCTTCTTCTTCTTCTTCTTCTTCTTCTTTTTTTTTTTTTTTTTGAGGTATAGTAGATATATCCTTTGTTAGGAAAACCAGCTCTTCATCCTTCCAGCCATTCTGTGACTTTTTTCTTTTAAGCTTTTTCTGGCAGCACACCTTCATTTTTCTTTGCAATATTGTACACGCTACTCTGTTCTTTCTAATCACCCTTCCTTTCAAATACACTCTTATTTTCCTGATATGTTCCTTATGGCTGTTCCCCACTGATAGACTGAACTACTCTCCTTATCAGGGAGAAAAGTGACAGTCTCTGCCCTACTCAGGTCTGCAACTGGAGGAGAAAAGCCCCAAAGTTTCTACTTTATTTAAATTACAAATGTGAAACTAAAATTTATGTGTCCTGCAGCCCTGAGGCACGGTTTCATTTCAAAAATAAAAATTTCTATGATTTATAAGAATTCATAATAATATTCATAGGACTTTGGAATTCACAGGACTTTAGAAAATTAAAAACAAAATAAAGAAAGACGGTAACAGTTGCCAGTGACACAAATTTCCAAAATTTTAGCCATAAATATGGTTCCAATGAAGCTCAGTACAGGACAATAAGAAGATCCAGAGGATCCTGACCATTACATGCTTTCACTTTTGCCTCGCTTTTAAAGTTGAAGTTAAAATTTGAAGCGACATTTAACAACGCTATGTTATCTTTGTGAGAAAGGAAGATTTTCTGAAGCATCTTTGTGATCGCATTTTGCATAAGGATCTCAGAAACCAATGTGCTTCTGTCACTTTAAGTTTTGTACTGCCGAAACCAGTATCACCCAGATCCACTCTACCTGTAACTGGGTCCATTCCAAAACTACCTCCCTTATTGACCCAGATGTCACCCAACATCCAACCCACCCAAGAAAAAAATTCCAATTTTTTTTTTCCAGTGGAAATTAATTCTGCTGTTTAAGAGAAAAGCAAGGTGACTGGGTCACTCTGACCTTTAATGTGAGTTTTAGAATATTTGTAGACACAAATGATTAGACAGTAACATAGCAATGCAAACATTTCTAATAATACAGGAAAAGGAATGCTTACTCCTCCCTTTTGCCCATTATTTGTTAGTGGAAAATGCCATCAGAATTTCAATACCACTGCACATTCCCTGGGTTTGTTTCCTCCTTTGGTCAGTTATTCATTCCACAAACATCCACTGAGTATGTGTCTTCTGTGTGCCATGTACCAGAATTGGTGAGCTGGGGGAAGAAGCTAAGAAGAGGGGGGTGCTCCTTCTGTGGCAGACAGCCTCCAAGATGGCCCCCAGCGATCTCTACCTCCTGGTATTCACACCCTCCCACAGGACTGGATGGGTTCGTGTGTCATTGTGATACTCAGCAGAAGTGAAGTTATGTCACTTCCAAGATTAGGTTATAAAAGACTGTGGTTTCTGTACTGGGTTCTCTCTTTTTCAGACCACTTTTCTGGGAAACAAGTTGCTATTTTGAAAAGGCCTGCATGCAAAGGCCTTCAACCCCAGTGAAATCCTGAGATGGCTACAGCTCCCATTGATATTGCAAGTACCACATCACGAGTGACCCCGAGCCACAACTAGGTATGGAAGCTACTCACTCGTCCCCCAAATCTTGGAAACTGTGAGATAATAAATGTTCGTTGCTTTAAGCTGCTAAAGTTGGGGTCACAGGGTAACTTATTACACAGCAATAGATAACTAATATGCATTTGGGATAGAAAAACCATCCAGTATGTAACTGTGGGAGATGAGTTATAGCCAAAATAGAAGCATAGTCTAAGAAAATTATTAAAACATTTTGACGGTTAATTTTATGTGCCAACTTGGCTGGGTAAAGGTACCCGGTTGCATGATGTGAAGGTATTTGTGTATACAATTAACGTTTCATAAATTGACTTTAAGTAAAGCAGATTACCCTCTGTAATATGGGTGAGCCTCATCTAATCAGGCGAAGGAGTTGACTCTAAAAACAGGTTTCCTGAGGGAGAAATAATTTTGCCTCAAGACTGACCATAGAACCCTATCTGCATTTCCTGCTTATTGGCCTGTGCTATGGATTTTGGGCTCAAAATTGCAACATTAACTCTTACAACCCTACAGATTTCAGACTTGCCAGTCCCTCAATTGCATGAGCCAATTCCTTAAAATCTCTCTCTCAGACACACACACACACACACACACACACATATATGGTTCTGTATCTCTGAAGAACCCTGAATAATATAGGTATTAAGAGGAAAGCCCAGGAAAGTCTTTCTTGGAGTACTCCACCAAACATACTACCTAAACTGTGCATTTAAGGATGGGTAAACCTCCATTAGGGAATAAAGGGAAAGAAATTATGGGCCAAGTAGAGGGGATGGCAGAAGTAGTTCAATGCTGTCAGATTAACAGAATAGAGTTGTCTGGGATTTGGGGTGGCAGATTGTGGAAGATGTAGCTAGAGCAAAGGTGGGATGAGCCAGGTTATGAAGCATTTGTAATGCAAGACAACGCAAACATTTTTTAAAGTAGGGAACTAACCGAAAGGCACCAACCATTTTTATTGGCAGCAACACCTATTAGTCGAGTTGCGCATTTCTATTTCAGCTCTTCTTCAGTGTTCCATAACCTGACAAATGGCAGGCCTATGCACCCCAGTAGCTCAGATCAAGGAAATTTGGCTTTAATCCTTGACTCTTTTTCTCATAATCCTCACATAACATCAGCAAATCATTTGGTCCTAACTTCAAAATATTTTCTAAATCCATGTAGCGTTCCATCCTAGTCTAGACCAGCATCACCCCTTCCCTGCACAACTGCAAAAAGCCTGTCCCTGGTCTAATGCTTGCCCGCACAACAGCCTATCCTCCAAGTATCAATTCTAGTGATGACTTAAAAACACCTTCCTTTCTGTTCCTGGAGCTTGCCAATGAAGCTCTGATCTCAGGACCTCTACACTTCTATGTTCCTCAGTCTGGAATGCTATTCCTCTTCTAAACATCTTTGTGGTTCTCTTCATTCCCTTTGCTGTTGAAATGCCACTTACTCAGAAAAGCTTCCCCTGACTCTTTACCTAACTACACCTCCTACCATCCCATAGCTCTCTCTTCCCCTTACCTTGTGTTACTTTAAAAAAAAAAAAACACCTCATAGGTAATAGGTCTTTATGGTTATAGGATATGGTCTATCTTGTGGGCTGGAAGAGTCTCTCCTTAAGGACAAGAGCTCTGTTCAAATTCTTCACTAGTGCTTCCCCAGTGCCTAGAATGTGGTTGGCAGAGGATAGGTATTCAACAAATATTTGTTAAATAAATTCATGATTGGGCTATATATTCTTCATCCCAAATACCGCATGAGTGAGACCGTGTAGCCTAAAAGAGGCAGCAGAGCATAGCTCCAGAGCCACACTGCCTTACTAGCTGTGTAATGTTGAGCAAGTTACTTGATCTCTTTTTGCCTCAGCCTCTTCATCTGTAAAATGGGGATGACAGTAATATTTCTGTTGGTTGTAGTGAGGAGTAAATGAGTTGATATTTTTAACATGCTAACAACAATGCTTAATATAACACTAATCACTGTATACAGACTTGTTAATAATTAAATAAATTAATAGATTTTCTAAGCAGCAGAAATAATGCAAAAATATAAATTATTATAGAAATCAGACATAATAAAGAGATTTACTTTTAAAAATATGTAAACTTGGGGCATCTGGCTGGCTCAGTCAGAAGAGCATGCAACTCTTAATCTCGGGGTCGTAAGCTCGAGCCTCACGATGGGTGTAGAAATTACTTACAAATAAAATCTTAAAAAAAAAATATGTGATCTCATAATTAGCACTCAAAAATTTCTTCCAAGTTCAGAGATGATTTCACTCAAAAGTACGTATGAATGCCATCTTACCAGGCAATTGCCAGTAGGTACAAAGAAAGTGATCAATAAATGTACGATGATGAAGAGAATGAAAGTCTGGGGCACCTGGGTGGCTCAGTGGGTTAAGTCTCTGCCTTCGGCTCAGGTCATGATCCCAGCGTCCTGGGATCGAGCCCCACATCGGGCTCTCTGCTCAGCAGGGAGCCTGCTTCCCCCTCTCTCTCTACCTGCCTCTCTGCCTACTTGTGATCTCTGTCTGTCAAATAGATAAATAAAATCTTAAAAAAAAAGTCTGCCTTAATTTTTGTTTCCTGAATCATTCAGAAATGCATAATAATACTAAACAAAATTACTCCTCTCCATTTTCCCATATCTGAGGATATACAAACCACCAATCAGCACATGAAAAAATGCCCGATATCTCTGGCAACAGAGAAAAGTCAAAACCACAGTGAGATGCCCCTTCACATACACCTTGACAGTTGTAAAATGGTACAGCCACTGCGAGAAACAGTCCATGAAAAGTTAAACACAGAACTATTATACGGACCGGCAATTCTACTCCTAGGTACACAAAAGAAAGGAAAATATACACCCATTCAAAAACCTGTACACAAGTGTTCATATCAACATCATTCCTAATCACCAAAAAGTGGACAAAATCCAAATATCCATTTGCACAAACAAGTGTGGTACATGGCTACATGACAGAATATTTTTCAGCCATAAAAAGGAATGAAGTTCAGGACATGCCACAACATGGATGGACCCTGAAAACATTCTGCTCAGTGAAAGAGGCCAGACACAAAAGGTCACATGTTGTATGATTCAATTGATATGAAATATCCAGAACAGGCAAGCCCATAGAGCTAGAAAATAGGTTACTGATTACCTAGGCATGAGGAGGGGGAGAAATGGGGAATGACTGCTAATGGAGTATTTTGGGGGGCTAATGAAAATGTTCCAGAATTAGATGGTGGTGATGGTTGTATAGCCTTGTACTAAATATATATATATATTATACACTATATAATACTATATATTATATACTATATATTATACTAAAGATGATTAATTGTACACTGTGAATTTTACAGTGTCAATTATATCTCAATTAAGAAAATAAATAAATGCAAAAAACCCCACCTAAACTCAATAACATCTGAAAGTATGTGGCACACAACAGATGCTCAAGAATATAAATTAAAAAAAAAAAAAAGAAATGGAAATCTCTTTCAAAAATTACTTCTTGGATAATTCAAAGTTTCTCTAAGCATTTTTCCATGTATGTGTTACTTGGTATAGCTGGGAAAATAACTCCACCAGCTTTGAACATTGTGAAAGGAGTAATAAATAATAAAAGCCTCACTCGTTCATTAGAGGTCTTTTCTCTAGATAAAATATTTCTCACACTCCAGTGGATTTACCTCAGGTTATCTGCAAGACTCTCTTCAGTATGAGGCATTTGGCTTAACAATTGCTTCAGGCGCTGGGAAGCGAGACAGGACACGCTGTTCAAGGACCATAGGTAACACCGTGCCAGTCATGTTTCCCTCCCCAGCCATCTCCCGGGTGTGCAGAGTTCTCTCATCCCGTATCACAGTTCAGGCAAATACATTAAGTACCCAAGAGTAATACTCACACTGTTCCCTCTGCTGTCTGCTCCTGTCATCAGCATAAAACCTAGTTCATGACTCTGTGAGAGCGATGGGTGACAAGACAGATGTCTGTACACGAAACCCCAAATTCAAGTTGGATCATGGTGCCTGTGACACTTCTGTGGCAGCCCCTCTGTCTCTGTCACCTCCCCCCTAGCAAAGCTTTAGAGACTGGGGTGGGGGGGAGCGCTAGCTACAGAGAATAGGTAAAAGCCATTAAAACACTTTCTGTGAAGCCTTCCCATTTCTCCGGCCCCTTCTTTCTTCTTTTTTTCCTCCTCCACCTTTTAAAAATTCACCTATCAATAGATAGGTAATACATACGGACTACAGGCTAGACATCGAACGAAAATCATAGAGGATACACTGAATGAGAAAAGGACACAGTGAATGAAAGACAGACATACCTACGAGGAGCTTACACTTCATTTTGAAAGGCACCTCTCCCAGGAAGCTTTCATGAGTTCAGTTTTCACGGAAGTACAAGTTTCTGGGCTTCTGTGTTTCTAGACACTGGGACTTAAACACTTTTTGATATAAAAATAAATTCTTGAGATTTTTTCATTAAGTTTAAACAGTCTTTCATTTCTTTCTTAGTGTTTAACTGGTTTTATAAAATAGCTATCTACTCTTTTTAACCTTTAAAGATGTTCTTATTTACTTCAAAATATAATGCATACTTTTTGAGATAAATTCTTTAAGATATATATGAACATCAATCTTTAAGACAGAAGTTATATTTACAATGTCCTACCAAAGCCTGATATTTAAATAATGAAGTAAAAACTTAATATAAATTCAAAATAGTCATAACCGAATGGTAAATTCTTTTTTTAAATTTATTTTTATTTTTATTTATTTATTTGATAGATAGAGATCACAAGTAAACAGAGAGGCAGGCAGAGAGAGAGAGAGAGAGAGAGAGGAGGAAGCAGGCTCCCCGCCGAGCAGAGAGCTGGATGTGGGGCTCGATCCCAGGACCCTGGGATCATGACCTGAGCCGAGGACAGACGCTTTAACCCACTGAGCCATCCAGGCACCCCCGAATGGCAAATTCTATGTTACATCTAGGATTTCCTTAAAAAGGGGAAGGGGTATATTAATAATGGAATTTTCTCACAGTGCACCCACACACAGAGCCACTAATTTATTGGCAGAACCGGGAGGACCTATCTTATATGCTGACATCTATAGACACACATCTAGAGATATTATTATCCCCCAAATCATGAAAAGAATAATACATTTCCTCTTCTGCACTATTATTTATTAATCAAACTAATGAATGTTAAAATGCCCATTGTCTGTATTGATTATACACAACCCCTCACTGGCTAATAATCTAGCAAAAAGTTATTTGATTCTGAGTTTCAACTGGCATCTCCACTCTTGGAAAATGCCTCAAATAAATTGCAGCTGTGTACCTCCTACTATATTTCCCCTTATAAATAAGGAGAAATATATCTTGATATAATACTCTTTTATTTTCTAATCTGAAAAGAATATCCCAACACTACACAGTCTTTAAAATAAAACCAACTATTCACATTTCCATATTTATGATAAGATATTCTATTTAAAAACTTATGAGCATGGGGCACCTGGGTGGCTCAGTGGGTTAAAGCCTCTGTCTTCAGCTCGGGTCATGATCCCAGAGTCCTGGGATCAAGCCCCATATCGAGCCCCATATTGGGCTCTCTGTTCAACAGGGAGCCTGCTTCCTCCTCTCTCTCTGCCTGCTTCTCTGCCTACTTGTGATCTCTGTCTGTCAAATAAATAAATAAAATCTTAAAAAAAAAAATGATGAGCAAACCCAGATGTTGTATATTTTGAGGCATAGAAAGCTACCCTTATTTGTAAGTCTACACTGAAGGCAAGTAGCTCTAAGATCCTTGAAACCTGCAATCCCCCTTTTCCGCTTAGAAAATGCTGGTTAAACACACACACACGCACACACACACATACACACACACACACAGAAAATTTATGTATTATTCATTCTCAAGTTTGAAGGGATAACATGCATTTTCAATAACATGTATCTGTTGAGCTGTGGTTGAAGAAATATTTGAAACTTATTCTATTTGAAGGAGAATATGTAAAATAAATTTTGGAAATTGAAGAGATTTTTCAAGGCAGACTTATGCTTCTCCCTTCACTGGAACTACTTCTCCTGCTCATTCCGCTGTGGGATGTGGATACAAATATCCCCAGGCATTCATTTTCTGCCAGGACATTTTTTGTGGTTTAAAAATGCACATAGCAATTAGTTTTATGCCTTCCAGTAAGAAATGGAACCGAATACTCATGGTATGAAGGGATCGCACGTGTGTCACAGTGCCCGGAATTCAGCACTCTATCCCCCCTGCTGGTTTTATAACAATTCAGTGCTTTGGGATACAGCAGCTCCTGGGGTAAATGCTGCTTAGGTCTGGGGGTGGGGGGGCAATTTAACAATGAAAGTGAGAGAAGTCATATAAATAGCTTAAGTATAATTTAAACATCCTACATCAATATTCACAGATTCTAAACAGCTTCAAAACGCCTAAATTGACATAAACATTTATCAAAATTGTATTCTTTACCAAAAACTATAAATGTCCTCATTTATCAACACAAATTCAACCATTAAATAGGTAATCAAGTCTAGGGAAATTAAGTTGGCTTAGTGACCACAGCAGAAAATGGCTCATCAGCTCTCTCAGAAGCTCTGAAATAAAAGACAAGAGAAACCAAATGGATATCCAGCTCTCCCTGTTTTAACCCCTGTCCACTGTCGAAGGATACAGACTGCCAGGAAAACAGGAATCCCACTGGCACGCGTATCCAACACATGTATAAGCAGGCACCAATACAAACATACGGTTGTGAGGACAACGGGGATGGGGTGATCATGAGGGTTAGAGGTGGGACATGGATGGCCTCCAGAGTCATTGTCAAGTCTACATGCAATAGTATTGTCTCTGTTCACCACTGACTCCCAAGTGCCTGAGACGTAGTAGGTGTAGGTGTACATTCAACAAAATGGCAAAGGCAGCCAAAGTACTTTCCACTTCACTGTAGCCTGAGGAGCTAACAAGTCTGTGTCTAGCACCAGCAGCCTGGGATCATTGGAACATTACAGGTCCCTACTGCTCACCCAGTCTAACCTTCCCCACCTGCTGAGGAGCCAAGCCACTCTAGCACTAAGAGGAGGAGCCTGAGCAAGGCTCTTGCCTCATCCCTCATAGAGCACGGTGCCTTTTCCACTCATGACTCTTAGTACTGACCAGGCTTGTCAAAGAGTTACTGGGAACACCCAAAGTGCTGTGCTTTTTAACATAACTTAAATGTGTTTATCCTGGAAAATACAGAGCGCAGATTTCTAGATTCTAGATTCTCAAAGGATTGCAATCAGCCAGCATTAACCAAGTGTCCTCTGTAGGCAAAACATGACCAAAAAATGAATTTACAGATGAAGTAAAGAGAAAGAATTACAGAAATGAATACACAACACACTGACAAGAGATGCCTGTCCCAAATAGCCCCAAGACAATTTGCCATTGTTTCTGATTCCATTTTCAGGAAGCAGCCTCTGGAAGACCAATGAGACCTTTAGTACCTGGATATCAGTGAGGAGTTGTCCTGATTATAATATACAAGCATTTGTGTCTCAGAAACGGTCCATCTGATCGTAAATTAACAAACGGGCATTCTCATTTGCTCATGTCTCTTGTTACACAGTAAGTGTACATCAACCCACAAGAGGATGATTAATCCTTGATTACTGACAAAGTCAGGCCTTTGGACTGCAGAACAGAGAACCCCATCCTGGAGAGGGCCAGGACCTCACTCAGGCCTGTCAACTGCTTCCCTTGACATTGCTAGCTCAGCCTTATAAACAATAGAAACTGAGCAGAGACATTTTGCAGAATGTCTTAGTGGACTGAACAGAGAGAATAAAACTGGGATCAGTGGCTCAAGCAAATCACAGCTGTAATTGTGTAAGGGTGAAAATAAACTCAAGCTGGTCTCTTGCAACTTTGTCTGACTTTATCACACTGCATACACCTTCAAGGCAGAAAGGAAAACAAGTCTCCTTGTTTACCATTGCCACATCTGATAATACAAAAATCTGTGTTTTTCACGAGCAGGACCCAGATTATTTTTTCATTGCCTCTGTCTACCCGGCACCAGACACTGCCTGGTTCATGACAGGTGCTCGCAGATATTTGAATGGACAGATGGATGAAGTTCCATATTCTTCCAATCTGTTCTTGAGTCATAAGTAACTCTTCTAGAGGCTAATGTAGACCCTTCCAGTTTACTAGCGTGAAAAAGTACTTTTCTACTTTCCATTTCCAGAACTTCATGTTTGTTTGTTTTATTTTCAAAGATTTTATTTATTTATTTGACAGAGAGCGACACAGTGAGAGAGGGAACAGAAGCAGGGGGAGTGAGAGAGGGAGAAGCGGGATTCTCGCTGTGCAGGAAGCCCAATGTGGGGCTCGGTCCCAGGACCCTAGCATTATGACCCGAGCTGAAGGCAGATGCTTAATGACTGAGCCACCCAGGTGCCCCAGAATTCATGTTCAGATTTAGATTGTTCAGACCTGTCTCCGCAGGGGTCAAAGAGGCTGGTTAGGACTAGGTTGGGCCAAGCGTGCAGGGCCTTGAGACAACCTGCTTCTTTGCTCTCAGGGCAATGATCTTGTTTGTGCTCTCATTGGCAATCACTGTTCTCCCAAAGGAAGCCCCATTATGACCATTTGTGAAGCATAACAAGGGTGATAAAGTATTATCATGCAGAAATCCAAGGCCTGACCATGGCTGCCCAGAGAAAGCTGAGTGTCAAGGGCCTGGGGTTTTGTGTGTGTGTGTGTGTGTGTGTGTGTGTGTGTGTGTGTGTTTATGTGTGCGTGTGTGTGTGTGTGTGCGCGCAGGACGCCCTTTCATCCAGTCCAGGAAGCTCAGCACCATGGCAATGCCTAGCGTCACGGATCAAGTGAGCCTCTAATCTTGGAGATTATATTTACATGATTCTTTCCCTTATCTTTTATTTTTTTAAAAACATTTTTGCTTATTTATTTGACAGAGAGAGAGATCACAAGTAGGCAGAGAGGCAGGCAGAGAGAAGGGAGAAGCAGTCTCCCTGCTGAGCAGAGAGCCCGATGCAGGACTCGATCCCAGGAGCCTGGGATCATGACCTGAGCTGAAGGCAGAGGCTTTAACCCACTGAGCCACCCAGGTGCCCCTTCCCTTACCTTTTAAAACAAAAATTAAAAAAAAGTTTACACTTAAAGTCATGGGAAGACCTGGGTAGGATGAGAAAGGACCATAAAATATACATGGAATGGGTTAAAAATAAACTTAGGCTCTACACAAGAGTTTTCAAGAAAACAAATGGTTGATTAAGAAAAATGAAGAGTATTGTCACATGCATATACATACATGTATACATAGACATATATGCACACATATAGGTGTGCATAACATGCCTGATGATCTCCAAAGCCCACTAACTAATTAGCCTGGTCTTCCTAGTAATCCTATGCACAAGACAGCGAAGTAATAGTCTCCCCGTCTTAAGAAGAGAAAACTGAGGTCTAAAGTGATCTGGTGCAGGCCAGATGGCCAGTAAGTAGTGACAAGATGATAACTGGGTCTCTTGATTCCCAGACCAGTGTGTTTGTTTAGTTAATCTATCCTCAATATGCATTGAGGCTTGGGAGACAAAATTACCATCAGCTCCATTTCAAAAGGGCAACTAAAAAGAAAGAGAAAAATAAGGCAATGTGTTCAGTCTATTATTTTACTAAGCTGTCCAGATTCTTTACCTATTGAATATTTCATGAACATGAAGACCCCCTTTAATTGCTTCATTCCTGGCCCAAATTCATAAGACAAAAATAATTTAATTTTGAACCTTTTGTAGTGTGAGGTGATTAGAAAATATCATCTGCAACAAACTTTTAATTATATGCTCAGGGTCAAACATTTGAAACCTTATTTTCATTAAGTTGGCACTGCCATCAACCCTTCTTTTTAAATTTTTCACACAGATTCCCTTTCAATTTACCCCCACCCTGCATCCGGGCTGGCTGGGCTCGGAAGCAAGACCTTCCCAGCTCCTCCCTTGTCCCAGCGGAGGGATGAAAAGGGAGTTCTGTTCCTGTTCTGCAGCAGTTGGAGAGGCAGTGCCTGATTCCTGAATGGGCAGGCAGGTGTGGAGCTGCAGTGAGAAGTACGAAAACCACCCAGCCACCACGAATCCCATGGAGCCCACCCATGCCCACTGCCACCACATGCTGTCCACCATCAGACACAGAGGAGAGCAAGGGTTCAGAAACTTACAGCAATTTCACACAGCAGTTTTATGTCTGTTGAATATAATCATAAAAAGGAGGTAGTATCTCAAATGCTTTTTATTTCACTTTTCTAGTCATTTATTTTATTGTATTTTCCAGAAGTATTGATCCACAACAAATTGGAAAAGGAATAAAAGAACTGGTCTATCACCGTAGACCACACATAGACAGACGCAGGGTGCTAGCCGACCCCACCAGGCCTCCTGAGTCAGGTTTCATGTGGGAAGAATATATGAGTTCTTAGAGATGAAGGATACCTACATCTCACTCTGAGAACCTAAGTTAACAGAGTCCATGTCTGTAATGATCGCCTACATTTTCGATTCTTCCCTTATGGTGTGATCTTTGAATAACTTCTGTATACCAGGGTAATGGAAGCAAACAACCCAGAAATGGGTCAAATGACACGTCAGTCATGTATAAGGTAAGGTATTTAAGCATAAACCCAAAGGGCCCTGTTGGAAACCTGGACCTTTAAAATCTTGAACGCTTCAATGATGTGCTGCTGACTAAAACTGGCCACGCTGGAGAAGCAACGGCTGTCCCTGCCCTCCCTCTTCTCTTAGGTAGCTGAAGTGAAATGAGCAGGTGGTTTCCGTTCAGTTCCTCCTTTTAAACTGGCTCCATGAAAATACACGCACGAAGCCACTTGTTTGGCGGTCTCCGAAAAGGGGCTAAAGACTGACCGGACATGAGACACAATTACCCTCTCGCCCTAGAAGGAAGTCCCTGCAGGTTAGGGGTGATGTATATCAGCAGGTCAGGATGAAAACAGCCAGCACAGCTGCTGCCGATGCTATCCGGACCTGAGGGAGGAAGGGTAGATTTTCATTTCCGGATTACCTCTTTCCCCAGTACTCTAACTTAAGAAAATGAGTGATCGGGTTACCATGAATATGTGCTTTTTAATCCTCATCTTTCAGATTTAATCTGTCATTTTGGAGGAAGCATTTTAAATCACCACCTTTTGAAAGTTGTACCTTTTTAAAATAACGAAATAAAATATGATGGAAAATTCCTTTTTTGGGGGGAGGGTAGATAACGGACCCAATAAAATTAATCTGACTGCTATGATATTTTGTATGCATATAATTTTGTGGGCAGACAATGGATGTGTTATCAACCCTCTAAAACAGCCGGGTTTCCTGTTAACAGGTTTCTCGGCTTCGTGACAATGCGGACTCCCTCTAGTGGCCAAAGTTATATACATATATAGATAAATTCACAGGTTTGTTAACAAAAAAGGGTTATCTTTTGTCATTTGGCTGTTTTCAAAAAGAAATAATTTTCTTCTATGTACAATTTCTTTTTAGAGTACTTCACATGAGGTAATTATACATAAAGGAAGTGCAAAATGCAGATTTTATTCTTAAATTAAGTGTATATGGTATATATTTATTTACAATTCTTATGACTGATTAGACAGAAATTTATTTTCTCAATTTATAATATTAAATGTCCAGAACAAAGAAGACTCATTAAGTTTATTAATAGGACCATGATTATTCTTTACCAATACTAGTGCTTACCATTTAGGTGACTATATTTCCAGAGATAGATTATTTCCACAGCAGGCATCAGATCATTAAACAGAATCATTATAATCTGATGCCTGTGATAAGGCTTTATTTAACATAATAAACATGTATCCTTTAAGGTGAAATGACAGCTTCTTAAAATGTTACAAGTTCTGGATTAAGGAGACAACACATGTGGTAATTCTACAACCTGCAAAGTTAAAAAAAAAAATTGGATATAAATCATTTTTTCCATCTAATCCTGAAACCTTGTTTTACGGATGAAACAAACAAACCAAAAAACCAAAAAACCAAACATGAGAACCAGAAAGTTCAAATCACTTGTGCTAGGTCCCTGACTTGGTTAGGTGAAGAGAAAGCGAGAATCCGACTCCCTTGACTCTCTTTCAGGCTCTTTTGGACTAAGATGACTGAGGAGAAAGAGTCCCCGAGTTGCATTCTTCCCTTAAGCTTGCATCTTAGCACAGACTTGTGACTATACTGTATTTAGAATGATTCCTACATGAAAAAGGCTCATACCTTTAGACATATTACATATCTTTTTACATTGTATGGATTATTTGAGGACATTCAGAAACATTTGTTGGCTGACAGGACAAACTCCTAGGGAATTCCTTTTATGCAATGGAAATGAGAAATTACTAATTAATAATAACAATAATACATGCAGATTCCTAGTTCCAATGCTTTCCTAGTTACCATGGACTTGAAACTTAACTATGAGTTTCTTGTAAATTTCTGTGATTTTTGTGAAGGAAAAATGAGGCCAAATTAGTAAAAGTGCTTTGAAAATTGTGGTAAATGCTATAAAAACAAATTCTTGTTTTAGTTACCCAATATGAAATCACACAGAAAAAAAAGGGGGGGGGATTCTACTTATTGCTTTAGTTTCCTGAAAGAAACAGAAGGACATCACTATCTTTTGGAAGAATGAATGAAAATAGAAGAAAATCATCCATTATCCCCACAAATGTGTACTGAGTGGCAGGTTCTCTGTTAGGTGCAGAAGAATGCATTATAACGCCTTCTGAAAGTTTTGGAGTTTGATCTGGATGAGAATTAAAGTCTTGTCATAGCCATAGCTGTGAACACTCATAATTATACTGATCTAAAAATACAGTAATGAATTTTCCTTTTTTTTTTAAGATTTTATTTATTTATTTGACAGATAGAGATCACAAGTAGGCAGAGCAGCAGGCAGAGAGAGAGGGGGAAGCAGGCTCCCCGCTGAGCAGAGAGCCCGATGTGGGGCTTGATCCCAGGACCCTGGAACCATGACCCCGGCCTAAGGCAGAGGCTTAACCCACTGAGCCACCCAGGCGCCCCCAGTAATGAATTTTCAATCCTTGGGGAAGGCCAAACACATTTTGAATCATTAAGATTTTTCATGTCTTGAAAATGCTAAGACCCCCTTATCAATCTGAACTGTGGACTATGAAAGAATAGGGAGTGTGTCTGTCTTGTCCACTTCCGTGGGCCGAGCACCTAGGATAGCGCCAGGTGCAGAGTAAACATTCATTTCATATTTGCTGAACTTGAACTCCAGACGGGAGATCTGGAGATTTCCAGAAGAGCCCATTTAGACGGTGAAGGGTTGAAGGACTGAAAGAGGAACTGAGCTAGAGGAGGACAGAGATGTTCTAGTGCCTTGCCCAGGAGATACGCACCTTCGTAAACAGCATGCTACTTAGCCTGGAGGACGACACTCAGTTGGGCTTCACTTTTCAGATGGGTGAATATGGACCACATCTGCCAATGCTTATCCACAGATTACATAGAATTCCTCAAACTGTCCTCTACATCCCAAGATGGTGGATTTTCTTTTTAAGATTTTATTTATTTATTTGACAGACAGAAATCAATCACAAGTAGGCAGAGAGGCAGGCAGAGAGAGAGGAGGAAGCAGGCTCCCCGCTGAGCAGAGAGCCCAATGTGGGGCTCGATCCCAGAACCCTGGGATCATGACCTGAGCCGAAGGCAGAGGCTGAACCCACTGAGCCACCCAGGTGCCCCGCCAAGATGGTGGATTTTTAAAATGTGTGAAATCTTCAACACTGATAGAAATGTCAGAAAAGCTGGCAATAGATATCAACATTGATTCTTCAGACTTAATACAAAACAAATGCATACAAAAACAAAAACCAGCTTGCACGATTGACTTTTTACTCTTTAAAGGCTGACCAAGAGGGACAAAACAGGGCTCGTTTAGACTAGATGTCTTCACATATTAGACTTGTTGACTGTGACAGCATTTTTGAAAACCAAGAGTAGAATCACCTCACTCCATGTGTCCGTGTCAAACAAAATGGCCAACTTAAAAAATAAAGACAGCTGAAAAACCGATAAAATCCCACCAGTTTTCCAATGTTCCATGCTTTTGAATTTTTTTTTCTTTTCTAAATCCTCACACATGATGGGTGATAGAAGCTTCTTTTTACTGTCAGAGAGATCAAAGAGAGGTTGAGAAAGAATCCATAAGCAGATGCTGCCCAGTGACAAACCTGAAAGCAGCAGACAGTGGGGCCAGATGTTGGGGTGACCTTCGGTCGGCAGAGCACATTGGCATGGTGTTGATTTAGATGGTTGTTGGCAGAAGCTTTAGATCCAGCAGCAGGGGGAAAAACAGTAAACTGTGGAATCCTTTCTTACTCTTTCCCATCACTAGAAAACCCGAAACCACTGGTCAATAGTGCTGATGGCTGTCAAAGAAGTTGAATTCACCACACAACCCTGCCAGTAGGTATCACATCAAAAAGGAGTTAGCTGCGTGAACAAGAACATCTTCAGGCTGTGCCATTTTGCATCCCACTCAACTTTCAACAGCTGTTTCTTGAGCGAATGCGGACGCAAAATAATTATACGAAAAGAACAACATACTCGATATGCAGGACAATGTTTACATTTATTACATAGCCATTAATAGAGGATATAATGAAGAAAGATGCCAACATGTCTAAAAAGTCAATGCCCTGTCAATAGTTCTAATTAGTGCTCAATGAAAGTTCTCTTAAATTGAACTCTGAACTTTCAACTTGGGAGAAGGATGATAAAGTATTTTTTAATTGAGCAGAATTACTCAAATCAGTGCAGCAGCCACCAAAAAAAAAAAAAAAAGAATATATAATGACATGTTACCGTTTTCTAGACTCCTTTCATGTTATAGGATTTTTCCCAACATTCACTCAAAGGGAATATAAAGAATCTTTCTAATGACTAAAGTGTTCTTACTACTGTAAACAGTGGTGAGTAAGGTAAGGGATCTCTGATCCTAGATTCCGACATAATTTTAAATCTTAGCCACTGTCCAGTGCTCAAACACAGAACATAAACAGAGGCTTACTTTACAATATTAGATATGATTGAAGACCACACAGTTCTTCTGACGCTTTTAGACATTTTGTCACTTTACCTGGAGAAATATACACTGCTTATTCTGCATTGCTGCTGATGTCCAGCACTTGTCAAAACCTCTATCTGTCAAAGCCTTCACAAAGAGTTGGAAAATGACAGATCAGGATGTCTGAGTTGATGGAGCCCCAGGAAAAATGGAACAGATAGAAAATTCATGACTCTAAACTATATCGAAGTGACTTCTGTCAACATCATGTCAGAAGAACTGTTCATTTTTAGAGGGTTTTTTTTTAATTATATAAACACTTTTTTGAGTATGAGCTAAGTGTAATGAAAAAAATTTCTTGGTGTACAGTATGATCATCCAAATGTTCCAAAAATATACTTTAGATCATCCAGGAATAAGGAAAATTCTAATAGTAGACACTGTCTGCCAGTTAAAACCAATGACATTCAAGAGAGATGTATGAAGATACTATCGGCTTAAAATAGGACAAACCATCTGGCTTATAAAGGAACAAAAGTATATTTTTTGCATATTTTTTGGACCCATCAAATTTCTACAACTGGATTAAATTTTATTCTTCTACAATCAGTTTTGATCCATTTTTTGCTTAGTGTGACAATTATAAAACACTAATTCAGTGTTATTTTCTTAAACATGTTTCCTAAAATATGTGGTATTATTTTAATTTTTTAAAAATCACTGAAAAAACCCTCAAAATGCATAATTTCCTTAAATTATTGCTTTCAGGAGGAAGTAAAAAATAAATGGCTTATAATATGCAGTACTGCATACACAGAAACACTCCATAATCACATTCAAAGAGTCACTCACCGAATGAAATATGAGTCGCATCAATCTGGAAATGACCACTCTCTCGTTTTAATTCCCAGTACCTTTTAGGGAGGGTGGCTAGCACCTGATGTTAGAACCCAGGCAACTTGATTCCCACTGCTCATATGTCACTGAAACGAACGGGATAAGTGACCTTGTGCAGTAAAGACCATGGACTATGCAGTGTGTGTACATACAGAGCAAACAGGAAGGGAAAATCCACCGTACACACACACACATGCACACGCACATGCACACACGCATGTGCACATGTGCAGGGATACACGCATGCACACACATGCACACCCACGCTCACAGGCACGCACGTGCCTGAAAGACCCAAACGTGCAACTTCTACAACCACCGTAACTGTCCATGATACTGTCGTTCACTTACACTACTTCATCGAGGCAGGATAAGCGGATTTTCACATCAGCTTTTCTTAATTGCTCCCTTTCAGAGATCATCTACAATCTCTCTGATAGTAGCCACTGACTCCGTGCACTTGTCCAATTGCCAAAAAAAAAAAAAAAAAAAAAAAAACCCTAAAACCATTCTTGGTGACCAGGAAGGTTTGCTTACCTCCAGGATGACAAAAGATCTCAAAAAATAATGACTAGTTCCAGTACTGAGAGAAGACGCTTCCTTCGAAACGGTACCATTGCATTGTGTTCTAAATATGTATGGGAAATACCATCCATTAATACAAAAGTAGGACAAGATCGCCATTTCTTATTACGGGCGGGACTCAATATATCTTGTGTCCTACTTACGAAAAGATGTTTATTACCTGTAAGTGTACAGAGGTGTGGGCTTCACAGCAGCCATGATTGGTAATAAGCCTCTTTCTCTCATTTACATTGATAGCAAGCATTAGTGAAGATATATGCATTTCATTTCATGGTTCAGAAAGAACAAAGTATATGTATATGTGATAGCAGTGGGTGGTTAATGAAATGGTCTGACAAACATAAGCTAATACATAATCATACCAGAATGTGAACTGGAACACCTGTTCCTGCTTCACAGACTTGCAATTCTTAAGGAAAAGTTACCATTCTCAAGGATTGAAGCCACTAGTGTTTAGACATCAATATGCTCCAAGGAAAATTTAGTCACTTTTTTTGTTGTTGTTGCAATCACTAAAGGGTGGCTATTTTAATGCTATCAAATCTCTTTTGCTTGTGTCCTAAGAGTAATGAAAACTTCACACATGCATGAAGCTCCAGTAATTATTTTAAACTGCCTTCTGTTGTCCCCCTGAGGAACACGGTGGTATTTGTTTGATGCAGTTTAATTAGTGTCAGGGTAATTAATGCTATGCTATCTACATGAGATCAAAACCCTTTCTTTGTAACACTCTGGTAACTAAGAACTAAGAAAAGGAAGCGTTTTGAAAACGTCGAGGCATGGTGTTAACCTGGGTTCATGAGTGAACCGAATTGCTCATCTCTTCCTCCACGCCTCGCCCAAATGGCAATTTTTAGTCCCTCCCAGGACAGGATCAGAACCGTGATGCATTGGAACCACACTGCCAGGCGTACGACCCAGTGGCTGCTATGGAATTAAATTCTTTTTTTATGGCTATAATCAAATTAACTAAAACATTCACGGTCACCAAGCACCTTTTGCCATAGTTTAATCCTTTAATAATGAAATAGTAAACTTTTACACTGACAGAGAACTAGAGTCCCTTGTAAACAGGGTGTGATATTACCATGCACTGATATATTTTTTCAAATAAAGAATCATTTAGTTTAATGAATGAATGTGATTCTGCTTAAATGCCTGAATAAAATTTGCATTTAATAGTAGGTATAGATATTCTCTCTATTTGACAATCATGTTAAGAGAGGAAAAACAGAGGTAGGGAAAGGAAAGAAGTTAAATACACAAAAATTCCAGACACACACATAATGTGCACTACCATAAATCCTTTTTAACTGTTTCTTTGGTAATAAGCAACGGCAGTATAAATCTCCCAACACACAAACTCAAGCTGATCACAGGCTTAAGGAAATAGCTCCAGTTATCTTGACTGGATAAATTATTATATCCTAGAGGTTATTCCAGTTTCTAATAAAGCATGGTGGCTAACAAACAAAAATAAAAAGATCAACCATTTTCCTTATTTTATAACAGATGAAATTACAGGCTGCATAGGATAAGACACAATGGCACTGAATTTATTTTTACTCACAAAAACGCACCATACAATGTTCATTTTGACCGGTGCTTTAACGCGATGATGATAACCAGCATTAGACTGATAACATTTTTTATGGGAAGGGGAGGCTTAATGGCACATATCTAAAAAATAAACACGACTGGTTTGAAGTCAAACCAAATGGATTTAGCCCATTCTATAAGTATACGGAACGTGAAAACAACCTCTGCTCAGCCCAAAAAATGAGCAACAAAAAAATACTTCGAGAGGGTACAAATGTGAAGTGTGTAGTAGTTATGAAATTGTGTCAGTACCCATCAGAGGCTGAAATTAAGGTTAACGTTATGAAATGAAATCTCACAAGCTCAGGCTGACGCCATATCACCACCTAAGAGGGTCCGTGCTGAGAGCATCTTCTCCAGAGCATTCATTACGGAATACCTAGCGGGATCAGCTGACTAGCAAAATATGCTCGTCCACCTCTTCAGTTCTGCTTCCTGCAACTTAGTTGTTTATCAATTAAAGTGATAAATACAAGTGACTTTGATAACAATGAGAAACGCATGATGCAATGAAGTGACCTCCAGGAACCCCTCCAGGAACCCCGCAATAGGAACGGCGTGCAAAGTTCAACAACTGTGAAGGAACTATTAAAGAGGACACACAAATAAGTGACCTTGACTGACAAACGCACTTCATTCCAGCAATAAACAGCGGTGGTGCTGATAACTGTTCATTGGCGCAGAGAGTAATTACCTATCTGTCAGCGTTGCTGGTGTGTGCGAAATAGTATAAATGAAACATACATAATGTACGGCAATAATATCGGGCATGCAGAACCTAATGTATTATCATCATTCTCAGGACCCAGGTTTATGTGGCTGCCACCACTGAGTAAATGCCTTCTAGCCATGATAATTTCATTCTAATCTCTGTTCCATATTATAATTTTCATAGCTAAAAGATACTGAGGAGCAATACGTTTCAATCAAGGGCTAAATAGAACACAACCTGTAACTGGGTATTTTATACACCTATATATTTTTTTCTTTCAAAAAAATTAGTCAATTTATGAAGAGACGGGAATAAGCTGTAAATTTATGGGTGACAAACCCTGTCTGTACCAATGTCACCATGTTGGAGATGGGCTGAAAGGGGCTTAGTAAAAGGTTGGGGGCTTTGTCTCCCATTTCTTTTGACAATACGGAATTCTGTCTTTTCACATGTTTCTATTCTGTTCCAACATGTAAGGTAAGAATGTATTTTGGAGCAAAATAAAAGACAGCCCCTATTCTAAAGGAGAAAAATTATCTTCTAATTATCTTGATTTGCATGAATTGCCCAAATCTGTAACAGAAGCACAGAATAATCTTCTGCACCGGGATACTGTACTATTCTTACAAAACTGTCCAACTCTTGCATGCTTGTTTGTTTTCTTTTTTCCTTTAATGCAAATGCAATTTGATGACACCTCTAAATCATATTTAAGACCATACAAAGGAAACCAGGAAAATCTGAGTAGCCGCTAGGCCGTCAGGACAAACCCCTTAAGGACAAAGCATTAGAAAGCCACAGCTCTGTCATTCCAGAAAGGGAAAAGAATACATGAATACTCGGAAAACATTGGCATGCTTGATTGTTTTAATCTAGTCTTCTTATTTTTATAGCAAGAATGTGTATTTTGGAAACTCTGGGGTAGTTTGAACTCATAATTAACACAACAGTCGACCTTCTTAAAAGAAGTCATTTTAAAGGAATTTTAATTGTTATCAACCAATGTCACATGTCAAATCACACAAGTGATTGTAATTGTAGAAGAACCTCATCTTCATTCTTTAACTTTTTGCTTGCTGGTTTCTTAGTTTTCTAAAATTAATATTGTAGGTGATAAGTGAAATCCTGACAGGAGATTAAGCAAACCAGAGAAATAGCTCAGGTTTTTCTTCAATGTTATCCTTTTGTTCCCTGCGTTTTTCCTTCTATAATTCCTAGTCAATAATGAGAGCCATCAAACAAACTGACTCATACTAAGTTGTTAGGGAAATAATATGTTAATTCTCAGAGAAGCAGTGCTATTTTAAAGAAGAGACAAGGCAAGACACAGACAAAATTCTCAGGAAAAGGTATTGCCCTACTTCATTGATAACAACACAGCACTTTTTTTTTTACATCTTACTTCTTTGAAATAGCTTCTTATAGTCTTTGTCAGCCAGGTGGTAGCTGTTGACACCTGCTAAAAGATCTAAGAGTACTGTAGCATCAAAGCACCTTCGACTTGACTCTTGACTCTTGTATTGAAATACAGTAATGAAATCTAGTATTTCATGCTATTCTGGCTTTGAAGAGCATCTGTTAGGTGTTTATCATAAAATGGCCCTGATTACGATCACCCCTTAACAAATGTGTGTGGGACCCAAGAATATCTGGTTAAGTTAATGGATTAAATTGAACAAATAGTTGACTTTCATGGGGAAAATATCACTAAACTTACCTATTTCTACTGTCAGCATTAAGACCATAAGGACTTTGCATTGGATCTATTGGGGCATTTATCTCTGTGGGCTGCTCAATAACTTTTAAAATGATTTTATTTATTTATTTGAGAAAGAAGACAGAGAGAGAGAGAGAGAGAACCTGAGCAAGTGTAGGGCGTGGGTGGCAGGTGGGGCAGAGGGAAAGGGTGAAGTCAAGAGGGGTAAAACGGGAGGGAGGGGAATAAGCAGATTCCCTGCTGACCGCAGTGCCAGAGGATGAAGGATGTGGGGCTCCACTTGGGGCTCCATCTCACAATCCTGAGACCACAACCTGATCCAAAACCAAGAGTCGGATGCTTAACTGACTGAGCCACCAGGCACCCGTGACCTACTCAATAATTAAGAATGCTCACACCTAGCAGTGATTCTCAAACTAGGAATGGGGCAGACAGTCAAGGGACTCTTTCACTTATCTCCAGCTCTAGCAAAAAGACAAGTGACTTCCTCCCTCCAGCTGTGAAGCACTGTCCTAGGGGCTGTGTGTGTCTGGGGTGGGGAACGGCTTGTCACCCTGGTATATTACAGTGGTAAAAGCATTGAGAACCAGTGAAGAGTATAATCTTCATAATTCAAAAAACAAGTTGGGGGGAAGACTACCTTTCCATAATTTTCTCAAATAGCCCCAAGGATATTTATCTACAAATGTGATTAAAATTCAAGTTGTTTATTTTCTCCTTATATACCAGGAAATTACTATTGCATTTCATGGTCATTATTCTCAATGCTCAAAACCTCACTTTCTCTAACGAATATGTGTTGAAGAAATGAATGAATGAATGGTATTCTTCAAATCAAGTTAGTTATTTTATAAAAATGTATATCCTAATTTGATGTTGCAAAACTCACACCAAAAAGAAATCTCAGAACGATAAGCATAAACTACTCTGTGTCTCATGTTCTTTGGTGTTATAAATTTTTTTTTTTTTTTGGTAATGGAATTATTTAGGATTGATGGTTTTGCAGTTAAAGTACACTTTTAAATCAGAAATTAACTTTTAATATATGGCTTGGTGATGATAATACTGAGGTATGTAAAGTGTAGTTGCCTTCTTATAGGCAATATACTTGATTAATTTTGAACAATTTAACAGTGAAAGATTAATTAAGAATTTCATCCAGTACAGGCCATCTTTCTTTTCCAATTACATTCCTTTAGAGCCACTATAACTGTTTTAATAATTATACTGAAAATGCTAGAAAGTATCAAGATAATACAGTGATTCAGCAAGAACAATAAAATTCAGAAACATGGCAATTTGGTATTTGGAGCATTTAACATTGTGTTTTACATTTAAGACTTCTGCATTCCAGGGGCACCCAGGTGGCTCAGTTGGTTAAGTGTCTGCCTTTGGCTCAGGTCATGATCCCCGGGTTCTGGGATCCAGCCCCATGTCAGACTCCCTGCTCAGAAGGGGGTTCTAGTTCGCCCTCTGCTCCTCCCTAGCCTCCTGCTCCCCTCCCCCAATAAATAAGATATTAAAAAAAAAAAAAGACTTCTGAACTCCAACAGATTATGTTAACACTGGAGGCCTAAAATCAACCTTAAATTTTTATTTACATAAGAACTGCTTTTTCTTAAATATCTATTAGAAAATACTTTGCTAAGAAAAAGACAACAGTATTAAGAACTTCTCTAATTACATCCTTGTAGATTTCAAGCTTATGTTGACAATTCTCTGAAAATATATTCAGTAGAATTGCCTTTGAAACAAATGAACACCCTATTTATCTATAAATGGGACCCTAACTCAAGGAAATTTTAGAATGCAAAAGTGAAGCTGAAGTTTAGAGTTCCTGGTAAAATTGACTAAGACTCAAATAAAATGGGCTAATAACAAGTATGTAGAAAGGAAAAACATTTGATTTAGGTGACCCTTTATGTGCTTAAGCTAATTCTTAAAACAATTACTCTTCCCATTTACTAATTGAGAAATTGTTAGCATTTAAGTACAAACTTCTCATATTTCTAACTTTGGTATTCAGGATCCCAATTTTAATGGAAAAGAAATAGTTGTCAAAAGTTTATCAAACATGAAAATTTCCTTCACTTACTTGGTTTCTGATAAGCAAGTTACAAAGAGAAATTTTTTCAGTTGCTTCAGGATAATGGAAACAAGTTTTTGCCCTAAAATAACAGCTCTATTTTTTTTTCAGTGTCCCAAGATTCATTGTTTATGCACCACACCCAGTGCTCCATGAAAAAAAAAAATTAATTAAAAAAAATAGCTCCGGAGGCCCCTGGGTGGCTTAGATGGTTAAGCCTCTGCCTTTGGCTCAGGTCATGATATCTAGGGTCCTGGGATCGAGCCCCACATCAGGCTCCCTGCTCAGTGGGGAATCTGTTTCTCCCTCTCCCTCTGGCTCTGCCTCTCCACCTGCTTGCGTGCTCTCTCTCTCAAATAAATAAATAAAATCTTAAAAAAATATAGCTCCAGTAGTCTTAATCAATTGGATTTAATTAGGTCCATTTCATTCCCTATTAAAAATATTAAAATAACCCCAATAAACAATGATACTGCTTGAAAGACAGGCTGTCCAGCATCACTGCCAAAAACAGGCTTTCAAAGAAGACCTGGGTGGCACCTGTCTCAGCTATTCACATGATACATGTGTCCTACGCTTTGAATTGCATCTCTAAAGTAGACAGTGACAGTAATGCCTCATTGGCACATGGTAAGCCCTCTAGAAATGAGAGCAAAGATTGTTATCAGAGAAATGTTTTCTTAAAGAAGGTATTTAAATTGCTATCAAAAATGGAATTGAGCAATTCATCTACTTAATGCCATCCAGCAGCTCACAGAATCAGAATTTGTATTAGAAACCCTGAATGATTCAGCTTTAAACAATAACAAATTAGTATGCATTTAGAATCTACACCTGAATAACTCAAAATGCATATGCTCTGCAACATATGTGTGTACCAAACAAGCCTGCAAGAGAGAAAATGAAAGTCTGAGAGTTCTACTAAGATAATACTTTCATCTTTAATGGAGTTCATTTTCATTTAGTTTTGAGGGTCCCTAGAGGCCAACAAAATGAATATCTAAGCCAACATTATTTCCCAAATTCCAGAATCTATTATCTTTTCAAGGCCACATTCCCCTGGTAACTAACTAGTCGATCAGCTTTCCAATGTCATCTCCAGGTAAAAGTTCTTTTCTAGGCAAAAGTGTAAACCAAGCAGGTTTATTTGGTTCCAAAGAGTAACCTCTATCTCTCTTTTGAGACCCCGCAAGCCCAATCAGACTACAGCTATTTAAAAACTCAATAGATTCAGTTGCAAACATGACTGGCAATCAAAAGCTAATCACTGGGAATGGAATTCACTGCCATTTGAAATGAAGAGTCACTAACTTGGCAGGGCTCTACTGGGTAGAGTCAGTTATCCCCAAGCTATACTAGTAAACCATTTCACCAAAATATTAACATTGTATTAATTTTTTTTCCATTTTCTTGGACTCTAACTTGTTTTTTCCCAAAAAATTCCAACTCAAATGTAAAATTCTCTCTATTCTGACCAATCATAAACTCTGGACTTCTGAAGCAGATTTTATTGGTAAATACACATAGGAAGTGGTGTCATTTTTCATAATTCACTCCCAAAGTATATCTGGAAATGATATACACTGTCATAGAATGGGCAAGGAGGTGGCAAGGGACAGAGATGGGAACTATGGTGGGGTCAGATGGGCTAATTATATAATTCAAATCCCCTCAGGTTCACTGCTGTTTCTTTTGAAATATCTAAGTATATACCATGGCCTCTGGGAGCACTGGCTATGGGCAGAAAGAGCCAAAGGAATTGTTCCTTGTCTGAGGGTACATTAGTCTGTCTCAACACCAAGTCATCTGGATTAAGTAGCAGATGTTGGACAACAGAGTATAAATCTTATCTACACTCAATATTGATTCTTAAGTGTTAATTTTATCTAATCTATATATTTTACATGGGATTATAAAAGATTTGAATGAAATCTTAGCTTTATTCTCTTAAATTTACTGGGTTTGGTGGCACAACGATACCATCTTCTCTCTACTTTGCCCCCATTGTGGCTACCAGTTCACCCTACTCAACAAGATATCCTTCCTCCACTTACAACAGCCAACATCCCACTGTGATTTGCATTTTATAAAACGTATTTTTTAAATTATTTTTAAATTTTTTTAATTTTTTTGAGATTTTATTTTATTTATTTGACAGAGATCACAAGTAGGCAGAGATGCAGGCAGAGAGAGAGGGGGGAAGCAGGCTCCCTGCTGAGCAGAGAGCCCGATGTGGGGCTTGATCCCAGGACCCTGAGATCATGACCCGAGCTGAAGGCAGAGGCTTTAACCCACTGAGCCACCCAGGCGCCCCTATAAAACGTATTTTTAAAAGATTTATTTATTTATTGTTTTAGAGAGGGGGCGGAGCAGAGGGAGAGGGAGAGAGAGACTCCCCTCTGAACACAGAGCCCCATGTGGGCCTCCATCTTGGGACCTTGAGATCGTGACCTGAGCAGAAATTAATGTCAGATGCTGAAACTGACATCCAGGTGCTCCTGTATTTTGTAAAACTTATTTATCACTACTTTGTTGGACATGAAATCTTTAAGCAGCAAAGTCTCCCATGAAAAACCACAAAGGTATGAATAAAATATTTTTTAAAGTTTAATGCCAATATCAGGACTACTACGCAGTCCAGACATTTTGGTTTGTTGCTTTATCCACTGTGTGCAATCTCCTTTCATTTAAACATTTGATTCTGACTAATGAAGAGGTTCTAGAAGGTGACAGGAGAGAAGCCATATAATAAATTAAAAAATGAAGAGCTTCCAGGAAAGATAATAAAAGAAGAACTAAAAGCAAGATGTGTAAGCAAAGCTTAGGACAGTTAAAGTATTTTGTGATTACTGATCATCATAAGCTACACTAGGATTTCTAAAACAATACCATAATTTCCATATTTAATATTTTAATGACTTGAAATTTAACTTGTTACTTTCCTGAATTAATGCTTTATTACAAATCCAATATTTTAAAAAATATGACCTAAATGTATTTTTAATTCTTGGATGTATATAAGTGTATAATAATATATGCGTTCTGATCTATTAAATATTCAACACTAAAACTGTTAGTTATTAAAATCACAGCACACATAGTAAATCCTAGTCAAAAATATTTCCAAAAACTTTTCTTCCAAATAAAGCCTGAAGAGATTAGTGAATGTGTGTATATGTGTGTGTGTGTGTGTGTGTGTGTGTGTGTGTGTATTAGACAGCAATGTCCCTTCCACTAATTTTGTATAGCTAGGTGGAGGAATTTCCCCTACTTAACACAACTGCTCTCTTGACTATCCTGTGGTCACCTCCTCCTTTGCCAAAGGAGGAGTACTAATTTGTTTAATTGTGGGTGACAATGATCTGACAGGTACTGGTCCATGTTACTCCAATGGGTGGAGCTAATCTTGGAAAAGTAAAAGCAGTGGAGGATTCTTTTCTTCTTCCCTATAAGCTCCAGACCAAGGAGGACAGTGATCCTCCTGGTAAAAGTGTGTGTGTGCTCTGAAGACACAATGATTTCCTTAGGTGGGCCATCACACGGGGTGGGAAGAAGAGTCAAAATAGAGAAAGTTAAGCAAATCCTTGTAGCTACACACGTCAAACCTCATTTTTCCAACCAGCTTGATGAAGAATAAATTCGATATTTCTATTTCCAACTCTCTGTCTTCTGTCTTACTTGTCAGTTGTTTCTGAGTAAATGGGATAGAGAGCAAAGAAAGAGGTGTTGTGCATTCACTTGTGACTATTCTCCATCAAACTAATGGTATGAGTGTGTGTGTGTGTCCTCAAGTTATACCTTTATTACTACGACTCAGAACATGTGTAAATATATTACTATAATGGTAAAAATTATTAAGAAATTAGAATTCTGGAACTTATAAGGCCAGTCATAAAAAACTGGACTAGTTAATATGCTAATAATTTTGTGTATTTTTTCAAAGAATGAAGTCATTCCTAGGGATATTAAAATGCTTATGGCTGGTCTGCATGGAACCATAATTTATGTTATAAGCACAAGAAAAGGATAAATGGTATAAACAATGTGTGGCCTTTTCAAAGAAGAAAGAAAATATCAGTTTACAAAATAACGCCCTCAGGAGCGCCTAACACTGTTAAAAAGTAAGCACAATAGATAGCAAAGGGTTTGATTTCTGAGCTAGTTTCACTATGTTGGTTTTTATTTTTCATGAGCTATTTCACCTCATATATCACCATTTGGGAACAATGTATTTTAAGTCAGATTTCATGACCGATTGTGCCAGGCCACAGCATTTGGTTGACATTTTTCTGTGGGCCTTATCAAACACAGTGCTATCAGATAACAACAATGGGGCTCAGTTCATTCTGAGGGTGTTGTTCAAGCAGCAGACAATCACAGCAGATTCCATCTCACTGACCGCATTAGTCTCAGACCCAGCTAATTGCTCAGAATCCAGTGTTTCTCGAATCTCTCCATCCCTCCTGGGCAAACAGTGTCTCCAGCCAAGTCTTTTTAAGGCACAGATCTGCCAGGTCACCACTTCTTTCTGCAACTTTTAAAGGCTTCCCACAGTACAGATAAAAGCCAGAGTCTTTGAACTGGTATCTGAGGCTCTACTATCTGGCTCTAACCGACTTTTAAAATATATCACTCATTCCTAAAGTCCAGTTAGACCACACTGATTACCATTCCCTAAACTTGCCTTGAATTTTCTCTTTCTGGGCTCACATGATTGCCTTTGCCCTGGCATTGTTTCAAGTTCAGCTGACTCATTTTGCAAGGTCAAATGCCACTTTTCTCTCATTTGTTCATTCATCATTCATTCATAGAGCAAATTCTGTGTACGCTGTTCCTATATGCCAGGCACTCTGTTAGGCACTGTCTCTTTTAAACCAATCTTACATTACCAGTTCCTCTAATCTCACTTGGAAGCCATCTTGGATTTTTGATTCTGCACTTTGTACCTCAGGACTCTTTCCATATTAAGGTTCAGAAAATTGTTTCCTATATCACTGTAGGTCCACAGTACGTGGCACATAATAGGAATGCAATGAATTTCATGCATAGGTTATCACTGGTTGAGTTACAGATGGATATGTAAATACAGAGCAACTTGTAAAATATAGGTAATGTGTTTTTATTTTATATTTATTTACATATTTATATAAATAAACTATAGAAGCATAAAGCATCTTATAAAAACAAAATATTTTACTTTAAAGTTAAGCTTAATATTTAAAATTACATAAAATATTCAAGCAACCTAATTTTGAAAGGAAATAACTTCTTTGTTGTAGTCTAAAATAGGAAAACTTTAGCAAGATCTTAAAGAATAAGTCACATGACTTCTCAGCTTCAAAATACCTTCTCTCCCATCATAACAAACTGCACGTATAGCAATAAATACACTGAAGACTGCCCGTTTCCATTCCATAATTTCAGAAGAGGGAGAGGGGATGTAGGTCTGGGTGGAGGGGTAGAGTAAACAACTCCATTTTCAAATCTTTTTGAGTTTAATTCCCCAGAAAAAGACACTGCTAGAGGTACTAGGAAACTTTAGCTCTAATAATACCAGTAATATTTTCTGTCATCTCAGCACAGATATGTAAAGAGATCGGCTACAACATCTTGAATAGGAGAATCACTGCAGACCAGCTCTCTGGTTTTATACACATCACTGCTGAGTGGAAATAAATGATTTCACATATGCCAAGGACACCCAGTGGTGTCTCTCCAGATTAGCAACCTTACCACTCTGGGTCCAGTTACTGCAAAGCAACCCACCATCTCCACTCCCTAAGAAGGGGCAAATGGGGGTCCTTGCTACCAAAGGGTGTGTTATCAAGGGAGGATCATCTGCCTGGTGTTGATCTTGTCATCTGTCACTCTCGGAAGGAGCTTCTGCCTTAGAGAGGGAAGTCGAGGTCTGCAGAAAACAATCTCTGTTTGCATCTCCATTGCCCATTCTAATCTTGTCGCCCCCCAACTTTTAGTTACTTCTTCAGAAAGCTAGCTAAGTGGGACATTTGCCATTTGCTAAGGCAGAGATACTAAACAGGGACTCCTGTGAAGGCTATTTTAAATCCCAAATATTCTTATAATATGCTTTCCTACTAGAAAATAATGTAGAATTTGATCTGAATCTTCCAAAGAACACTTCCTCAGAAAGCCATCTACTCAGTCATCAAATCAATAATGCTAATTGAAATTTTCAATATGCAATGTAGCATGTGCTCATAGTCTTATTATGGTACTTTCAATAATGCAGATTTAAAGTGATTTCTGTCTTTATGACTGTTAAATAAAGGAAAGCTCACTTAAAGGGGCATGTGGGTGGCTCAGTGGGTTAAAGCCTCTGTCTTTGGCTCAGGTCATGACCTCAGGGTCCTGGGATCGAGCTCCGCATTAGGCTCTCTGCTCAGCGGGGAGCCTGCTTCCCCCCCCCCCCCCCCCCCGCCTGCCTCTCTGCCTACTTGTGATCTCTGTCTGTCAAATAAATAAATAAAATCTTTTTTAAAAAAATTAAATAAATAAAGTGGAGTCAGGACACCCTGAAGGGGGAGCTCTTACACATAACCACTCTGCTGCTTGCATAACCAGCAGGAAGAAGGAAGATAAGAATTATCTTGACAAGAGAGGACATTTTTCACCCAGGAATTTCATCTGCTTTTAAGAAAAAGAAGAAAGATCCCTCCCTGCCCCAGCAACAACACACTAACCACCGTCTGCAGCCAATGGGAAATGCCACAACCTCGAACTCTTGTTCTTCTCCAATGAACTATTTGAAACAATCTTCCCCAGTTTCTTCCTAAAACCTATTAACAGCTGCTCTTCCCTTTGTCTTTTCAGACTTGCCTATGGTTTGCCATTGCTTGCATGTTCTGAATTGCAATTCCTCTGCTATTCCCAGAAAACTCATTTTGCTCATAAAATAACGGTATTTTATTTTTAAGGTGGACAGTGACTATGTCTCATTTTCATAAATGCTTTAAAAAATGATTCTACAGCAATCCTCATTTTTTTCTTCTGTACTGTGAATATCCTACATCTCATAGGATTCTTTTGAGGATGAAAGAGATTAAGTAAAGAACATCACAGAGCACTGGCAGATGTTGACAATTCTGGAAATGATAGTGAGCAGCAGCAGCAGCAGCAATAACAGTAGTAGTAACATTTGTAGTAGTAGCTCCTAGCCTGGCTTCCCTTTTGCAATTAAGAATCTTCTTGAAATTCATACCCTAAAACTCTAAAAAAAGGAATCCAATTTGTATCCACAAAAATAGCACTCCCACATACAAAAGTATAGATACATCAGCAATCCTTTTTTAAAACACTTCTCTGGAACTAGCCATTTTCAGCAGCATTTATAATCTGGAGCTCAGAACAGGGAACAAGCTGGCCTTCCCAAGGGCAATTTTTCTACTATTAACTCAATGCTAGAATCATTATGTCACTTTCAAAGCAGTAAGATAAATACAGAGCCATAATTTCATAATACGGTATATATTATCACTACTTGATTTGTGTACTTTGAATTTGCATTTTGAAAGGACTTTGTTTTGTTCACGATTGTCACTCCAGCTGTGAATTGGCACATTATAGCTAATCATGATATATTTGTTGAATAAATGTTTGAATTTTTATAAAAGGAGATATGTTTTTTTCTCCATATATATACACACAGTTTTATAATACTGAAATTTTCTTAAACATTGTGAGGCCAAGATAGAATAACCAAGGAGAAAAGAAAATTCAGTATAAGAGAGTATACTTTAGTTGAACATCATATATACACATAGGAAAAGTAAGATACCAGCAGATTCTATAGCACTTTGCATATAATTCTATTAGGGCATATCAATGATCTTCTCTCCTAAACTGTAAGTTCCTTGAGGATTCCTTATTCATCTTTACCATATCAGAGAAATTCAATAAAACATTAGTTGGATGAATGGACAGATGCTGATTAATAAGTTAATATGTGGCACCATCAAACAAAAATTGACAATATATTGTATGAGACCTGTCAAATGATCTGCTTCAGGATCCAACCTTATGAAGTTTAAAAGCTAGCTTTGAATTAATTATATAGATACAAAGAAGCTTACATGCATGCCAGAACAAAGCCTGACCCTATTAGAAAAAATACAACCAAATTCAGCACCCCAAAATAAAATCCTCAATGTTCAGTATGCAGTAAAAGCTATCACATATTCAAAGAAGCAGGAAAATACAAAACAAAACAAAACAAAAATCAATCAATAAAAGCTGCCCCCAAAAATGAAAGACAGGGGAAAGGGGATAAAATTAGCAGACAGGACACAAAAATGGTAAATATAAACATATTTCATTTCTTCAAGAACATAGAAGAAAACAGGAACTTGAATAAAGAGAAAAGAGAGATCCAAAAAAGGAAATTTTAGAAATGAAAAATAAAATAACAACAATAGATGAGATAAAAAACAAATCACATTAGATACTGTAGAAGAAAAGATCAGTCAACCTGAAAATATGGCAGTAGAAACTATCAAAAAAAAAAAAAAAAAACAGAGACAAGACAAAAGAAATAAAAATTGTAATCACCTGTGGGACAATATAGAGAAGTCTCAGCAGTTGGAGTGATTAGAATTCTACAAGTAGAGAATAGAGAAGGGGAGACAAGAACACTTTCAAAGAATAGTGGCTCAAATTTTTGCAAATTTGATCAAAATTATATACTCATGGAGCCTCCCTTTTTACATGATTCTGATAGGAATTGCATACGGGATATATAAAAGCTCAGCAACATAATTTAATAATTGCAAACACTTACATGGCACCTACCATATGCCAGAGCCTGTTTCAGAAACTTCCAAGGTAAGAGCTCATCATCTCCATTTTACACATAAAGATAACTGACTCCCACAGATATCATGTGGTATGCTCAACATAAGTGGATTAAGGACTCAAAATCATGAAGTCTGGCTTAGACATCCAAGCTCTTATCCACTATGCTATATAGCCTCTGTTCCATCTGTGCAGGGGATAGACATCGACACTTTAAGACTCACACTTGATTGAGAAGTGTCCATTTTTATGCAAAACGTGACTCTAAAACAGCTTGATTCAATTGTGGTCTTTATAAATAATATCAATTTACCCCTTATCACCCAGGACACAAAATTAAGTCAGTAAGTGTACGCAAATTTATAAACAAACTGGCAAAAAGACCAAGAACATGATAGCATCCAAATCAATGTGGCCATTTGGCCATTGACTAAATCAGCAGAAAAACTATCTGGAAGAATGGGCACCTGCGATTTTCTGAAGCCATATTTAAAAAGAAAACCAAGAGCATCCAAATACCAGAATTGTTAGCAACTTGACTCCTATTCAGAATTGCAGGGTTCCTGCTGACACATGTAGCCTCTGCTTGTCCTTTGTCACATATGTGCTTCCCCTACAAACTGTCAGTGACTTGTCAGAATTGATCAGGAAGTCTAAGGTCATTTCCCAGTGATGGACAGATCTGGACACGACAGCATCCCCTTTCTGGTTCCCTGTCACATACCGTATGAAAACTGATGTCCCCATCACTCTACGCTCAGAATAAATAGCTATATACAATGATGATGATATTTTTAAAGGTTAAAAAAATCAACAGCATAAACTCAAAATTTAATCATATTTTTAAACAAATATTTAATCTAATGATACAGAGAAGGGATGTCTTAGAGAAAGATGAAGACTCCTTTTTCCCTATGTATGAATAAAGGTGCCCATGCTCCCTGTTTGAGAATCCAAGCCACTAAACAACCAAATAAAGGAGTTGGGGACTTTGGTGAAAGAACTGAGACCGTGAAGCCTTCCAAGGCCTCTAACCAGTGAATTATAGGCTAGAATTCTGGAAGCATCTTTGTTGCTTTCTAAGATGTCTACCTGGAAAATTGATAGAAATTAAGATTTTTGTTACTTTTAAAGACCATTATATAAAAACAGTGGGCATTTTAATACTCTTTTTGGGAAGAGAAAAATGCTAGAAAATTTTGAGGATACACAAAAAAGGTCTGATACCATTGAAGTATGTTAAGGGTCTGTAAAATTGTGATCTTATTGAGAGAGTGGGTATTCACTAACTGTGAACATGGTTATAAACTATATGCTGTATTCTTTAAACTGGAAAGTGGATGGAAAAGGACATTCACTGGATAATTTATATACGTAAGCAAACAACACTGCCACTGCCCTCTCCTCAGCCACCTTCTTTCTTTTCTTCATGGGCTCTGACATCTCTCATTGTTATCCTTGCCAGTCACTTTATTTACTCTTATACTTTACTATAAAATATAGAGAAGAAAAGAGAGTATCCCATTCTGCTGCAATCCCAGGATTCTGCCTCTATTTTTCCATGTTCACCTCTAAGTCTGGGGTTAGTCAAGGGCAGTTGTTTGGGGTGGGTCCAGTTTGATGGTGCTTCCTCTGAGCAGAGTGGTCCACTCTAGGTACACAAGGTTCCTTGTAGAATGACAGATGCAGACATGGGCAAAGGACCGCCATTGGCATCTCTGCCTCAAAAATATCAGAGGTGGATTTTCCACAGGATAATGGGAAAGGTGAATGTGAGAGAGATTTCCTCAAGGGCCTGACATTCCAACTGCGAGGCAACGATGGGTGAGCTTACGCCTTCAATGTCTTCAAGGTTCCATCAGTTGAGCTACAATAATCATGATTTAAGCAGTCATGGGATAGAGTGCTTCTTAAGTGCTAAGTCAGTATTGTATAGTTTCAAGGTCATAAGGAAAATGTTTAAGGAACTTCAACTCATGGCAAATGGTTTGGGTTGGTTTTAGGACAGTTATGGGCACACAACTGACATATCCACTGGCCAAAAAAATTAGTATTAAATGGGATTTAGAAGGATAAGAACTTAGAGCATATGACTGTCATTGGGATGAGCAACTCATATATGAGACACTTGAGATGGTTCCGTGACTGACACTGTTTGTAAAATATCCTCCTCCCCCCAACACTCAAATATCAACCACTTAAAATATACTAAATTGTTCATTCAAAAACTTACATTATTAAGACCCCACGGAGCAAAGTACACACTACCACCCCTTTAAACCACTTTTGTGATAAATCAATAGTGCAGTAGATTCGCATACTGTTAAGTTCATTGTCTGTCAACATATTAACAGTGCTGATTTCTAACAAGAAGTCTAGAATTTTTAAAATCCAAACTGAGTTGATCAGCTTGGACAGATTGCTGCTCCTCTAAGTGACTTAGTTTGTGCTACAGAGCTACAAGTTGCCTTTGGGTTCACAAGTCCTTCAAAACCAAAGATCCATGCTAATGAAAACCTTTTCAGCATAAAGTACCCAACAATCAGAGTTAAAGTTTTATTTATTGGCTTTGACCATCTACTTCTGTTATCAACCATAAGGGCCCATACACTTCATCAACCCTTAACAATAGCCGCAAGCTAGGACAATCTGTCTTGCGTCTTCATTGGGGAAGACTTCAATGGAACAGCCTGGATTAAAGAACAGCCCACGCATAAAATGGAAACTCATTAAAATAAACTTTCTCAAAGGGGGAAACTTTGGTTCCAATTGAACTGGACTGTTTTTATTTCAAAGATGAAAGGCCCATTACGCAGTCATACATTCATGTGCTCTTGGCCTAAGTGCTTTCTATTTGATGACTTTAACTTTGGGTCCCTTCTCATGTTTTTTTTTTTTTTTTTTGGAGGCTTTAGGAACATAATAGGAATTCAGCCCTTATTGAGCCTGATTGGAACATAGTATCTGTGAACCTCTTAATAATACTTCAGACTTTTATGGTTTAATTTGCAATGGTGTCCCTTTTGTCTGCCTTGCTGGCCTTTAATCCAAGGTGCAATACACCCATTTTACATTTATTTGCAGAAAAGCATTGAATACCTACAGATTTTTTAATATGTCCATTAGAAATTAGTGATTTTTAAAAACATACCGGTATGGTCATTTACATAACAGAATGCAAAGCTGAATGAATGAATAAAAGGATGGTGTCAAAGATGACAGTTGCCAATTGTTTACATGAAAACTGACTTTCAGCTTTGAACCTGAAAACTTCACCTTGAACTTATTATGAATGTATTTCAGTGAAAGGAACAACACAATAAAATGAAAAAAGTCAAGGGACTGAGAAAATCTGTTATGTGAAAATACCAGCCATCCTATAAAAGAGTAATATAACTGGTATTACCTGAAGCAAATAATAATATTCTCAAAGCTTTAATTTTATATGAATGACCATTAAGTGAAATGAACCACAATCATGATTACTTAGATACACAGACTATTCAGAGAAAATGTTAATGCTCAAAGCAATGCAAAAACATCCATACAATGGTTGTATACACATGCCATCAAAAGGAAATTAAGCACCTTAAGACTGGTTGTATGTCACTCTATAATTTTAATTCATGCATCTTTGTCTGAGGCCAAAACATATGGCATATGCATATTGTAAAAGACATATTAGTCAAACAAAGATAAATCTCTTATGATGAAAATATCCCTTTAAATTATATCATTACAAAACTATATGTAGATGTATTTTAAATTTCATCATAATTAATAGCTAGCATAATGGTCTCTGTATAATAGAAGTGTTACATAATTTTTCAGCAAAATTTTTCAACAGAGTTTGCTAAAAGACTCTCAATTATATTTTGAATTTAGTCTATTTATAAATTACTTCCCATCCAAGTACTAACCAGGCCCGACCCCGCTTAGCTTCCGAGATCAGACGAGATCGGGCGCGTTCAGGGTGGTATGGCCGTAGACTATTTATAAATTACTTCCAAATAGGTTGTCTTTATGCAAAAGTTTATCAAAATTAAGTATATAAACAAAGCATTTTTTCTTTAAACAAAAATCATTAAAAGGAAAACAGAAGATTAAAGTCTAAAATATTACAAAGTCACTCACAACCACAAATGACACATTATAGAAAGACATTTGACCCTTACTTTGTTCTTTGCCTAAGCCAATTTTTGTTCTGTGGTTGTTTTTATTTTTAATAGAAGATGTATTAAAACTTCAGCATTAATTTTAACTAACAAACAATGAAACAAAATTTATCTTCATTGAAATTACCAACAACTCTGTTAGTCACCAAGTTAAACAACTAGCTGAAGTATAAGATAAACATCTGTCCTGCCAGGAAGCTCTAAGTGCATTCTGTGACTCTGCTCAGCCAGAATCACACAGATACAGTGTTTCTCCACCCTTTTTTAAATACCTAGTTTGTATATTTTGCTTTATATTGTTTTTGTTCTTACCACATTTATCCTATTATCAGCATGAAATAAACAAATTAAAATAAGCAACAAGTTCTCAGGGAAAACTAAAATAGGTCTATCTCACTTTAAGCAAAACCAGGATATAAATGTAGGTGAGGGACGCCTGGGTGGCTCAGTTGGTTAAGGAGCTGCCTTCGGCTCAGGTCATGATCCCAGCGTCCTGGGATCGAGTCCCGCATCGGGCTCCTTGCTCAGCAGGAGCCTGCTTCTCCCTCTGCCTCTGCCTGCCATTCTGTCTGCCTGTGCTCGCTCTCTCTCCCTCTCTCTCTGACAAATAAATAAAATCTTAAAAATAAATAAATAAATAAATAAATGTAGGTGAAGGATGATTAAAAGATTCATATTCATAATACAAGGCATTAGCCACAGGAATTCTTGAGCAGTGAGCTCTCCTAACAAAATCTGCAGTTTTAAAAAAATACATATTACTTAAAATTGTCCCTGAGTGTATCTAATAAACAAAATAATACTTCATGTTTATATTATATTATCTGTTGCAAATGTTTTTGTTTATTATATTATTCAAATAAGTCCTCAGAATCTGGATTACTCTGCCAAGAATGTTAGTTCATAAAAATATGATTATTGTTAATTAGAAGCTGTTCTTAAAAAGAAAAAGCTGTACTTACCTAAAAAGTTAACTTATGAAACTCATGTTAAATATAAACCATGCATAATTTAAAAATGAAATAAAATATAATACTTTCTTATCAGAAGGTTAAATCATGGAATTTTAGAAACTATGATTAATTTCTTATTTTATGCAGTTGGCCACAACTGTCATAAAGTTTCCCACAGTTTTAAGGCCACTCTTTAAGTTCTGCTTTCTGAATGTGAGGTTCCTTTTTCATCTTTAAAAAGCATAGCTAGCGTATAAATACAATGGAAAACGGCACGTTGGAAGCTATGGCCTCTCCAGACCACCTTTGCAAATTAAAAACAAGATTAGCCCAAACCTGGCCAGTATGTGTTTGTCAGATCTGAGAGGGCCCATCAGAAAAATTCCCCCAAAACATATCCAGTGTTAAAAATACGGGTATAAATATTTTCCACAAAAATCATTTTTAATTCGACAAATTTTATTTTCATTTAGATAAATCCTATAAATGTAGACTAGCTTTTAACCAAGTATTAGATGGTAAATAGCTTTTTAAAATGTGGACATAGGACATTATCAACTAAAGAAAATCTAACATAACTAAAATGTTTTTACTTTTGCGTTGAAATTGTAGTGTGTCTCAAAATGAGATGGGACAGTGGCTTTCGCCTTATATCTACCCATGCTAAATTGTCTGGAATGTTTGCGATTTTCATTTTTATGGTATCTTCTGATGCTCTCCTAGGAAAACGGGAATACTGTAGTAGCAATTTCAAGAATAGCAAACAGATGATTTAAAGGAAGTATAGTGTTTTCTGGGGAGGGGGAGAGGGAGGGCTTTAAAAAAAATTTTTTTTGCCTTCTTTTTCTTTTTGCCTTAATCCTCTCATTTGGTTTAGAAACATAAGGCCCTGTTCACTTCATTTAAGCCTCACAATGACTGGGAGCCTGATCAATCTGTCTTGTGTCTTCTTAGGGTGAAGCTGCAATTGAGCGGAAGCAACAGATGAACAAAGCCCACATTCAAATCTGTAGCTCATTAAAATAACGTTAAAATAGAGTAAAATCTCAATTGTAAGTGAATTGGAGCTGGCTTTTTTTCCTGCTAAATACATTTGATTAATAAAGTATACAATCATTAGCCCTGAATCAGTGGTCTTTAAAGTAAATTTAAATAAATGTCTCATTCTTTTTAAAAACTTGAACATTTTGAAAAACATTTCGGAAACAGGCTTTCAACAAAGCGCTAAGTGAGATAACATTGTAGCATGCTCCAAAGGCCCATCCCATCAAGATGTGAGTCCCAGAGATTCTCTACAGTATATGGGGGAACTGTCAATGTAACAACAGTTCTAGCCCTAAATTCCTACGATCCTATAGTCCTATAGTGATGCCTCACAGAGGGAGTTTCTATAAATAAATGCCCAAATTGATTTGCTATCCAAACACCCAGGAAGTAAAATCTGTAGAACTTTTGTGAGTTCCAACCCAGAAACTCCGTAGGGGCGTAATCAAGTAAACATACTAACTGTGGCAGTTTTTTTTTTTTTTTTCAACTTGATCCAGTGGATTCCAGTCTGTACCTAATCCCCAGCTGAAAACCTTTAAAACATATTTGACAAGGGACAGTCAGGATTTGTGAAAGTCAAATACTTGGGAACACAAGTATCCATTCTTATGTATGTCTGATGGGATTTTGATAAAAGGCAAGTCACATGTCCCAGGAACTGTTTGAGCAATCTGGAGACAAGTATTAAAATAAAAAATGCCTATACTCTTCAACCCCAAAACTTCACCTCTTGGAATTCTATCCCATAGAAATAAGAGCATCAGTATGAAGTCATATGTAATCAAAATAGAATTGTTTCTTAGGGAAGAATAAAAGGAAAAAGAAAACCAAACAAAAACCAAAAAAAAACAAAAACAAAACAAAACAAACAAAAAAACAAAACAAAACCCTGAAACCGAAGTAGAAAAATTATGAGTTGTCCATACTGTGGAATATTACATACCTTTCAAAGAATGGCCTAGAGCTATACCAATTGACCAAAAATTTTTTCCACGATGTATTCTTTTTTTTTTTTAAAGATTTTATTTATTTATTTGACAGAGAGAGATATCACAAGTAGGCGGAGAGACAGAGAGAGAGAGGAGGAAGCAGGCTCTCTGCTGAGCAGAGAGCCCGATGTGGGGCTCGATCCCAGGACCCTGGGATCATGACCTGAGCCAAAGGCAGAGGCTTTAACCCACTGAGCCACCCAGGCGCCCCTCCACGATGTATTCTTGAGGGAAAAGTAAGATGCAGAGAACTCTCCTCTGTTTCCCACATCTGTGTAAAGGGGGTAATAATTAAGTGGGCATTCAACGAAATCATGTACTCGAAGCACCCGAGAAGAGGGGATGACCACAGTAGGCCCTCAATACACAGTAATTCTGAAATCCCTCACTACACTGTTGCCCCAGGGATTGGGGAGGAGGGAGGATTCCTTGCTGACAGGAGGATCTGTCAGAGAGGAAAGCAAGCGAAGAGGGAAAGAAGTAGAATAGGGGTGGGAAAGTGGCTACCTTCTTCTTTATCTTCCTGGTGATGAGAAAAGAACATATGTTATGAATCTCTTAGTTTGGTACAGTGATAGACAAGTGTCTAAATGTCTGAAATCTGGGTCCCAATGAGCTATGTGGTATCCCTTCTTTATAGTGTTCGGACCCAGCTCACTGACCCAACCAAAGGCCTGCTCTGCCTTCGGCAGCAAATTCACGCACTCTGCCCACCGCGGGGTCAGAGTTTCTGGGTAATCACAAAGGAAGCAGACGGTGTGTTTCATGGGTATCTGGTCCCCTTATGAGGATCTAACTGACATTTTTTAATTAAACTGGCCCACTGGAGTTTAATTAAGGTGTTGTCTTCTTGAGATGAAACTAAAGGAAAAATATATCCCTCTTATGGAACAAGTTGTAGCATAAGAAACCTCCTTCTTTCAGTCCTCTGATCTTTAAAGGAAAAAAGAAAAACTTCATTGTTTCCCTTATTTCCTAAACTTTTCATCTTTAAATTAGTAAAATTGTTTCAGAAGTGATTTAAAATCAACCATAGGCCATCCCCATAAAGCTACATGTATCTAAGAAACTATAGAGACTGAATATGTACTTTGGGAGGCATCAGAAAGTCCTTCATTTCAATGCAGCTTCATAGAAACCAGTTTAGAAAATATGTATTGACTAATGATCTTGTAATGATACAAGTTTTGCAAAATACTTTGAATCCCACGGGGAAACTCACATTAAAAAAAAATACATAATCAAAACAACTTCCTATTTTGGAAAGAGCACTGGACTCAGTGTCGGGAGAGCTGGCTTTGACGTTAGCCCCTCTGTTTTCTGTCTCTGTGACCTTCAGTAAGTTACCTATTCTCTCTGAACATCAGCTGCCTGACTTGGGAGGAGGGTGTTCTCCCCCCTGGTAGAAGGAAGACTAAATGGGATAACGAATGAAAGGCTGTGTGAACCGTGTGATGCTCTACAACCCCAGGGGCTTATTATTATTTGGGAAATTGAGATTAAAAGTATTTAAAAATGGTTTTCTTCTGCAAAGGCAGTATACAGGAACAGATTATACCTGGGACTTTAGAATCAGACAGACATACACTTGTGTCTTGAATGAACCACTTACATACTAGCTATACTTTAATGAGATAAATGGAATAAAAATATATAGCCAGGCTGTGTTTGATTCAATATGGCCTATTCGTTCATTTGCTCATTCAACAATCATTTCTGGCATACCACAGCATCTGACAGAGTCCCTGCCCTCCCCAAATAAGGGAAGTAACATTCATACTCACTGCTCTGAGTATCAAAGAGTTACTGTGCTTCCAGGGCCTGGTATAGTTCCTGACCTACAGTAGATGCTCAGTAAACAGGAGGGTTTGTTTCTCATATGATTAAGAACAAAGCAACAAACAAGGATTCTTAATAAGGCTGATCTGATGATTTTTCTCTAATCTGAGAAACTCTATGGGTTTGAATTATCCTCATTGAATTTTTATACATTTTTTTTCATAATACTCATATAACAGGATCATTTGTTTAGCAGACAATGTTGAGCCTCTTCCCTTTCTTTTTCGCCATTTCTGCATGCAACCCAACCCCTGAATTGGTAATGGAGTGCTTACGATGGCCGGGACTGCAACTCTTCAGAAGACAAGGCCCATGCTGCTGAGTGAGGCTCCTTTGTTGCAAGTACAGAGCAAAAAGGGCTTGAGGGTCTATGACCTTCCCACATACCCTACGACTACGTGGCGAGGGAGTATGAGCCTCAGTACATATAAATATAATTCATATTACCAAGTTCTTCTGCAGGATTAGGCTGAAGCCCAACGTCTGGGAGATTCTGCCTGAGAATCCTTCCTCCTTTCCTTGGCTTCCTCCCTTCCCTGTCTTGCTTTCCCTTTCCCCTTAAGGTTCCCCCTGGGGGCTCCTTCTCCTAAGCTCTGCTTCTAAAAACCTCAATCTGATAAAATAGGTTATTACAAAGTCTCTTGTAATTTATTTGACTTAATTTTGGAGCTTATATTTTCATGCCAATTTTTTCTTTTGAAGAATACATGTAATAATTCATCATTTTTCTTTGATGACTACATTTCATAATGACATAATTGTGAGCATTCATTGCTTTCCTTAAATTATTTTTTTCACAAATTATTTTCTGTTCCCTTGAGATGTTTTAATGTATATATCACCAACGAACCAATTTTCGTGATCATTCTCATGCCTTAGGTCTTCACACAATATATACGTTGATCATAGTAGTAAATGAGACAAAGAACCTGAATTCTTGAAAAGAATAGTTATCGTGAAGATTCTAACATCAAAGTGACTGCATCTGTCCCACTACTTCACTCTTCTAAACTGAAAAGGACTCTATGGAACAGTTGACCAAGTAGAAATCTTTAAGCAAAGACTATGCTAATATACTTGCCAACTGAATCAGGGAAGGTTGGTCTAGAAAGACCAATGGGAACAATCTTTTTAAACCGCAAGATTTAAAACCAAAACTAAAGGTTCACAGCCAGGGGCAAAGTGCTTTGGCAGTTTTAAGACAGAATTCCAAAGGTGTCTTCCATTTCAAAACATAGGAAATTAAGCAAAAGAGTAATGTTTTAATCACATTTGGATTCCAACCTTTGAAGAAGCATGAGTAATTAGAAATGTATCTGAATATTCAACCAAAGTATACAGCAAGAACATTTAAATTATCTTCTTTCATTATCATCATTATCTCTTCATCCTCTCATTCACCACCACAATGGAGAAGTTATGCTTGCCACTCATGTGGACAATAGGGTCATAAGTCTTGGGTTTAGCATGCAATACCTGCTGTGGTACATATTCTTCTGTTAATGAGCATGCATAACTCTTCATCCCCAAGGAACTGTCTCTGCACATAAAAGGATACATAATTTTTATAATGCCAGAAAGAAGTAAATACAGCTCATTGAGTTTTCTATGGGAGGATTTGGAGAGGATAATTATTATGCATTGCCAGTATCTCCAGGCAGGAGGCTGGTTCCTTTTCTTAACTAGGGCTGTGTGTAAATTTTCATATCATACAACCAAGTTACCAAGTATGTTGTAACTAAATGCAACATAAAATCAAATTTTAAATCTCCTTATTGCTTTCAGTGACCAGAATCTGCATCCATTCTCCCAAGGGCAAGTCTGCGGTCATTAGAGCCAGGTGGTCCTACAGTGAACCCAAAGTGCCTGGGTCTTAAAAAGATCCTTCTGCACACTCTGTCGGCTCCTTGCCTCAGCTGGGAAAAAGTCCAAGATATAATTTACATCAATAATATTGATGTGTAAAAGATTTTTTCTTCTGAATATATTCAAATTTCAAGTTGTTATATCTGTTGGGTAAGAGAAAAGCATCATATTCTCTCATAATACATATGAAATTCTTTGCAAAGAGGTTGACACAGACTGAATGCTCAGTGTTAGATACTATTACTATAATTATTACTATCATTAAGAAAAACTGCAGGGAAAAACAAAACAGGGAATTATCATGTGCTTCTAAAAAATCAGGAAAACAACTGAAATTCAGTTTCAAGATGTTTAGGGAATTTCTGCTATTTTCTCAGTTCTTCATAATGCAATTACAGAAAAGGTCTGTTAAGAAAGAAAATTTCACGGAAGGAATTCTACTCAATAACAATCTGAGACTGAGGAAAGAAAGCTCCACAACCAAATCAAAGAGAAACTAAAAGATAACAGCTTATTTAAAGATACATATTCAGATGGTTTTATGTGATCTGCTCTATCAAAGCAAAGTGAAAACCTTAACCCAGGATTTCTGACACTAAGTACTTCATTACTTGACTAGAATACTTACACATACACATACACACACAGGCAGTCCTCACTTTGCACAGTGCAGAACCATAAAAATAACTATATAAGTGGAAACTGAGCAAAATGATCTTTATTATCAATAAGGGAAAAAAAAAACAGTCTGAACAGACAAGGCAAGCACCAGAACCAGATTCCAATATAACACAAATTGTGGTTTTATAAGATAGGGAATTTAAAATAACTGTAATGGACATATTAATGGCTCTAAATGAAAAAGTACATAACACGAAAGGACAGATGTATAATATAGACAGAGAGATAAAAACTCTAAGAAAGAATCAAAAGGAAATACTAGAAATCAAAATACAGCATAACAGAGATACAGAGTGCTCTCGATGGGCTCATCTATAAACTGGACACAGCCAAAGAATCAGTGAGCTTAAAGGTAGTTCTGTGGAACTTACCAAACTGAAATGGAAATGAATTAAAAAAACAAACAAACCATACATATACTAGAGTATCTACAAACTATGGTCAACTTCAAAATATGCAACATATACATAACTGAAATACCAGGGGGAAAAAGAGAACAAAACAGAAAAATATTTGATGTAATGATGATTAAGAATTTTCAAAATTAATGAGAGACAACAAACCACATATGCAGGAAACTCATAATATCAAGCAGTTATCCTGACAATCCATATCTAGGCATATCATATTCAAACTACAGAAAACCAAAGACAAAGTCTTGAAAGAAATCAGAAGGGAGAAAAAAAAAAGAAAGAAAAAAAGAAAAAACAAAACTCCTTACTCTCAAAGAGGAATAAGGGTAAGAATTACAGCAGACTTCTCTTCGCTCAAGCAGGAAGAAAGTGAATTGAAATATTTAGTGTTAAATTAAAAAAATATATCAGAGGGGCGCCTGGGTGGCTCAGTGGGTTAAGCCGCTGCCTTCGGCTCAGGTCATGATCTCAGAGTCCTGGGATCGAGCCCCGCATCAGGCTCTCTGCTCAGCAGGGAGCCTGCTTCCTCCTCTCTCTCTGCCTGCCTCTCTGCCTGCTTGTGATCTCTCTGTCAAATAAATAAATAAAAAATCTTTAAAAAAAAATATTAGAATTCCAAAGGAGCACCTGGCTGTCTCAGTCACTAGATCATGATCTCTTGATCTCAGAGTTATAAGTTTAAGTTGAGGTTACTTAAAAATAAAATCTTAAAAAGAAAGAAGTTAAAATTCCATATGCACCAAAATTATCCTTCAATGGTAAAAAAAGATACAAAGATTTTTTTCAGAGAAACAAAAACTGGGGGAATTCATCATCAGCCAACCTGCCCTGCAAGAAATGTTACAAGAATTTCTTGAGGAAGAAGGAAAATGATCTAGGACAAAAGCCTGGCTCTACATAAAGAGAAAAAGAGCACTGGAGAAAGAACAGGAACAAAATAAGCATTCTTCTCAAGCTTACACAGAATATTTGCCAAGACAGATCACATCAGGGCCAGGAAATACACCTTAACAAAAAATTAAGAAACATATAAATTGTGCTGTCAGACCACAGGGGAATTAAACTAGAAATGAAGTAACAGAAAAGTAGCTGGAAAGTCCCCACGTTTGGGAATTAAATACATTTCTGTACTATATGGGTCATACATAACATATATGGATCAAAGAAGTCCTGAGATAAAGTACAAATATCTTGAACTAAGTAAAAATGAATATACAATTAATCAAAACTTGTGGAATGCAGCAAAAGTCATGCTTAGAGAGAAATTTAGAGCATTTAATGTACATGTCATAAAAGTAAAAAGATCAATAATCTAACATTCTCTCTTAAGAAGTCAAAGAAAGAGCAGAAATTTAAGCATAAAGCAAGCATTAAAAAATAATACAGAAATGAATTAAATTAAAAATAGGAAAAGAAAAAAGAAAAAATCAATTAAACCAAAGTCTGGTACATTGAAAATATCCATAAAATTGATAAGCCTCTATCCAGGCTAGTAGAAAAAAAAAAAGAGAGAAAGAGAGAAAGAAGACATAATTTACCAAAATCAGAAATGAAAGAGGGGTCACTAGAGATCCCATGGATAGTAAAAGGATAATATAGGAATGTTATGAACAGCTCTGTGCCCACAGATTTGATAACTTAGATGAAATGGACCAATGCCTTGAAAGATAGAAACTATCAAAACTCATACATGGAGAAATAGATGATTTGAATAGGCTTGTATCTATTAACGAAATCCAATCAATAATTAATAACCATTTTTTTTTAAACCAAAAATCATGGCCCAGATGATTTCATTGGTGAAGTCTTCCAAACATTTGAAGAAATGTTACTGATTCTTTATAAACCTTTCAGAACACTTCCTAACTTATCCTAGGCCAGTCTCAGTCCAACACTAAAAGCAGATAAATACATTATGAGACTATATATCTATATACCAATATGTCTTATGAACATACATGCAAAAATCCTCAGAAGAAATCAGCAGATCAAATTTAACAATGTGTAAATAGAATTATACACCATAATCAAACAGGATTTATTTCAGGTTTGCACGTCTACTTCAACATTGGGAAATCAGTTAATGTAATCTACCACATCAACAGGCTAAAAAAGAAAGTCGTAATACTAACTGATTAGTTGATAATATCAAATGATGAAGAACAGTATTTGACAAAATCCAACAACCATCATGAAAAAACTCTCAGGAAACTAGGGATAAAAGGGATCTTCTTTAACATGATAAAGAACATACAAAAAACATAATGCTTAATGGTGAAGGATTGGATTAGGATTCCCCTAAGATAGAGAACAAGGAAAGGATGTCCCCTCTTACCACTCCATATAACATGATAATGGAAATCTTAGCTAGCATAAGAAGATCATAAAAGAAAATAAGAAGTATACATATTGGAAGAGTCAGAGAAAAAGGAAGAAATAAAACTCTTTATTTGTGGGGCGCCTGGGTGGCTCAGTGGGTTAAGCCGCTGCCTTCGGCTCAGGTCATGATCTCAGGGTCCTGGGATCGAGTCCCGCATCGGGTTCTCTGCTCGGCAAAGATCCTGCTTCTCTCTCTCTCTCTGCCTGCCTCTCCATCTACTTGTGATCTCTCTCTGTCAAATAAATAAAATAAAATCTTAAAAAAAAAAAAACTCTTTATTTGTAGAAGACATGATTTTTTATATCCAAATCCCAGAGAATCAAACAAATAAATGAAAATCCTTGCACTAATAATTATAGCAAGGTTACATGATACAAAATTAATATGCAAAAGAAAATTGTTTTTGATATATCAGCAATGAAAGCTGGAGTTTAAAATGAAAAACACAAGTCCATTTACATTAGCAGAAATAGCAAAAATAAAATATTTAGGTATAAATCTAGCAAAATATGTCCCAAGATCTATACATACACAACAATAAAACTCTGATAAAAAATTTAAAAGATTTTAATAAATGGAGAGATATTCTATGTTCATGGATTGGAAGACTCAATATTAAAATCTTAATTCTTTCCAACTGGATCTATAGATTCAACACAATCCCATTTAAAATCCCAGCAAACTCTTTTGTAGATATCAATGAAGACAAATTGATATAAATTCCCTAAACTTCTAATACTGATTGACTTACCAGATAGGATATCATTATTCCCATATAAGATCTATGATGATGAAAACTAGAAAATTATGTGTTCAACTAAATTGAATTGCAATTCTGGTAAATATTTTATAACAACAAAATTTATACTCTGTACTGTGTCATTTTGAATCTAATTTCCAATATCTTTAATTCACGTTAAGACTATAGACAAATATTACTTTGAGTTAATAAAAAATCTTCAAATACTTGAATATTTCTAAGTACAATAAAATACTGAGCTATTAGTTTTATTTTGTCTTAAAGATTTTATTTTTTTGAGAGAGAGAGAGAGCAAGAACATAAGTAGAAGTGGCAGCGGGAGAAGGAGAAGAGGGCTCCTGATGAGCTGGGAGCCTGATGCGGGGCTGGATCCCAGGACCATGGGATCATGACCTGGGCCAAAGGCAGACACTTAACTGAGTGACCCAGATGCCCTGAACCATAACTTTTAATAGTTTTAGTTATATATTTTTGCTTCCTACTTTTATATTTGTGAAGTGGTTTTACCTCTCAGTTATATTAAAGATTTCTATTTATTTATTTTAGAGAGAGAGCAGGGGGAGGAGCAAAGGGGAAGGCAGAGGGACAAGCAGACCCCATGCTTAGTGCAGAGCCCTGTGCAGGGCTCTGTCTCAGGATGTTGAGATCATGACCTGAGCCTAAACCAAGAGCTGAATGCTTAACCAACCGAGCCACCCAGGCGCCCACCTCTGGGTTATATTAATGAATGTACTGATATTTACCAATTTAAGAAGGCGTAAAATGAATAGTTATGGCTCAGGGGGTCAGACTGTGTATGCTCATGAACTTTGCTGGTCTGTTAAAGTGTGTGCATTAGACAGATCTTTCTTGATTATCTACCTCTTAGTTCGTTCTAGAAAAGCAGAAGTTACCTTAGATAAAAGTTATAATTAATATAGCTAACACAGTTATATTAATTATAGGTTAGAATTAATATAGCTAATATATTAATACATAAGTTATAATTAATATAATTAACATAATATATTAGAAATGGTAGTAGCAGAGATATAGGTTGCCTATGCAAGGTAATGAGATACATTTTGTTTATCAAAGGAAAAAGAGTAGTTTTGCTCTGAAGTAAAGTTTCTGGCTTTTCCAGAAGATAGTGAATAAATAATTTGAATGCATATAGAAAACTGCAGGAATTTTGTAAAAGTCATTGGTCTTGGTTTATAATTACTGCAAATAATAAGACTGAAAAACACTGCAATACATTAAAATTTTGGCAAAACTTCCTCAGTTTTGATGGGTTTATTTGTGAGAAAAAAGAACTCACTAATACTTTAATGGAAAAATAAAACATAAGAATTTTGTTCTCTGTTAAAATGTCAGGCTGGTCTTGGAGAAGTCAGTATACTTTATCAAAGGGTTCTTTTTCTTTGCATCCTTCTAATGTCGTCAGAATAACTGTCTATGCTTTTGCTTACTTTATAGTATCTTTGATTAGTAAAAGTGTTTCTCACTTCTAAGAATGCTAGGGCTCATTATACTTCTTTATCCTTCTTCTATGTTTATGTAAAAATATTATGTTGCCACTTTGATTATTAAGTAGCCAAGCCTACACCATTCTTTCTCTCCAGGCATCTATGGTCCTCTCTTAAGCAACTGGCCAAATTTCCACTAACAAATCTTGATTTTTGCCTTCCCAAGATTAGACCCTACATTAACAACAACAAAACAAAACAAAACAAAACAAAAAACAAACCTTTTTTGAAGTTATTTTTTATACCTAAACTATCTCTCAAGTTTCTCAGATGGCTCCTGGGAAATCACAAAGATGTGTTTATTAACTTTATAAAAAAAAAGAGAGAGAGATACTAGAAAGAATATATTTGTTTAGTCATCTCTGTATTTTTTATTTGGTTCAACACTAATCAGTGTAAGGGCTGCAGGAAAGAGCAGACAAATCAAAGGACAGACACCTTTCCCTAAGTTAATTTTATATGGCAACATGTTCTTAATATAAATACATCTCAGGGATATATTTGTCAGTGTCATTACTACTGTTCTTTTCCCCAGGAAAAACATAATCAAGTCCTGTAAAACAGGTATGTTTCATACTTCAATAGAAAATTTTACTCTCCTACCTTCTAACGTTATATCGGTTATGGTAATCATTAATACAGCCATTTGATAATGTCAGTAGCAAGTGGTTTCCACTTTCTTCTCATGTGTGTCTGAAGGCTCTGCTATAAACTCCAGACTAGAAATTGCGTCTTCAACAAAGGCCGACTCTGAACCGTGACGGAAAGTATGAGATACTCTTAACTATTGACATATCAATTATTAGGATATAGGTTCTAGCTTCCAAGTTCAAATAGCCTAGACAATAGGCATAACATACTACAGAGTATTGGGTTGGATTTCTGGAACTTCTTTTAGTCCAGAAACAGAGTATTTCGGAAAAGCCAACCACCGACCCATGATCAAGGAGATAAGAATTCCATGGGAACAGAAGAGGAAATCCAATTTTGGATATCTGTTTTAGAAACTTGTCAGTATTGGTGTGCTTGGGTGGCTCAGTCAGTTAAGTGTCCAACTCTTCATTTCAGCTCAGGTTATGACCTCAGGGTCATTAGTCAGGCTGTGGGCTGAACATGGAGCCTACTCAAGATTCTCTCTCTCTCTCTCTCTCCTGCTGCCCCTCCCCACCCACCATGCACATGGGAGCTCTCCTTCTCTCTTCCAAAAAAAAGTTGTCACTATTATTTGTAATGTTCTATTGTGGATGAGTGCATGAAGTAGCCTTTCCTATTTCCTTGATCCATCTCAAACCTTTAATTTAATAGATTACATTTGGACAACTTTAAAGTAAGCATGCTTTACATGGTTAAAGAGTAAAAAGCAAGTCTACGGGTTTTTCTTAATGTTTTTCTTCTTGACAAGTATTTAAGATATCAGGGGATGACAGGACAGAAGACAAAAAGAAAATGTATCATTATGTCCATAGCTTTTTTGATAAAATGTAGCCCTCTCTAATCTTAGCCCCAGGATATGAGCAAATATCAAGTATCTTATTTTATTGTTTCCTTCGCTTCAACTTCTAACCAGTCCCTGAATCATACAGTTCAGCCAAATCAAAAAAAAAAAAAAAAAAAAGGAGTAAATGACATGAGCTTCACATACTAACACACTCTCATTTTATTAGTTTGGAGTAGTAAATTGTTTCATTCCATATAAAGAAGTTGAACTTCCCTAAGAACACATTTAGTACATTTAAGAAAAAAACAACTATTACTAATTTCTTAAATTACTTATTTTACAACATTCTATCTCTAACACATTTTTCTTATAAGCTTTTTAAAAAAAGATTTTATTTATTTATTTGTCAGAGAGAAAGAGAGAGAGAGAGAGAGCACAAGCAGGGGTAGTGGCAGGCAGAGGAAGAAGCAGTCTCCCCGTTGAGCAGGAAGCCTGATGTGGGACTCGATCCCAGGACCCCGGGATCATGACCTGAGCCGAACCCTTTCTGTTAGCACCTTCTGGAGGAATTTGTCTTGTTAAGATTACATACTACAGAATCAATACAAGTCGAGTTTTTTTTTTTCCCAATGAATTCACTAACAAATATAGTTACCAAAGGTGAAATATTTAATGTGTAATATTGATCTGTATTAACAAAAATCTTGGTAATGTAAATACAACCATTCTTGTTAACTAGCTGCTTTATTAATAAGGGTTAAAAATAGAGAAACGCTTATAGTTCCACATGTATTGCTGAAATTCTTTCTCAATGGCATCGATACATTTCTTCACTATCTTGAGACCGATGGCAGTGGTCAAGAGAAAGGCTTTGGAGACACAAACACATGGGTTCAAAATGAAGTTTCCCAGTTATTCCCTGTACAACCCTTGGCCAATATGAACCCTCCTTAGCCTCTGCTTCCTTATCTAGACTAAAAACAAAAACCTACCTTTAAAGGTGTTGGCAGGTTTGGTTTCTTCTGAGGCCTTTCTCCTTGGCTTGCAGATGGTTGTCTCCCCCCATGCCTTCAGTTGGTTTTCATTCTGTACATACACATCCGTTTGGTGTCTCTTTGTGTGTCCAAATTCCTTTTCTTATGAGGACACCACTCAGATCAAATTTAGGGCCCACTCACATGATCTCTTCTAACCTTAATTACCTCTTGAAAGGTTGTATCTTCAAATACCACACTCTGATGTACTTGGTGTTAGGGCTTCAAGATATGAATGTGGAGAGAGAGTACAATTCGGCTTATAACATATACTGATATATTTTCCATCTTATCAGTTTAGAGTAGTACATAGTTTCTTTCCATATAAATAAAGAAACTGAATTTTCTCATGGCTACACAGTAAAATCCAATAAGAAGTAACTATTGTTAAATACAGTATTATGAACATTATCTAATCATTCTTTGGTGGCTGGCATGTCATTATGGCACCTCAGGTCATCATTCAAAATATTACTTACCACAGCTATAGTTATTTCTACACGTAGCCATGAGAAATTTGGCCAAATATTTACTCATACTAGGAATGTAATCTGGGAATTGGTTTTTGGGATAAATCTTTTGTATTGACTTAAAAAATTTTAATTGGTTTCATTCTTCCAAAAGCAGAGGGAAAACATAATCAACTGAGTGATAGAATATTGAAATACCATGTCTATAGGCTGTATACATAAAACACTTGAGAAGTCTGAACGAAGGGAGTTTAATCACAGTCACTCCATCCACACATTTAAGTCAATTCAAGTAAAAATCTGATATTTAATTGAAAAATAGCTTTTAGTATTTTTCTTTCACATTACATAGGCCTACCAACCTAATGATGGATTGAATTTACCATGAAAGAATGTCCCATAGCCTCTACCCCATGCCATACTCACAGTGACACCAAGACAACTGAATATATTCAGGAAGAAGCAGGTTAGGCTCCTAATTAAAGTACTGCTCAGAGGTGATTTTATTTAAGCAATGAAAATTGTGTATAATTCAAATAAGATAGTTTCTTTTATTTTCTTAAGAAAGACTCAAATTAAAGTCTTATCATGGCCTCTATATTTGACAGTAAAGATTGGTCGGTGCATATGATATTGAAACCTCCTTTAAACATATTCCACAAATCTCCAAATTATCTTAACTTTACCCTGTTATTTCTGGTTTTCACTGAAATATAAAGCAAAAATTCATGCACAGCCAAATAGTTCTGCTTGCAGGAACTGCCTTTGCTCTATTTTGAACCACAGAGGAGTTTCGAAAGTCAATAAACTATAAATGTGTATCTTCTTTAGGAAATAACCAGCGTTGACCACATTTTTAAGCAGGACTCTATAGTACAATGGCAATAAGTTTAGGTGTAGCAATAAATATCATGACTAAAATGAAATGTATGCATGTGTTATAACTGGCTGATCATACAAATAATTATTAAATATAAACACATATGCTTTTGTAGATTTGTTGGAGAGATTCGTTAATTGCTTAATGAAAGATGTCTTTGAGATACTAATTCCTTCATTTAGTTCAACAGATTAAATTTTATATGAGAAGATATTAGCATGCATGCAATGAAGTGACAAGGACAACCAAAAAGCTTAAATGTTAATGGATAAAAGATAGTGTTCAGGTTATTAAAAAAAAAAATGAAACAGTATAATTTTCATTTCGTGTGCTTCCATTTGCTCTCTGCAGACAAAAATGTCCTTTTTAATATTCATGCAAATACTGCAATATCAAGATTGTTTCTACATTTTTCTGAGGTGTAAATAAGTTATAAAACTTTAAACAGTGTATGAATAATTCCAGACAGGGCAAGATTGTGCATTTTCTAATTTGCAGAGCTGGTCTGGACTTGACCTTTGCAACCAAAGCAAATCACTTCTTGTGCTATAGTTTTAAGTCATTATCTAATTTTATGGAGATTCTAGATTTCTAGTTTGCAGAAAGCTTTAATATAAAAATTGCTTCACCAACATAGAGTTAATGTTGACAATTTTTTGTGTGCGAGAGAAAATTACCACTAATACCAATAGACCTGTGTCTTCATTCCCCTCAGTCCCCTTAAACTGCAGTTCAATCTGGTATAATCTTTTTTCCTCCCCCAGTAGGGTGCAGGGAGCCCTCTAGCTTCCAAGCCTGTTTCCTACTGAGGTACATATTGGCCAGCATACAGCTGCTCAGAACAACTATTTGCATCTACAATGGGGTCATCCCACCACGTTCTTTTCAGATCAATATGATTGGTACAAACAATAGTTTGATTTTGATTGCTCTATAGTACGCTTGGGTAGAGCCTCTGAATGCAAGTGAATTGCTTAGAAACAATGGGCTGGTTCATCATCCAAAGCGTCCCTTTTCAAACAGCTGCCTCTGCCACACTCACCCTGACAACGTCCAGAAAAACAGATGGTTTCAGCATTCATGGCCAGTTTAGTGAAAGCCCCTGAGTCACCCATTCAAGGCATGTTTTTTAATCTATTTCATATTAAAGAGTATTTGTCTCCATGAAAATTTTCAAATATATTTAAATTCTCTTGCTAAATTGACGTTGAATTAAAAAAGAAGTAGGTATGTAAGTGGTGAGAATAAAATCCTTTTCTTAAGTCAGTACAGTCAAGATCTTTTGTGAAAACTGCCGTGTAGACCCTCATGTATGTTATGTGCAGTAATTCTGCAACACAAAAAGGTAGATTAATAATGCAGCTAAGGATCTCCCAGCGTTGATCTCCTAGCTGCTGTTGTCTATTTAAAGGCAGGTCTTTAAGATTACTTTAAAAGCAATGCATTTCCCCCCCCTGGTTTTGTTTTACCACATACACACAAAATAGTTCTGAGAACTGCAGAAGAATAATGCAAGAAACCCTGTCATTCTTCTGTGTTACTATGATTCATTTATAAAATATATTAAAATATATTTTGCATTCAGTTTGTTGCAATGGCTGTGAAGACTCAAGGATTGATCCTAAATTCATTCAATTTTTGGTGCTTTAAAAGAAACAATATCTATGTTTTATATGTGAGTTATCATCCCAATACTACTTTATAGTAATGAATTTTTTCCCATTGGCCAGAAGAAATATTTTAATTTCAAAAATAAATTACTAGAAACAGGTTATTAAACAATTTAAAATCAAGTTTTTTCATTACCTAAGATATAAAATTCTGGAAAAGATACCTATCTATCCTAATGCTATATATTTTTTTCTAAACACCGTTTGTTTATGTCATAACTCTCTAAGGACACAAAAGACAACAGCCTTCTGTGGAATGTATTTAGCCCCAATCTGCATTTACAAATCTGTAACACTGTATATACTCTCACTTTATGAAAGATTTTATTCCTAAACTTTGAGTACAAAATACATTTCTATAAATAATTCTGTTTGTCATTGACTTTTACAAATTACTAGAAAATACCCAATTACTCAACTAATTTTCCTTATCTGTAATATGGGGATAATAATTTTATCTTTATCATTGAGTTATGCGGTGGATTAAATTAGATAGTTCTTATAAAAGCACTTGACAGTGCCTGGCTTATGATTACTATCATTATCACCACCATGATCATTGTCATTACTAGAGAAATATGAAGGAAATACACAGTGGAAGGAAGTATCAAGTTACCCAATGGGCAAAGCTGAGCACTTGAAACGGAAAAATTAAGGTCTTGGCCTGGTCTGTGACCCTCTGTGCTTTGGTCTGGAAGAAGCAGCACCTTCACAACTTTGGGATCTGTGTTAATCCTTTCGCACCAAAACTCCTCTTCTGGGGACTATGAGATGTTTCTCGGACCTCCCGAGCACAGCCATTGCTAAGGCAGTACCCACTTCAACCTGCCTCCCTCGCTGTGTGCATATATCATCACAGATGTCCCACCTTTCAACACAAACAAACAGAAACTCCCTGTTCCTCTAGACTCACGTTTCTGTGATTGCACAGGGTGCTTCCCTCCATTTCCTTCAAAGCATGATCTAGACTCTTCAGCTTTTCTTCCTGGTGTCCAGTCCCTCCCCGGACCTCTGCATCAAATGCTCCCCTGAAGCTGTAATTATCCATGTGATTACCAAAGATCCCTTAACTGACAAATCCAATGAACACCTCTCAGTGGCTATGCTATTCAGCTCTGCTGCAGAATCAGAATCTGAGACCACCATCATTCCACTCATTCATTTACCTGCCCCTGTGCTGGGCCTGGAGATACAAAGAAGCATCTACTGTGATCCTCTGCTTCTCGGTACCCCTCCTCTATTCTCTCCTTGCTTTCCCCCTGTCTTTTCAGTCACTCTCACAGATTTACCATCCTCCACCACCCAGTAAAATGCTAGTGCTCTTCAGGGTTCTACTATGTTCTTAGTTTACCAATCTTCATTATTTATCTATTATCCTTCAGCAAAACCCTAACTGAGTTCTTCCTACATACAGATTTTATTTATGCCCATGACTTCAACTAAATATGACCTCCAAACTGACATCCTACATTCATCTCACAAATGCTGTTAAGCACTAACTCTGTGCTAGAGACATAGTACTAGGATTATTCATTTCCTGATAAATAAACTAGTCTCCATCTTTAGAGAGCTTTCTGTAGTAGTCTAGGAGAATGATAGCTATATAGCAATACTAAATGATGCACAGAGATAAATGCAAAGAGAAGGTTAACCCAATTTGCACTAAGGGTTTAGACTTTAAGTCTTTAGTGGCTGGAGAGAGACATCAAATTTGTGCTTTAGAAAGATCACTCTGGCTGTGAGATGGAAAACAGATTTGAAGGGGGCATGGAGATGACACAGGAGATGCTAATCTAGGTAAATGATGATGGAAAACTGGATTAAGAGAGAAGCACTGGGGACAGAAAGAAATAGATGGACTTCAGAGCAATACTTGTTAATTGAGCCCTGGATCTGGCTACGTAAGAAACTCTTGAAAGTGGGGCAGAAAACATGGCGTCAGGCATGTTCGTGTGGCTGTTTCCATGACCAAAGAGCATTACCCTGTTAACAGACTGTACGAGGCAATTTGTAAGTCTGTCTCCTGCACCAGGTCATTGGTTTTCCATATTTTTCTACCTCCGTACTATCCATATATTCAATCAGTTTTCATCATAATATCTCTTACTAAAAGCAAAGTGGGTGAAAGTGGGAGGAGAAGAGGGAGAAAGTTCAAAATCTCTAGGGGAACAGACAGTAGGAGAAATGAAAATCCTCCACTGCATAGAAAGTTTCTTGACAACAGGAGAACTACCTATCCTCTTCAATTTTGTTTATCTAAGACCAAACACAACATCTGGGACAAGACTGGGTGCTGTTTCTTGAATGAATGAGTAGGTGAATAAACGAATGCTAAAATGCTCCTAGATGTTTAGCCCTGCAGTCAGTCTTTAAGGATATTCCAGGAAAAAAAAGAGCCAGCTCTCCGTTCAGTCTTTCTGTGATTGATTGTCCCTTTTGTGGCTCTTCTATTTGGGGCTGGGGTGGGTAGATATGACAGAAGATATGGATATGAAAGTGAGAGCAGAGAGTCCTGCTCTTCAGGTCCAGAGAGTCCTGGAGTTTCAGGGCTGAAAGGATCCTCCACCTTTATCTCACTTTATCTCATTCTGCAGATGATGGAACTGAGATAAAAAAAACTCGAAGTGACTTTCTCAGTCAGGCCTGGCAGCACAGAAGGATCTAGATCTATTGACCTGATTCTAATAATCTCTTTATCTCCAGAAGTTTATAACTGAAATCTTTCCCAAGGTTTAAAACATGTAGATGTTGCAAATGATCCCAATCTAAGGGCATGTCTGAAGTCAAAGGAATGAATTTAATCACCTTTGCTTCCCAGGGAAAAATTAAGTGGGGAAAAAAAGATATTGGCTCCATCTGTTGGTTTAGTTTTATCTGTATGTTTCCCAACTCATTCCAACTACATTAATAGCCTTGAGCCACCTTTAGTACACTAGATATTATGCTTCATTTCTCTGCAGACAAATGATTCTCTAAGTACTCAGAGTGAGTGCAAGAGAGGGAACAAAGTTGTTCCGGAGCATTACCAAGGGGAAATGTAAGGAGTCCTGGGACAGTTGTTCAGTAGCTACTGAGTTGGGCTTGCTTCTCCCTCCATCTTGGCTTTTACCTCCACTTCCCAGAGCCAACCTTAAGTCCTAACTTTTGCTCTCCCTGTGGTCTCCCAATTTCTCTAGAACAAAACTGGGGCTGGGATTCATATCCTAGGGCTACTCTCCAGGGACCATAGCTGCCATTTAAACATCTCTGATGCTAACTGTGCATCCCTAGAGGTACCCTGCCCTGCCCTTGATGTTAAGATACCATCCTTACGCCAACACCGGATTTTTCTGCTGTTGAACATCAACTTCCCATTAACTTCTCGCTGCAGGGGTTCATCCCCCGCCCCTGCCCTGATTCTGACCTCGTGGAGTCTCTCTGTATTCTAGATCCCGTGGTTGATTCCTGTGACCATATTCTTATTTCTTTTCTTAAAATTTTAAAAGTGATGTGTTCTCACTGTAGAAAATCTGTAAAATAAAGATTAGGAAAGGATGAAAACAAACATGTTCTGTCATCTTATCTTCCAGAGATAACAGAGAAAACCACTGTTGGCATTTGGGTATATCACCCACACAATTCTTATGTACATATATGGAGTTTTACTTGAAAAATGGCATCATACAACATCATAGTTTTTCTACTTAATGACACGGAATAAACATTTTTTTCTTGTCACTAAATATTCTTATACAACATATTTTTCACAAATGAATATCATTCCTTTTAGGGATATACTATAATCTATGTTGACAACCCTTTGTTATTAGTTATTATTTAGATCATTTATCTTTCACTATTACAGTAAATGCTATAATATATGGTATGCATACATATAGATGCAATAACCATATATATTAATAAATATTTAAGCACTTGAATGATTACTTCCTGGGGATAAATTACTGGATTAAGAACTGTTTAGTCGGGGCGCCTGGGTGGCTCAGTGGGTTGGGCCGCTGCCTTCGGCTCAGGTCATGATCTCAGGGTCCTGGGATCGAGTCCCGCATCGGGCTCTCAGCTCAGCGGGGAGCCTGCTTCTGTCTCTCTCTCTCTCTGCCTGCCTCTCCATCTACTTGTGATCTCTCTCCATCAAATAAATAAATAAAATCTTTAAAAAAAAAAAAAAAGAACTGTTTAGTCAAATGTGCATGTTTTTAAGGCTTTCAATGCATATGGAAAAGTTGGCCTTCAGAAAAACTGAAGCAGGGGCACCTGGGTGGCTCAGTGGGTTAAGCCTCTGCCTTCAGCTCAGGTCATGATCTCAGGGTCCTGGGATTGAGCCCCGAGTCCAGCTCTCTGCTCAGCGGGGAGCCTGCTTCCCCACTCTCTATTCCTTCCTACTTGTGATCTCTCTTTCTGTCAAATAAATAAATACAATCTTGGGGCGCCTGGGTGGCTCAGTGGGTTAAGCCGCTGCCTTCGGCTCAGGTCATGATCCCAGGTCCTGGGTTCAAGCCCCACATCGGGCTTTCTGCTCAGCAGGGAGCCTGCTTCCTCCTCTCTCTCTGCCTGCCTCTCTGCCTACTTGTGATTTCTCTCTGTCAAATAAATAAATAAAATCTTTAAAAAAATAAATAAATAAATACAATCTTAAAAAAAAAAAAAAAAAAACCTGAAGCAATATACACTACAAATGATGCTATGTGATGGTGTTCATGGCTACCCATATCCGGGTCTGAACAGCCTTTCCTTTCTTGCTCCAGAAACTAGGACATCCTAACTATTGACCACAGCACGTGTCTTCCCTAGCCTGTGAACCTGGGAGTGTTTCTTAACCTCTCTGATCTTTTACCTCTGCTAGCAAGGAGAGGAAGACACCATCACATAGACACACAGTAAATTCACAATAAAAGTTCATTTCCTTCCTTCCACATGTCATATACCAGTCAAAATGTAAATGATCATCACCACTCTGTTTTGTTATTTATCTTTTTTATGTATAGGTTGGTTCTTAAAAAACAACACTATGATCTGCTTTCCAGGGATGTACTGTGATGAAAAGCCAGGCCACCTATAGAATTAGAAAGCAATATCACTCATTGCCAGCAGATGCCACTACCTGATCCTTGATGTATACCAGAAAAAAATCTATAGTGTGAGGTTCCAGGTCCTGTAAGCAAATCAGAGTTCTAGCTAGATCATGATTGGTACATAGCTGAGATTATGTAAAAATTATGTAAAGGAAGTTTACTTACAGGCAGGACTACATACTTTGAGATACATTTTCATAACTAAACGTCATGTACAACTTTCTGTTAAAATAGTGTGTTGGGTGTGTTTGTGTGTGTGTGTGTATGCATATGTATATGTACATGTATATACCAAGATAAATTCTAAAGTTCCCTCAAGAGGTTTATATTAATTATGAGCTGTTCTCCAATGTATCTCTGCCACCCACAGAGTTCTAATGACTTTAAAATATGCTAGTAATGAGGAAAGACATATGGGATATTATGTAGAGCTGAGGTAGGTGGTAAGGGATACAGAATGGGACTCAGGATAGAATATTTTTTTTCCAGTATTCTCTGTGTGAAATTATACACTACAGTATTTGAAGTAAAACTGCAAAACCTTATGTCTTTTTCTATATATGTAAGCCTATATATATATATTTTTTTCACATTATATATCTGAAACTTTGACCCTATATACAAACATTATATATATTTATATATATTATTATAACATATGGTATATATAATAAGTAATATATATATTATTTATATATTATATATAAACATTATATATATATATAATTTGTTACCATTTTTCTTGCAATGTATGATGAAAGTAAAATCTGAGAAGTTTCTATACTTTAATGGTACCTATTAATATCTTCTTGTTGAATATCTTCATTTAGGCTTTGTAGTCAGGGATTATGAGAGCTTTGGTAAATTCACTATGCATATACTACTCCTATTATATGTTAAAAGGGTGAAAAGAAATTTGAGAGAACCCCTCCTTCCCATAGATACACAGGATTAACAATCTGGAAACGTTAACAGAGTGTACAAAAAGTAAAGGTCAAATATGAACTTCTAAGATCATCCAGTGTTTGAAATATTATTTTCCACTGAAGATTTAAGGAAAGGCTTTATCTTAGAATATACCAGAATTCAGTGGTTCTTCTTTAAATGGCTAACGCTTTTGTAAAAATGAAGATGATGGACTCAGATTTGGAAAGACTGACGGGAATTTCTCATGAAAATTTTATAACAATTTTTCAAAACAAAAACAATGCCAAAACTATCTTCGGCTGTTCTTGATTTTAATTTACTGATAGGCTACAAAATATATTTTTGCTTTGTTAAAATATGAAGCATCATATAAACATTTAGCATTGCATCAGCTCCCATTGCTTTGCAAACATACCTGGTTCCTTTCCATATAACTGCCAAGCATACACAGAATTTCTTTGAAACCAAAACATGTAACCCTGCCACACCAAAGATTAACATTCACTTTGAGGAAAAGTAACCCTTCCCCTACAGAGAACAAATCAGACCTTTCCTTTAAAAAAAAAAAAAAAGATCTATTATTTATTTGACAGAGATAGAGAGAGAGTGCAAGCAGAGGGAGGGGCAGAGGGAGAGGGAGAGAACCCTGAAGCAGACTCCCTGCTGAGCGGGAACCTCGATGGCAGGGTTCAGTCCCATGACCTTGAGATCATGATCTGAGCCCAAATCAAGAGTTTGACGCTTAAACGACTGAGCCACCCAGGCGCCCCTGAATCAGATCCTTCGGACTGACTTTTGCTCATTTATCTTAAAGGAATGAATATATACCAGGACAACAGAGGGGCCTTGTCATGGCAAAAGAGACAAGAGTCCTCCTCTCACAATGCTTACATTCTGGATGTTGCAAATAGATAAGAATAGGTCTACAAACACCTGAGCCAGAAAGTTGGAGGTTGTGATAAATTTATAAAGAAAATGAAATGGATTCATATGACAAAATGAGAGGATAGCTTTTAGAGAGGGTGGTTAAGAAAAAGACTTTCTGGGGAGATGACATTTGAGCTGTGCTTTGGATGACAGTCTCAAACCCATCATGGGAACGTGGGGGCACAGCTCTAGTCAAAGGAGCAGGAGTGCAAAGGGGAAACAGCCTGACACATCAAGGAACAAGGAGGTCAGTGTGGCTGGCGCCCTGTGCAAGGCAGGGAAGGGTAGGGCAGGAGGTGGGAGGAGCTTCTGCCAGCCCTGCCCCCGCCACCAAGCCAGAAAATGCACTCCCTTCTGACAGGAGCAGGAGACCACCGAGGGTCTGAGGTGGAGGGGTAGCACACAAGATCTGACTGGGTTTTTAAAAGCCTGTCCAAAAAGTGCAGGATCTCTTTTTTAGTATTGGAATATTTGTGCATACTTGATAGTTTATGTTGATCGACCTGATTTTTGAGATATGCAAAGTCTCTGTATCTGAGAACATCTTAGTCCGGGAGTTGGGATTGCCCTAACAGTAACTGGAAGGGCTCAAAAAGACAACCTGATACCTTGAATTTAAAATGATATTTAAATGCTCAACATAACATCCCTTACAGGCAAGGGTTGAGGCAGACACGGGACCTGAAGGCTAGAAGTTGGTCTAGCACAAGCGAGAGACGAAAGCAGGCTGAGGATCTGGGTGGATAAAGACATAAGCCTTGGGATTACAAGGCCATTTAGAAAAGCTTAAGTGTGGCAGGAAGAAGTCCTGGCAAGAGCATGCATCTGTTAGGGTTCGTGGGAACGGAGGTGCCGATGTAAATGCCTCCTTTACCACAGACAGCTGTCTAACCCTTCCTATGAAAAAGGAGTGACGTAATCACATCAGAGAAGGCGTGAGCTCTCTGAGAAAAAGCGTGGGGAAAGGAGGGCAGGGCTCTGAGGACAAGTCTGGCCAAGTAGAGAACAAGAGTAAAGGACTGTGAGAGAAGCCTCAGAGATGAGATTTTAAAGAGATTGGGAAGTAGGAAAACCCACTGGCTTTGATGATCGCAAGATCTGCCAGCAACTTCAGGGAACTGTGGTGAGGCCAGAGGGGAAATATCTCCCCCAAATCCCATGATGAGTTCACCACAGAGCTAAGATTTCAGCTTAGGGTAACTTTTCCCTCATAGCAGGCCAGCTGCGGGTGTGTGCATGGGTGTTTTCACAGAAAAGGTAATTTTTCGCTGGGGTAGGGAGAAGACAACCAGCCAGTCCTTCAAGATTCTATGTAAGTGCTTCACACGAGTAGAGAAAGAACATTCCACTTCCTCCATTTTATTCGTAACATCATTTCATCTGCCTCTGTTCCCTGTAACTCGCCCATCACCTTTTTCTCCTACTGCCTGGTTTCTTTTCCTCTGGACAGGGGGCTGGCACATTTTTTTTTTTTTTTCTGTAAAGAGCTGGATAATGAGTATTTCAAGCATTGTGGCTCAAGAGTCAAAATCAATTATATAAGTACTTACATAATAAGAGGGAGTCAAAATTTCCTCATATTTCTCGTTGATGAAATTTAAAACACAATAATAATAATTGAGTACAACTTTTAATACTATAGGCCTATTAATAAAAAGAATGGAATTCTTTTTTATTAATTTTTTTATTTTTTATTAACATATAATGTATTATTAGCCCCAGGGGTACAGGTCTGTGAATCGCCAGGTTTACACATTCACAACACTCACCATAGCACATACCCTCCCCAAAGGAATGGAATTCTTCTGAGGGGGTTAACATTTCACTTACTTCAAGCTCAAAGTGAGTGTTCTCAATCATCATATCAGTTGCAAATATTCACCCATAAAAACCGTTTCTAGCGTGCACCCTATACAAAAGGAGGCACAGGGGTTGGGCTGGATTTGGACCACAATTTGCTGGCCTCTGCTTTGAAAAGTCACGCCATTGCCCTACCTTGCATGCTTTATACCTGGTGGGTTTGCAGCAGACAACAAGGAAAGGAGAGTCTGTTTTCTATATGGTGGCAGTGGTCATTTCATGTCCCACTCCTCACTCCTTTTCCTCATCACCCCCCACTCTAGATCCTTAGTCTCTCCAAGTCTGTGATGGGAGTCAAATGGGCAATTTGAGTTTTACGTCCAATGACTTTAGAGCCTCAGAAAAGCCCTGTCCTTCCAAAAAAATGAAATCGGCTGATGTGTGAATTTTTTTTAATGGGGGGGGGAGCATCTTTTAATTTCACAATTAGATACAAATCTCAATATGCAAATACACCCGAGGAAGAGAATACAGATTTGAGATCCTTCACACTAAGTTTCAACCATTTTTTTTAGCACAGGGTTTGTGTTGGAAGAATCTGTAGATGCAAGGATAGGATGAAGAACTATCAAGGAGTGGAGAAAAGGAAGGCAGAAAGGGGAACACTCTGTTTTGCACTCCACTGTGTAGGGCAAACTGAGGTTCAGAATCTGTTCTGTGCTAAACACCAAGGGAAGAGAAATGTAGCAGCCCCACTCCTTGGAATCTGGTTCAGTATAGCTTTAGCCTCATAAAGTTTAGCTTGGACGGAACCTTAGGGATCACGAAATGCACACCTTTACTTCATAAATGAGAAAACTCAGATATAGAGAGGTTGACGCTCATTTTCTTTGTAACTTCTGATGTGCTGTTTCATTGTTATGTTTCTCAGTTCTAGAGAAAATGTGGCCTTACAGAACTTCTGGGGAAAAAAGGTGCAGTTTCTAGGAACTTTCAACTTCATTTTGTTCTTACCCAGGCAGTTGAAAGATTCACGGGCTAAGGAAACCTATCTCTGAGTCAGAGATGTGGTGGGGATTTCCAGCACTTATCATGGAGACAGGCCAGGTCTCCAGTTGACTCATTTGCAAAATGCTGACAAGCCTGAGTCTCCGAAATGAGTTCATTTTGTAGAGTCCCACGGTGACTGCTCAAGCACTTGCCAAACAAAAGCCAAGGCCTTCCCCACCAGAACACCTAGAGAGTGAAATAAATGTGGGCATAGGAATCGGTTGGAGGCCTGTCTGAATTTCAGCCGGAGCTCCAGTGGGGGTGGCCTTGCGCAATTCAGCCGGGCTCCTCCACTGTTTCCTCTGAGCCAGGCAGGGCAAGATTCCCTGCTTCACAACAGTGTGGTTAGGATGAGTGAGACTGTGGGCTTACAGAGTCTAGCACAGAGATTGGCACATAATAGATACAAAAATAAGACAGGATTACTCAATGCACCATGTCCTTACTCTTTTCTAAACAGACTGATGTTCATGAGCTCAACTTTCTGTTAGATAGAATAGGATGGAGAGAGGGAAAGTTTGGGAAGTACTTAAGACTAAATGTCCAGCACTCTCTTAGCATAAACATAGCTCTTCCAAGGTCATGGATTTGCAGGGCCCTGATCTGCAATGCCCATTACTTGCTTTCTACCCCTGGGTCCACTGATACTACAGGCACAGGCCACACCAAAACCTTTCCAAACACTCACATGTGTGCCACCCAGCAGTTTAGAGGGGTTAACACTCGTTGAACAGCCCTAGTGCAATAGGGCACAGCAATATATGCATATATACTTCTTGCCCCTGTGATCCTCCCATACAGATCGTTCTCCAATACATTTCGTGCAGCTTCTCGGGAGGTCAGACTAGATGGAGCACAAGTGGTGGTCTCTTCCATGACACAACCACCCCCTGGGTCACATTCTCAATGAAACTATGTGCACACAAGCCTCTCTGTCTCATGCTCTGCTCTCAGGGAAATGCAGACTAAGACACTACCTACTCTGAGAGTTAACCTAGAATAATAGGTCTGTGGTGTGGAAGGGATAGTAAAGAGAGTCTACTTCAAGGATGAGAAATAGATGTCTGGGTGCTGCCTCTCTCCCCTGGCTCCTGTGACAAAGCTCACTAACTAATGGTGACATTCTTTTCCAGTGAGCCTAGACACAGCCCCAGAATCCTTTCCTATGCTGCTTCAGATGACACTGAACTAACTGAAGTTGATGCTTGAATTGAGATTTGCTGCTGCCTTGGGTCCAAGAGACCCCGCTGGTCCAAATCGCAGTTCTGCCACTTATTAGGTATGTAATCTTGGAACAACGTTCCTAACTTTTATGAACTTCATTTTTCTCATCAATGCAACAGGCATAATAGTTTCTGTTCCACATTGTTATGAAGCATATTTAACATTATTTAAATCTTTTAAAATTATTTAATAGTTAATAATATAATATGCGAAAGCACCGAAAAAGATATTTGACACATAGGAGATAGTCAATAAATATAATTCTGTTCTCCTCTTTCTTAAAAGACTTTATTTATATGAGAGAAAGAGGGAGAGAACACAAGCGGGGGTGGGCAGAGGAAGAGGGAGAGGGACAGACTCCCCGCTGAGTGAGGGGCTACACAAAGGGACTCCACTTAGGGGCTGGGCGAGGGGGCTGGATGTGGGAGGGAGGCAGGGGTTTCATGGGGTGGGGGGAGAGGGCTCCACCCAGGGGGCTCCTCGTGGGGGGTTGTCAGGGGAACTCCATCCCAGGACCCCAAGATCATGACCTGAGCTGAAGTCAGAGGCTTAACCAACTGAGCCACCCAGGTGCCCTTCCCCTTTCTTTTTTATTTATTTATTTATTTATTTATTTATTTATTTATTTATTTATTTATTTATTTTTTATAAACATATATTTTTATCCCCAGGGGTACAGGTCTGCGAATCGCCAGGTTTACACACTTCACAGCTCTCACCATAGCACATACCCTCCCCAGTGTCCATAATCCCACTCCCCTCCCAACCCCCCTCCCCCCATCAACCCTCAGTTTGTTTTGTGAGATTAAGAGTCACTTATGGTTTGTCTCCCTCCCAATCCCATCTTGTTTCATTTACTCTTCTCCTACCCCCTTAACCCCCCATGTTGCATCTCCTATCCCTCATATCAGGGAGATCATATAATAGTTGTCTTTCTCCGATTGACTTATTTCACTAAGCATGATACCCTCTAGTTCCATCCACGTCGTCGCAAATGGCAAGATTTCATTTCTTTTGATGGCTGCATAGTATTCCATTGTGTATATATACCACATCTTCTTTATCCATTCGTCTGTTGATGGACATCTAGGTTCTTTCCATAGTTTGGCTATTGTAGACATTGCTGCTATAAACATTCGGGTGCACGTGCCCCTTCGGATCACTATGTTTGTATCTTTAGGGTAAATACCCAGCAGTGCAATTGCTGGGTCATATGGTCATAGGTAGGTATTTTCCACATTTTGAGGAACCTCCATGCTGTTTTCCAGAGTGGTTGCACCAGCTTGCATTCCCACCAACAGTGTAGGAGGGTTCCCCTTTCTCCGCATCCTCGCCAGTATCTGTCATTTCCTGACTTGTTCATTTTAGCCATTCTGACTGGTGTGAGGTAGTATCTCATTGTGGTTTTGATTTGTATTTCCCTGATGCCAGGTGATATGGAGCACTTTTTCATGTGTCTGTTGGCCATCTGGATGTCTTCTTTGCAGAAATGTCTGTTCATGTCTTCTGCCCATTTCTTGATTGGATTATTTGTTCTTTGGGTGTTGAGTTTGCTAAGTTCTTTATAGATTTTGGACACTAGCCCTTTATCTGATATGTCATTTGCAAATATCTTCTCCCATTCTGTCAGTTGTCTTTTGGTTTTGTTAACTGTTTCCTTGGCTGTGCAAAAGCTTTTGATCTTGATAAAATCCCAATAGTTCATTTTTGCCCTTGCTTCCCTTGCCTTTGGTGATGTTCCTAGGAAGATGTTGCTGCGGCTGACGTCGAAGAGGTTGTTGCCTGTGTTCTCCTCGAGGATTTTGATGGATTCCTTTCTCACATTGAGATCCTTCATCCATTTTGAGTCTATTTTCGTGTGTGGTGTAAGGAAATGATCCAATTTCATTTTTCTGCATGTGGCTGTCCAATTTTCCCAACACCATTTATTGAAGAGGCTGTCTTTTTTCCAGTGGACATTCTTTCCTGCTTTGTCGAAGATGAGTTGACCATAGAATTGAGGGTCTATTTCTGGGCTCTCTATTCTGTTCCATTTATCTATGTGTCTGTTTTTGTGCCAGTACCATGCTGTCTTGATGATGACAGCTTTGTAATAGAGCTTGAAGTCCGGAATTGTGATGCCACCAACTTTGGCTTTCTTTTTCAATATTCCTTTGGCTATTCGAGGTCTTTTCTGGTTCCATATAAATTTTAGGATTATTTGTTCCATTTCTTTGAAAAAAAATGGATGGTACTTTGATAGGAATTGCTTTAAATGTGTAGATTGCTTTAGGTAGCATAGATATTTTCACAATATTTATTCTTCCAATCCAGGAGCATGGAACATTTTTCCATTTCTTTGTGTCTTCCTCAATTTCTTTCATGAGTACTTCATAGTTTTCTGTGTATAGATTCTTAGTCTCTTTGGTTAGGTTTATTCCTAGGTATCTTATAGTTTTGGGTGCAATTGTAAATGGGATGGACTCCTTAATTTCTCTTTCTTCTGTCTTGTTGTTGGTGTAGAGAAATGCAACTGATTTCTGTGCATTGATTTTATATCCTGACACTTTACTGAATTCCTGTACAAGTTCTAGCAGTTTTGGAGTGGAGTCTTTTGGGCTTTCCACATATAGTATCATATCATCTGCAAAGAGTGATAGTTTGACTTCTTCTTTGCCGATTTGGATGCCTTTAATTTCCTTTTGTTGTCTGATTGCTGAGGCTAGGACTTCTAGTACTATGTTGAATAGCAGTGGTGATAACGGACATCCCTGCCGTGTTCCTGACCTTAGCGGAAAAGCTTTCAGTTTTTCTCCATTGAGAATGATATTTGCGGTGGGTTTTTCATAGATGGCTTTGATAATATTGCGGTATGTGCCGTCTATCCCTACACTTTGAAGAGTTTTGATCAGGAAGGGATGCTGTACTTTGTCAAATGCTTTTTCAGCATCTATGGAGAGTATCATATGATTCTTGTTCTTTCTTTTATTAATGTGTTGTATCACATTGATTGATTTGCGGATGTTGAACCAACCTTGTAGCCCTGGAATAAATCCCACTTGGTCGTCGTGAATAATCCTTTTAATGTACTGTTGAATCCTATTGGCTAGTATTTTGGCGAGAATTTTTGCATCTGTGTTCATCAAGGATATTGGTCTGTAGTTCTCTTTTTTGATGGGATCCTTGTCTGGTTTTGGGATCAAGGTGATGCTGGCCTCATAAAATGAGTGTGGAAGTTTTCCTTCTATTTCTATTTTTTGGAACAGTTTCAGGAGAATAGGAATTAGTTCTTCTTTAAATGTTTGGTAGAATTCCCCCGGGAAGCCATCTGGCCCTGGGCTTTTGTTTGTTTGGAGATTTTTGATGACTGTTTCAATCTCCTTACTGGTTATGAATCTGTTCAGGCTTTCCATTTCTTCCTAGTTCAGTTGTGGTAGTTTATATGTCTCTAGGAATGCATCCATTTCTTCCAGATTGTCAAATTTGTTGGCGTAGAGTTGCTCATAGTATGTTCTTATAATTGTCTGTATTTCTTTGGTGTTCGTTGTGATCTCTCCTCTTTCATTCATGATTTTATTTATTTGGGTCCTTTCTCTTTTCTTTTTGATAAGTCTGGCCAGGGATTTATCAATCTTATTAATTCTTTCAAAGAACCAGCTCCTAGTTTCGTTGATTTGTTCTATTGTTTTTTTGGTTTCTATTTCATTGATTTCTGCTCTGATCTTTATGATTTCTCTTCTCCTGCTGGGTTTAGGGTTTCTTTCTTGTTCTTTCTCCAGCTCCTTTAGGTGTAGGGTTAGGTTGTGTACCTGAGAACTTTCTTGTTTCTTGAGAAAGGCTTGTACCGCTATATATTTTCCTCTCAGGACTGCCTTTGTTGTGTCCCACAGATTCTGAACTGTTGTGTTTTCATTATCATTTGTTTCCATAAATTTTTTCAATTCTTCTTTAATTTCCTGGTTGACCCATTCATTCTTTAGAAGGATGCTGTTTAGTCTCCATGTATTTGGGTTCTTTCCAAATTTCCTCTTGTTATTGAGTTCTAGCTTTAGAGCATTGTGGTCTGAAAATATGCAGGGAATGATCCCAATCTTTTGATACCGGTTGAGACTTGATTTAGGACCAAGAATGTGATCTATTCTGGAGAATGTTCCATGTGCACTAGAGAAGAATGTGTATTCCGTTGCTTTGGGATGAAATGTTCTGAATATATCTGTGATGTCCATCTGGTCCAGTGTGTCATTTAAGGCCTTGATTTCCTTGTTGATCTTTTGCTTGGATGATCTGTCCATTTCAGTGAGGGGAGTGTTAAAATCCCCTACTATTATTGTATTCTTGTCGATGTGTTTCTTTGATTTTGTTATTAATTGGTTTATATAGTTGGCTGCTCCCACATTAGGGGCATAGATATTTAAAATTGTTAGATCTTCTTGTTGGACAGTTCCTTTGAGTATGATATAGTGTCCTTCCTCATCTCTTATTATAGTCTTTGGCTTAAAATCTAATTGATCTGATATAAGGATTGCCACTCCTGCTTTCTTCTGATGTCCATTAGCATGGGAAATTCTTTTCCACCCCCTCACTTTAAACCTGGAGGTGTCTTCAGATTTAAGATGAGTTTCTTGTAGGCAACATATAGATGGGTTTTGTTTTTTTATCCATTCTGATACCCTGTGTCTTTTGATTGGGGCATTTAGCCCATTAACATTCAGGGTAAGTATTGAGAGATATGAATTTAGTGCCATTGTATTGCCTGTAAGGTGACTGTTATTGTATATTGTCTCTGTTTCTTTCTGATCTACTACTTTTAGGGTCTCTCTTTGCTTAGAGGACCCCTTTCAATATTTCCTGTAGAGCTGGTTTGGTATTTGCAAATTCTTTCAGTTTTTGTTTGTCCTGGAAGCTTTTAATCTCTCCTTCTATTTTCAATGATAGCCTAGCTGGATATAGTATTCTTGGCTGCATGTTTTTCTCATTTAGTACTCTGAATATATCATGCCAGCTCTTTCTGGCCTGCCAGGTCTCTGTGGATAAGTCTGCTGCCAATCTAATATTTTTACCATTGTACGTTACAGACTTCTTTTCCCGGGCTGCTTTCAGGATCTTTTCTTTGTCACTAAGACTTGTCAATTTTACTATTAGGTGACGGGGTGTGGACCTATTCTTATTGATTTTGAGGGGGGGTTCTCTGAACCTCCTGGATTTTGATGCTTGTTCCCTTTGCCATATTGGGGAAATTCTCTCCAATAATTCTCTCCAACATACCTTCTGCTCCCCTCTCTGTTTCCTCTTCTTCTGGAATCCCAATTATTCTAATGTTGTTTCGTCTTATGGTGTCACTTATCTCTCGAATTCTCCCTTCGTGGTCCAGTAGCTGTTTGTCCCTCTTTTGCTCAGCTTCTTTATTCTCTGTCATTTGGTCTTCTATATCGCTAATTCTTTCTTCTGCCTCATTTATCCTAGCAGTGAGAGCCTCCATTTTTGATTGCACCTCATTAATAGCTTTTTTAATTTCAACTTGGTTAGATTTTAGTTCTTTTATTTCTCCAGAAAGGGCTTTTATATCTCCCGAGAGGGTTTCTCTAATATCTTCTATGCCTTTTTCAAGCCCGGCTAGAACCTTGAGAATCATCATTCTGAACTCTATATCTGACATATTACCAATGTCTGTATTGATTAGGTCCCTAGCCTTTGGTACTGCTTCTTGTTCTTTTTTTTTTGTTGTTGTGAATTTTTCCGCCTTGTCATTTTGTCCAGATAAGAGTATATGAAGGAGCAAGTAAAATGCTAAAAGGGTGGCAACAACCCCAGGAAAATATGCTTTAGCCAAATCAGAAGAGATCCCAAATCATGAGGGGGGAGAAAGGGGATAAAAAGGGGTTCAGAAAGAAAAAAAAAAAAAAGAAACTATTAAAAAAAGCCGATAAAAAATATAAAAAGGAAAAAAAAAAATATATATATATATATATATATATATATATATATATATAACTATTTAAAAAACGTTAAAAAAGAAAACGGTAAAAGTTAAAAATATTTAGCAGAAGAAGAGAAAAAAAATTGAAAAAGAAAAAAAAATTAACTGCAAGGCTAAAGAATCATGGGGAGAAAGCCATGAGTTCCATGCTTTGCTTTCTTCTCCTCTGGAATTCCGCCGCTCTCCTTGGTATTGAAACTGCACTCCTTGGTAGGTGAACTTGGTCCTGGCTGGGTTTCTCATTGATCTTCTGGGGGAGGGGCCTGTTGTAGTGATTCTCAAGCGTCTTTGCCCCAGGCGGAGTTGCACCGCCCTTACCCAGGGCCGGGCTGAGTAATCCGCTCGGGTTTGCTGGGTTTGCTTTCGGGAGCTTTTGTTCCTTGAGCGCTTTCCATAGAGTTCTTTCAGATAGTGGTTAATTTTCTGTTTCTAGAATTGCTGTTTTTCTTCTCTTCAATCTCCCGTTGGATTTGTAGGTGTTTGCAATCTTTAGATAAGCTATTTAGCTGATCTCCCACTACCTGAAGTAGTCTCAGCCTGCTACTTCTCCGCCATCTTGACTCCTCCCCTTCCCCTTTCTTTTATTTGTAAATGCAATCAACAGGTGAAGAGCAGACACAATTATTTATTGGGTAAAACTGGCCAGTAAACTCCTACCATTATATTTTACATCTAATTAAAGGACATAGTTCATACCTCTTTCCTCATTGTGGCAAATGAGAGAATGAATGGACCTTAATAGTTTTCAGTCATATTATTAAGATTATTACTAATGTCAAATTAGTAATAACATAATTACCTATATTATTTCAAGTGAAAAATTCTAAGGTTTGTAAGTATATTAAGCATAACTCTTTATTCCATATTTTAATAACTTCGACATACTGGGGCCTTGCAGATACTGAAGGGACTGTTCCTTCTATTCCTAGACATTTCTTAATGATAATAAATCACTTACCTGCTAGCATACCTTTCATATGCAAACCAACGGATCCAGAGCCTATAGCCCCCACCATCTCCCTGACCTTGGGCTCTCACAATCTAGGTAACAACACCCTTGCCCTAATCATCCCAGGGCCAGGTACCAGAAAACTAGGGATAGCTCCTATGCCTCATTGCCTACTCATATCATCCAAACTAGCCAATCCTAAGCCTGCTTATCCTACCTCCCCTGTTTCTTCCCATGTTTATCTCTGGCTTTCTCTGCCACTTGACCAGCCCTAGTACTTCCCCCGCTCCCCACAACCTGCCCCAGAGTTATGTAATTATTCACTATATCCAAATAATAATAAAACCTACCTTTTAAAATAGTGGGGCCAAATCACCTACCTAATTAAAAGGAAAGCCCTCAGTCCCTTCTCCTTCTATCACACTATGCTGCCTCCCATCGGGGCATCAGACAATCCCAACCACCATCTACAGGACGACAAGCCCAAGGCAGAATCTGTTAAAAACAAAGGCTGTCTGAGGAGTTCACCAAGCATCCTGGGGTCCTGTTGTACTGCAGGAAGGTGGAGAAGAAAGAAGTTAAATAATTCTTAGGGTAGCTTTCTCCGCCTGTCAGCTCTGAACCCAGTGATGCAGGGAGGAGCTGAAGCCCTGGATACAGAAACTGGAACAGTTGTAGCTCACCAGAACCAAAGATTTATTCATAATTGTCACCAACCAGTGATTACATCAGAGTAGAAACATTAGGGCTGAGAACACAGCTAACAGGGGGTAGACCCATTGAACTGTGAAAGGTCATCAGTCTGTGAATCTGAGTTCATAGATCCATCCTCTAAACCAGAATCAAGTCCTTTAATAATTCTGCCAGCACTTTTCTCAATTTTTAATGGATGGGCTTAATTTGTTGGTAATCACTTACATCTCTAAATAGCTATACTTATTTCACAACAATAAATTCTAATGGGTTCCCCTCTACTAACAGCACAAGAAATATACCAGAGGACCAAAAGGACAGCCAACAACAAAGAATATAGCCATATGTGTAATTATGAGAACTAGCAAACAGAGAATCTGACAGGTAAATGATTTATAAGAAAAAATATGAAAATGATCACACTATGGTTTTGGGAAGTTAGACTTCTATGAAAATAGAAATTCAGACCTAGAATGGGTCTTAGATCATGAATTTTTTTTTTAATTTTATGAACAAGGACACTGAAGTTCACAGTAGTTAAATCATTTGGATTAAGATAAAGGAGCTAATTAGTGAGAAAGATATCGATGCTTCAACGTCTAGCAATTTGAATCCACTTTATCATAACTGCATATCACAGGTAACATTTGGAGAAAAAAATAAAAATTCTAATAGGAATCTTCAATTTTATTTTCAGTTGTTTAAGCCCAAGAGAAAACCAATATTTCAGATACTATTTTATATAATTTAAAAACTGAAATGTAGAAATAAGATTTTCAAAGTCATAATTCATAATCAAAATTATCTTAAAATGAACACTCATTTCCTCAAAGGGATTGACAATATTAAAAAATCTGTATATAAAGTATAGATTTGTCAGTAGGGTAGAGAAGACTTGAAATTATCAAACTAGAAAAGAACATAATCAGTTTCTGGACTGGTATAGATTCCTTAGGTAAAAAGTATGCCTGCCCTCTACTGACCCCCTAAAACCCTACTTAGTGACATGTGGTTTATACCAGAATGCACATAAACCAGAATATATTTAGGAGTTGGTCTATTTCTAGTCATACAAGTTTTGTTTCCTAAATAAGACTTCAGATTACCATTTTGGTTTGTTCCCAAAAATTTCAGCACTCCATATGGTTGAAGATGCAGTCCCATCTTCTTAACAAGACCTTGTGTGAACTGTGTACAGTACTGTCTTCAAACCATTCGCTCCTCTGCATATTCCGTGGCGAAGAGAAATGCAGGGATTATGAGGGAGGCAGGAAATGAGAAAGACAGGCATGTTCCAAAGTTGAGATTCTGAAACTGCTTTCCAAATTTTCAAATGTGAAAATTTCTTTAGTTTGCAAAAACTGTTATAAATGATAGCACAGAACATACACATTCAGCTTATGGAGAGTCACACAGTATGGTAGTTATCCTAATTACAGCTCAAAAACCTACTATGGTAGATTTTTTTTTTAGTGCTTCAATAAGAATATTATAGTTGCCATTTTATCTTATCTAAAAGCATTATTTGTAAAGCTACATATATAAGTACAAGCTATACATAAGTCCTGAAAAGGGTCACAGGGGATGTATTAAAATTACTTTGATATGTGAGAATAAACCTACCTGTTCATGAGTGATCGTACTGAATTTCCTTTTTGACTCTTCTTCACTTACAAGTTTAATGATCAATTTTACTTCTATTAACCAAACAACTAGCAATTATCAACATTTGGGTGGAATTAGTTTCAGAGGATAATACAGATAGGTAAGAAAATAGGCTATTTCACTAAGTTTTCATAATTCACTTGAAACCCTGGTTTAATGACTCAATGATCAGGGCTACCAACAGCTTGCTACAGCACAAGTCTGCACAGTATTAAAGGGATACATTTTAATAGTTCATATCTGTTTTGAGAAGAAACCATTTTGGGTGGCCATTAGTCACTTAAGAGTTCAAATACCTCTAATCAGCTTGCAGATAATTGCTGTATGCATTAATCTTATAAACCAAAATTAACTAAAAGACTCTGTAGTATTCTTCCCTCCAAAACATTTTCCCTCCCTATTTATTATTCATGGTTATAAACTACTGGGGAATAACAAGTGTTTTTCAGATGTTTCTTACATTAATAAACAGGTAGGTAGGTAAATAGACAGACATGAATAATGTACAAAAATCTAAAAGAGAAGGTGAACTAAGAGGTATTACTTATATATCAAGGATCAATTCTTTTGTAATCTGCTCATTTTGATGTATTTCCAATATTCATTTAAAAAAAAAACTAATTCACTCAACTTCTTTTATGATAATTTTTCAAGTGAGGTTACTTTTTTTAAAAATTTATTTATTTTTTGGGGCAGGGGCACAGGGAGAGGGAGAGAGAATCTGAAGCAGATTCCACACACCCATGAAGTTCTTTTTTAAAGCTGTATTTAACTTACTGATTGATCTACAATCAACTTGAGTTTCTTTTTTAATTTTTAACGAGAATGAGAGGAACAGAGAGACCATTGGCAGAGAGCTTCCCGTGTACCTGAGACTTTCACATCAATACCTCATTTACTCTTCAAATCAAAGCTATGAGATATGTCTTATATTGCCAATTTACTTAGGAGAAAACTGAGGTGCAGAGAAGTTAAGCAGTTTATCTAAGATTATATAGTTGATAGCTGGCTCTATTTGAATTCAAAGGTTTGTCTGATTTTAGGCATAACCAGATGCCTCACTTGGCCATTCGAAAAAACAAATCAAATCAAAAGCTCCCTTTGAGCAGTTCCAATTCCTGATAAGATTTTCCAGAACAGACAGCAAACTATATAAGATCAGTTGCACAGGATTATTTGCTATACACCAGCTTCTTTTTTTTTTTAAGATGACCCCATTATACATCTCTGCAAAAAAAATGTGTATTAAAAATTAAATTATTGTTTTTAATGCTCATGGGCATCATACTGTTAAAAATGTTCTCCTGGGTTAAATTATCATTACAGTATTTCAATCATTAGTAGCACACAATTGAACAAAACAAATTAAATGCATTACACATCTTGACACATTCTTATTCAACCTAAAAAGCAAAATTTATTGGAATCTAATCCTTTAATGAAATGCATGGGAAGGATGGAGCAGCGCCCTAATTAAAGGAGTCTTGACAAACACAAACATTTTGAATCTCCACTTTTTTTTCTTGAGAAAACAGTCAGATTCAATAAGAGCTGGAAGATCTTTTTTTTTTTTTTTTAAAGATTTTATTTATTTGACACAGACAGAGAGATCACAAGTAGGCAGAGAGGGAGGGGGAAGCAGGCTCCCCGCTGAGCAAAGAGCTGGACATTGGGCTCCATCCCAGGACCCTGAGATCATGACCTGAGCCAAAGGCAGAGGCCTAACCCACTGAGCCACCCAGGCGCCCCTCGAGCTGGAAGATCTTAAAAGAGGAAGTAGGAGAGTCTCTTTGGCATCCAAGCATGTTCTTTGGCACATCAATGTTAGATTAAAAGTTTATAAAGTATATGAAAGTTGAGAGCCCAAAACTACCTTAACACTATTCCTCTGTGTGTCATCCCAGGTTGTAGACGCGTTTTGTATTCCTCTTTTCCAAGGACTTTTTATCCCTTTCTAAGTCCCCATTCCCTACTTTAATTGTTCAATCTTCAATAAAAAGATTAAATATTAATACTTGAATGTGCTCTATCTGTTCCATTTCATAGCAGTGTCAACTGCTGGTATTCAGTTCAACATCTACCTTTCTGTAACGCAAGTCTTTTCTTCTGCTTCTCCAAAGGAAATTGATTGCTCCCTCCATCTTCCAAATAGAACCTTAGCTTCCCCCCAGCTCCCTCCCCATCCTTGGCCCATGCCTCCACCCTCATTCCATTATTCCAGCCAAGCAAACAGGAGACAGTCCTCTTCTCCCAGAAAACTGCCAATGGTCTTTGCTGAAGTCCTTCCAGAACAACATGGGAACAATTCTCTCTCCTTTCTTTCTGATGCCCAGTGAGAAACAGTGTTCCTACCATTCCTCTTTACCTCATCTCTATTGCTCAGTATTCTCCATTATGCAATTGTTTTGTAAGCAGACCTCCTCACCTTTCACCACAATGCATCCCTAAAAGCCATACTGGAAAGTAGACTTTGATTCATGTTTTCCATAGGCACCATGCATTATTCCAATAATAAGCAATGATGCATCAACCAGACGTGAGACTAACAGGGTGTCATAAAACCAAAAAAAATACATTTTATCTTAGAAGTGTCCCTAAAATAATTTGGAGGAAAACTAAAACTATGGCTTAAGTCATAATGTTTTATGGCTGAAATGGATCTAAGATCTCCAGTGCAAGCCCTTCATTTCACAGGTGGGGATCCTAAGGCACAAAGAAGGGAAGAAATTTGCCCTGAATTTCAGAGCTGGGATGGGGTAGGAATGCAACTCAAGCACAGCTTGAGGCTGGACACATAGACCAAAGCCCTTTCTAGGATACTGTACTGCCCAGCTATAAATGCCTATTATAAGGGCATGTGTACTTTACACACTGATTATTTAAGGAGGCTTAATTTGCAATAAAGTGTTCATCTACCATAAAGAATAAAACTACTGAACCATAAATCTAAAACCAATATACTCCCCATAATAAACATTAAACAAACAATAACACAAATAAAACCCCCCAGCGAGCTCCTGGAGATCACAGCCATGCCTCTGTTCCCAGGCTGCCTGGCACAGCAGGGTCACACGTATGCTGTGGAGGAACCCACAGTCCATCGCTGGCCTCCTTAGGCTTCACATGCAGCTGGTCACTAAAGCTATAAAAACTATCCAGGGGAAATCTGAACACCTTTTCCTTCCCCCATAAATCTCCCAGTAGCAAGCAGAGATAATCCAAAAATTAATTGATCATTTAATTCAAAGATTAATTTGCAGCATCTAAATAATTTGAAGCTGTCGCTAAAGACCTTAGTTGAGAGGATTCAGAACTATTACTCTGAACCCAGGGTGAATATTGGTTTATGTGGGGAGTTTTGAAAACAATTTCCTCAGTCCTTACCAACAGCATCAGAATCTCAGAAGTGGGATCTGAGCATCATTTATTTTATTATTATTATTTTTTTTAGTCAATGCACTTTAACTCTGATACACTGTGAGAGCTAAGAACCACATGTTCAGAGATAGAAGTTTTGTCAGGTAGGTCCTGACAGGCACCAGGGACTTGATGACTTCAGAATATCCGCCTTTTGAGTTCCTCTCCCATTTGATGCCCTCATGGACCTGTTTTCTAGTTTAAATTCTATGGACAGTCATCTCAATCACTCCCTGGCCTACTCCTCTAACTACTGCATTTCTCACAGGACAGGCAACTCATAGGCAAGGCCATAACTCCACTAGTTTGAAGCTCTGCTTCTCACCTACCCTGTGCAGTGAATATGGCCCAGAAAAACATAACCCTTCTGTCAGGTCTCACCTTAAATCAGTGACCCCAAATCTCAAATGGCTCTGAATTCGGTCTAGCAATCATGTCACATTTCTCTACTCCATTCACTCTCCCATGTTGCTGGTCAACTAAATCATACTTTCCCTTTCCTTTGTTCCTCAAATTTCTAACACCTTGTCCCTCATTTTACTCTCATCCAATGACCTTGCTTCCAACTTTACATGAGAACTGAAGCAATCTGAAGACAACTTTTGCAGGCTCTCAGCACCATAGCCACCCACCAACCAGCATTGCATACCCATGCTCTCTGCCTTCCTATCTTGTTCATGAAGGAACAATCCAGGCTCCTATCTAATCCAACCCTCCTCTTGCACATGAGATCCTGCCTGGGATGGTTAATTTGATATCAACCTGATTGGGCCTTGGTGCCCAGATATTTGGTCAAACATTATTCTGGCTATTTCTGTGAGGGTGTTTTTGGATCAGATTAACATTTAAATTGGTAGACTCTCAATAAGTCAGGTTGCTCTCCATAATGTTGGTCAGCCTTACTCAATCACTTAAAGGCCTGAATAGAACAAAGAGGCTAACTTCCTCCAAGCAAAAAGGGATTCCACAGCACATGACCTCTGGACTTGAACTGCAACATTGGCTCTCTGCTGGCTCTTCAGCCTGACGGCCCACTCTGTTAATTTTGGACTTGCCAACTGCCATAATCACGTGAGCCAATTCTCTATAATATACATATATATTATACACACACACACACACACACACACACACACACACACATTCCTTATCTGTCTGATTCTCAGGAGAACCCTGACTAGTATACAATGCCTTTCATTAACGCAAGGAATTCTGTTTGGAAATTCTTACCTCTCTGGTGTATATCACCACTTTTTCTCTCTATAGGATCCTTCCCATTTGCAGTCAAACATGCTGTCATTTCTCTTATATATATTTAATCTAAAAATAAAACCTTTTCTTAATTAAATGTCCCCAACCAGTTACTGCCCCCATTTCTCTGATTCCCTCTGCAACAAAACTTTTTAAACAAATCTTTGTTGATTTATCCGTAGTTACTGCTTTCCATTTCACTCCTGCCTTTTTCCATCAAGCCTCCCCCAAACAGATTTTCAGCTCTGCCACTCCACAGAAGTTTATCTTGTTGAGATCAACAATGGTCTCTATCTTGCTAAATTCAAGAGTCATTTCTTGGTCCTCATCTCACTTGACTTGTCAGCAACATTCAGTACAGATCATCAGTCTCTCTTCCCTGACATGATTTCTTCACTTGGGCACCACATTCTCAGGGTTTTCTTCTACCTCACTGATTGCCCCTTGCCAGTCCTCTTCTGCCTAAATTCTGAATGTGGGAGTAGCCAAGGCTCAGCCATTGGTCCTTCTGCTCTTTCACACCCACACTTTACTCTCAGATACTCTTATTGTCTTACTTCTCTATCTATATTCCAATGACCCACAAATTTATATCTCTAGCCCAGACTTCTCTTCTGACTTTGACATTCAAATATCCAACTGCCCACAGGGCACATTCATTTAACTGTCCAAAGCTGAGCCTTTGATCTTCCCTCCCAAATGTACCCAATCTGCAATTCTCTACATGAACTCATGGCAATTCCTTCCCTCAGTTGTCAACAAATCTCTCTTCCAGGAAATCCTGACAACTCTACCTTCAAAATATAATCAGCTTCTGACTATCTTCACCACTTCCACTGCCAAAACCCTGTCAGACCCATGTCACAATCATTTCTTAACCTCCCGTTGGTATCTGGCTTCCACTGGGCTCTCTTTGATGCAGGCAGAGTGATCATTTTAAATCATGAATCAGACTACCTGATGCCACTCTTACCAATACTCCAATGGCTCCTCATTTCCCTAGGAAATAAAGCCAAAGCCTTACAATGGTCTTGAAGGCCCTTCGCAATCTGACTACTTGGTACTCCTCCGACCTGATTTTCAACAACATTATGCATTGTTACTTATTTCCCACAATACTGACCAGCTCACCACACCCCAGAGACACCAGGCACCCCTCACCTTCCCATTCTTACACTGGAACACTCTTTCCACTGACATTCAGTCTCTCCTCCTTGATTCTTTCAATTCTTTGCTCAAATATTACCTCCTCAATGATGGCTAAACTTATGACCCTATTATAGCCAGTCCCACTTCCAGATCCCTCTTATTCTCCTCTACTTTTTCCATAGCACTTATTCACATGGTATATAATTTACTTATTTATTGTGTTTGTATTTAGTGTCTGTCTCTGGATTCCACAAGTGCAGTTTGCGTGTGTGTGTGTGTGTTTCTGTTTTGTTCACTGGTGTTTCTAAAATAATGCCTGGCACATATATGACACTCAAGAAATATTTGTTGAATGAATGAAGAAGTATGATGGTCAGCTGTCCTCTCTGATGTTTTTGTTGTTGTTTATTAGGTAAATTTTCTCTAATGTAGACCTGCTTCCTTGTCCAAGATAGGACAAATGGTTGCTAGCCATTTCCAGGCTCACATCCTTATAACTCTAGAACCAGAGATGAATGGGATCTTTCCTGTCAATTGCAGTTTGAAAAATTGAAGTGGAAGACTCAGGTCACATGACTGTCCTTTAACCAATTACTTTGGCCCAGAAGACATAACTTGTGAAAGGATGGCAGATAACATTTATATATAACATAAGAAGTTGGTGAAAATGTGACATCTGTGAGAATTGTCCTGAGTTGGCAGTTACCTCAATTTATTTCTAGTAACCTACCCATCACTCTTGCCCTTTTCCGAATAAAAAACATGAAGGTAGAATTGAAGGAAAAATAATGTCTATGCATACAATTGCAAATATAAAGATAATACTACGGCAGGGCATCCCACAGACACCGCATATTCAATACATCCAAAAAGTGGACTCATCCTCTTAGCCCAAAACCTAATCCTCCTAAACAGTCTCTGTCTTATCGAATGACCCAGTTCCAGTCACTTAGACCAGAAGCCAAAGAGTCATCCTTGCACCCTTCCCTTCCCCTTCCTTCCAACCACATGTACTCCAACACCAAGTCTTAGTAGTTCCTACTGCTAAGAATTTCTTTAATTTAGCCCCCCATCAACACTTATTTTTCTGTGCTTTATCTCCATCCTAATTATCTATTATACTGCATGATGGAATTGCTTGATTATTTATGTATCTCTATAGATTTTGGGTTCCTTGAGGACAGAAACTGACTTTTATCTCTATACATAACCAATAAATATTTGTTTTTGGTCCTCATCTCATCTGACTTGTCAGCAGCATTCAATACAGATCATCAGTCTCTTTTCCTTGACTTGATTTCTTCACTTGGACACCCCACTCTCAGGGGTTTCTTCTACCTCATTGAAAAGAACATACAAAGAACATACAAAAGGGAAAACTAATGGAATTAAGAGATAGAGATTGAGGTGGAAAATCCATTTCTTTTGCCTTTATGATTGTTGGGAAATTCATATCAGTAGTAGCAGTTGACACCAGTAGCCACAACTTCTCCTCCCAGTGCAAGTCACAGCCTTCTGGAATCATGTGAAAGAAACGAAGTAGGTAAACATGGACCAATACAGGTGTTAAGCAATAATAGAGGGGGGAAATGTGAACACTGAAGATTGGTATTGGGACCTATTTGTACATATCTTCCTGATTTAGTTATAAACTCCTTGGAACCAGAAATGGTATTTTATTCTGCTTTCTACTCACCTCAGTGTTTTCCATATTTTAGGAGTTCAACAATTATTCATTGCATAGTGCATACCTCCTTTCCTTCAAGGGTCTGAGCAAGGAAACCTTTTCACATTCATCCATCTGCCTCCAAAACTATTTCTAATCCTCAACTAACTTGTGGAAAGTCTCACCTCAAATAAATAGCAGAGCCAGCATTCAAACTCCTCATCTCTCTGGTTGTAAAGCTCTTACTCTTAAACAGTACTGCCATATTGCCACCTGAAATATTCTGAATAAACATGGTGGTCAAATACCTCACCCTCTTCTATTTCACTTTTGTACCAGGAGTTTCATCTGATTTGTTTTTTGAAATGGCCTTCTTGACTCCGATCTGAGTTCTCGGGACATGCTTAGATTTCCAAATGGCCTCACCCAATCCCATTCAAACAACTCTTTTCTCTAATTCTTTTTTTTTTTAATATTTTATTTATTTATTTGACAGACAGAGATCACAAGTAGGCAGAGAGGCAGGTAGAGAGAGAGGAGGAAGCAGGCTCCCCGCTGAGCAGAGAGCCCGATGCGGGGCTCGATCCCAGGACCCTGGGATCATGACCTGAGCCGAAGGCAGGGGCTTTAACCCACTGAGCCACCCAGGCACCCCTCTTTTCTCTAATTCTCAAAAAGAGTGTTACTCCCAGTCTTCAAGAGTGAGATGTTTCTCATGGCCTTGAACTCACTACGGGATTCAGGGTCTTATAATCATTATATGTGGGACCTTTAAATTTCTCTTGTAGTTTACAGGTAGCCTTAGAGTAATTCCCAATAACTGGCTTAGCTCTAACTCACATGGAGCTATGAGTCATATTCTGTGTAGTCCAACTGTGTATGTCAGGTTTCACAGCATTTTTTGCCTAAAAAGAAAATTGCCCACAGGCTTTATTGTCCATATGATGATGAGCATTAGTTCTATTTAAAGACATTTCTTTTTAAATTATTATTGTATTACTTATTGACTGCCTACAATACGCCAGGCATTTATTTCTAAGTACTGAGGACATAGAGATGAATAAAAATCAGGTTCTGATTCTCATCCTAGGTGCTGACACACTACCAGGGAGCAATGCATATTGACTAATAATTACAATACATTGTGATGTGAATTCTGAGGTGTGAGGCCGGAGGAGGAGATGGTAAACTTTGCCTGGGAAAGAGCTGGAAAAACTCCAGAAAGGTGCAGCTTTTATGTTGGATCTAAAAGGGAAGAAAAAAGGGTATTGCAATGAAGTCAGAAGAAGACATACTGTACTTGAAGACACATACATTCTGTACTGCTGAAATGTGTGTAGTTCGAGGGATTAATTTGAGTGGCAATGTCCCTATTCCCTACAGAAGCAAATTATTTCCAAAGCGATTATCTAGTCTGACTTCCTTATTTACATGAGAAAACTGAGGCTCAGAGAGAGTGAGAAATATTATCATGCCATTTCCTCTCCTGTGGGAATTTCATTTTTTCTGATTTCACAAATATCATGATCTTAGTTGTTCTCTTCTAGTAAAAATGAATTTTCTAAGTTATTTTCTGAATCTGTTTGTAATTACAGCATTTCAGTGACAGCCTGGAGACACTAACTGGAGAAGAAAAGTCCTTACTACTGTGGATTCTTCTTTACTTGATCTTACCAAGGCTTCAGAGACCTGTGAAAAGTAAGCTCTAGAGGTACATGAAATTCTAGTCATTTTTCTAAAGTCAACCTGTGACAGACAGAAACAATGTCCCTGTATGTCTCTTCCCTGTTTTTCCTTCTATTGATAACAAATCATAAATGAGGGGGATTTGAAAATAAATCTGTGTATATCATAATTATGTTAATAAAACTGTCATTGTTCAAAGCTGTTGACAAATAATGATCAATTTTAAATGATTAACTTATCATTATTAGAAATTTGCTACACAGATCATGAGATGTCCTACAAATCTGAGTTATCCTAAAATACCTAAAGGCCCTCTTACCCTATCATATAAACAGTGCTTGAGAATCTTTGGTTATGTGTTCCTTTTTCTAAGACATGAACAATTTTTAAAGTCCAAAAATAGACACTATTTCAGTTTTTGGTTCTATTTGGCCAGCATTTCTTCTCAAACATGACTGTTTTAAAAGAGTACAAATACAGAGTTTCAAAGAGGGACTGAGTTATCTTAGTCCCACTAAAGCAGATTGAGGAAACTGACATGAATCAGTCACTTTAGCTCCTAAAAAAGGAAAGACTAGCCCTTTAAAAATATTACAGTTGCTTATAAAGTGGAGCATAATTTGCATATATCTTCCACTGTAGTGTAATTAAGAACATTTTAACTTACCACCTCGACTTCATTAACTCATATTTGGAACTAAAGAAAATTTCTATAGTAGATGTCCAGAGAACAAAGGGAAAAGCACAAGAACAAAGTGGTAAAGCAACCACTGCCTAAGAAGTATATCGCAATACAGCTGGGTTCAAACATAAATCATAAAATGAGAAGGAGCCTTGCTAAGATGACTTCTAACAAGACTAATCTTGTTAGACCCATCCCATAAAATCCAAGTCCCCCATGTAGGGCCATTTTGTAAAAAAAAGAAAGAAAGAAAAAAAGACAATTAGGGAAGGTGAATAAGGTGAATAAATACAAAAGAAGAAGAATCAATTAGTGAAGAGATGAAAAGTTAGGACTAGATCTTTGTCAAAGAACATAAGTACGATTTACAGAACTGTTACCCACAAATGTCATGGCAATGGCACTTCCTCTTTTTTACATAATACTGTACCTCTCTGGTAAAAAAAAAAAAATACACTCAATCCTTAGCTAGGAAAGAAACTACTGAACTGTTTTTCCCTCGTTTTTGTCAGTTGAGCAGTTGAAAACAATATTCAATGTGACATAAAGAAATCTAGGTCTACTTGAGACCTAAAATGAGTAAAATCTGAGTAGCACAGTACCACTTATTATAGCCCAGATTGCTTATGCTTATTGCTTATTGTTGGAGAGTAAATAGCTCTGAAATCACATTGTTATTATGGCTTTACTTCATGGGCCCTAAGAATGCTATGGGATTTGATTTCCTGTACCTTTCTTTTTCTGGTTAAAACATCCCGTCTATGGAATAAGTTAGAAAAACTGCGTAGTGGCCATGTTATCCACAGCCAGAAGACTCAATCCACCTGCAGTGGGTGGGTTCCATCTCCAAGGCCTCTCTGTATGGTAACTCTAGAGATTAAAATAAGAGGGGGAAAGTTCTATAAATAAATATGGAGAATTTCAGTTTAGAAAGAAAACACTGATTTGAATCAATTCCTTTAGAAAAATAAAATTTTCGAAGCCTTTGCCTTTGGATTCCTTCCCTTAAAAAGTAAGTGCCATTTTAACTTTGAAATATGTCCTGTTTTTTAGAATTGGGGTATGAAGCTATGTACTATTGCCCACAAATGCATCAGAGTCACAAATGCTGTGGTCAAAAGTCTTTACCCTTCTTCAGTTGACTGGTGATTTCATATGTTCTAGAAATATTTTTATCTTTTGGCATGATGCTCGATACCATATGGCACAACACACTGACAAGCAAAAAGGGTAGAACTAGTTTGAAATATATACACATATATACACACATATATTTATACATTTATATATTCACACACACACACACACTGAATGTATAGTGAAAGAATTTGCATATATGCCTGCAAAGAAATATAAGGGCAAAGTTACACATTCTGCATATAGTACTGAGATTCTTTGTCCAGGAGAAAACGGCCGTTCAAAATCCAAAGCAAGATTGAATGTTCACTATAGGCCCAAAAGCATTCAAGAGACATATCAAGAACCACTACACTTTGCAACATCGAGTAATATTTGAACTGTCTGTAACACTTCCTCACACAATATTTAATGCTGCTTCTATAAGTGCAATAATAACTGCAGCAATGACACATTCAACAGCTTGGGGAACCCACTTCTGAGGAGGGTTAAAATGGGAAACACACCCAACTGTCTTCAGTTGACTCCCAGAGGGTGAAATAGCCTTCCCCTTTGATTCCAGGTTGCTTCAACACTGTGTTCCCTTTGAAAACAGTGATCCTGAATCAGATTTACACGTTTTCAGAAAGATTAAGGGATGACTCTCAGCCTGCTTACTATTCTTTGTGGTCAAGAGGCACGCTCTTCTAGAAAACAGAGGACAAGCTTCTTGACCATGATTTCTTGGACATGACACCCAAAGCACAGGAAACAAGAGCAACAATAAACAAGTGGGACTACACCTAACTAAAAAGCTTCTGCACAGCAAACAAAATAAGCAATAAGATGAAAAAGCAACCTACAGAATGGGAGAAAATATTTACAAACCATATATCTGATGAAGCATTCATCTCCCAACTCTATAGGGAACGCCTACAACTCAAATGCAAAACAAACAGATTAAAAATGGACAAAGGAACTAAACAGACATTTTTCTAAAGAAGACATATTAATGGCCAAAAGGTATATAAAAAGATATTCAACAACACCAATCATCATGGAAATGCAAATCAAAACCACAATGATAGCTCGCCAGGATGGCTATTATCAAAGAACCAAGGGGCACCTGGCTGGTACAGTTGATTAAGCATTTGACTCTTAATTTAGGGTCAGGTCATGATCTCAGGGCCATGAGATCGAGCCCTGCACTGGGCTCTGTACTCAGCAGGGCGTCTGCTTGAGATTCCCTCTCTCCTCTTCCCTTTGTTCCTCCCGCCAACTTGTGTAATATACACTCTTTGTCTCTCTCTCTCTCTCTCAAATAAATAAATAAATCTTAAAAAAAATAAAAGGATAACAAGAGTTGGCAAATACGTGGATAAAATGGAACCCTTGTACACCATTGTTAGGAGTGCTGGTGCAGCTATTCTGGAAAGCAGTATGGAATTTCTTCAAAATTAAAAATGGAACTACTGAATAATTCAGTAATCACACTTCTGGGTATATATTAAAAAAGAATTAAAATCAGGATCCTGTGATCTGCTCTCCCATTTTTCATTAAAGCATTATTTACTATAGCCAAGATATAGAAGCAATCTAAGTATCCACCTACAGATAAATAGATAAAGAAAATGTGGTCTATACATACAATGAAATATTATTAACCCTCAAAAAGGTAGGAAATCCCACCATTCGTGATAACTTGGATGAACCTGAAAGGCATTATGCTAAGTACAATAAGCCAGATGTAGGACAAATACTACATGGTATCACTTACATAAGGAATCTAAAATAGTCTAACTCATAGAAGAAGAGAGCAGAATGAATGAACATTAACAGGGGCCAGTAGGGAGGAGGAAACAGAATTATTAGTCAAAGGGCATGAAGTTTTAGTTATACAGGATAAATAAGTCCTAGAGATCTGTATATCATAGTGTCTATAGTTAATAGTACTGTATCGTGTACTTAAAATTTGCTAAGATGATAGATATTTTGTCAAGTGCTCTTATCTCATCATCATCATCATCATCATCATATATAAACATGGGAGGAAACTTGCATGTGATGGATATGTTTATGACAGTTTCATGGACGTATATTTATCTACAAACTCATCAAATTATATACATTAAGTATGTGCAGATTTGTATATGTCCAGAGGAAGAAAAAAAGGGCAGGGTCCTATGTCATTTGTCCTATTCTCCGTCGTATCTTAACATGGACTTCTGGTGAATCTCAAATCCTCTCCTGAGTTATTAAATGAAAGGGTGCAAAAGCCAGTATATAAGATAAGGAAAAAGATATATTTTCTCATATTGTCCATCAAATGTGACTTTCACACAATCTAGTGCAAGAGAGATACAACAGACTATTATTATCTGCTTTTCTTAGATTTTTTTTTTTCTTTAAGATTTTATTTATCTACCCGACAGACAGAGATCACAAGTAGGCAGAGAGACAGGGAGAGAGAGGAGGGGAAGCACGCTCCCTGCCAAGCAGAGAGCCCGATGCGGGGCTCGATCCCAGGACCCTGGGATCATGACCTGAGCCAAAGGCAGAGGCTTTAACCCACTGAGCCACCCAGGTGCCCCTGCTTTTCTTAGATTTTTAACACATTCTTATTTTAAAGTCCTAACATATATATTCCTGTCTTAATTAAATTTCTACTAGTAATGTTTAAAAGTTGTATCACATCGTAATATTTTAGTTTTCAGTAAAGGGTAAATGTATATGTCAGAATATTATTGCAAAGATTTAAAAAGAACAAGAGAAAAAGATAAATTTAAAGTGTTAAATTTTTGGACTTGGAAGTCAAACACAGTGGGTCTGAATCTGAGTACACGTGCACTTCATTCTTGGTTATATGACTTTGGGAACATTATTTAAATGAGACTTACTTCTTACCTCAATAAAATGAGAAAAGTTATTGTGAGGGAAGAGTCAATAAATGTAACATAATAATGAATATAAAATACTTGTTTCTATGTCCAGTAGGCACATAGGAAGTGCTCAAAAGTGTTGGCTATTATTATAACAAGCCAGAAACAATTTTCTAGTATTATAATACTCAATACGCAAAAATACGAAGAATCAACAATATTGGAGTGGCTACCCGTAAAGTGGTTAACTGTCCATCAACCAAAGACATTAATCCCCTCACATCATGCCCCAAAAAGACACCACCGCCAAAATACAATATCATGACACTAAATCCCCACTAGACATGACTGAGCAGGAAGCCACTTGTTTTCCTGAGATAAAGTGATTTGGATGTTCATAGTTCCAAGGTACAGCTAATACAAAGCAATGTTTTCACCAGCACGATTTTGATTTTCAAGCAGAAAACATGGTGTCTCTAATAGTTTCTGAGTAATCATCCTACCATTATTTAAGTGTATTGAGGACCAAAATGTGTGTGATTTTATGTGATTGACCAAACCAGGCTCAGCCCTTTCTCAAAGGAGCACTCATCTATTAAATAAAGTACATTGTCCATCTATGCCAGGGAAGGGAATCATAAGCACAGTTACAAAACCCAGTACCTAAAATGGAAAGTTAACAGTATCTGTTTAAACTCTGAATTTGAAAAAGCAGGAATCTTAGGAATTGAGTGCACTCCAATCTCTACGTTTTCAGTTAGGTTTACACTAAAGAATAACATTGCACTGATAAGATCTCCATTTATAAATATTCCTGATAGGTAAGCACTTGCTTATGACATCTTCACTTTCCAATTAAGCTGCAGAAAACATGTTATGTATGACATTTGATGTATCATTTTTGTACGCAGTTTGTATACCTTGATATCAATATCTACAACTCTAAAATATCCATATTAGAAGTAGAGAATTACCACACCGAACTGTCCATTCATGCATTCATCCTTCATTTCTTATGACAAATATTCACTGAGAAACTAGTCAGTAAAATAAGGCATCTGAAGTTTCTTCTTCATTATCATCAACTCTTTAGGATAAAGTTATGAGGAGAGATGACAAAGGATTTAAATCCTGTTATGGTTGCACTTTTATTAAAATTTCTATTAATTTCTGCATTAAGCAATTATAGACTTAATTAATCCTTTCCACTTTCCTATAGAGGAAAAAATAAATCCCATACCAAATACTTCTGTGTTGAAAAAAATGCCAAAGCCATAAAAATGAGCACTCTGGCTATAAAAATGCACGATATAATAGATGTCACCTTCTCTTATTCAGCAAAGTAGCTTTCTATAATTTTGTCCTTTGCCTTTCACAGAAGAGTAACCTGAAGTAGTTTCAGTGGGATTTTACTCTGGATAAAATACAAAAATATTCTCCTACAAGAGGCTGTTAATCTTTCCTCTACAGCTGATGGTTCTCTCTGTTCTACTACTTTCGGGAAGTCAGTGAAGTGCAACATCTCGTCCCCTCTAGGTCTCCTCAAATCTTCAGGGTCCTCTTCTGTTTTATCCTCCAGGCTGTGGGCAGCAGGATAGAGGGATGCACCAAGTCTGGGAAATAAGAAATCTGGGGCCTCCTGGGTGGCTCAGTGGGTTAAAGGCCTCTGCCTTCGGCTCAGCTCATGATCCCAGGGTCCTGGGATTGAGCCCCGCATCAGGATCTCTGCTCAGTGGGGAGCCTGCTTCCCTCCTCTCTCTGCCTGCCTCTCTGCCTACTTGAGATCTTTGTCTGCCAAATAAATAAATAAAATTTAAAAAAAAGAAAGAAATCTGACCAATTCACATCTAGATCTCAATGCCAACAATCTATGACTTATTTTCAAAATGATTTTAAAGATTCAGAGATGCATGATACATAAAAAGCTTTCAAAACTTATTTGTATATTGATGGATAAGGAACAGAGACTAATGAACAGCCCATGGTGATCTGTGAAGTTTAGGAGTCCAGATTCTCAAATTATTATGCATTAGTATAGTGATGAAGGCACTGAGTGTTTAGAAATGCTTATTTTCTGTCCTACTCCTCAGAGGCAACCAGCAGTCACCCAAGGCCCAGTCTCTCCTACTCTTTCAACTTTCTTACAAAAGGCAATGTAGTTGGGGCGCCTGGGTGGCTCAGTCGTTAAGCGTCTGCCTTCGGCTCGGGTCATGATCCCAGGGTCCTGGGATGGAACCCTGCTTCGAGCCCTGGCCCCACATCGAGCCCCGCATTGAGCCCTGCATGGAGCCCCTCATCAGGTTCCCTGCGGAAGGAAACCTGCTTCTCCCTCCCCAACTGCCCCTGCTTGTGTTTTCTCTCTCTCCCTCTCTCTCTCTCGCTGTGTCTCTCTCTGTCAAATAAAATAAAATCTTAAAAAAAAAAAAGGCAATGTAGTTTAAGGCCAAAGCCATGGCATATATGGTTACTGCCTTAGTTTTCTGTGGCTACTGTAACAAATTACCACAAATTTGTGGTTTACACAATATAAATGTATTATCTTACAGCTCTGTAGCCCAGAAGTCTAAAGTGGGTCTCGGACTCAATCAAGATGTTAGCAGGGCTAGGTTCTTTTCTGGAGGTTCTAGAGAGGAAACCTTATCTTTCTAGCTTCAAGAGGCTGCCTGCACATTCTTTGCCTCTTAGACTCCTTAATCCATCTCCAAAGCCACCCATGGTTGGGAGACTTCCTCTCCTACCTTCTTCTTCCAGTGTTAATTTGTGATTATACTGGGCCCACTCAAATGTTCAGGATAATCCCACCTTTTAAGGTTAGCTGATTTATAACCTTCATTTCATCTGCAATCTTAATCTTCCTTTTGCCAAGTAACCTAACATATTCATAGGTTCTAGGAATGAAGGTGAGAGCAACTTTGAGGCTGAGGGGGCTTTATTCTGTCTACCATAGCTATAAGGGAACTGGAATCAAAAACCCAGCTCTACTTCTGGGGAAATCTGCAACCATAGCAAATGAGCTAATCTCTTATTGTGCTCGTCTCTTCTTCTGAAAAATAGTTCAGTAACAATTATCTCATGAAACATAGTAAAGATTAAATGAGATAACATGTGCAAAACATCTCAGCACAAAGCATGGCATAAAGTAGGGTCTCCACATTGTTCTTTTCTGTCTTCCCTTACCTTCCTCTCAAAAATCAGCATGATAGTGTTGGATAGAGCTGGATGGTGGGTCCAGGTCCATTTGACTTCATAGTCATGCTCTTTGCCTTACACTACACTGCCCTCTATAAGAAGGTCCCCTCATTAGGGAACACTAAGTCATGGATGACTTTAGATACATAACTAGTCCTATATTTCTAAGGCAAGCACTCCAAGATTTTATTCTTACAGAGGTATCTGATTTATGCCCATCTACTATAACTTCTGAATTGATTTCTCTTATGTAAACACATAATATCTTCTAAAGGATAGCCGGGATTTATCAGCAAATATGATTACAGCATTTAGCAATCTATTAATGTTGACCTAATCAATAATGTATTAAATGGTCGCTTTGAAGGGTACACAAATAAACAGTGAAGGGTTTTCAGAGCTCACACTTTCCTATAATTATACAATAGGAAGATTCTTTACCTTCAGGACCTTCTTTTTTTTTTTTTTAAGTTACAAAATAAAACAGCAAAGCACACCTGAAATTGAAATTGGTCTCAAATGGTAACAAGACCCATCCAAACACTGCAGTTTAATAAGGGAAAGTGTAGCACCATGCATAACTGATTACTTGTTGCCACAAATGTGCCTGGAGCTCTCTCTAGCACCTCCTATGTAAAAACATAAAAATCCACCTGTGAAATTCAGCACAATCTTGAGCAGAAAATTACTTGCTTTCAGCTGCCCACATCCTTTTCCTATATTTTGTCATGAGCAAAGAGGAAGATAGAAAAAATCCACTAATGATTGCAACCTAGCTCTTCTCATTGTCTAGGAAGTGGTAATAGTGTGAGGGATCTAGCGCACCATATGTCTAGTTTGGGAGTAACTAATCAATTAGAAAGAGGAAATAATTGACTTATGTGATACAGTCATGTCAACAAATCAACATTTCAAAATAACTCATTATCTACATAACCTTGACATCTTACAGCTTGAAAAAAAAACCACTGAATTTTTACTTTGACTCATCTTAACAGCATTTAAATCATATTTCTTACCAATTACAGCATTTGGGGGGCATGGGGATATGTGTGTGTTGGGGGAGAGGAAGGAGAGAAGGAAGGAAAATCGCCCCATTTTTTTCTCCTAAACAGCAACTAGGAAAAAAGGTTTCTGGGAAGTGACAAAGAAACATAATGGTACAAGCCAATTGTCTTTGAAGTGATAGGATACTTTACAAATGCGTTCACATGTCTCAGGCACTTTGCTTCTCACATCTACCTAGTGTGACAGCTGTTGTTTCCATTTTCGAGTTAAGGAAAATGACTCAGACAAGTTAGGCACAGTCAAGGGTCACAGAATTCATGGACCCTTGAATCTCCTGCTGAGGAAGGGGATTCTCTCTGAGGTAGTCTGGAAAATGTCTTTTGGTGAGGCAATCTCTTCTGGGCTCAATCTTTGAGGTGTTTCTCTAGTTGAAGACTTACACAGTGCAAGTTCAGTTGTTCTCAGAACCTACTATTCTCCACCAGCACCTTTGGAAGGGTCTCAGCTCAGCCAAAACTTTAATCTTAGTCCAGGAAGACTCTGACCTCCAGAACTGTAAGAGAATAGGTCCATGTTGCTTAACATCACTGAATTTGGGAAAATTTGATATAGCAGCAATAGGAAACAAGGGTGATTTTTGTACCTGGAAGTGGCACACTGCTGTGACAAGTAGCTAAAAATGTAGACATGAATTTGATTGGGCAATGGACAGAGGCTGGAAGAATTTTGAGGAAGATGATAGAAAAAGAATCCAGATTGCCTTGAATAGATGAGGAGTAGAAATACAGAGGTTAAGAGCTCCCTGATGAGGACCCAGAAGAAAGTGAGGATCATGGAGGATACACACACACACACACACACACACATATATATACACACACACACATATATATATCATCTTAAAGAATATTTACAGCATCCTAAATAGTCCATAAATAAAAATATTAACATCAAAGGCACTGCTGGTGAGGGCTCAGATGAAAGGAGGAATATGCCATTGTAAACTGGACAAAAGGGATTCTTAAGAGTTGCAGAAAGCTCAGCTACATTGTGTTCTGCAGTTACATGGAAAGCAGAATTTGTACAGGATGAACTTGGATATTTAGCTGAAGAGATTTTGAAGCAATGTGCTGAAGGGGTAGCCTTGTTTGTCCTGTTGCTTACAGTAAAATGTGAGAGAGAAGATGTAGAGGAAGGGAAGAATTCTTGGGCACAGAGGGACCAAAAACTGATGCTTTGGGAAATTCTTAGCCTATCCAGACTGCAAACTAGGACACTATCAAGGAGGAGTGCTCTGGAGAGAGAGCCAAGGATGTGGCTGGACACATTTTGCTAGTGCCTGGGAAAAATCAAAAGGTTGGCATATTCGGTTAAAATCAAAGCTAGATGGAGACAAGTCTTGAAGCTTCCCTCGGCAGACAGAACCAGTTTAGTCATTCAGGCAAAGCTTAATTTAGCTTATTTTGTGAGAATAACTTGATCTGGATTATTTCTTGCCTGTGCCTCTCAAAATGATAAGCAAAACTTAAACTGTTTCCCAAGGTTTATATGAGGTAACCACTGAAAACTGTAATAACAAAACCCATTGCTGTGAAGAATAAACAGTCACTACTCTCTCATTATACAAGTTGCTTTATAAAAATATACCCCTGAGTCTCATTTCATGTTCCAGTTTGAGCACTTCCAGTTTGCAAACTGTCTTTTTGGTGTGTGCACAATAATTTCTACATAGTTCCTACTTCAGTGATTCATTGGTTTCACATTGGCTATTTCAAACTCTTGACAATTTAATCATACATACTCATTCACATGTAGAGTATTGGTCAATCATCGAAAATATGAGGCATGTGACTGTTTCCCCTCAGCGATGTCAAAAGAAGCCAGGAATGTAAATGGAATGATCCAAGAAAAATCTGTGGAGCCTCTTACTGAGGGAGTCAATCCCTGTCACGTAGATGAAGGACCCACGATGTTCTTGGGAATTTTTGTCCCCAAATGGATCATATCGAGATCCCCACACTAATTTACATGATTTAAATGGTGAGATTTGGGACTTGGGAGCTGAATGAGATTTATATGAGATCTTGGACCTTGTGCTGATACTGTGATAGGTTGAGGTTTTTGTGACTGTTGGGACGGGGTGGTATATTTTGCATGTAAAATGAACATAAATCTTTGGAGGTTAGAGGGTGCACTGTGGTAGGAAGAATGATGTTTCCCAATGATGTCCATGTCTTAATCCCCCAAACCTATGACTATGTTACCCTACATTACAAAAAGGGCTTTGCAGATGTGACTAAATTAAGGACCTTGAGATGGGAAGATTATCCTAGATTATCTGGGTGAGTTCAACATAATCACAAGGGTTCTTATAAGTCAGAGGCAGGAGCATTAGAGTATGAAAAAAAATTGAATTCCAGTGGTCTTTAGAAACCAGAAGAAATAAGAAAATGGATTCTCCCCTAGTTCCACTCTGTATTTCATTTATTTAGAAGAATTTAACCATTTTATATTTATTTTATATTGTTCTGGGACTAACTTTTGTCATTTTTGCAGGGAATGGGAGGTAGGGAAAGAATAATAGAGACATGTTTGTTTTCAAGTTGGCCTTGCTAACCAGACTGTTTTTACATGTTGTCTTTATAACAATTTAGAAAGTATCTATATTTAAGTCAATTGTTAGTAAAAAAAAAAAAAGGGGGGGGAGGTCATTTTAAAAAATATATGTATATGATTAATGACTTGCTGGAAAGGAAATGAGTTTCCTAGCATCACTCAAATTGTATCTTAAATTTATTGGTTTTATTTTAAATGTGGCCTTGGCTGAGGATAGACACTGTGGAAGATGAAACCTACATAGAATAGAGTAACACTGAAATTAGAGTGTCCTAAATTCTCACATTGGGCTCTGAGCAAGAGCACAGCCATCGGGAAAGGCAACCTGAGGGAGGGCATGGCACATAGATTTTCAGTAAAATCACTGAAAATCTGCATGGGGAAGAAGAGCAATACTCCCTTCTAGAGTATTAATCCATGAACATTCTGGAAATGTCCCCAGATATTTGAATGTAGTAAAATGGTGCCATTTTCCCCAAACCTTTGAGAAACAACTTGTGTCATACACACATATACATATAAACGTATCTTTGTGTATGTATACCTAAGCAAACAGATCTAATCTCAAACAGAAAATATAGTGACTTCGAGTGAATGCTTCTACTTGGAATATTCGTTTTTACTTCCACATTTTCAAATCAGATAAAGAAGTGACACACTTCTTGCATTGTGTTGTTATTGTTTTGTCCTAATAAAAATAATACAGTAAATGCACAAAATATACACTATAAACTCATTTAGTAGTCATCAAAAGCCCAGAAGGTATTATTATCGCATTTTTCCACATGAGGTACAGTGAGGTAAACTGAGGCACAGAGAAGCGCCCAGAGTTATTGTTCATACCGTACACTGCCATTCTCCTGAAACATTTCACTTTTATCTGAAGGAAATGTAAGAAAATTCCTCCTCGAAATGCTCTACAAATTCTAGGCCATAAAGCATCAACTCACTGTTAACTCGGCCCCAAAATGTGTCTGTTTGGAAGCCGTGAGTGATGCATAATGAATAATGCAAACCTGGGGCTTATTACATACAACCTATACTGGAGCAGCAAATCGAATTCGGTCCCAACGCTTTAATATGTATGCGTACGTATGGGGAAGACGCAGAAGCAGCCTTTGTGATTACACACAGTCCCCCAAGACGCCGCTGCCCCGCAGCAAGTTCTGACTATCCGCATTCGAAATCACAAGGAGTCGGGAGAGGGGGTACTCCCTCCGCCGTCCGGGTCGCGCACGGTCCGCGGGGCCCAGGGCGCATGCGTGGCCCGGGCCGCCGAGCTGCGCGGTGAGGCCGCAGGGGCGCTTACCTGGTGCGCCGGGCGCGCAAGCACAGGACCACGAGCAGCAGGGCCGCGGCGAGGGCCAGGCCCGGGAAGCTGAGTGGCTGCGGCAGCAATAGCTCCAGCAAGAAGAGGGCCATGCCCGCGGACACGTCTTCTGCCGTCTGTTTACCGCGCGGCCGCAGCGGACTGCTGGGGGTCTCTCTCGGGGCGGCGACACTACGGCTTCCCGCGGCGTCTCTCGGCGGCTCTTTCCCTGTCCGGGCGCCAGAGGCGGGCCTGCTCGCGGCGCCTCCAGGAATGTCACCGCGGGCCCCCGAGGCTGACTCTCAAAGTTCTTGCCCTCCCCTTCCCCGGCCCAGCCCCCACCCACGCGCACCGCCCCGCTCGGCGACCGCCTCCGGCCAGGAGGCTTCTGGAAAACGGCGCTCGGGTTCCCAGGGGCCCGGAAGGAGGGCCAGAGAAGAGGGGGAAGGGGTTAGGATTTCCTGACGACGAACCTCTGGAGGCCGGGAGGAGGGAGATTTCTGTTCGCTTTTGGAAGTGAGTCGCTTGGGTTCCTCGTCCCCTAGCCCGCGCCCCTCAGGAGGAGGGACCCCTGCCCCTTGAACAGCGTCGGGACTGTGCCCGCTGTTCAGTGGCACCCTGATCTCTTAGGCGCGACCCAGAGAACAGAGAACCGGGCGAGCGGCAGATAACCTGGAATGGGCGCTGCTTCCAGCCTGGTCCGGGCCGCCTCTTTTCGCCCTGCGCATCCTGTTTGCTCACACGCTTTTTCTGAGAGCCTACTGTGTGCGAAGGCTTGCCCGAGAGAGGCCAGGAGTGGAGACCAGGGCGGTGAGGCACACAGTCCAGGAAGAGAGAAGAAAGACCAGTCTATTGCACAACCACACTAAGGGCCGAAATAGAAGTGGTACCAGCCCCACAGGTTGTTCTTACAAAGGATAAGGGAGAAACTTTGTAAATATTTTTGCTGGAGTAAGGCCCATTCACCTGGGACTTCACACATGTTTATTTACTTTCCACAGCAAACTTGTGATGTAATTTGGAGCAGTATTTTAGAGAACGTATAATGATACTCTGATTAAGTAATTTACCCTCGTTGCTTGTTGATAAGTAACTAATAACCATTCTTGCCAGACTAGTCTGAGACTATTGTGTTTTCTACTTTATAGGAGTTTTTATTTCCACGGTTCTCTGGACTATCACAGCAGCCTGTGGACTGATCTCAGGTCTTTGACCTTTCCGGCCCATCCTCCCCATTGCACATCCCTACAACACAGACTTACTCTGTTTTTACTCTGTTTGGAACTCTTAATGCCTTTGTGACAAACTCATAAATCTTCGATCTGCAATGAGAAACCCTCTGCAATTTGTCTCCGCTGTGTAACTCCCAGAGCTAGTATAGTACATATACGCTAATTCTTGAGCCATGGTGTCCCTCACAGCCTGCCCTTTCACACCTGTGCTTATGATATTCACTCTGCCTGAAAAGTTTTCCTCTCTCCCCTAAATCTCCCCTAAAATTCCACCTGCCTCTCAAGGTCCAACTCAAATCTCACTTCCTTCTAGAAATTACCCCTAACTGTTCTTTTGTAATTAAGCTCTTCATCCTCCATACTTCAACACTCTCTCAACTTTTCACCCCATCACATTTTTCTGCCATATCTGAGTTATTTCTAACTAAGTCTGTCTTTCTGGCTGTAGAAGGTGAGAACCATCTTTCAGACAGCCTTGTCTGCACCCATTCTCTAATCCACTCCCCCTGAATCCCCACTCACATTTTGCATGTGCCTGGCTCTTAATGCTTCATTAATAAATTACTACTGCATTGCTGTCCTTGGCCCTAAAGCTGTAAATGGCTAGGCTAGCCATAACACCAATGCTTATGTGTAGTATCTTCATCTTTGACTTTTATTCTAGGGTCTTTCTATTGCCTCTCCTTCCTCCTGTCCTAAGTTCAAATTTCCAGGAAATCCAAAAGGATACAGTGAAACAACAGTTACTCTGTCTCCTCCAAGGGAAAACAAATTGGTTTCTGTCACTGCCTGGCCAGCAGAACCAGTTTACAGGATGATACCCATGCTGTACATTTCTATAACCTCTGCAGAAAGCCCCTCTCACTACTTTTCACAGCATCCTCAAATTTTTCTTTTATTTTCCATTTGATTTCCTGGGTGACTCTTCTGTTTGGAAATATAGGTAAAAATATTAAACATTAATCAATCTGTTGAACATTTAGTATCTACCAGGTACCATGCTAAACATTTTATTTCCCAACAATAAAGCACCTGCAGTTAATCACACTGTCTTAGGAAAGTGGAAGAAGGACGGCCACTGTGTCATATTCCCATAGTATCTGTATAGTATTTTACTTTGAACATTTTACGGTGTTCACTTAACAAGTTTTGAATGTATGTTTCTCTTATATTTTCCATTTATTTTAACAGGGAACTCCATTCTGTAAACTGACCTGGTTGAAATAAAATTGAAAGACTTTATTATTTTACTTTCATAACCCAGCATCAGCATCATCATATACAATCTAGTTCAGTTTATTTTACCTCTGAAACATACCTTTATTCCCATCACTATTCTGACAGAGATGACTAGTTGGTCTTCTATATCTACTTTCCCCTTCCTTCTCAGTAATAGTCTTTGATTTTTAACTGAGCATGTGACTGTCCACTGCAAAGACTTCTTTCTCAGTAGTTAGATGTGACCATGTGACCAAAGTCTCACCAGTAAGCTAAGTTTAAGGTATTTGTTCAGAAAAGTGCCCTTAACAGGAATGAACAGTTTTGTTTCTCTCCTTCCCTCTATGTGTGAAGCCCAAGCAGCCATCTTAGCACATTTAAGTATATCCCAAATACTACATTTAGTATTTGTTGTTTATAGGAAATTCAAACTAATTTATGTTTTATAAGTTTATATTTATATTTTTATTACTAAATCTGGCAATTCCAACATAATTCCAACACAGGCCTTCATAAGGTATACAGGAGAGCAAGTGTAAAATTCTGACTGCTCAGCAGTCTCCTTCAGAAATGAGCCACAAACTGTTCCTTCAACATTGATTACCAATTTTAGTGTCTTGTGTACCTTGGCTGTACTAATTAGACCAGGGTTAACAGATCTAAAAGAGTCATGGGGTGGCCCTTAAACTTTGAGGTGTGCAGATGTGGAAGTATGTTCAATACAGGTAACATCTGGCCTAGTCATCTTTTTCCAGAAAATATTGATCGTGAAACACACAGAGAGAATTACAAGCAAAAACAGAAGTGAAATCAGAGAGTAAAGGGAGAGGGTGATACAGTTGATTCTCTAATGTAAAGGCCATGAAAATTCAGATGATGGGTTATCCTCCAAAGTTTCCCCTACTTGCCCCGTTGACCCTCATCTGCCAGGTGGTCAGAACTGCCATCCTCTTTCTCTGTTCTCTTTCTAATCTAATCTCGAATTCTGGCCCAATTTCCTTTGTGTCTTTTCATTTTAAAGAGCCTGTTTAGAAGTCTCCAGAACTTGAATTCTGATATAGCCCTCTGCATTTTAACATGTATGTCCCAATGCTCCCACTCTGACTTTGATAATACTACTACATTGGATTGAGACTTCCAAATCCACCTACTTAGTCAACAACATTTTGTTAAGTGCAAATGTTATCCATGGCACTGTAGTTGGCCTGCTGGAGCTATAAAAATGAATTAGATGAGCTTCAAAGAGCTGGGACTAAGAGAACAAAAAGGATTGACATCAGAAAGGAGAACAAAAAGAAGCCAGTCCACATGAAATTGTGGAGTGACAATGGAGAGATTATAAGCATGTGCACTCATATGGCTTTAATTTTGTGAATTCTTAGGAGGCAAATAAGTGCTAGAGAAAGAGTAGATTACATTCTGCCTTCAGCTGTTGGGAAATATTTGAAAGTACTTCTGTGAAAATGTCAAAGTGGACTCCACATATTTTCCCCCCAATATCAAGGAGTTCCATATTTTTTTCCCCAATATCAGGAAGTTCCTAAAATCAGATTTAATTACTTAAACCTGAAAGGTCCTATCAACTTTTGACATAAAATATAGGTTGGGTTTTAAGTTATATCCATAATTAAATAATGACCGTGGTTTTCTTTTCCCCCTTCTTCGTGAGCTCTGTCTTGACTTTGATTTCTTATCCCCTTCTGTAGAATTAAGACCACCTTTGGGCACAGCTGTGAAGCAGAGGAAGGAAAGATAAGGAAAGAACAAAGAACACAGATTGAGAGGACTTGCCAAGTGCCAGGTACTGCTTCATGTCTTAACATACATTGTCTTACCTAATCTTCAAAGCCAATCTTGGATCTAGGTATTACTTCTTGTTCCATAACAGGAAGACAAGAGTCAAAGAGTTTCAGAGCACCCCTGATTAGTCTGCTTCTTGATTACACTGAGAAGTTGCCCCTCTTGTTGCTGTATCATCTTGCCTTCTTTTAGAGCCTTCTTTCACTAACCGTTTACCATTTCTGTTCAGTCATTCCTACCTATCTTATTCTTACCATCCTTACCTATTCTTATCCATTTTTATGGATCCTGTTTTTACCTTGAACTGCACATAACCAAGATGCCCCCTGGCAACAAATGGGCCTCTGCTTTGTACCTTGGCCTGCTGCAGCCCTTGTCTAACTCGGTGGCTATTCTCAGTTTTCCCATTTGTAAAATGACATAGGACTACCTTCCCTATAAGGTTATGAGGATTAAGTTGCGAGGAGTAAATATATGAAAAAAGAAATGCCTGGAGTTTCTCCTTTTTCACGTTTGAGCACATCTGCTCCACTGACATAGAGTTTAAGTAGAAATGAGTTAACCAGAAAAATTCAGCCCAGCTGAGGGGTTAGCTTGTGGATATGCTACTTTTGCCTAATTAAAATATAAAATATGCCACTTTCTTGTTTCCTTAAGGTGACTATCCCTATTGTAGCTGAGATGGCAGTAATGGTATACACTGAGACCTGAGAGTGCTATAAGCCTCAAAGTTATTGTTCAGTTGTCACATTGTAAATAGTGAGGCATCTTAGATACCAGCCCTGAACCTGACTACAAATATCTTAAGTTACTATTATTTCCTTTTATTCTGGTTTTCTTTACAATTTAAACAATGGTACTTTCCCTTTAGTTTTCCCTTCTCCCAAAAAGCCAGTTTATAGTATTAACCTAGCACTCAGTTTACACATATGGACATGGCAGGCAAAGATGCTTATTAAATAAAATGTTGTTGAGCGAACAGAGTGACCCAATGATAGAGAGTATTGTTACATTTAAATCTCTTTTTTATCAAGTACAATTTTGGGTAAGACAGGAATGTAATTATTTTGAAGCAGCTTTAAAAATGGTGGAACAGATGGCTCTGATTATCTCTAAGAGGCAAGGAATAGATTAAATAGTTTCGTCATTTCTTGTTTAATAGTCTTGGCATTACTTATACACACTTGAGTTTTGAATACTCTGGCTTACAAATTCACAATCCGATGTTAAACCTTAGTTCATTCTCACGATCTGACCCTACTTTTATGTCAGTATTTGAGATTTATTCTCTCTGTCTCTGACTCACTTATTGGCTTTTCCAACATTTCATTTCCCGCTTAGGCCTTGAAACCAGATTTCTGAGGACAGAAAGTACAAGGATCTCTCTGAGCATTCCTTTGTATAAGAACCTTTCCCCCTGCCCTCACTCCCCAGCTACAGCAGAGCTCTGTTCACTAAAGGAAAGTTTTATAGATTCAAAACCTTTGTGTTTTGGGGTTTTTTTTTTTTTTTTTTTTTTTTTTTTGGATCAAGTTAAGGTGGGTCTTGGAGAAGCAATAAAGTGTTCTGGTCCAAAATAAAATCTACCCACACCACCTCTCTCCTACCAGGTTCTGCTGTTTCTGCCCCTTACAAGAGTGGTCCTGGGAAACAGACTCAGAGAGACCAGTGCAGGAATTTATTATTAGGGCAGACTCTCAGAATCAGCACCAGGGGTGGGAGAGGGAAGCAAACACATAGACAGAGGGAGAGTTGGGGCTGGGATGCAGTTTCAACAAGACTCAGCCCCTAAGGATATCTAGAACTCAGATGGAGCTTCAGAATTTGTCCCAAGGTGAAGATTTAGATCTTTAGAGCACAATAGCAATGAGCCATTGCTATGGACTGCCCTCAGGATGGTGAGGAGGGTGACCTTAGAGAAGGTAATTCTCTTTAGCCGAAGACAGTTTCTGTAGCTTAAGACAGTTTCTGAAAGCAGCTGGTGAACCTCAGAAGCTGGGAACACAGGTCCTCCCATTCTGACAAAGACTCTGAGCAACACAACACAGTGCCAACTAAACACACGGTGTCTACTGGGGTGCCATAGAAATTTTTCAGGGGCAGGAGCACCTGACTGGCTTAGTTGGTAGAGCATGCTACTCTTGATCTTGGGGTTGTGCGTTTGAGCCCCATATTGGGTGAAGAGATTACTTAAAAATAAAATCTTAAAAAAAAAATACTTCAGGAGCAGATAGCACAACAATGGTGATGACTCTTAGATTCATTCATTTTGGAGTTGTTTTCTTTTTGATGAGCTGAACTAGAATAACACTAGCCTCCCAGCTTCTGGAATGATACAGCAATCATGTTTATTAAATGATTCTAATTGTAAAGAAAAACTGCACACTATTTATGAATCAAAGTTTTAGTATAATACTGCAAGAAGGAAAGCCTCTAGGAGGTCCGTTCTACCATTTACTCGGATTAGGAACATTATGGAAAGAGAATGTTAGCTAATCATTGTTAGATTAGCTACAAAAGGAAAAGAACAACTTAAAATGACTCCGCTTTTGGCTTATGGGTGACAGTCAACAAGGGTGAGTTTCCCCAAGTCCAAATCCTATGAAATTTTATCAAAAAACCACTAAAGCATTTTTTAGGAATACTAAGTTCTTCCTTTTCATTGGGCAAAAAGTTTCTGCTTCAAATAAGACTCAGACAATTTTTCTTTCACATTAACAAGTTATATTTCATTTACTCACTCTATCACAGTGACCCTTCCTTCACAGAGTCCCATCCCTCTTATCAGGCTGCTTGCAACTTGGACTCATAATTGGTCCTTGTATACCCACTCCATTCTTTAAAACCTAGGGGAAAAAATACATTCATATTTTATCCCCCATTCCTCTCTGATTCCTCATTGTTTGAACTCTGTTTCTAGATTTCTTCCCACTCTTCTCTTAATTGTTCAAGGCTCAACTGAAAAATGGTCAAATTCATTCCTGCAAGGTGTTCTGAGACTTTTTTCTTAATTCCTCGTGCAGTTTTCTGATCATGAACATTTCTGTGGTTGATCCATTCCTTTTTCCCTTTTCTCTGAAGTCTCATATTTTTTCCACCAATGTTGCCTAATTTTTGTATTTATAAAAGCAATTAATAATTGTAACCATATATACACTGGAAGTTTTAAATATTCTGATTTATGAGCAAACCTTGCAAGAAGAAATTAATTGATTTGTAGTAATTCTGAAAAGCAGTCTAGTTGTTTGCTTACCAGGGTTGAAATACAACTAAAACAAGTATACACATAACCCAGCATCAGCCAAGAGCTTCCTATGGCTGCATGTGTGGGATGTGTTTTGACCCTACAGCAACTAGCAACCAGAAGTCAGAGCTCTGTAATTTCACTTGTTTCTACGAGAAACCAAACCCAGCAGACAATAAAGTCTTTGCTGCAAATTTGTAAGAAATCACATTGTATAGCAATGCGAAATTACACACTCACACAAATCTCCGACCCTCTCAGACCACATTGCAATAGGAAACATCTTTTTCTTCTCCCGGACAAAGTTCACACTTTCTGGTTCTACTTTCACTCCAGAATTTTCCTCTTCAAATCAAATATGACCTGCCTCTGTAATGTAAAGCAAGTCAACTCACATCTTTTATTTGAGGAAGCTGCTGGAGTCTCCCATGTCTAGAAGCTATCAAAAAAATTTCTTCTGAACAATGAGCATATAATATTTCAAAATTATTAAAGTATATAATATATAAATATAATAATATAAATTTATTAAAATTATTAAAAATTATTTAATTATTAAAGTCATCATCTTCAACAACAGCAATTTTAAAAAATTAAGTGAAATTAATCATTTTCTCTTTCAGAAATGTATGTAGATGTTAGGGAAATTAGAGAAGAATGGTATCCTCTCTCTCCCATTCTTAAAGACACTCTAATGACAGTGATTGGCCAATCAGGGTGTATGTGGACTGACAAATATCAACATGCATACTTTCTGCATTTATAAATGCCTCAGAGAATACAACTTATAGTCATACCATGTCTTTTCTCCACTTGTCTCTCAGGCTAGATTCTTGGTCTAGAAAAGGGCAAGGACTGGGGCGCCTGGGTGGCTCAGTGGGTTAAAGCCTCTGCTTTCAGCTGAGGTCATGATCCCAGGGTTCTGGGATCAAGCCCCACATTGGGCTCTCTGCTCAGCAGGGAGCCTGCTTCCTCCTCTCTCTCTGCCTGCCTCTCTGCCTACTTGTGATCTCTGTCTGTCAAATAAATAAATAAAATATTTTAAAAAAGAAAAGGGCAAGGACTAATTCAGTCTTTTCAGAGTTTCCTCCTACCACCTGTGGGTGTTCAGGACCCCAAAATTCTTTCTCTTTCCCCATGTCTATTTGCCTTTGCTTCTACTTTATGTCAGAAATCTAAAAATCTATTCCTTATCTAGATTTTCATTGACAGTCTCAGCAAAAACACTTAGCCCTCTGGCATTTATACAGCCCTCATGCCAAACAAACATAGTGTAATGCTTTAAGGAACTTTCTTATGCTCACACAAAAGTTGAGATATATATTAGGATTCTACCTTCCTACTTTTCTCTGTATTTCTGTATCAGGAATCAAAACACAGTTATTTTGTAATTAGAAGTATGAAAATGAACCAGCATAGGTCTTTTGAGTCAATAAGGCATTTTCAATTATTATCTCATGTGACCGCCTGATCTTCTAGTGAGCTGAATATTGTCTTCACTTTACACACATACCTGGTAACTTCCCTGACAACAAGCACTGTCTCTGTCTGTATTTCATCGGTGTACACATAATGCTTGGCAGAGTATGTGTCACTTTGTAGATTCTCAGAAATATTTGTTAAATGAATGAAAATTAGAAAACTAATGTTAAGAAATAAAATGAAACAAATATTTATCGAGTACCCACTATGTGCTGATCACCAAGCTAAATAACTTCATGTACATTTTATCTATGCAATATTCCTATAAGCTTGACCAAGTTCAAGAGCCAGATTGTGGAAGCAGATGAATATTCATTTGTTAATCTGAATATCAGTAGTACTTTTTCTACTATATAGGTTTGCCTCACTATATAGAATGCATTTCTAGATCTCTTCTGTATCAGCCTGCCTTGCAATTTAGTTCTTCTAAAAAATATTTCTAAATCTTGGGTCAATATTTACACAACATTGAAGCTTTAATTTGAGGAAAACACCATGAATACAGATGTAAGTGAGAGAGAAAGGGGTAGGCTAAATTAGTTACTTCTGAGAAATAAAAAGAACAGTTCAGGTCACAGAGATAGACACTGGGACTGATCTTACTGAATTTTGTTTTGTTTTTCTAAAAAAAAAAAAAGTGTGCAGTAGATTTTCAGACATTGCAAGAGTCACATGCCAAGATAACAAATAAGTTGTCTCTCTGAAGGCTCAGTAAGATATCTCTTTTGGAAAGAAAACATCTCAGTTGTATCTAGCAGGGTCCTCATTTTGACAGCTTCATTGTATTTAGTACAAGGATTTATCAGTGTTGAGGACAAAAGAAAAAGAAAAAAAGGGAGTGGTCTTGCCACCAGTCCACTTGGAAGAGATTTTGGACCACATGAAATACACAAACTTGTTCAGAGGTAGAGTCTATAGGAGAGAGAAGGGATAATTTTGGGATTAGTAGTCATTCCTTTTTCCTATGTCTTTACCTCTCTCTCCCCTCACGTCCTTTGGAACTTGAGACAGAGCCTTTGAAAATGAAGGCTTTGCGGTGGGGGAAAACAATTTTGCTGAATTTCTGCAAGATTGCAAGATACTAGTAGCACAGTAACACAAAGTAGTATCATTTTGTCACCCATATATCACATGTAATGACATGTAATGTAAAAGGAAGCAAGGGTATTTTTCCTAATTCATGAAGCAGCAGCCGAGGAGCCCTAGACCCAGGTGACTAAAATCTGAAGGATAGAATTCTTCAGAGATAGGATTCTGAGATAGAATTCTGAAATATAACTCTAATATAAAATATGATCTCTAATATATGAAATATAACTCCAGTAACTCAAATATGACCTCCAATAACCCAATTCCTTGGTGCTGGATTTACTGTTCATTTTTTTAGTCATCATCTGAATTGCCTTCTCAGCAGTTCCTTCAGTCTCATGAAATACTTTCTTCTCTGCACCTGTAGGACAATACACTCCTGAAAGTCCTCTTACCTTTGGCTGTCTCTTAGTCTCCTTCATGAGTTATTCCTTTGCTTGATCTCCATGTCAAAGGGCTTGATCTCAAATGCTACTCTGTCCTGCTACAAACTCTAAACAGAGAGAAAGGAATCTAAGCATACTGCTAAAGAAAGTCATGAAACCACAAAGGAGAAGTTTAAGAGAAGAAGAAAAGAATAAAACACCTAGAAAACAATGAATAAAATAGCAATATGTAGACCCCTATCAATAACTGCTTTAAATCTAAATGAACCAAATTCTCCAACTGAAAGTCATAGAGTGACTGAATGGATAAAAGAAAAATAATCCATCTATGTGTTGACTACCAAAGAGTCACTTCAGATGTAAGGACACACAGAGACTAAAAGTGAAGAGGTGGAAAGATATTCCTTGCAACTGGAAACCAATAGAAAGCTGGGCTAGCTATTCTTATATCACACAAAATAGATTTTAAAACAAAGACTGTACTAAGTGTCCAAGAAGGACATTACATAACTATAAAGCCATCAATCCAACAAGAGGATATAACATTTCTAAATATTTAGCCACCCAAAAAGGGACACTTAAATATATAAAGCAAATATTAACAGACCTAAAGGAATAAATAGCAATGTAATAATAATAAGGGACTTTAATTACAATTAAATCCAATTACATCAATGGCAAGACTTAGATCATCCAAACTGAAAATAAATAAATATTAGCCTGAATTGGCACATTAGACCAGATGGACTTAACAGATAAATACAGAATATTTCATCCAAAAGGAACAGAATACACATTCTTCTCTAGTGCACATGAAATATTCTCCAGGATATACCATATGTTGGGCCACAAAACAAATCTTAATAAATTTAGGAAGAAGATGGAAATCATACCAAGTATATTTTACAACGGTATAAAACAAGAAATCAACTACAAGAAGAAAAGTGGAAAATTTACAAATATATGGAGATTAAACAACATCTCACTAAATAATCAGTGGGTGAAAGAGAAAAAAAAATACCTTGAGATGAATGCAAATGGAAATACAATATACCAAAACTTATGAGACACAACAATGGCAATTTTAAGAGGGAAGTTCATAGTGATAATGCCTACATAAAGAAACAAGGAAAATCTCAAATATTAACAATCTAACTTTATACCTCAACGAACAAGAAAAGAACAAATGAAGCCCAAACTTAGTAGAAGAAAGGAAATAACAAAAAACAGACAAAAATAATGAAATAGAGACTAAAAGACAATAGAAAAGATCAATGAAACTAAAAGCTGGTTCTTTGAAAAGATAAGTAAGATTGACAAAACTTCAGGTAGACTCACAAAGAAATGAAAGAGGAGACATTACAACTTATACCACAGAAATGCAGAGGATCATATGAGATTACTGTGAACAGTTATTTACCAACAAGTTTGACAATCTAGAAGAAATGGATAAATTCCCAGCAATATACACCTACCAAGACTGAATCAGGAAGAAATAGAATATCTGAACAGAGCTATTGTCAGTAAGGTGATAGAATCAGTAATCAAAATTCTCTCAATGAATGGAAGTATAAAATCAGATGGCTTCACTGGTAAATTCTACCAAACATTAAAGGAAGAATTAATACCAATTCTTCTCAAATTATTGTAAAAATACAAGAGGAAGGAACAATTTCAAATTAGTTTTATGAGGCCAACATTACCCTGATACTAAAACCAGACAAGGATGTCACAAGGAAAGGAAATGACAGGCCACTATCACGAATAACATTTGTTAATCAACAAAACATTAGCACACTGAATCCATCAATACATCAAAAGGACCATATGCAATGATCAAGTCAAAATGAACTATCAGGAAAAGAAATTAAGAAATACAATCCTATTCAAATTGCATCAAAAACAATCAGATACCTAGGAATAAATTTAACTAAAGACGTAAAAGGCCAGTACACTGAAAATTATAAGACATTAATGAAAGAAATATAGGAAGACACAAATAAATGGGAAATATGTTCCATGCTTATGGAAAGAGTTGATATTGTTAAAATATCCATAGAGCCCAAACAAATTTACAGATTCAATGCAACCTCTATCAAAATTTCAATGGCATTTTTCACAGAAATAGAACAAACAACCTTAAAATTCGTTTGGAAACGCAAAAGATCACACATAGCCAAAGCAAACATTTTGCTTACATAGCTCCATAAGAGCTTTATTATGAGATATAATTGGTATGGAATATCAATTATATACATACATAATGTACAGCATAATGATTTGATATTTGTAAAGAATTTTCAAGTTGAGGATTAATATTTTGTATTAGAAACTTAAGTAGTTACAAAATGTTAATTGTAGGTATATGTTATAAATATATAACCTTAAAAATGAAACTGTTCTATTACTTTAAAATGTATTCAATAGAATCTAAATACCACAGTGATTTGACACCCACCACCATCCATTTTTTAAAAAGACTTTATAAGTAAAAAATTTTACATTCTTTTAAAAAAGCAGTATGGTATTAGCATAAAAACAGGTGCATAGATTAGTAGAACAGGATAAAGTTCAGAAATGAACCCACGCATATATGGTCAATCAATTTATGATAAAGGAACCAAGAATATAGAATGGGGAAGGGATAGTTTCTTTAATAAATTTTGGGAAAACTAGATAGCCATATGTAAAAGAATGAAATTGTACTATTATCTTACACCATACACAAAAATTAACCCAAAATGGATTAAGACTTGAATGTAATACATGAAACCATAAAACTTCTAGAAGAAAACATAAGTGGTAAACCCTTTGACATCAGTCTTGGTAAAGGTTTCTTGAATTTGACACCAAAAGCAAAGTAAAAATAATTAAGTGGGGCTACATCAATTAAAAGATTCTGCACAGCAAAGGAAACCATCAACAAAATGAAAAGACAACTTACTAACTGAATGGGGAAAATATTTGCAAATCTGATGAGTTAATTTCAGAATATATAAATAACTCATAAAATTCAATAGCAAAACAAACAATCCAATTTAAAAATGGGCAAAAGATCTGAATAAACACTTATTCAAAGAAGAAGTACAGATGGCCAACAGGTACATGAAGAGATATCCAACATCACTAAACATCAGGGATATGTAAATCAAAACCACAAGGAGATAGTAGCTCACACCTGTTAGAATGGCTGCTATCAAACAGACAAGTATTTGCAAGGAAGTGGAGAAAAGGGAATCCCTCTGTGTATTGTTCATGGGAATATAAACTGGTGTAGCCACTATGGAAAACAGTACAGAGGTTCCTCAAGAATAAATAAATAAATAAAACTTCCATATGATTCAGCAATTCCACTTCTGGGCATTTATTTGAAGAAAATGAAACACTAATTTGAAAAGACATATGCACTTCCATATTCATTGCAGTCTTATTTACAATAGCTAAGATATAAAAACAACTTAGGTGTCCATCAGTGGATGAATGGATAAAGAAATGTATTACATATATGTGTGTATGTGTATATCCGGAATTTAGTGATATATATATATATTCATATATATATATTTATATATATTCAGTAATATTTATTTATTTATTTAATTATTTATTTATTTATATTTTGCTATATATATCCTGAGCTGAAACCAAGAGTCCAATGCTAAACCAACTGAGCCACCCAGGCACCCCAACCATATGATTTTTTTTTAGTGGCAAATCCAATCATGTCACTTTTTAAGTTGCTACAATGTCACAACCTTTTGTGTGTGCTAACTTATTTTAAGTTGCTACAATGTCACAACCTGTTTTTTTTTTTTTTTTATAAAATTCAAAATCCTTAACCTTCATAGTCCTCAACAATTAAACCCTTGGTTTATCTTCCCTTACTATCTCCTACAGCACTCTAATGCTAACTCACATTTGGTTCCTTTAATGATCCTGGTTCTCTTTAAGCCTTTATCATAATCTTTCTCCCCATTGCAATCCGACATCTACCTCTTCATGGACAAGCTAAATTCTGATTCTGCTTCTGAATTGAAAGTAAGCATTGTTTACTTAGGGAAAACTATTCTTGATTCCTTAAACTAGCTCAGTCCAATCTGTTCTTTGACTACTTAGACTATCAGACTTCATTTTTTCAAAGATTTATTTATTTATTTTAGAGAAAGAGAGAGAGAGAGGGAGAGAGCATGTGGTAGGAGGAAGGGGTAGAGGGAGAGGGAGTCTCAAGCAGACTCTGCATTCAGTGTAGATCCTGGCTCAGAGCTTGATCTCATGATCCTGAGATCACTACCTGAACCGAAACCAAGATTTGAATGCTTTTTTTTTTTTTTAAAGATTTTATTTATTTATTTGACAGAGAGATCACAAGCAGGCAGAGAGGCAGGCAGAGAGAAAGAGGAGGAAGCAGGCTCCCTGCTGAGCAGAGAGCCCGATGCGGGGCTCGATCCCAGGACTCTGAGATCATGACCTGAGTCGAAGGCAGCGACTTAACCCACTGAGCCACCCAGGCGCCCCTCAAGATTTGAATGCTTAACGAACTGCACTATGAGCTTCTGCCCACTTGGAGGATTTCCCTTCACAACTTTTTTTTTTTAGGGCCACTCCTGAATGGGGCTGTAGTATTACAGCTGTTTTCTTTTGGGTAGTGCCACCATATCATGCAGCAGTCTCTGTAAAGCAGGCTGAGATTTTTCTTTTCTTTCTTCTGAAGTCATCAGATCATAGAAAATTTTAGTGGGTTGAGATAGGAGGTAATGTAGCAGCAATATGAGACTTGGAAGTCTGAGATACTTACTTACAGAATTAACTTGTGCTTCTAAAATTTTCTTAGCCTGATAATGAACAGTTCTACCTGATGATGGAGACCCAATGTATGCATCCAACTTTATGGTTTGGTGAGTCAGACCTTGTTCAATTTGGGAAGCTCAATTTTCACAGCAATTTGGTTACCTCCATCAAGTGTTTTTCTTTTCATGAGAACCCTGAGGCTAGCCAAAGGTTGTTTCTCAATAGAATAGTTATATGCAGAGAATGGTGGCTTTGTTTTGAAATCTTCAAGGTTTGTTCTGTGATTCACCATTAGAGACCTTCCATTAGCTTCATACAACATATCCGTCTTCCATACACACTTCTGACACCATCAGATCAGCTAGGTCAAATGAGCAAAGTAAGAGAGCCACTTGCTTTACAGCCTGAACCTGTTCACAACTGTGTTTTGCTTTTGACTTTAGTCAATCCTGGAAGTCTTCTGGGTTACTCAGTAAATAGATTGTAGTATCAGACCCAAGTGAATATATGCTGCCTCAAAAATCCAAAAAGGCATAAAAGGTAGGAGAAGTCAGTTGCAGCAACTTATCCTTCTTGACCCCTAAATATTCCAGCCGGAGAGTATACAAATGTCTAGACCCCTAAAAATTTCAGCCAGTGGGTACACATATGTGTACCCCTAAAAATTCCAGCCAGGGGGTATACATATGTCTAATGATGTCTAAAAATGTTTAATTTCCTCTTCACAAGGTCCACTAAGCATGATAACATCAATGTAGTGGACCAAGGTGTTACCCTGTGAATGAAGAAACAATAAAGGTCTCTTCGACGGGATTATGATTATGACAAGGGATGGAGATTTGATATAGGTAAGACAATTAGCATTTATTGCTGGCCCTTCTAGGTGAGGCAAACTGCATTTGCCAGATTAATAGCTACCACACCAGGGGATGTGTTACTGTGCTATAATGATTAAACCACATCTAGAAAAGCAGCTGCAATTTAAATCATCACCTAATTAAACTTGTACTATGCTCTTGTTGTTCTTTAAGATTAATATGTCCTCTGCACAGTCAACATAGGCAAATTAAAAGGTATTAATATCTGCTAATATCCCTCTATAAATGTGGCATTTCTTTTGGTTTGCTCTGTTGTTAGCTAAAGGTAGTCCTAGAGATTTTCATTAACTTTTCCTACCATAATAACCTTCTGTCTCCAGGTCAAGGGACAATGTGGGGATTCAGCCAATTGCTGAGTATATTTATTCCCTTTTAAAAAAAAATATTTTACTTATCTATTTGTCAGAGAGTGAGAGAGATCACAAGCAAAAGGAGAAGCAGGCAGAGGGAGAAGCAGGCTTCCTGCCAAGCAAGGAGCCCTGTGCAGAACTCGCTCTAGGACCCTGAGATCGTGACCTGAGCTGAAGGCAGGCATGTAACTAACTGAGCCACGAAGGCATCCTGAGTATGTTTATTCTAATTATGCATTCTGTAAGTGAGGAAACAATCATTGAGTGCATTCATTTAGGGAACTCCCTATAAGATGGACATAAGCCAAACCCCATTAATCTTTTGATTTCATAATTGTCTAGTATTTCTTTTTCACCAAGCACAATGGCTGTATGTCCCTTTGAAAACAGCCTAGGAAGAAGATTTACAATAAAACTTTTGGCAGTGTAGCAGGGCCTTTGCTTCAGGGGATTGGACCTATTCATCATTAAATGGGTTTGAATCTGTAAACTGGTTCAAATAAAAGAATTCATTGGAGAACCGTAATTTGTGGTAAATCAAATGAAACTTTTAGATTTAGAGCTTTTCTGCTTATAAAAATCAACAAGACTTTAGTAGGTTACCTATCTATCTTTTCTAGGAATACCATAATCACTTACCTGATCCCAAGATCTCTGTGCATTAAAATGTACTGGTTTTGAAAATGTGGTAATTCTGACTTCATAGAATGAATTATAAAGTGTTCCCTCTGCTTCTGTATTTGAAAGGGATTGTAGAAAATTGGCATAATTTCTTCCTTAACTGTTTGGTGATCTTCACCAGTAAACCCATTAGGACTGGGTGCTATTTGTTTTGGAAGATTATTAATTACTGATTCAAATTCTCTAATAGATACAGGCCTATCAGATTGTCTGTTTCTTTTGAGTTTTGATAGATTCTGTCCTGCAAAGAACTGGTACTTTCCATTAAGGTTATCAAATTTGTGCACATAGAGTTTTATAAATTCTTTATTTCTTGATTATCCTTTTAATGTTCATGAAATCTGTATTAATGCCCCCTCTTTCATTTTTGATATTAGTAATTTGCATCCTTTTTCTTTTTTATTTAATTAACCTGCTGGAGGCTTATCAATTTCATTGATTTCTTCAAAGCACCAGCTTTTGATTTTATTGATTTCCTCTATTGATTTTCTATTTTAATTTTCATTGATTTCTACTCTAAATCTTACTTATTTTCTTGTGCATAATTTGGATTTAATTTGTTCTTCATTTTCTAGTTTCCTTTTTTTTTTTTTTTTTAATTTATTTATTTGAGAGACAGAGAGAGAGCATGAGAGGGGAAGTCAGAGGGAGAAGCAGACTCCCCATGGAGCTGGGAGCCCGATGTGGGACTCGATCCGAGGACTCCAGGATCATGACCTGAGCCGAAGGCAGTTGCTTAACGAACTGAGCCACCCAGGCGCCCCCATTTTCTAGTTTCCTAAGATGGATCTAATTTCCTTAGATGATTGATTTTGGATCTTTTTTTCTTTTCTAATATACATATTCAATGCTGACCTCTAAATTTTGTTTTTGCTGCACCCCACAATTTTGATGACTGTGTTTCCATTTTCATTTACTTCAAAATATTTTTAAATTTCTCATGACATGTCTTTGTTGATCCCTGTGTCAATTAGAAGTGTACTGTTTATTCTGCAAATATTTGAGGATTTTCCAGCTATCATTCTCTTATTGATCTAGTTTAATTCCACTGTGATTTGAAAGCTGACATTGTAAGATTTCTAATTTTTTAAATTGTTAAGTTATATTTAACCTATAAAAGTTAAGTACATTACTTTTTTTTTTTAAAGATTTTATTTATTTATTTGACAGAGAGAAATCACAAGTAGGCAGAGAGGCAAGCAGAGAGAGAGGAGGAAGCAGGCTCCCCGCTGAGTGGAAAGCCCGATGTGGGGCTTGAACCCAGGACCTGGGATCATGACCTGAGCCGAAGGCAGCGGCTTAACCTACTGAGCCACCCAGGCGCCCCAGTACATTACTTTTTTAAAAAGATTTTATTTATTTATTTGACAGACAGAGACCACAAGTAGGCAGAGAGGCAGCAGAGAAAGGGGGAAGCAGGCTCCCTGCTGAGCAGAGAGCCCAATGTGGGTGGGGCTCAATCCCAGGACCCTGGGGTCATGACCTGAGCCAAACGCAGAGGCTTTAACCCACTGAACCACCCAGGTGCCCTTAAGTACATTACATTTAATTTATGTCCGTCTTTATATTTAAAGTGAGCTTGTCATAAACAATACATAGTTGAGTCTCTGATCCACCCTGATAATATCTGTCTTTCAATTGGTGCATTTAGGTCATTATTATAATGGTCTAAAGTGATAATTGATATAGGTGGATCAATTTCTACTATACTTGTTACTGTTACTGTTTTCTATTTGTTGCCTTTGTTCTGTTGCTTTTTTGTTCTCTGTGCTCTTTCTGCCTTTTGAAGTGTTTTTGTTTTGTTTTGTTTTGGTAAAGATTTTATTTATTTATTTCAGAGAGAGAGAGCACACAAGACAAGGGTGGGCAGAGGGAGGGGGAGAAGGAGTTTCCCCACTGAGCAGGGAGCCCGATGTGGGACTCAATCCCAGGACCCCAGGATCATACCTGAGCCAAAGGCTGATGCTTAACTGACTGAGCCATCCAGGTGCTCACCACTTTTTGAAGTTTTAATTGAGCATTTTATATGATCCCATTTTCTCTGCTCTCTTAGCATATCAAATATACCTCTTTTATTTCTTTATTCAGCTGTTACCCTAGAATTTGCAACAAATCAAGCCCACTTTCAAATAACATTATTCCACCTCTCAAGTAGTGCAAGTGTCTTAAAATAATCTTAATTCTCCCTCCCATCCTTTGATGTGTATGGTTCATCCTTATGGGTTGTGCTTTGTAGCTGGACCCTTAGAGCCATCTGGGATGTGAATCTGTTTATAGAGCTAGAAGCAGTGAGAGGTGATAGAAGTTGATGCTGAGGAGGATGTGCAGTACTGAGTAAGAGATCTTTTGTAATTACTTCAGACAAGAGGAGATTGATCTCAGAAACTTGTAGAAATACTGATTTAAATGTCAAAGGGAACTGCAGAATTTGGGTATTCAAAATTCTCAGCTTTATTGGAATTTGCCTGTATGCCCTCCTCTCAAATTTTGGGGTTTCATTCTTTTCCATTCAATTCCCTAAGAGACCCTGAGAAGTTATTAATTAAATTTGCATTGTTATACAGCCTTCCTCTGGATTAAGTTTTGGATTTGGTTTTTAGAAAATCCAATTCTGTGACTATAGAAGATAAAGTTAACTTCAGGGCAGTTATAGAAGCTTTTTGGTTCCTTAGCAAGACTTCCAGTTGGAATTTTAAAGCCTTAATCTCATTTTTTCCTTCTCCATGTTCTCCAGCACATTAGAACCAACCAGACCAACCTGATAAATTTACTCATATTTCTACTAAATTTTTCTGCACCAGCAACCACTTGGACATGCAAGGTCCTTCCAAGTGGCTAAAGGTGACACTTTAGGTAGTGTTTTCACTGCATGCCATGGACTATCACTGCTCCATTTGTCACTGGCAACAGGATCCTAATTATCTTTAAATCTAGCCAGATCAGAGAACCAATTCCATATTCCCAATACTCAGATTCTATTACTCAGGAATTATTTTAGGTAAAAATAATTGTGTCAGTGAAGAAGCAGAGTCATCATGCATATATTTTTTTAAAGATTTTTATTTATTTATTTGACAGACAGAGATCACAAGTAGACAGAGAGGCAAGCAGAGAGAGAGAAGGGGAAGCAGGCTCCCTGCTGAGCAGAGAGCCTGACACGGGGCTCGATCCCCGGACCCTGAGATCATGACCTGAGCTGAAGGCAGAGGCTTAACCTACTGAGCCACCCAGGTGCCCCCATCATGCATATTATAAGAATAAGAGATTTATTATAAGATTTAAACTTTACATAATTGTGGGAGGAGCTAGGGAAATGAAAGTACAGAAGGGAAATTTGGAGGACCAGAGAAGGAAGCACTAGCCAGCCTCCTGAAGCACTGTGGCAGGTGGACATGTTGGTGCTTATAGAAAATTCCTGAAACCAAACACCCCTGCCACAGTGGACTGAGAGGGGGAGCTCATGCAGAAGTTTATGGGAAGGTATAGTGTCTCTACGTGATTGCTTTTGTGAGTCTGCAGCCAAGCACTTATGGTGGTCTTGTGGCCCCTACAGGTCAGTTCCATAGGGTCAGTGAGCTGAACAGGAAGTGAAGTGGAGTGAGGGAAATCTGAGAAAGTGAAGGTGCAGTGAGAAATTTAAGGGATCAGAGTCAAACAGACCTTCCTGGTTTCATCACATACTATTGTGGACTTGGAAACATTAATTTTTGTGAATTTCTATATTTCTAGTTATAAACACATATGAAATATTTACCTTTAGGGGTTGTTTGCATGTCCCTAACATTTTTTGGAAACTATTTTTACTTTTTTTCCCATTTTTAAATTGACAATGAGGGGTGCCTGGGTGGCTCAGTGGGTTGGGCCTCTGCCTTTGCTCAGGTCATGGTTTCGGGGTCCTGGAATCAAGCCCCGCATTGGGCTCTCTTCTTGGCGGGGAGCCTGCTTCCTCCTTCCCCTGCCTGCCTCTCTGCCTACTTGAAATCTCTCTCTCTGTCAGATAAATAAATAAAATCTTTGAAAAAAAATTGACAGTGAAATTTTTTCATCATCAATTAATTTCAAAAGATATGATTTCTGCCATACCTTAATTATTGACACTTGGTATAAAAGTTGTAATATTCCTTTCAACAAAGCTATTCATATAATTTAAATACTATAGTGACATAATATATCTATTTGATATAATTTAAATACTATACTTCATGCCCACCATTATCAGTTTTTAAAAATCCATGAATAAGTTCTTCTTTAACAACCAGAAATTTTACATTGTTCCATTTTCTCCTTGAACTCATATTTCCATTCCATTTCTCCCACAGAATTTTATCCTAACATAATACATTTTTATGCTTGGAGGTCTTTTATTGATAATAATTTGTATCTTTCTGGTATAAAAAAAGTATATAAATTGAAATTAATTTTTTTTATATTCTCAGTGACCAGAGGACCTAAATGTTATTTTCCCTTCATCTGGATTAAGTTATCATTACAATTATTATTGGCACATTATTAAAGAAACAAATATATTACAGAAATTGATAGATAAATCTAAAAAGTAAAGTTTAATTAGAAATGCATATTTTAGGGGCTCCTGGGTAGCTCAGCTTCAGTTAAGTGTCTGCCTTCAGCTTGGGTCATGATCCTGGAGTCTTGGGATCAAGCCCCACATCAGGCTCCCTGATCAGCAGGAAGCCTGCTACTCCCTTTCCCTCTGCCTCTCCTCCCACTGGTGCACTCTCTCTCTCTCTCAAATAAATAAAATCTTAACCCACTGAGCCACCCAGGCACCCTCAAATAAATAAAATCTTAAAAGAAATGCACATTTTAATATGTGTAATGCATATGAATATATATGCATATATAACTCTTCTCTGACAATAAGAAATTTGGATCCCATCAATGTATTTACTCATTTGATCATTCCCACCTGTATGTTACCAACAACCAACATCCCCCACTCCCACAACCTTCTCACGTACCTCTTAGCTCTGACAACACACATATGGGCAGTGTGCAGATGCCTCCTTCACCTTGCTTAAACACTCAGTGCTGGGCTTGCACTCCTTTCCCTAGTTGTGTTATTTTGCTCTGTCATACCTACTGTTTTTTTTTTTTTTTTAAGATTTTATTTATTTATTTGACAGAGAGAGATCACAAGTAGACAGGCGGGGTGGGGTGGGGAGCAGGCTCCCCGCTGAGCAGAGAGCCTGATGTGGGGCTCAGTCCCAGGACCCTGAGATCATGACCTGAGCCGAAGGCAGAGGCCTAACCCACTGAGCCACCCAGGCTCCCATACCTACTGGTTTTTGAACTAAATCATTCTGAAAGGAAAGATAGGGTGGGGAAAGAGAACATGCATTTTTATAAATCTTAACTCTTTATATTCTGAGATAGATAATAGATAGACAGACAGGACAGAGTTTATCTATGAGTTTTCACCTAAATGAAATAACCTACAATGCCCTTCAGTATTTACCGGCACAATTTTATTGCTTTTTTTCTCAGGATTTTTCTCAGCATCAATAATTTCTTTGGCAAGAATTGGGGAGATAGGGGCGCCTGGGTGGCTCAGTGGGTTAAGCCGCTGCCTTCGGCTCAGGTCATGATCCCAGGTCCTGGGTTCAAGCCCCACATCAGGCTTTCTGCTCAGCGGGGAGCCTGCTTCCTCCTCTCTCTCTGCCTGCCTCTCTGCCTACTTGTGATTTCTCTCTGTCAAATAAATAAATAAAATCTTTAAAAAAAAAAAAGAATTGGGGAGATAGAAGATAGATCTTTAGAAGAAAATGGTCACTACTCCTTTAACCCAGCTCTATAAATATATCTGATTTTAGAGTATTCTAACACAGGCAAAATACCACATTTCTAATGCTCCACTGTCTAGAACAGTAAAGTGTGTGAGAAAGAAAAGACAAAAGCTTTATCAAAAGCTTATGTTAACTTGGTTAAAAAAGATTTCAGACAATTTTTGGTAGGAGTTGGGAGGGTTAAAACACAACTGTTTCTATTGTAATATGGGGGAAGCTTGGTTGTGAGAAGGGAAGATAGAAAATATAAACCAAATTGATGCTTTGACCACAAACCTATTCTCAGACAGATCAATTTTGGCAAAAAGTAGACGTGAGAATATGAAAATGGATTTTCTTAAGTCCTGCACTGCCTACAAAGTTCTTAGAAAACTTTCATGGATCCTCAGAGGGACATGTACCAAATTTGGTAATTATTGGCCAATGTACTTGTCTTAGTTTGGGTTGCTATAACAAAGTACAGCAGACTGGGTAGCTTATAAACAACAGAAATTTATTTCTCACAGTTCTGGAGACTAAAAATGTAAGATTGGGGTGCCAGCATTGTTGGATTCTGATGTTGGACTGTCAGATTTTTGCTGTATCCTCACATAGTGTAAAAGTGGTTTTCTGGCCTCTTCTTATAAGGGCACTGGTCCCATTTACTAAGGCTATATCCTCATAACCGAATTATCTCCCAAATGCCCCATCTCCAAATACTATCATATTGGGGATTCGATTTCCACATATGAATTTTGGGGGAGACACAAACCATTTAGTTCATAATAGCACTCAAAATATTAAAAGTAGCAATTAATTTTAGTGAACTGATGGTTTCGAGAAAACAAAATAATTCATGCAAATAATCTGTACAGAGGTAAGAATGAAAAGTGTGTTAAAATGTTATTCATCTATGAGAATAAGTACAAACTACTTACAAATTATACTTTTATAAAATAGAACATGTAATGAAGACTGCAAAAATCATTTTTTAAAAATTCTAATTTTTTTTGCTTTTTTAAATCCAACTTTTTATAATAATACTCAGCTCATCTCTGTTATATTATTTGGGATGTTTAATGAAAATTAGCTCAACTATTTAGATTTAAAATGTAAATTACTCTTTAAATCTTAAAGGCAGGAAGTATTTTCAGGGGTTGGGGTATACCTATTCACTCATGTTGTTTCATCATTTGACAGATAGTTAAATGCCTCCCAAGAGCTCAATGCAGAGACAACACAGATGTAATAGTGAGTGAAATTAGAAACAGTCCCTGAATCCACAGAGATATAGCCTAGAACCCTTTGCCTAAAGCAAAAGGAACCATTACTTAAGCAAGAAAATGAGATCCGTCTGCAGAATACGCATTAGCTTGACAAAATAGAAGACAGAAGCTAAAGTTTCTCTGTGGTTTTCAGCTTTAGGAAACAAAGCATTCTTTGTGAGATGACTTCATTGGATCAACCAGCCACAAACTTCTCCATGTATAGGTCTTTGCTCTAATTTAAATCCCTCAGGGGGCACCTGGGTGGCTCAGATGGTTGATCATCTGATTCTTGGTTTCAACTCAGGTCATGATCTCAGGGTCCTGAGATCAAGCCCTGTGTCTGGCTCTGGCTCAGCCAAGAGTTTGCTTGAGATTCTCTCACTCCCTCTCCTTCTGCCCCTCCCCCATTCATGCAGTTTCTTTCTCTAAAATAAATTTAAAGAATCTTTAAATTCCTCAGAGGTGAGTATGGTTGATGTAACTTGTAGTTCTTACCTTTGGGAATAGTTGTGTAACTGTAATTGTTAGGTGTACCATAATCACAGAGAATGAAGTTCCTTAAAGGTTAAAAAAAAAGTGTGTGGGGGGGGTGAGGTTTGGGGATCTACTGGAAGAAAGAAAGAAAGTATACTGAGGTAGGAATGTCCACTCCAGTTTTCTACCATGAACCAAAATCTGTATCTAGTTCATCTTCCTATATAAAAGTTTTTACTAGTTTATATTAGTTTAAAATTTTAAACTCTGATTCAGTACCTACAATGTTGTTGTTCTTCCCTCCTGTCCCCGTTCCTGTTCTCTTCTTTTCTTCTCCTATTTCTTTTTCTGGCTCTTTCTCTTTTTCTTTCTTTCTTTCTTTTTCTTTTTTTTTTTTTTTTAAGATTTATTTATCTATCTTGGAGAGAAGGAAAGCACACACGAATGGGGAGAGGGGCAGTGGGAGAGGGAAAGAAGCAGACTCCCTGCTGAGCACAGAGTCCATGGTGGGGCTTGATCCAGCAATCCCAAGATCATGACTGGAGCTGAAACCAGGAGCTAGATGCTCAACTGATGAGCCACCCAGGCATCACTCTTTTTCTTTTTTATATAGCCGTATTGAGCAGCTTTCCTTAGAGTACCCTTCATCATCTTTATATAAAATTAACTTAAAAGTATTGTAATATTTTTCTACAATTGTAATAATTAAAATAGAGCTATAATAATTTACAGATTTATAAAAAGATATATGTAATTATGCACATGCATAAATATATACATACATTTGCCATACAATGCACATATGAATGCGATTTTCATTGTGAAACACATTACATAGAGAAGCAGCTCAATTGCCAACCAGTGCCTACACTTTGTAACATCCACACTTGTGGCCTATTAATGTCTAGAGTGAAAGAAATGCTTCATGGGAACTATAGGGGTTTAAAAAAGTGAGGATGGTCCAAGGAAAGCAGTGGGGTCCCGCATATAAAACACTAGTTTCCCTTTATTGCAGCCTGTTGGTATAATAGTTTTTTACCTTAATGTCATCCAAAAAAAAAAAAAAAATTGTGCGGTTTTTATTTTGCTCTGTTGATAACCATTCTAGTAGTTCTGGAGGCTAATTAATTGACCTCAACTTGGAACCTTTGCACTGACTTTTACTTTTACTATTTATCCGTTATGACAGATTTCAGACATTGAATTGATATTACATTCCTTGGTTTGAGGCTCATATTTAAAACCATTGTTTGTTTTCTCTGTCCATGAGATCTTAATATGCATGGCATGTTTCTCCTGAGTGGCAGCCAAATTTCCCTCAGGCTGGACTTTTAACTATTGGTGGCAAGCCTGTCCGGATTTGCAGTCACATGGGCATCTGGTCATGCCTCAGTTTCAGCTGTTCTAGAATAGATGCCTCTTAGTTGGTTGTCAGCCTTTCCTCACATCGCGCTTCAGTCTCAGGTGTCCTCGACAGAACATGCCTCTTCTGGGTGTTCTCAAGAGATTAGCCTTTACAGACAAACTTTGGACTCACTTAAAATTCTCATTTTTGTTTCCAGGCTTTTGATGATGTGAAATTTAAGATTTGTTCATTTTTGAGGTTGCTTTTTGTCTAGTATAATTTCTCATGGCTCTGGCCAAATGAATATTTACATTAATCATATTAGGAACTTAAAGAACATTTGGAGCCCTCTCCATTTAAAATGTAAAGCATTTTTTCCCCAAATACATACTATGTAACTAATAGAAATCTTTAAAATTATGCTCTCTTACCGCCCTTACATAAATAACATGATTGTGCATAGTATATAATCTATATTTTAAATCAAACCCTTTCAAACATACTCTCAAAGTCTGGTGAAAAATTCCATTTGTTTTCATAGGATATGATTTAAAAAGAGTAAAACAGCACCTTTATTTATAGAAATTAATACCTCACTGATGACACAATACAAAACCAGTTTCTTGCTGAAATCCATGTTGAGTTCTCTGTGCACTGGAACTGATACTGTGTTGCTGGATATTTCCGTGGTAAAGCTGGTCTCTCTCCCCAGCTCTATTACCCAGCATTCCCAGAGGAGCTCAGGGTAGCTACAGGTTTAGAGCCTAACTGCTAATATAGTTACAGTCACAAAGGAGTACTTGGAAGTTATTCTGCTTTTAGAGCAGAGCACAATAGAGGGAATGCTTGATTACTGTGGAAAGGAGTGTGAAAAGTGAGATGTGCCAAGGGAATGGCTTGACTTTTCTGGGTTTAGTGCCAACTTTTTTTTTGTTAAGACTTTGTAAAAACAATCGTTCTTAAAGGATGTTTTGCTTTTTTTTTTCTTCTGTTTTTGTGAAATTCAGCGTTTCTGTCCATTAAAAAATAAATAAATGAAAAGTGAACATGACATGTAACTGTTGTCTCCAGATCACTGATTCTCACAGTGTCATATTCATATACTTTAATTAATTTAAGAGATGCTATTTTAAAGAATTACTGATAGAATGTTAATGTCCATGCAACTTGCAAGAGGAACTAACAAAGTAAGTCATATTCAATGTGACAATAGCTTTCTGGTTGTTGGAAGCTATTTCATCTGTCTTCTGTATGCCTTCGTCTTGTCTCTTTACTCTCTTGTGTGAGCCTTTGAGAAAATTTACCAAAATTCTGTTAAGAGAAAAGTAACTTACCAACACCTTTGGTTAGTGGAGGGACCCATGTCATGTAGGATCTAGGAAAGGCTGACAAGGCAGTCAGTCCAGCGAGAACACTAGCTTTAGTAATTTCCGCTCTTTTAGGCAACAGTGTGATGACTAGACACTTTTCCTTGCTAAATTTATTTAAATTATGAAAGCCAGTAGTTATTACTTGAGAGTAGAATTACAAGTGACTATTATTTTCTTCTTTATAATTTTTTGCATTTTGCAAATGTCCTCAATGAGTTTGAATTTCTTTTAAAAATTCTAAGAAAGTAATTTTAAAATTAAGGTAGCTATTTCTAAGGTTAGTAGTTTACATTTACATCAAGGGTTAATAGCTTAATTTAGCTCATATGAGTTAAAGAGGAGAAAATGCTTTAGAAATTGACATATTCAATGTAAGAAAGATTAGAAAAAATATATACCCAAATATGAACAGTAGCTAGTGGGGTTTAAAGTAGTTAAAATATTTTTAAACTTGTCTGTATTCTCCCAAATTTCTCTTGTTAGCGTATAATACTTTTATAATTAGAGAAAGGTCCTTAAAGGCATTACTGAGGACTGTCTGCATTCTGTAGGTCTTCAGTTCTGCTTTTATCAACCCTATGGTTCCTTTCTGTTTGCACCACAGAAATAAATAAAAAGCTTGGAACTCTCACTATGCCATGTTGCTATACTAGAGCAAAATGCAGAAAAATTTTAGCTTTACAGATGGTACTTAAGAATGTAGAAAAACCACTTGTGTCAAGTCACTCATGCCTGGAAAGATCTGCCAACCTGCCTATTCATGCCTCCTTTACTGGAAATAAAATTCTGCCCTTAAAGCCTACAATTTCACATTTAAAACTCTTATTTTAAAAATACAACTAGCTGTCATTTCTTTATTTGAATGTGGCTAATCATCGTTGCTTTACTCCTAACACTTAAATTACTTCAGTTCACAGAAGCACTGGTGACATGGGTATGGGGTGGGGACAGTATGATCAATTTTGGAACATGGAATATTCCAACAAAGAAAGGTGAATCTGAATGGTTCCTGCTGGGTGGCTGGAGATTTGTGAGTGTGCTCTGGGTACCTAGAAGTAAAGAGGAAAGCCTGAAAAAAAAAGCCTGAAAAAGCCTGGGTACCTAGAAGTAAAGAGAAAAGCCTGAGATTTATGGAATGAAGAAGGCACATAGAAGCAAACTTCACTGATATTAGAGTTAATTTGCCAAGCTATACAGCCTTGGGGGCACAATACATAATATTGTGTGGATCTACAGGGTCTTATTTCAGAAATCCCAAGAGTCCAGATAAACAAACACCTGCTCTCCAAAGTCCTTTTGGGTCTATTGTCTGATAATTGAGTTGACTTTAATACTTTGGTTAAGTATTAAGTATTAAGAATACCTTCAGCAGAAGTAATGTTTTAAAGATAAAAACAAGGAATGGGGAGTGACTGCTAATGGGTATGAGGTTTCTTTTTGGGGTGATACAAATTCAACATTGTGAGTTACTAAAAACCACTGAATTGTAAGGGTGCAATCTTGACGTATGAATTATACCTCAATGAAACTGTTATTAAAAATGCCCTTCCCGGGATGCCTGGGTGGCTCAGTGGGTTGAGCTGCTGCCCTCGGCTCAGGTCATGATCCCAGGGTCCTGGGATCAAGTCCCACATCGGGCCCCTTGTCCAGCAAGGAGGGAGCCTGCTTCTCTCTCTGCCTCTGCCTACTTGTGCTCTGTGACAAATAAATAAATAAAATCTTTAAAAAAGAAATCTTTAAAAAAAATGCCCTTCCCTTCTACCTCTAAAATGATGCAAACTATTTCAAGTTTTAATGAAGAATAAACAAATTAATAGCAGAGTTCAGGAAAGAAAGCAATCTCAGCATCCGATTGGAAGACAGAGAGGCAACTCCTCAAGGTGCAAAGTTGAAACTAACTAGAAAGCAGTGATGACTGACACTTGACTTCCACCCACCATGGCAAAGCTAGGAAAAAATTGGTGGTTGCCATATGTGGCAATAGAACACTTCTAACTGGACCTGGGATAGATAACTCCGGTGTCTAGTGGTCCCCAGTAGGCAATGTAAATGCATGGAGTAGTTCTCTGGTAAACTGAGGTAAGTTCCCTGTAAATGGGGGCAGCACTACTGAGCTGTAAATTATTATCATCAAGCGAAAGTGCAGGATCATTTTTCAAGAAAAAAAATGGCCATCTAGAGTTTTATATCCTATCATCTTGTTTTTGAATGTTGGCAAACAATTAGGAAATGGAACAAAGTAAAAGATCACGAGTAAAAAACCACTTGGCTGGAAATACTTGAAGGGTCACACAGATGTCCCCAACCCTGGGGTAAAGCACCTGGACTGGTTGAGGAATTGAAAGGATGATTTGAAGAGCAGAGCAACATTTCCAGAAGTCCCACCTGAGTATCCAGTTGTCCCAGCACCATTTATTGGCTCAACCTTTCTTTCTCCCTTATTGGCTAGGTGACTCCGCCATGTATGAGCGTTGCATATATGCAAAGGTCCTTTTTATGGGCATTTATTTCTATTTCATTGGTTAATTCATCTATCCCTGAGCTACTATCAAGTGTGCTAACTCCTATTGCTGTGTAATATGTCCTGCTACCTAGCAGGTGAGTACACTCTTTTCTTTTATAAGTGTTCTGGCAGTATTAATACTTTATTTCCTGATGTTTGTGTGTGTATGTGTATATGTACTTGTAAGTGTATCCATATGTGTATACATTTTTATATATAGTATTTTAAAACCAGCCTCAAATTTATAGAAAATTGCGAGCACACTTCAAAAACATGTCTTGTTCCTGAATAATTTGAGAAAAACTTAAAAACTTTATGGTTCATCGCACCCGGAGACATTCGACTATATTTCCTACGATGACATTTCCCCAATGTAACCTCAATACAACTATTGAAATTAGGAAATTAACATTGATACATTACTGACATCTAATCCATATACCTCTTTAAAGTTTTCCAGTTGTCCTAGTAACATCCTGTATAGTGAAAAGATTAATCTCAGAATCATGTTGCATTTTGTTTTCATGTCTTTATTTAGACTCCTTCAGTCTGGCATAGTTCTTCAGTGCTTGCTTAATTTTATGACTTTAACACGTGGAAAGATTATAGGCCAGTATATTTTAGAATATCCCTCGAATTTAGTCTGTCTTGTGATTATATTCAGGTTATTCTTTGACAAGAATATTGCAGAAATGATGCTGCACTATTCTTATTGCTTCCTATCAGGAGGTACATGATTTTTATTATTTTTTAGATGCTGTTTTATAGCTAATGTTCATGTCACTCTACAGATGATGTTTACATTGATCAGTTGATGAATGTAGTGTATTCAGGCTTCTTTCTGTAAAGTAATCCTTTTCCTTTTGTAATTAAGTAGTATATCATTGAGAGGAACTTGGAAATTATGTAAATATCACATTTCTCATCAAAGTTTTAATTTATTCATTTGTTTATTTACATCAGTGTAGACTCATAATTTCCATTTTAATGGAAGATATATATTCTATTACCATCATCTTTGTTTTGATGCTCAAATTATCCAGTATTCAGCCAGTGGAAACTAATTCATGATGGGTCCCTTATTCTTTTGATACCTCCTTTTCATTTTTTGAGCATTTCTTTGCTTTCTAGCACATAAGATGTTCCAGACCTAGCTTGTATATTCTCTGGCTCATCCCTCCAAGAAGCTATGGTTCCTTTTGGGGGAGGATAGTATTTGGCAGTCACATTGTGATCGCTAAGTGCCCAATATTGTTGGGAAGTTGCTGTTCTCAGATCATCTTAGTGGACCATACTAGGTTTGTATATTGAACACCATGATGAGTTCACACCAATACCTCTCATCCCAATCCAATACTGCAGAATTCTTTTTAGCTTTCTGTTTTTCATATTTGTTCCCCCTTTTGCAACTCTGAAAAATATAGTTTCATCATCCTTAATATACTTATTTGATCAATTTCCTATCTGCAACCAATTTCTCATTGCTGCTGCTATTTCATCCTTCCCACAGGTTTCTTCTTTGCCACCACCTGAGCTCCCTGGGTCAAGCTACTATATTACCCTCAGGACAACACCTTTCTCCCTTTCTCCATGCTCTAGATGCCACCTGCAGGACTTTATTGCAGAGTAGAAGCCCTTCTGGTTCCAACACCTCATTTTGGTTGCATACTTCATTTCACCAGGGCTTTGACATTCTGTGTCCAAGCTGTCCCTCTGAGGAACATTTAGCTTACATCTTCCCCTTATGTCTTATATAATATTGTTAGTACTCTTATTGAATATTTTGTTTTTGTTTAATCCCATACAATAGACACTATTGTTTCATACTAGAATTGTTTATCATTCTATTTTCACCATCACTTCCTATGTCTGAGACCATCCTTCTAGCATGATTCTTCTCTTTTTTTTTTTTTTAAGATTTTATTTATTTATTTGACAGACAGAGATCACAAGTAGGCAGAGAGGCAGGTAGAGAGCAAGGGGGAAGCAGGCTCCCTGCTGAGCAGAGAGCCTGATGCACGGGGCTGGATCCTAAGACCCTGAGATCATGACCTGAGCTGAAGGCTGAGGCTTAACCCACTGAGCCACCCAGGTGCCCTAGCATGATTATTCTTCTTAAAGTAGATTCTTTCACAGTTTGCCTAAAGCAATTTCTAGGTGCCAAATGCTTCAGTTTTGTGCCTACCTAATTTCTTAAAAATTTTGCCCTTATGACTATTTTCTTATTTTTGAACAAAAATTTTCCTAGGTATACAATTGGTTGACAGTAGTTTTCCTTCAACAGTTTATAGGTACACTTTACTGTTTTCTGGTGTCCATTACTGTTAAATAGTTTTAGGTGATTGGGGGCACCTGGGTGATTCAGTTGGTTAAGCATCCAGCTCTTGATTTAGGCTCAGGTCGTGATCTCAGGTTTGTAGTGAGATGGAGCCTCACATTGGGTTCCACACTGAGTGTGGAGCCTGCCTGAGTTTCTCTCTCTCCCTCTGTCCCTCACCTCCTTCTCTTTCTCTCTCTCTCCCCCCCCAAAAAAAAAAAATTGGAAAAGTTTGAGGTGATTTAACTATTATAGTCTTTTATAATCTGTCTTCGCTTTCAGGCTACTTAAAAGATCTTCTTTTGGTCTTTGATGTTCTAGGATTTCAGTGGCATTGATAGAGGTGTTAGTTTCTCTTTATTTAACCTGTTGTTATCTGTGGAATCATGTTTATCCATTATGGAAAATTTTATTTAAATATATGTTCTTCTCTGATCTCCAGTTTTTTTTTCCCTCTGAGACTTTGAAGAGGTATGTACAGTTTTTTCATTCTAATATATGTCTTACTGTCATTTTATATTTTCCATCTCCTTAATTACTTGACCTACACTCTGGGTAAGTTTTTCAGATATATTTTCCAGGTCATTACTTTTTTTGTTCAGTTAAGTCTCATCTGGTGTTTAACCAAGCATTGAGTTTTTTCTTTCGATGATTATTTTTCATTTCCAGATATTCCATTTTTTAAAATGTCTATTTACCTTTTCAGGTTTCTCCCCGAGGTATACTCATCTTTGTAATTTCATCATGTCTTCCTCTTAGCATTTTTTGTTATTTCTGACCTTAAATTGCTACCTTATTTTATTTTATTTTTTTAAAGATTTTATTTATTTATCCAACAGAGAGAGATCACAAGTAGACAGAGAGGCAGGCAGAGAGAGAGAGAGAGGGAAGCAGACTCCCCGCTGAGCAGAGAGCCCGATTCGGGACTCAATCCCAGGACCCTGAGATCATGACCCGAGCCGAAGGCAGCGGCTTAACCCACTGAGCCACCCAGCCGCCCGCTACCTTATTTTAAATCACATTTTTGCTGAATACACAATTCTAGATTGATAGTTTTCTTCTCTCAACACATTGTAGATATTATTCTATTGTCTTTGATTTATTATATGGTTTTAATTGTCGTATATGACAATTTCCACATCTGTTGTCCTTGTGACTGAATTTGTTATTTCATTTTTTTCTTGGTTGTCATTCATAACTTGCCCACTCATGTGTTCGGCAACCTTTATTTATGAGGATATACTTGGCTTTAATTTGCAGCAGTCCAACAGACCCAATGTGGGGAAACTTTTCTTCAAAGGCAGACTGGAGGAGCTCCCATCCTAGAAATACTTCAGCTTTCTCAGAAAAGAGTTTCTGACTATTGCTATTTCAAAGATCCTGTGTTGCCTATACTGTGACGTCAGGTCAACACCCTTCTATCACCTGCTGGTCAGAATTATTTCTCTATCACTCTGACTCCCTACTGTTTTGATTTCTGGTTTCCCTGGCCTGGCTCCTCGCCTCTATGATTTTGCTCCTCACCTCTTTGGGACTGCTTAGGGTAGTCACAGTTTCCCTCTAGTGTTCTACTGTGGCCCTTTTATTTCTCTTGGCTCTAGGAAGTAGAAACATAGGATCTCTGCACCAGATGCTGCCTTCTTTCTGCTTGACTCCATTCCCATTTTTTTTTTTCCTGTTTTCCTGTTCGCTTGTTTGCTGGACACAGGGGGTCCACAGATGCAATTCATCCAAGAGCCCCTTATATCTGTTGCCTAATTGATTGATCAATTGTTGATTGGGAAAATAATTCATGATTGGAAAAGGACTCCAGATAACTTTCACCTTACAGTTTTTAAAACTAATTGATAGCTTTTTTGTTTTTGTTTTTGTTTTTTACTTCCTAATGACTTAATTTATCTGTGCTTACTGATGTAGTGGTATATATATCTATATATATATATCTATAAATATAGCTATACATATATATACATATGAATGGGTGTATATGTACATATATGTATGTACATGTTCATATCCCTTTAAAACTAAGATAGAATGGAAAACTGCTATGTTTAAATTATTAAAATTTCAAATACAGTTATTTTTCACAAACCCTTTATTCATACTTTTATAAATTATGTATAAAAAGAGCCAGTTGGATCCAGATGGTAAATGGTAAATGGTGATGATTTTTCCTATTATATTAAGGTTAAACATTCTTTTTTATTAAACTTAGAGGTTTCAAAGATGTATTTTTTATTCCTATTGTCCCACTTATAACTTTTATTAGAATAGAATATGCCTTTATGTTGGTGTCTCTCCTCCAGGTGTCAGCTGCCCCTTGGTCCATCATTGTCCTCCATTTCTGTATACTTCAATTTCTTGTTCTCCACCCAGCCTCAAAAATCAGTAACACTTGGGTTCACTAAAAATGTTCTCAACTCTTTTGCTGTATAGCATTAATTAAATTTTTAGCAATCTATTTTCTTCTTTTTTTTGTTACTATTTTAATTTTTTTGATACTATTTTAGTTTTGAATGGAGATATTTTCATACTTAATTCTTTATCATTTTTTTGCATTAATTACTCTTTTATCATCTCATATTCAATTTCTTCATAGAATTATTGTTCTCTTTGGGAGGTATTAATTGTAGGAATTTTCCTTTGTTTTCTGAACTTATGTATTATTTCTGAGTGAATGACTAATATATAATTTTTGCTGATTTTTTTCTCTAATTTTTTTGTTGTAGGAATTTTACTCATTGCCATGCTGTTTTAATGTCACACATATTTCACAAGAACAATTCACTGTATCTTTCCCCAAGATTTAATTGTTTAAATAAAAAAAATAAGGGTTTTAACCCTATTGCTTATAAAAAAAATTAAAATGTTTTTATGTTAACATGCTCATGTTCTATAAAATTGGTATCTCAAATTTGAAGTAAGTGGAGTGTATATTTTTATTGATTTTAGCACGCATTTTTCTCCATCTTCATTCATTTTCCTGGGTCTTTTGCACGAAATTCCTTACCAGTATAGTACCTAATGACCCTGAGCAGTCATGCCTTAGAATCCTATCATGCCAACTATAATATCTGGCAACTAGTGTGGCAGCTAAAAGGCTGGGCATGCTAATGCTATTTGTGATGACTTTTTAGTCTCCTTAGGAAGCTAAAGTCTTACAATTCAAGTATTTTCAAGGTCACTGACTTTGTCCTCAGCTTTTGAAACATCAACACAAACATATTATTTGAAAATTTTAAAAATATCTAACTTAATTACATAAGTAAATTACACTAGTGTATTTGAGGAAGTAAGAGATTATTATTAAAGACAATTATATATACATTTTAAGTGAACATAAGTATTAACTAAAAGGTTTGTTTGTTTTTGTGAGTGTGTACAAAAATATATAAGTACAAGCAGGAGCTTTGATTTTGCTTAAGATAATGCTTGGCACATAGTTGGTATAAGTATTTATTAAATGATCTTTCATTCATTCATTGTGGGCAGCAGTGGAAATAAACAGAAGCTATTTTGAGGCTCTGAAATACATGTTTCAAATATGAACAATTAAATAAATTCAAAGGTTTTCAAAAATTAATCTTTTGATTTTGTGCTAATTATCAGTTCACATGGAGTTATATAAAATACTATAAAGAGATCTGTACCCTTTACCTGGTTTCTCTCAATGGTAACATATTGCAAACTACAGTACAATATTATATCCAAGACATTGACATTGATATAGTCAAGATATAGAACAATTCCATTGCCATAAGGATCTCTGTTACCCTTTTACACCCTCACCCACTTCTCTACCACCCACAACCCTTTTAAACTCTGAACACCATTAAACTGAAAACCGAGAAAATCTAGCTCTCTCATGGCTAATCTCATGAGAGAGGGTTCCAACTTCATAACTTGATCTAATCCTAATTACCTCCCAAAGGCCCCACCTCCGAACACCATTACATTGAGAGGGTGAGTGAGTAGGGTTTCAGTATATGAATTTTGGGGAGGACAGAAACATTCAGTCCATAATAAGACATGAAGAGACATTTTACTGAAATAGACATGTAGATAGCAAATAAGCACATGAAAAGATGTCCAGCTTCATTAGCTGTCAGGGAAACATACATTAAAACCACGACAAGATATCATCGCACATTTATCCAAATGGATAAAATAAAAAGTAGGGACAAAGCCAAATGCTAACAAGGATGTGGAATAAATGGGACACTCATATATTTCTTGTGGGAATGTAAATGGTATAGCCAACCTAGAAAACAGTTTGGCACGTTCTTAAAAAAACAAAACAAAACAAAACAAAAACCTAAAATTGTAACTACCTTATGACTCAGCAATTGCACTGCTGAGCATTCTTCACAGAGAAATTAAAATGTAAGTTCACCGAAAAGCTGAACAGACCCCCAAACTGGAAGCAATTCAGATGCCTTTCAGTGGCTGGATGCATAAGGAAATTGGTGCATCCATACCATGAAAAACTATTCAACAATAAAAATGAATGAACTCTTGATACACACAATCTGAATGAACCTCTGAAGAGTTAGACTGAGTATAAAAAGCCAATTCCAAAAGGTTGCATACTGTGTGATTCTATTTAACCTTCTTAAACTTCTTCTATGGATATGGCTGTTTCACATTTCTTGTGTCCCCTTGGGAGGGAATTGTTAAGATAGTATGGCTTCTCTTGATCCTGCAAAGCCAGAACAGGTGCTGACTGCCTCCCATTTGCTTCCTCTAGATAGTGCTGAATGCTCAAGTTTGTGTGCTTTTTCCCAATCTGCAGAGACAGACCAGGTTTCCGCATGATCTCACTAATCATCGGGAAGTGCTCATCATGCTGGGTGCCCTCAAGAGTACACACAAGGAGACAGCTTGTGTGTATGTGGGGGTGAGTGGGGGGGTGAATGGTTAAGACATATAGACTGCTGTGATGCCTATGGACCAGTTGTGGTGATCTGCAGGCAAGGGACCCCCATTGGCTGTAGTTGGGCTTCCCGCTGGCATCTGTGAAGTCATTAGTAGAATCCACATCCATTTGATGCCCTCCAAGGGCCCAGGCAGCATTCTCCCAGCCCCTCCTGACTCCTTAGTCATGAAGCACCATTCAGTATTCTGGATGGGGTGAGAAAGAAATGGGTCTCTTTGGCAGCATCCTGCATAGTTGGGACAGCTGGGCACTCACCCACACACACTGACAAGTCCCCCGTGGAAGAAATCAGGGGCTAAGAATGTCTCTCTTGGCCCTGAGTTTTGCTGCCCTGGAGGAGGCAGGTGGTAAATAAAGCTCTTCCTCTCATCTTCTTCAGTGCATCTGCTCTCAGATATTGTTGCTTCTATGTGCTGGCATTTCTCTGCTGGACTCCTAGGTGTCTACAAAGTCACTTTTGTCTGTGGATGATTGCCGATATCAGTGTTCTTTGGACAGAAGATACCAAGAAAACTCTTGCTATCATGCCAACTCTAAAACTTCTTTCCTTTTAACATTTGAAAAATGTTTGCCACTTCCTTTTGTTCTCCATATTTCCAATGAGAAACCTGCTATCAGTCAAATTGTTTTCCCATAGAAGTGTCATTTTTCTCTTGCTACTCTTAAGATTTTTTAGATTTGCTTTTTTGATTTTCCAGGCATGTCACAATGATGTGATATTTTCCTGGTGTGAATTTCTTTAGGTTTACTCTGAGTGTCATTCTGCTTCTTGAATCTACAGGTTTATGTCTCTTGTCAAATTTGGGAAGTTTTCAGGCATTATTTCTTCAAGTACTTTTTTGGTTCTACACTCTCTCCTCTCTCCTTCTGGGACTTTGGTGACATTAATGTTAGATCTTTTGTTAGAGGTTCACAGATCTAATCAGCTGTGTCTATTTTTCTTTGATCTTTTCCCCCTTCTGTTGCTCAGATTGGATAAATTCTATTATTTTAGCCTCTAGTTCTCTAGGTTTTTCCTCTTTTCCCTCTAATTTGCTGTTGAACCCCTCTACTGTATTTGTTAAATTTTGCCATTGTGTTTTTCAGTTCTGAAACCTTCATTTTTTTCTGCTTCATACCTTTGATTTCTTTACTGAGATTCTATTTTTTCATTTACTTCAAGTGCATTTTTAAGTGCTCATTCATATTTTTTCATGGTGGCTGGTAATTATAACATCTCTGTCATCTTGATGTTAGCATTTATTGACTATTTTTTTTTAAAGATTTTATTTATTTATCTGACAGACAGAGATCACAGGTAGGCAGAGAGGCAAGCAGAGAGAGAGGAGGAAGCAGGCTCCCTGCTGAGCAGAGAGCCTGATGCGGGGCTCGATCCCAGGACCCTGGGATCATGACCTGAACCAAAGGCAGAGGCTTTAACCCACCAAGCCACCCAGGTGCCCCTGACTATTTTTTATTTAGTTTGAGATTATCTTGGATCTTGTTATGACGATGTATTTCCAGTTGATACTTGGTCATGTGGGGTATTATGTTGTGGGACTCTGGATTTCATTTAAACTTTCTGTTTTAGCTTGTTTCCTTTCTCACTGCTCTAGTAAAGGAAGAAGGAGGTGTTGTTTTATTATTGCCACTTGAGAGTAGAAGTTCACACCTGGCCTCCTTTGACACTTGAGGTGTAATATCTTCTAGTACTATTGGTTTGGAAGTCTGGGGTGGGAGTTCTGGTTCTTGTACTAAGACCTTCCCAACTAGAAGGAGTAAGAGTGTTTTGTTACTGCTTCGCTCAAGACTTCTACTGACATTATCCTAATGGAGACAGGAAACAGAATTCTAGGATACTCATTGGTATCTCTTGATTCTCCATTCCCTAAAGAGGGGAAAATTCTAGCTACTTACTAAACTTTTTCTGACACTACCCTGGTAACAACACTGAAACACCTCACTGGAGACTAGCAAGGGTATAAATCCTGGCTTTTAACTCAGCCTTTGATGACATTGTGGGGCAGAGCCATCATTTTTCCTCTGTTAGTTGCCTGTAATAAAATAGTTATTGTGTTAAATTTTTCTGTCTTTTTAGGCTGCCCCTTTCTTGGTTCTTTGGCAAGAAAGAGTAGATTTTGGGGGTGCTTTTTTGGTCAGTGCCTATTGACAATTCTGTGTTGCTGTCAAGAAGAAAACTAAGGAAATTCACCATTATGTCATTCTTTGAGTCCCTAGCCAGTTCTACTTTCTGTTACCCTCCTTGTACATAGCAGTAAGAAAGGAAAGAGTATGTCTACTCCATCCTTCTGCAAGTGAAAGTCTCTCCATACATTGTCTATGTTTTTTTTTTTTTTTTTTACTTTTTAAAGCACATTTACTTTCCCTCATATTTTTCTTGTTAAAAATAAGTCCTTGGGGTGCCTGGGTGGCTCAGTGGGTTAAAGCCTCTGCCTTCAGCTCGGGTCATGATCCCAGGGTCCTGGGATCGAGCCCCACATTGGGCTCTGTTCAGCGGGGAGCCTGCTTCCTCCTCTCTCTCTCTGCCTGCTTCTCTGCCTACTTGTGATCTCTGTCTGTCAAATAAATAAATAAAATCTTTTTTAAAAAGTCCTTAAAAATGTACCAACTCAATAGACTTCTTAAAAATAACAATACATCAAATTTGCTTCAACACATATATAATGATAGTGCAAGTGTTCTTTAATATATAAAACACACATACACAATTCTGTAGAATAACAATGAAAATAAAATGTTTCTTTCCTAGTAGATTCCAGTATTTCACAGGAATGTGTATTCTGTCTTAGCAGCTTTGTTACAGTAATACTACATAAAAACTCAACCTCAAAATTCAGTGACTTAAAACTTATTCTCATGTTAATAGATCTTCAGGTTGGGTGTAAGTTGGCTACGCTGGGCTGGACTCCAGATTTCAGATCCCAGGCTGCTCTTTGGATTCCTGTCAGAGGTATGTGTCTCTCATCCTCTTTGAACCAGCAGCTCCTAGGGCATGAGAACTGCTCATGTTTCTCATTCTAAATTTCAGGCTGAGATGGCAGAAACTATCGTAGGCACATTCTTTTCATAGAGGATCACTGGGTTACCAAATTCTACAAGGCATTCAGGATCTCCACCTGTATCTCATTTACATTCCATTTGCCAGACTCAGTAATAATGACACAGGGACATGTACCCCACACACAATGGGAAGTGAGAGGAATTATTATTTGTTGAATGTTTATACATACGATCACAGTCTTCCTTAATAATCTTGTACCAATGATGAAGGGGAGGGAAAGTTAACTCATATGCCAACTGTCACTTTATAAATGGACCAGAATCTTTCCCCTCTTTAGCCAGTTATTTGGAATGCTGCTGCCAATGTCCTCATGTTATCTCCTAAGTTAACCACTTACTATCTATTCCCTAACCTTTCTCCTCAAGTATGATCTCCAAATGACATCTCCCAAGTTTGGCCTTCTCCAGTTTCTGTAGTTCTTTTAGAGATAAAGTTCCTTTCTCTAACTTTCTTATCATCAAAATACAAGCAATAGAACTGACATCCTGCTACTCCTTAATTTGTATAAATGTATGTGGGGGGTATGCATTTTTAAATATTCTCTATGACAATGCCTTCTCTCCTAACCTTCCCTTTCTGTTTTAACTACTATGGAAATATAGTGATTAGGATTTTGTAACTGTTCTATGAAAAACTTTGCATAGTCACATCAAATTAAGTATGTATAAATCTTTCTTAATATTCTGTGTTATATCACATCTATGTATTTGAACTAGAAGGTTTGGAACATGAGGAAATACACATTGTTTTTAGTGCGTTTGTATGTGTTTTGTTGGGATTTTTGTATAGTGACAAAAGGAGTTCCTCTAGAATCATTACCCACAAATTTAGTTATTTTTTTTTCTTGCCTTGTGCACATTTCCATACACTTTAATTCTAAATCTCTAAAAGTGTTTCCCTAATTTGAAATGCTATAAAAACTTACAGGATCGACTACTTGTGGGAAAGCAGGAAAAAAACTTTTTTAATTATTTAAAACCTCTGATACCTCCCAGATGTTTCATCTTGGGCAAGTCAGGAGCCTTACAGAGACTATTTTCTCACATGTACAGTGGAACTAATGATATTTATCTTACTGGATTATTGTGAGGTTGCATGAGATGGTACATTCTAAATTCCTCTATGAACATCTGTTCAATAATAGATTATTTAAAATATAAATTAAGTTGAAGGGGAACCGCTCATGTATTTGCATACTAACTTCCAACTCCCTGTATGTGGTAGATGGAAAAGTGGCTCCCCAAAGATGTTCACATCCTAATCCCTGCAACCTGTGAATACGTCCCTTACCTAGCAAAAGGGACATTGCCAATGTAATTAAATTAAGAATCTTGAGAATGGGAGATTATCCTGGATTCTTCAGATAAGCCCAATATAACCACAAAGGTTCTTATAAGGGAAAGAGGGACACAGGAGAGTCAGAGAAGAGATGCAACAACAGAAGCATAGGTCAGAGTAATGTCATTACTGGCTTTGAAGATGGAAGAGGATCACAAGCCAAGGAATGCGGGCAGCCTCTAGAAGCTGGAGAAGGCAAAGAATGCATTCTCTCAGAGAGTCTTCATATGTAACTCTGTGCTGCTGAGAACCTGGTTTTTGCTTTGCAAGATAATGGTAGGATACTACTACACTTGTATTGTTTTAAGCCATTGAACTTGTGTTCTTTTGTTAGAGCAGCATTAGGAAACTGATAAAGGCTTGTATCATTCATTCACTCTGTAGCTTTTCCTCTTTTCTCTCTTTTTTTTTTTTTAATATTTATTTGACAGACAGAGATCACAAGTAGGCAGAGAGGCAGGTAGAGAGAGAGGGGGAAGCAGGCTCCCCATGGAGCAGAGAGCCTGATTCGGGGCTCGATCCCAGGACCCTGGGATCATGACCTGAGCTGAAGGCAGAGGCTTTAACCCACTGAGCCACCCAGATGCCTCCTCTTTTCTCTTGATCACAGGTTCTGTTTACCTTAGATTCAGATTCATTAGACCCAGATTCCTTGGTGAATGCTTCCCACACTGCCCTATGGCATCCTCCATGTTCTTATGCACAAATTCCTTTTCCTCTTCTCTCTTCTACACATTGTCTGCCCTTATCTTCCCCCTGGCATGTGCTTTATAACCTGTCCCCCCAAAGCACCTTTATCTAACAGAGAAGAAAGTTTACTATGCATGTGGTCTGCTGCTGTCCCTGAACCTCCACTGAAATGATAGCTCTTTTCATGCTTTAACTTCAAAATTAAGAAAAAATTCAATACTTTATATGGAAACAATGTTTTAAATGTCTTAGCTCATATGATTGTCTGCTCCGACCTGCCCCAGTGAGTAGAACTGATGCTCTGTGAAAGTGTGTCTTGTTCATATTGAGCCTTCTTTTCCTCCTGACACAATACCTGAATTTCTTTTTTTTTTATAAAGATTTTTATTTATTTATTTGGCAGAGAGAGAACACAAGTAGGCAGAGAGAGAGGAGGAAGCAGGCTCCTCGCTGAGCAGAGAGCCCGACGCGGGGCTCGATCCCAGGACCCCGGGATCACGACCCGAGCCGAAGGCAGAGGCTTAAACCACTGAGCCACCCAGGCGCCCCAATACCTGAATTTCTTTAGGGAGACTCATATTTGAAAAGCCAAACCTTAACCACAACCCAGATTTCCTCTGGGACATTACATTTGTTAATCAGGATAACTGCATTTTAGTCTCCATTCTGTCATTGCATCCAAGCGCGAACCTGGGGGGTTACTGAAATGGCCACCAGGTTCAGGCTGGACAGGAAGACATTTGAGCCAAAAGAGGAGATGCTGGGTGATTACAACCCTTGTGAAGAAGAACAAACACAAAAGCAATGAGGGTTTGGAAGGTGGTGGGCAAAGAAAGAGTAAACAGAGAGGACGTTTTAAAAATTTGAGCTCTCAGAAGTTAAGCAGTCTGAGTAATGTTCAGGTCGAGGTCGCAGGTGTGGCCAATGGGGAGGAAAGTTGTGTGGAAGAGTAATGAAGTTTAACAAAGTTCTGATGTTTGAGGCTGCTGGGAGGCAGAATCCATAGGCAACAGTTAGTCCATACATTGAAGGACAATTAAACTTGATTTTAGCCTACTTGTGATGGCCACTTTCTCATACTTCTTAGTTGCGTGAAATCATTTCAATGATCCAGTGCCTATGGTGTATTGTAATTTTGTCCCAAAATATTTTTTTCTTCTCATTTCTCACCATTGACTATCTTCATATAATAAGGAGGTTATAAGAATAAGACAGGCTATCCAGCCCTTTGAAAGTAGATGAGTCTAAAGAAAACTCTCCATCTGGCATACAAACACCTATAATAACCATCTGAAAGCAAATACACCAGCTTGTTGAAGAGTGGCAACTCAATGAAGTGCAAACAGTAAATGGTTTCTTTTTTCTCCAATCACTGCCTTCAGCAATGCTGTTGTGAAACTATTTCAGGTCTTTTAATGACATCTCTCACAAACTTTATAGTTTGTGTGTCAAACTATAAAATTTGTATGTCATTTTAAGGCATAAAATTTCCTAACCAGTTTAATCCAATTTAAACCTTAGGTCTTACATTCAATTTTATGCTCTCCTCCTTCCCTCTCCCCAGGGCCCACAGGCTTCCACTGAGGGAGATCAATGGGGACAGGCAAGGCATGCTCCTGAGATACCTCTTTTCTCCTTCCTCTCCTCACCAAGTTCCTTACTTTTCCCTGGTATTGAGGCAGGGAAAGGACAGGACTGGTGGAAAGCACGCATGTATGATAAGACTCTGGTAGTGCACTCTTAAATTCAATCAGACATGGCATAGGGAGCCATCAGTACCCTCTGTAAGGAAAATGTCTAAATGCTGATCATTCTGTGGGGCTCATGTGTGTGGGTGGGTGGGTGGGAGGGTGTGCGCTCATGCATGTGTGTGTTTTCTGGGGAGACAGACAAGGTCTCCCTTCTGCCCAGCTCCTAGTACAGGAGATATATTCTGAGAAGACCTCTGCCCTCTCTGCCCCCTTCTCTGGTAGTCTACCTCACAAATTTTATTCATGTAGGTCTTTCTCCAGGGGACTGCCCCTCCTAAATGGAATGGGGGAACTCATAAGATGATCTAAGCTGTGTCCATTTGACTAATAAGAAACTCATACACCCTTGCCACACCAAGAAGTGTTAGTACAGGTTATTTTGTTTTACCCAATTTCCATTTCTCTCTTCCTATGTCCTTGTCCTGTTAAAAAAGCATAATGGCAGATCAGTTGGGGAATGAATGTGAGTCTTTTTTTTTTTTTTGCAGATATCACATATTTCCATGATTGATTTTTTTGGCGCCCTGTCCTAGGGTAGGGCGCACACTCCCCACCATTGTCCCATAATACTGGGGATGCAAACAGAGCAACAGTCCTGCCAAATGCTTCCTCCCTATTTCTTTGGTGAGTAGAGAGTGGGTCCTGGGGTGATGGCTGGTATAACAAGGCCAGTTGAGCCTCTTCAAGCAAAACTGGGAAGAGGACAGCCTAGGATCCCAGTTCTTTGACAATAGATTATTGTTATCTTTATCTTCGGATTTTGTTCCCAGTCTTCAACTTCAGGGTCAAAGGACAGGTTCCTTTAATGTTCTGTTACAAAGACAGAAGAGCTAAAATTACTGTTACAGGTTAAGCTCTCTAGAAGCAAATGCTAAGATACAGTTGGGTTGTAAAATATATATTGGAGATCAACATTTATGGAAGAAAGTGGAGGGGAACAGATTTGGGCAGAAGTCCAACGGCATTGTAAGATTAAGAGAGACTTGGTCATTACAGGGAACTCTGGATTACAGATCAACCATCAGAGTGTCCCTTGTTGGGGCAAATTATCCAGGTCATTATATCCCTACTTCACATAGTCACTAAGTGTGAACAACTTCAGATGTGTGTGCTCTCAGACGAGGCCCTCTCTGAAGCTGAGATATACCTTAAAAAGGAGCTGAGACCTGGAGCCTGTCACTGACAACACTCTACACAACTGGGCACCAGGTGCTCCTTAAAGGGAGTCTCTAGGGGGCGCCTGGGTGGCTCAGTGGGTTAAGCCGCTACCTTCGGCTCAGGTCATGATCTCAGGGTCCTGGGATCGAGTCCCACATCGGGCTCTCTGCTCAGCAAGAAGCCTGCTTCCCCCTCTCTCTCTCTCTGCCTGCCTCTCCGTCTACTTGTGATCTCTCTCTGTCAAATAAATAAATAAAATCTTTAAAAAAAAAAAAAAAAGGGCGTCTCTAGGCTGTATTGCTATATATCTGCCATAAAAAAATCCTCCTGCTCTGCCCCAAGTTTTGCTGGTATGTATATGAAGGACCAAAATGCAAGAATATTTACTAAGAACAATTATTAGGATAACTCTGATGCCTGCTCTTCTTACTTGCTATTTGTGGAGAAGTCAATTTATAAGTTAAGTATGGTAAGAAGTAAGAAGCAAGGAGCATGGTCAATGTGATGGGGGAGAAGGTTTACCCAAAATCTAAAATGATAAAGTAAAATCATCACAATAAATTCTCTGGAAGATAGTTACCTGAATTTAAATAAACATCACAGTGCACATCTCTTATGAATTCTGGAAATAATCATTCTTTCAGTTTTCTAGAGCATGACAAGCAATCATGAAAGTGATGAAAGTCATCTTCACACACTCTTCAGTGGTGGTCATTGGGGGAATAAAATAAGCAAATTGTTCAGTAGGCTGACTGATCTTCTTCAGTTAGTATGTAAATCCCAGCCAACTAAGGTTTAGGAGAGGAAGATACTAAGACTGTTTCTTATATCATGTTGTTGATAATCATACAAGGAATTTATGTGATTTGTGCAAGAACCATTGATTTTCATGTATTTCTTCCTTGGGTTTTTTCAGATTTCCACAAAATACTAGTTGATCAGTAAAGGAAGACATTGTTGAACAAAGAAATTTAAGTCCTTTCCAACATGACTTTTTGAATTACAGTCATTCTATGTAAATTTGACCAAATGTGCTGTTTTTATATGCCTTTATATACTGTATATTTGAACTGCTCATCAAATCACTTGCTGTTTATACACACTTTGTACATTTATAGATAAAATGAAATACAATGAGATCTCTCTAAGGATTCTTATTTTTATACTTGTCTTCTGAGCATCATCAAGTAATTTTTTCATCCAATAACTGAAGGGTTCAGTTTTTATAAGCAATGGTTACTTTGAAGGAATGGAAAGGGGCGAGGTGGTAAATGATGCTGTGTATTTATACATGTCACATGCCTCAAAGCATGAATGATGCATTAGATTTTTGACAGATTAAGGTAAATAAATGAATGAAAATAGGAAAGGATAAGAAAAATGGTCAGTTTACTGAGCTCATAAGAGAAGTAATGCCACACAGCAAAACCAGCAAACAGAAATGTAGCAACATTCTGAAGCCTCATTAAAAAATGAGTTGCATCTGACAGATGTGTAGTTGTATTCATTTTGAATCTCAGCCATATGGAGGCAGAAATCCTACTAAAACAGTTCTGTTTCAAGCAGTTTTATCTATGGAAATGCATCAGAAATAATGAGTCTCATTCAAAATTGAGAGGTAAAATGGGCAACTAGAGTGTTCCTGTAAGTTTAAGTAAGATGTCCAACAAAGAATAGGGTATAACTGTGTAGATCTTCAGTGTATCAGTAGGATTTCTTATATTTTTCTACTTTGTTTTAATGAAAGTTGTGTCACTGCACATTGACACTGTAGTAACTTACTAAAACTTTTATTTTTTTAAAAGAAAGACATAACTCCAAATAGTATTATGAATAATGAATTTTTTTCTGATTGGATATTATGTCAAGGGAAACCCTCTGTCTCTCACTAACCTAATATCAGAGCATATTGACCAGGCGAAGAATTCTAAGAGCTTCCAAATATCAGGCAGATCAGCTTTTCAGATCCTATCTTAACACTTATGACTTATAAAAGCATTGATAGCATTAATTCCAACTGATTTTATATTTTTACTACTAATAAGTAACTAGTTTAATCAGATGTCCTGCTAAATTGAACTTCTATAAATGGCTGTTTTTCCTTCTCAAATTAGCAGAATATAAATCATTAAATTAGGCAGACTAACCTCCCCAAGACCATAGGTTACCTCTGATGAAGGGATAATAGAATTTATTTCTCTTTCAATTTTTTTTTTGTAAACAACATCAAATAAAGCTGAATTTTGAATTAGCTAAATTTAATTTGAGGTTTTTAGAGACTCCTTTTAAGTTTTTTTAAAGTATATTATGATTATAGGTATGTATGTGTATATAAAAATATATAAATAATATTGTTACATTTAATATGTATGTAAAATAGAAATCACACTAAATGTTGACATTAGCACTGTAGACATAAACAGTTTTGTAGTTAATTTTTATTTTCTTAAGTTACATAAAATTTTCAAAGAAGAAAAAAATATAAAGTGAGGTAGTCTGTGGAGAAATAATTAAAGAAATATGGCCATTTAGCATCTACCACTAGCCAAGTAGCTTATAACAAGTTCTTTAGCTTTGCTGTCACTTTTTTTACCTGCAAAATATTGAAAATAATAGAACTCATGTATTTGTGAGATAATGCATGTGAAGTATTTAACACAATGCCTAGCGTGTAGTAAGAACTCAATGAATGTAAATTTTTAATAAATCAAATCCTATTACCAGATGTGTGGAATATGAGACAAAATGACTACATCTTATATTGAATAGACAACTTAGAGTAGTAGAATTTTTTGTGGTTTAAATGGACAATTTTCCATAAAATTGTCCTCTGCTTTATAAGAAAAATGATACTTAATGTTGAAACTCTAAAAACCTTAGGTTGAGGTAAGATAAATACGACACAGATGATTAGTTGGTTCCTGATACAACACCTGACAAGGTGATAGTTTGTTAGTGAGTTCAGTGGGTTCTGGTTTTGTAAGTGGAGAAATTTTATTTTATATGGGTCAGAATAGATCAGATTTTCTGGAATTAGATTCACAGTGAACAAAGTGACAAGGGATGGCTCAAAATGCCAATGTGTTAATTTTCCTTCTCAAGCAAGAAATACTTTAACTCTTTATTGAGGGTATCAATAGTGAGTCAGATGTGCGATTTGGCAAGGGAAGAAGAAAAAACATTAGGAAATGGATGGTTTTAAGAAGGAATCTCCCTTAGACTGGAAAAAAAAAAAAATCTCATGAACGTTTCCTATGACAAAGTAAGTCCAACTTTCTAATTAATGGGTCACTTTTTCCTACTAAAATCAGAGTCTGTTTCCTTACTCAGGTCATGTAAAGATTGCTAAATTTGTATTTCTTAATCTCATAGCTCATTCTTTGAATATCATTGGGCAGACTGCATTTTTCAAAGATAACTTCAACAAACTCTCCATTTCTCTTGCTATTCTCCATGAAAAGGTAGGAGTCTATGGGATAAAGACTCACTCACTCTGGGTGAGTCCTGTGGCTGCTCCAGCCAAGAGGCTGTAGTAGAATTGATGCTGAGTTAGTTTTGTGGGTAGCCCTTCATAGGCTTGGCAGTTTCTTCTTCCTGAGTCTTGGAATACTGGCTTTGGGATGCTTCTTTCAGAACCCAGCAACCATGGATAGGTGCTCTAGTTGCATTCTCAGCTGAACTCCCAGCCAATAGCCAGCACCAACTGCCAGTTCTATGAGTGAGCCACTTTAAATATTCAGCCCATGTTAGGAAATTAGCCCTGTGTTCCATCTGACCACAAGCACATGAGAGACCCCAATCAAGAGCTGTCCAGCTAAGGATGGTCAAACCACAGAACTGTGAGAAACAATAATAAATTGTTGTTTTAAGCCAATAAGTTTTGGAATGATATCTTATACAATATTAAATTCTAGAAATAATCATCTACTATCCTTTGGTCCATCTTTTGCTTCAATAGGTTAGGGTATTGAATATACTTTTTATTCTTTTGTATTCAGTTATTCATTGATTACTTTCTCAAGCCCTCTTCATTCATTCATACAGCATGTATGTCGTGCTACTATGTATCAGTTACTGTGAGTTTCTAAATATTGAAAATATAGAAGTGAAATATTCCCTCCCTTCACAGATCTTATATCTTACCTGAGTGAGGGAGAAGAAAATAAATAAAATAAATGAGTAATAAGGGCTAAGAAGTAAAAAATAAAACAAGGAAAGAAAATGTGAAATGCTGAGAGACAGCAGACAGATAGGGACAGCAGTAGATTTGTGGAAGTTTTATGTAGGATGGGAAGGGAAAACTTTCCTGAGAAAATGAGTAAATACCTACAGGAAGTGAGGGAGCTAACCTAGTGAACAACTGAGGGACAGTGGAGTGTGCCTGGTGGAAAGATGATAGTTAAGATAGAACACAGATGAAAATAATAAGAGATGAAGTCAAGAGAGCTAACATTGAGCCTTTTGGCTCACAGAAAGACTTTGACTGTCATTCTGAGTAAGATAAGAATCTACTGAAGAGTTTTACATGGAGGAATGAATAGCTAGACTTATGTTTAACAGAATTATTCTGAATATTGTGTTGAGAACAGACAGCAAAGGGACACAAGTAGGGAGACCAATGGGGAAACTATTGCAATCATCCAGGTAAGAAATGATGGTGTCTTGGGTTATTTGATGAATGTCAGGGGTCTGGGATGTGATTTTACCCTACTTATATAGTAATATATTAAGCTGCAACTGTTTCATAGATTCTGGCAGAAGACATGAGACTCTTGGGTCAGAGACAAAGGACTTTATTACTCATGGCATAACAAGCAGCATGAGCTTCATGTTTGTGTGGTTCGCCTTGTCCTGCCAAGTCCCTTGGAGGCATTATGGATGGGCCCAGATGAATGCTATGTAATTGGTGGGCATGTGTTGCAGCTGAGGAACAATGAGCTAAGGAAATCCATCTCTTTTATAGTAGTAGGCAATAAGTAAACCTGCTCTTTGTCTTGGAGGGTGACTTTGCCCCATCCCTTCAGGTTGCTCACTGCAATTCTAACCCTAAAACATGTCTCAAGTGAGGAGTGGTCAGGGCTTTGCATTCTTGGCAGACTAGGTAAGAATACACAAAGGCTCTCAGGTGGTTGCCTGGAAGGCTGAAGTAAGAAGTAGTCAAATTCTGGATACATGTTAAAGATAGAGTTAATAAGATTTTCTGGGGGCTTTGATTTGGGAGGTATTTTTCTAAGTAATCAAACTTTCATTAGTTTATCTTATTTGAGAACAACTTTATCCATTAAGTATTGAGAGTACATTATATTCATTTCCAATATACCAGAATACACCACACCCTATACAACTCTGCACTTGAAAGTAATATACCAGGTCACAACATGATTGAAGATCCTCAGATGAAAAAATGGATTAAATATCTGAATAATTTACCTTCTCTCAAGTTCTCAACTAGTAATAGAATGCACTAGATAATAAAGTTTATAAAAAGTGGAAAAATTATAATTTAATTTTTTTCTAACTGAAGTAAACATTCTCTGAAGAAACCTTAAGAAAACATGTGCAAATTCTATGACATACCATCAGCTTCTAGAAGATATTCACTTTCAAACTGTGTTTTTATTTGCGAAAATTTCCAATTATACTCTTCTTTAGCTTTACCAGAGACTTAAATATCCAAATTTATAAGATAATAGTAGTATTATCAGGAAAAATTTTTACTTTATCAAAGAACCAAATGCATAAATTTTTGTTATATAGTGCACCTTCCCTTCTTTTTCATGACATTTGTTTGCAAGGACTTTCCTACTCCTAAAAGAAATTATAATGACAGTTGTAAGAATATAAACTACATAAAAACAAATTTGAATAAGAATTATTATCACCTTATAAATACCAAACAATTATTTTTTTTAAAATATCTTGCTAAGATAATATCTTCTCTATCTAAAATTATCTTTCAGAATTTAAAACTAGAACAGTAAGTGGCAAAAGAAACCCCATGGAATTTGACTGTCTTCTATATAAATAATCTAGAATTCTTTGGAATTTTGTGTGGTTTTGTTTTTTTTTTTTTTTTTTTTTTTAAATCTCAAGGTAAACAAATGCTGATACAACCACTGTTGCCATTTGTGTAGGACTAACTGCTACAATCTGGCATTAGTGAAAGATATCTATGGTCTCAACATTTTTCTGTTTCCATTATTGCTTAGGTATTTGATGACTGAGTAGGCCTCTAGCTTATGAATGATGGTAGAATTGAGTGGTCTGGTAAATAAGAGATCCTGTTTTACTAGAAAGAGCTCACTTACCCAAAAAGCATAAACCACTGTTAAGGAATTAGAGCATACAAAGATGTATGCCTGTGATAATAGTTTCATCTTTTTTCCCCCCTCCATGTTCTATTAGCAAGAAGATAGAAGCTTTCTACTTCTCCCCATCAGGTAGAGTCATGACTTTGTGTTCTAAACAGTGTTAGGCTGGTGGTAAGGGAAAGAGGAAGAATGAGGGTTTTGGGGATAGTGATAGTATAATGTATATTTAAGACTGTGGCTTCAAAGACCAGATCCCCTGGCTTCAAGTCTCAGTTCTGCCACTTACTATCTGTGTGATATTGGGCAAATTGCTTAACCTATTTATATCTATTCTTAATCTTTAAAATGAAGACAATGATAGTTCCTACCTCACAGGGTTATTATGAAGATTAAGTTAATATATGTAGTATACTTAGCATATGAAAGCTAAATAATGCATGTAGTATACTTAGCATACTTTATATCATTATTTAACTCTTATTATCAAGAAATTTCACAAACCAGGGTTGGTACCAACTGAAATTTCCATTTATGTGGGTAGAGTCTGATACATCACATCCTGTCATCTCTGCAACTAATAATACCAATTAACAAAAGTGACACATTTTATTATCCAAGAAATGAAATGCAATCCAGTTTGTCATAGAAAATTCCCTTTTACCCAGACTTTCTATGGGGGATTCACCTACTTCAAATGAGAGTAAATCTTGAAGAAGACATCTGTTTTGTCTTATATGTTATGTGTGTCTTTATATTCACAATGATAGCATGCACTTTTTGTGTTTTCTAACCACACATATAGCAGATAATGTTACAGTCACATTTTACTAGTATCAACAGAAGAAACAAGAAAATATCATGATTGTACTCTCAGAGTCAATTCAGGAATATTAATCTGCTCTTATAATCATCTATACTATATCACGTCTAATTGGCCTTTGTGAATTTTTCTCCCTTGTGCCACCAAGTGAATTTAATAACTAGCATTTTTAAAAAAATGTAGTCATGTCCATGGTTCTCACTCATCTCTGATGCTGCTTTATAGGAACTGGTTTTGAGTACTTAAGAAAAAATGCTGATCAACACCCTCCCTGAACTGGTGTTAAACATCAGCTTCACGGCAAATGACCAATGGCCCCAAAACAATGCCCTCTCGGGTGAGAAAATTCCAATGATGTTGGGATATGAGCTGTTAGAAGGGATACACAACAGTTTCAGCATTTGAGGGAAGGTGTATTATTATGTCCCTGTTTAAATGGCCTTTGTCAAAGAGTAACTATGATAGGAGAACGGCTAATCCCTAACCAGCTGTTGTTGTGGAATGCAACCTCTATCCATACACCACTGCACACAGAAATAAGGTACAATAATGTTTGAAATTTAATACATTTCAGACTTACAGCGACCCTTTTGTTTAAAACGAATTCTAACTTTCAGTTTCTGCCTGCTTCATTTCATGTTCCACACAGTAATTTTCTTTATTTTGCAGAACAGCCTTAACTTCTATTACACTGTCACATTTTACTATGTATTAAGCATCTGGTATCAATAGACTAAACAACACAGAAAGTAGGATTATGCTGTCAGACTTAATAATTCAGAAATATTAACCAGCTCTCATAATTATCGGTGGTTCTTCATATGTAATTGGCCCTCAACATACATTCCATACTTCTGCATAACTCTCTGCATACCAGTATAAGATAATAGTGCCTAATCTTTCATGTAACTAACAGAGTTAATTTGATTAAATGAAATCAATTCATCAGCAATAGCAGTTTCTGCTATTCCGCAGTTCTGCCATAAAAAGGTTAACCGCAGGCTGCCTGGGGGGCTCAGTGGTTAAAAGCCTCTGCCTTCAGCTCAGGTCATGATCTCAGGGTCCTGGGATCGAGTCCCACATCGGGCTCTCTGCTAGGCAGGGAGCCTGCTTCCTCCTCTCTCTCTCTCTCTCTCTCTACTTTTGATCTCTTTCTGTCAAATAAATAAAATTAAAAAAAAAAAAAAAAGGTTAACCGCACACACAAAGATACATGTACGTGCCCTACCAAACAGCTATTTAGAAGAACACAACACACTTATTCCATACAACAACAGATAAGTAAAGTTACTTAGCCTCAAGCAGACTTGAGAAAGGAAGAAAATAAACCATTTTCAAGAAGACCTTGCCTGTGAAGTTAATGTCTAGGACTAGGTTTGCTGCAAGCTTCAGTCTTGAGACCATTTGCTTCCTTTAATTAAAACATATTTGTTATCTGCTGCAACTCCTTACCTGTAATATTATAGTACTGTTTTAAGATTTGCTTTATACTTTGTCTTAAACAGCTTTATTGCAATTTCAATATGTCATGTGGAGGAACCACAGTGGAGGAACACTTTACAGAATCCAGACCTGAAGCCATAAGTACTGATCAAAAGTTCTTGTTCTCATCAAATCCTTATTTGAACATTTTGACTTGAAAGATAATCTTTTTTAAAAAAAATTATTTTATTTACATTCAATTAATTAACATATAGTGTATTATTAGTTTCAAAGGTAGAGTTCAGTGATTCATCAATTGCATATAACACCCAGTGCTCATTACATCCACGTGCCTTCCTTAATGCCTATCTCCCAGTTACCCCATCTCCCCACCAACCTCCCCTCCAGCAACCATCAGTTTGTTTGCTATAGTTCAGAGTCTCTTATGGTTTGTCTCTTTTATATTTCCCTCCCTTCTCCTATAATCCTGTTTTGTTTCTTAAATTCCACATATGAATGAAATCATATGATAATTGTCTTTCTCTGACTTATTTTGCTTAGTATAATACCCGCTAGTTCCATACACTTTGTTGAAAATGGTAAGATTTCATTTTTTGATGGCTGAGTAGTATTCCATTGTATAATTATACCACATCTTCTTTTTTTTTATTTTTTTTTTATTTTTTCAGCATAATAGTATTCATTATTTTTGCACCACACCCAGTGCTCCATGCAATCTGTGCCCTCTACAATACCCACCACCTGGTGCCCCCAACCTCCCACCCCCCACCCCTTCAAAATTCTCAGATCGTTTTTCAGAGTCCATAGTCTCTCATGGTTCACCTCCCCTTCCAATTTCCCTCAACTCCTTTCTCCTCTCCATCTCCCCTTGTCCTCCATGCTATTTGTTATGCTCCACAAATAAGTGAAACCATATGAGTCAAGCAGAGAGAGTCAATTACCACATCTTCTTTATCCATTCATCTGTCAATGGACATCTGGGCTTTTTTCATAGTTTGGCTATTGTGGACATTGCTGCTATAAACATTGGGGTACATGTGCTCCTTTGGATCACTATGCTTGTATCCTTTGGATAAATACCTACTAGTGCAATTGCTAGGGTTATAGGGTAGCTCTATTTTTAATTTTTTGAGGAACCTCCATACAGGTTTCCAGAGTGGCTGTACCAATCTGCCTTGCCACCAGTAGTGTAGAGGGTTCATTTCCCCTTCAACTTGAAAGATAACCTAATAGGTTGATATTAGACATACCTTAAATGGTTTGCTAATTGATATTGGCATTTTACATGCTTCTGCATCTTCCTCATATCTTTCCTTTCCCTCAACTGCCATTTCTTGTGATTGTCAGTATATCTGAGAGGAGTGGCCGCTTTTCTCTCTGGTTATTTTCTGCTATGTATGTGAAATGAACTTTAAAACAACACAAATAAACTTGTCAAAAGCAAGTGCTACATAGGAGTAACTGTTCTGTGAGTAAGGAAAGGAGGTTTATGGAGTAAATGTTTTTGTGAGTAAGGAAAGGAGGTTTACAGATCAGCAAGGTGAATGAACTCCAGCACACTGTCTTCTGTTTAATATGAACCCTAAATAGGTTCAAAGCACTTTTGATTGCTTTCTGTGTCTTAACTATGTTTCAGATGGATAAAGCTTGTGGATATTTGAGTTCTGTATGGGACATATGGAATATTTCTAGTGAAGAAAGACTTCATGTGTTGAAGGAAGGATCCATTGAGTGCATTATTCAAGTGATCAGTGACTGCTCCTCAGAGTCTAAAATCATCATGGATCTGCCTGTTTTTCACAAGGGCATACTTACAGGGAACTAGTATAACAAATGTTATTTCCTATCTGATTTCTCAATATTTGGCTGCATAAACTAGCCTTTTCATCTCTATAATAAAGTTCCTATTTAAAAGAAAAAGAGGGAAATTCTTACAATGCAGAAGGTATGACTTCAGAGAAGCAGAAGATATTTATGAAGAAGCTCATTTATTTTGGCAAATCTAACTCCTAAAAAGAAGAATTATTTAACCTCTTTGAGACTGTTTCCTCATTTGTAAAATTAGAATAATGGCACTCAACTAATAGAGGTTTTCTGAGGATTAAATTTGTTATGTAAAGCAGTAAGCATGATACATAATAAATGTTTAATAAATGTTTAGTATATAGAATCCTACTTTCCTAGAATCTATTAAACATTTGTGCCCAAATTAGGTGTAACTCTTTTTAACATGCTGTGACTAAGTTAAATGATTAAATATCACTATTTAATATGAATTATTATGAATATTAAATTAAAAGGATTAATTCTCCTTTTAAAAATGGCTTTAAAAAGTATATATTAAAAATATGTAATATTTCCCCAAAAATTTAATCAATAGGGGAACATTTTAAGACACGATTTAGAGAGAGAAACATCAGGAATATGTGTTGTAAAACAATACAATCTTAAGACTTCAGATATGATTCCTGGTCCATGAATGAGACGTGATTCCTGGTGCATAAATGGCAACAGAACTCTTAAAAAGAAACAATAAATTTGAATAACTTATTTTTAAAATATCATTGTTTTTGTTTCTTTCTTTAGTTTAAAAGAAACTCTTATGAGCACTCTCTGTATACTAAGCACCGTGCTAGGGACAGAGAATACAAATACAAAATAAAGCACAACCACTGACCTCATCTTCATAGACATTATAGCACCTGCTTATAAAAACAATCTAAATGCAGTAATAGAAATAGGCACAAGTCTTTCTGGTCCACAGATAAAGTTAACCTGACTTGACTAGTGCAGAAGAGGACAAGAAGATGGGAGAGGCTTCTTGAAGGAGGTACCACCTCTGTTGAATCTGATAGGGAAGTAGACGAAGATGGCAAAGGCATTCTGCACATGACCTATGAATGTGTGCAGGGAACTGCAAGTACAGATGTGAGTCAGAGCATGTACAGGTGGAAGGCAGAGCATGAAACTGAGAGCTAGAGCTAGATACGGGATCAGACCATTAGAGCCTTGTATGCCAACTCAGGAGCTTAAGTTAACCCAAAAGATAGATGAGTATTTAAGGGTTTCATCAGCGTATCCAATCAGTTGAGTTTGTATTTCAGATAAAACAGTCTGACTTTTGCGTGCAGACCAAATTTAACAAGGATTTTGGGGATAAGATAGTGGAAGTGATACTCTGTATTGACACTGACCTCATGTGATTATAAATAAAGACAAAGACCTGGATTAGGACAGGGATAAGTTAATATCCTGCCAATATACTCTCATACGCATGTGGCCCACATGAAAAGACATACATACACTTTTAGCTATTGCAGTGCTATTTGTAAGACTGGAAACAACTCTGGTGTTTTTGTTTATATTTAATGCCCAAATTTGAATATATATGTGCTTGGTAATTGCAATGAGAATATCTGGGAGTATAGGAAGGAATCAGCAACTTTGATTTCTCCAGTTTTTTCCCAGTCATGTCATACTGAGTTCCCTCTTGCTTATCAAAAGCCATGTTGCTTTGTAAAGCAAGTTCAGTTAGATGTAGTCTGAGGAAAACGACAATACCAGGGCACCTGGGTGGCTCAGTGGGTTAAGCCTCTGCCTTCAGCTCAGGTCATGATCCCAGGGTCCTGGGATTGAGCCCCGCATCGGGCTCTCTGCTCAGCAGGGAGCCTGCTTCCACCTCTCTATCTGCCTGCCTCTCTGCCTACTTGTGATCTCTGCCTGTCAAATAAATAAATAAAATCTTAAAAAAAAAAAAAAAACAAAAAAAAACAATACCCCTTGACAGATTAGCCCCACATCATTATCTTAGTCTGTTGTCCTCTGCTGTAGATAATCATTAGAGTCATTTGATATAAATTAGGAGTAAGGCAAATATATGACAATCAACACTATTGGTAAATTTTTCTCCAGAAATTTTATCCAATATAATAAGGCAAGAAAAAATGTATAATGCATATAGATACTCGTAATTAACTGACAAGTATCTTTGTTATTTTTCTTTTTGTTAAACAGAACGGAATCAACTATAAAAACTATTAGAACTAATATGTATGTTGGATAACAAGGCAGATTATGAAGTAATAAAAAATTTTGAAGTTACCATATATTAATAATCACCTAAAAATAATGTGTAACAGTTTGATTCCTAGTAACAATCAAAATGTAAAATATTTAGGAATAAGTTAACAAAAGTGTATAGGAATTATGTGAGGAAAACTGAAATCTATTACTGTAGATGGTAAATCCAGAGTTAAATAAATTGAGTGAAATACAAAGTTTCTGAATTAGAGGATTTACTGTTTTCAGTATGCAAATTTTATCTCCAATTAATCATACATTCATGTGAACATAATGAGGATACTAATGGGGGAGATTTTAGAATGTAACACAATTATTCTCATACCTTTGGTAAGTAAAACCATGCTTGAAATTGCCAAAGCAATTTTGAAAATAAGGTGAAAATTAAGGGTCCTTGCCCTAAAACAGTAGCATTTACTAGAAAGCAATGATAATTCCATTTATTTCTTTCTTGTTGTTATTGCAGTACTGAGACAAATCAACAGAAAGACTAGAGCAGTATTTATAGGTGTGCCTCAAGAACTCCAGGCCTGTAAGCTATATAAAGGTATTAAGCAGGATGTTCATGATGTTTAATTTACTGATATACATTTTGAGTTTCTAAGAAGTTATTATATACAATCATTTTCAGGCTTATTTGATCTCAGCAATCTTTTGAAAATGCATCTTGCAAAGATAAATTTTCTCATAAGTTTGAGGCAAGTTAAAAGGAAAACAGATACGTATTTGTAGAGTCAAGTCTTGAACAGCATGGGAGTTAGGGGAGCTAATCCCCATGCTGTGAAAAATCCATGTATAGCTTTTGACTTCTCCAAAACTTAACTACTAAGAGCCTAGTATTGACCAGAAACCTTACTGATAATGTAAAGTCAACTAACACATATTTTGCATGTTATATGTATTGCATACTATAGTCTTACAATGAAGTAAGCTAGGCAAGAGAAAATATTATTAAGAAAATCCTAAGGAGGAGAAAATATACTTACAGTAGTGTAATGTATTATTGAAAAAAAAATCCATGTATAAATGGACTCTCACAGTTTAAACCCATGTTGTTCAAGGGTCAACTGTATAATACTTTACAGTTCCACAAGGGAATACCTCAATTCATTTTGGAAAGTTTAGAATCAAAAATGGAACTTGAGGTGCCTGGGTGGCTCAGTGGGTTAAAGCCTCTGCCTTCAGCTCAGGTCATGATCCCAGGGTCCTGGAATCGAGCCCCGCATCGGGCTCTCTGCTCAGCAGGGAGCCTGCTTCCACCTCTCTCTCTCTGCCTGCCTCTCAGCCTACTTGAGATCTCTGTCTGTCAAATAAATAAATAAAATCTTTAAAAAAATGGAACTTAAACAAATGGGTAAAATTTGGAAATAAGTTTCAGATATATTAATATTCAAATTTATAAACTAAAACCATAAAAGTAGTGGAACACATTAAAATGAATGCATATTGCCCATAAACATCTGAATAAAGGTTCTGCCTCTTTACCATCCTCAATTATCAAAGAAATTAAATCGATGAATAATTTTTAATTTATGAGATTGGCCAAGATTAAAAACATATATTTTGTATTATATACTCACAAAAACTAATCACAGACTGAGGTCACATTTCCTGTTTTATACTCAATGTGGCAAGTAACCACCATCTTGCTTAACTACAGGAAATCCAGTTTTTCACCAGGATTATCATCCCCTGTGCCATGATTCCCTGGACTCTCCAGGGAATGTATAAATGTTAAAGGTGGGTTCTGAAGATCACCTGCCCCCAGCCAGTAGTCACTCTGGGCCACTACTCCATATCATTTCTGGCCTTCTCCTGCTCTCCTTCACCACTTTATCCTAAGTGAGGAAATGGATTACAGTTAATTCATCTCAGACTAGATGAGAACCAACCATACTACTTAACTAGATGTATAGAAGACTGGAGAATAACAAGTGGGTATTACAATGCAGAAACATGCAAGCATTACTTAGTAGATGGGACTCTCAGAATTCAGAAGCCTGGCCTCTCTACCAGGGGTGGCCTGCTGGCAACTTTTCTCTTTAATTCTAGATGTCACCATGTCTCTAAGCTCCGGGGGTCACTACTAATAGTACTCTTGAGCATAACTCTGCTATGCAAGGCCCATTCTCTAAAGACAGGAGAACAGAACTTTTCTTGCTTTGCATAATCAAAAGGCCAATTAATTTTTTTTTCTTAGAACAAAAGAACATTCTGCTCTCAAAGGTATTTTGTGCTATACTTTAATTGTCTTTATACTTTAATATAACTTGTCTATGTTCATGTCTATATTATTTATGGAAGAAAGTATAGTATAGTGGCTGAGAATGTGGGTTTAAATCTTGGCTTTGAGTCTTCTTACCTAAGGTGACAGAATTCTTACCAAGTGACAGAATTTCTCTGAGCTTTCATTTTCTGTAACAGAATTAATAGCATCTACCTTTTGGTTGTTGTAAAGATTAAATTTAATGTACATAGAGAGAATGTCATGGTGATGGTTCAATAAATGGCAAGTAAAATAACAATGTTCTTTAAATGAGCATATACTCAAGCATTCCATTTGAGTTTGAACATGAATCATGTTTGAATATGAACTCTGATTCTAGAGGTAAAAAAGGGTATTTCAATAATTTATTCGTTTTTCAACAAATTTGCACCTTATTTTGTACTTTTTCTCTAAACACTAAATACATGCTAGATAGAGAAAAATTAGAAAACTTTCAAGACAAAAACAGAAATGGAGGCCATTTTACAAATACCACCTATATTTTTGCCCCACCAAAATAACCACAGAGAACGTTTTGGTTACCCCTTTTCCCTTTTTGTCTGTCTTTTTGCCTCTCTCTGTTGCTGTGTCAAGCTAGCAATCAGCCAGGTTGTCAGCAGAACACAGACAGCGAACCCACATTGGGACAATCTGAGGAAAGTTTCTGTAGAGATATTTACAAAGATATGGGTTGGACGTAGGGAAAACAGAAATGACAGTACAGAGAGCAGGAACCTGTTAGTACCTAGAAGCCTAAGGTGGTAATGGGAGCAAGAGGTTCCTGGGACCTGGAAGTGGAGAAACTGTGAAGATGGCTGCCTGGTCTTTTGGTGGACAGATACAACAGACTCAGAATGGCTTTGCAGGGATGAACCTCGGGGAATAAACTCTTGTACCTCCTGGGCCTCCCACTACTGTCAACCAGCTATTGGTGCTCCTCCTGGACCAACCTGGCTAGAAGCCAAGCTATCACTGTCCATAAGGTGGGGCCTCCTGGATGGAAGCAGAGATGAAGGGTGACTTTAAAATTTATTGAGAAAATAAGGACACTTTAAGAAGTGATTTAAAGTGAGAAAGAATGAATTACTCACAACGCCCAAATCCCAGGACAATAAGCATTACCTGTGAAGTAAGGTAAAAAATAAATCCGGAGGAGAAATGGAAGATACGATATGTTTTCTCTCTCTCTCTCTCGACGCCCCCCTTCTCACATGTGTACACACTCTCTGTAATTTTATCCTAGTACACACATTTTATATCCTCTTAAATTTAGGTGTTCATTATGAATCACTTTCTGTATATGATTTTCTAAAATATAATTTTAATCATATTATACTCTGTATCATGATTATACCAAAACTGATCTCATCTTTGGATGATTAAGCAATTTCTGATTTTTCCATTATAATGCTGTGATGAACATCACTGAACATAAATGATTGTGTGTCTCTAATTGCTTAATAAATATTACTTGAGCAACTAGTACTATGGGCTACCCACTGAAGATGTAAAGATGAGTACAACCTAGATTCTGTAGGTCATAGTCTAGTGGTGGAGACAACTTCCAACAGTAAGCCTCACCAGAGAAAATACAGGACTTCATACACTAAGCAAAGCTGCATCCCATGTGTGGTGGAGAGGAAGAAGAGGGTCATGATGCCAGGCCACAGCCTTGGCCTTTGCCTCTACTAGCATTTGTTGTCTTTCCTAGGCTCCTGTGGCTCTGGATTCTATTCTATGGGCATCATTCTTTCTGTCCAAAGCTCCTTCATTCCATCCAGCAGTCACCAGGCTACAGTGGGAGGTGGAGGTATCTTCCTTTTTTCCAGTTCCCTTCACTCAGCAGGAAGCTGAGTGGACAGGCTTGACTACCCTGGTCCCTTTTGGCTATGCTGGTCCCTTCTGGCTCTGTGCTAAGGAAAAGGGTGTTTCTTTTAAGCAGGTAGTGTTTGAAATCAGAAACCCAGGACAAAATAGTGCCTTAGAAAGCTCTGTTGCTTGAAGCTAGCTGTGCCAAAGAGTCTGGGAGTGAATTACAGATTGGTAGATTAGGGGCTGGAGAGGTAAGCTGGACAATTGAGGAAGAGCATGTAGAAAAGGGGGAATAATCATTATCTTAACAAATTTGAGAGACATTGGGTTGGACTTATTGTCAGGATGTCTGTGTATGTGTGGGCTGAATTCAACTTGCAGAGTCCTAGATGGAGGCCTGGTGCCCAACTCTATACATCCAAGTGAGCTACCTATCAATAAAATCTTTATTAGCCTGAGGAGATTTGCTTTCATTTCTTGCCTCCCTCCCTGATCTCATTGCATTATTTCTTGCCTTTGCACTCTCATTTCCCTCTGATTTTCCTCTAACATGCTGCCCATTCCAACTTCCCAACTTCCCAATCTGGTTACCTGCTCTGTGTTCTGCCTAGAGTGCTTTTCCTCCAGATCTTTGCACAGCTGGATCCTTACCTTGTAAGTCCAGCTCAAATCCTATTTCTTAGAGTGGTCTTTCCCTATTTCTCAATTCAGTTTAGCCTCCCCTAGACACTCTATCCTAGTACCTTGTGTTATTTTCCAAGTAGAACTTTCACCTACTAAAATTGCCTTGCTTATCTGATGATGTATTTATCAGGCATCTTCCCTAACGTGTATCTCAGCCCCACTGGGGCTCACCTGTTTGCTGTTGCTCTATCTCTCATGCATGGAAAGGCTCCTGGTGCATACATCATGTTCAGTATCCACCTCTGGATGGAAGAATATGTGGTAAGTTTTGTTTCCACTCTTAGAAATATGTAGGTTTTCTAGGGAAGGATTTCTTTAATTAGGTAAGCATTTCTTTTAATGATACAAACATAACACAAATTTCCTTTATATGGTTCAGTTCATTCCCATGGGAAGAAAATGGTCCTATTTTTTTCTTAAGATTTTTATTTATTTATTTGACAGACAGAGACCACAAGTAGGCAGAGAGGCAGGCAGAGATAGGAAGGGAAGCAGGCTCCCTGCCAAGCAGAGAGTCTGATGCGGGGCTTGATCCCATGACCCTGGGATCATGACCTGAGTGGAAGGCAGAGGCTTTAACCCACTGAGCCACCCATGTGTCCCCAGTACTATTTTTTTTTAAGGATATTGATTTATTATCTTTCCGTAGGTAAAACAGTGACACTAACTCAGAAACCAGGATGACTTCTCCCAGACACATTTTTTGCCTTGGAATTGTATCTTGGGTTAATCCAGTATGGGTATAATTTCAAATACCAGTTTTCTAATTTATAAGGAAATTTTTAATTTTAAATATTTAGGCATCTCCCCCCCCACACCCCCGTTCTTCCTATTTCATAGCAAGTGGATCAAGACAAGTGAAAGATGATTAAAAAACATCTCTAGTTGATGGTTGCCTGGGTGGCTCAGTCAGTGGAGTGGCAGACTCTTGATTTCCACTCAGGTCATGATCTCAGGTTCTTGAGATTAAGACCTGTGTCAGGCTACATGGTCAGAGAGGAGACAACTTAAGGTTCTCTCTATCCCTCTCCGTCTGCCCCTCCCCCTGCTTGCACTTGCACTCTCTTTTTCAAATAAATATATATGTTTTTAAATCCTGAGTTGAGTTTACATGGTTAATTTTTCTTAGTCCAAAAATAATGCAAAATGTTATTCTGTAAGCAGAAGTCACTCAGAGATCATTTATATAACAATTCTATACAGATGTTTATACTACAGATTGGTAAGTATTGAACAGCATTTATCTAATTAGCAAATATAAAAATTAGAGAATTCTAATAAAAATATAACGCCTAGAGCAGTTTTACAACATGAAACGAAATGGACTTTTCCCCCTTGCCCCCTTGTCTTATTTCAGCTAGAGTTTGTTTATTTAGAGAACAATGAGTTGTATCCTCTCCTTAACTTGTTAACTAATTGAATCCCAGAAAACCATAAAACAACATTATAAATATGGGATGAATACTTTTAGCCTGGCACAATTATATGTAAGGGTATCTTGAGTTTTGGAAGGACAGGTGCTTTTGATGGTTTTATAAAGGGAGTTGGGATGTTCTGCTCTAAGTGCACTCATAATCGATCTCACCATGGGTCTTTGTATCATTCTCTAATGCCACTGCACATCTGGACTGTGGTGATGAAAACTGGTGACATATCTTGGACTATTTCCTATCTTTCCCCTTTATATACCTTTTCATTTTTTTAAGAACCACGCAGATGTACCTGTAAAATCTTTACTGTAACGATAGAGTCGAGAGCTTGGGAGAACCCACCTGGAAAATCCTCTTATTTTTAATATCTTTCCTACCCTCTTTATAGAAAGCTTATAGGTTAGGGAGAACTTAAGTGAAAGTAATAGGGAACTGTAAAAATGGAGAAAGTAGGGCAGCAACAAATCATAATAAAAATACCAAGTGGGAAGAAAGAAGGAGTCAAAAATGTCCATTCAGAAGAAATAATGGTCTATCTTTAAAAATAACTTCATGGTGAGATTTATTTATCTTCGGGATTTGGAGCTTTTGCCTTGGTAATCACAGGAGAGACTTTTTGTTCTTAAAAGCAGGGACACAAGAAAGAACCTATAGAGAATTTACTGGTGTTCATTATCTATAGAATAAGATAAGCTGAGATTTCATGGCATTCTTCCTTCTTTTTTCTCCTTAGTTGTAGAAAAGCGTAAGTTGTTTTCTTATGAATCTGAACTATAGAAAATTTGAAATACCTCCTATTTAAATTTAGGAAAGTACTTAAGAAGAATCTAAGGAAAGATAGAACTTAAACCTTGGTCTTCTGGAAAGGGTTTTAATCCATTCATTCATTTCTTCCTTAATATAGTTAAGAACACCAGCTTTGGCATCAGAATGTCTGGGGGTGAATTTTTATCACTTCTGAGCTCATGCCAAGAAGTTACCCAGTCTCTCTGACCTGTTTCCTTATCTGTAAAAGGGAGATCATAAAATCCTCCTCAAAGATTGCTGTGAAGATTCAAATAGCTATACTTTGCTTAGAAAAAGATTTTGAAATTAGAAAACATTTAATAAATGCTAGATGATAAATGTCAGGTGATATTATAGTATATTTTTTATTTAGTTAATATTTATATTTAATATTATTTAGTTTTTAAAATCAGAGTTAATTATTATCATTACTTTCTCCTATTTGTTAAATTTTCTTTTTTGGTCAGGCTCTCTGACAGAAGATGGGAATAAAAGATGCATATGAGAAGATTTCCAGTTTCATCAGATTATCATGGGGGCAGTGATCTCAAACAAAGGAAGGGCCATTGGTCTGTAAAAATGATTTCAAGACAGATTAGAGGGGCCTAAGAACCTTCTCCCTGACCAAGACAGAGGCAGCAGCTGATGGGCCTCAGGACATCATGGAAAATTAGGGACCCTTTAGAGCTCAAGTAATATTTTATCACAATATTCTTTCATTTCTTGACTTTCTTCAGAAAACCCCTAACATATTTTTCACCAGGAATGCATGCACACACATACCCCTATCTATAGCAATGAAACAGGAATTGAGACTAAAAAATTTGACAGAGGTATTTTCAAGTTCATAAGGAAGGGTTTTTTCTGAATCTTCTACAGAACATCATCTAACACCTTTCCTAGCCTGTGCATGATCTCATGGCATGTTGTTGTAATTCCCCTACCAGGTTGTGATTTCTCTAAAGGCAAGAAAGGAGCAGTAATATCTTTCAAACACTGGCATCTAGCACAGGGTCCCCCGCTCAGTGAATGGTTAATAAAAATTTTGGTTTTCAATTGTACCCTAACAGAACTATATACTAAAATATATAGGCAGATCCATACATATATTTCTGTGAAAGAAGCAGGGTTAAATTTAGGAAATATTTTGCCTTCTTTGTTGCCAGAACCAAACCCAAAAGACCCTTTGGTAACTAATGATTTTAACTTTTTTTTTTTTTTTTTTTTTTTTAATTCTCCAGCTGCCATTTGACTATATGCAATGAGAGAGTAACAGATTGAAGTCAGGACTGGGCCAGTATGTGAAAGGAAAAGGAAGGGTCTCAATGCCATGTGAAAAAAAAAAAATAAAAGGAAGAGGAAGGGAGTAAGAGAGGAGGAGCTATCATGTAAGGAGCTGTGTCTATGTCACCAGTTGCCTCTCACTGAGAGAAGAGTTTGCAATGCACAGGATTTTTATAGTTTCAGTCTGTGTGTGACACTGGCCTTCTAGTGAAGTATTAATTCCTGGAACTGATTAATGTTACATTTTATATATTTACATCCATATATACTACAGTTGTAATCATAGAATATGTCCTGAATAACTTCACGGTGGTCTTACCTGCCCTTGAGCTTCAACCTTTCAAGGGATTTTTAGATATCCCAGGACAATACTTTTGTTTAAACAAAATTTAATTTTCTTTCAAACTGCAATACAAAAGATAGAGATATAAAATAAACACTGAAACCTTTTATAACCCACACTGGGGATGAAGATGATGGAAGGCCCTCAGTGGGGTACTTAAGTCTGGAGGAAGAAAACCAGCTTCTTCTCAACTGTATGTGAGTTTTAGATATCATCTGTCAATGCTATGGGCTTCAACACACTTGCCAATGCAGCCAAAACCACATTAGATCTCATAGGCAGAAATATCTGGTTAAAAATATCTAGACATTGGGAATCAGTGTTCTCTTTGACCCTGTCTAATATGAAGACTACAATATGGTGTTTGGAAGTTCCCTCAAATCTAATGGTCTAATCTCTTCATCTTCACTTCCTTAATTCAGATTACTGCTATTTCTTGCCTCCTTCAGGACTGGAATTCCAAATTAGTCTCCTCCTTGAGCCCTAGATGATTTGCTATCCTTTTATATTCTGCCCCAGCAAATTGCCCAGCCACACACTACTTTCAGTTCCCTTGATCTCTCCCAGGGACTGTGTGCTTGCTCTCCTCTCTGCCTGAAAACTCCTTCACCCATCTTTTTCTTCTCCATCTTACACACATCATCACTGTAGACCTCCCTTCACTTTAATATGAAATCATCAAATTCTCCTGGAAGCTGACCCCAAACACTCTCTCAATCTATGTCTGGGCTTGGTGCTCTTCCTAGGTATTTCCATGGCACCATGAACCATCTTTAACCTTATATCCGCATTTCCTGTCTACTCACCAGATAATAAATTCACAAGGCAGTGAAGTGTGGGGTCTTACTAACTAATACATCCCAAGTCCAGTAAGTTATCAGTAATTATCCCATGATTGAATAAATAAATGGGGGAACAGGTGACTGTGTCAAGGTTCAAGAATGTATTTTGTTATAATTATCTTTTGCAACTTTTATGTTCATGGATAAAAATGCACATAGCTGCTAATGACATTTCTTTTTATATATAACTTTCAAATGGAGACTAAGAAGAAAAAGCCTTATATGAAAGTGTTGCCAAAAGAGTTTATAAATCATTTTCTACAGTTATAAGTGAAAGATGAATTCAAAGTATTCTGTAAATAGGGTAATACTATATTCCATTCATATCAATTGTCCTAGAACACTTCTTAACAACACCCTCTCTTATTTTTGAAAAGTTTCCTGAGTTTTACAATAAATTATATGGTCATTCTATTTCTGAATACTTTGGGAACAAAGAGGAGAGGAAGAAGAATTACACATACAAACACAAAGAACTTTTGGAGGCTTTTCTGTATTTTTAAAACTAGAACATGCAAAGAAAGTCAATGATGCACCCCAATCCTAGTTTGTCAGTGACAAAATATAAATTTGCTCAGAGCTTTGCACAATCATGACTGGTAATAAAAGGAAAGGAAGTGATTTTATTAGAACTTCTGAAGAAGTTACCCTTAGTTTTTATCAGTTATTCAATGATAAACATTTATGAATTCTTTATACTAGGGGAAGTAAGATTATTTTTAATTAACAGTAAAGACTAATGTTTCCCAGAGTTCTTTTCAAGAGCCTCAAAAAGTGAGTCTTGTTATCTTAGATTGTGTTTTGTTTCTCATCTTTTCTTTTGATTGCAGCTGATTGTTAATTAGAAAAAAATAAATTCATACAATACATGAATGTATAATAAATAACTAAGTGGCTTTTGGGGAATATCCTTGATGGTATACATATTAAATTCTGAGAATACCACATTCCTTCAACAAAATTGTTTGAATTCAGTCGATTGCAGAAATGCAGGAGGATTAATTAATTAATTTTTAAAGATTTTATTTATTTATTTGACAGATAGAGATCACAAATAGGCAGAGAGGCAGGCAGAGAGCGAGGGGGTGGAAGCAGGCTCCCCGCTGAGCAGAGAGCCTGATGCTCTATCCCAGGACCCTGGGATCATGACCTGAGCCAAAGGCGGAGGCTTTAACCCACTGAGCCACCCAGGTGCCCTAGGAGGATTAATTTAAATCAAGAACTGAAATAATGACTTTTGGAAACATGAAAGGTTTTGTTTCTATAAGGTCTATTAACCCTTTGCAATGTGTTTAGTTCTTGTATCTTTGATGAAAATTTATTTCATTTGAAGAGAGCATCTGTCTTTATAACATGGCTAAAAAGTACTGTGAATTAGAGGCTTTTTTCATAGTGGAAGTCAAGTATATGATGCATAGTTCAAGTTGAGTAAGATTACCCCACAGGGAAGTAAAGACTATGTTTTATATATGTTAACCATGAAATTACCATCCAGATCTTGATATATATGGCTATGAATGCCACATGGCCCTCTTTTCCTAAGACCAACAGTGTGGCCCTCCCATTTCTCCCTCTTACACTGCCCCTTCTTAACCAACAGTTGAGCCGCAGTATAAACCATCTTCTCTACAAGCTGTCAGTTGTTTTCTCTGCTAGGATGGCTAATGTTCTACTGTCCTCCATGTTGCCCTAAATTTGAAGAGGAACACATGTCACTATGATTTTATGCATTAACTTCTCTGAATTGTGATCTACATACATTAGCTATCGCCTTTCTCAGATTTTCATGGTTTTGTAAGTAGAACCTATTTCACCCAGCTCTTGGTCAGGTCAGAATCAGTGTCAATGGTTTATTACTATCAGGCTATTATTCCTCTCTAAGCCTGGTACTTGTCAAGCTGGGGTGAATCTCAGTTGCCCATGAATTCACCTGCTTTGATCATCCCCAAATCTCGTGGTATTTGTCCAGACTTGGACTCTTCCTATGTTTTCTGGTTAGCGTTATTTCCTTGACTGGGATTTGAACTCAAACAATAGTTTGCCAGGCCAAAGCTCTGATATTCTGTCTAATTCATGCCACTTTCTCCCCAGAGACCCTTAAAATCCTGATCCTTCGTTGGCATCCTGCCCTATATAACAAGCATCAGTCACCATGATATGATATTGAGCAGTGCCCCTACTTTGGAACGTCTGTTCCCATACTCCACTCACAGTTGCTAATCTTTTGACTAATACGTTTGGTTGATCTCAATCAAACTTGGTTTTGTCGTGCTCATGAGACCCGTTGCTGAGGCTCAGTTTTACACCCAGATCAGCTTTATTAAGATAGCCCTACTTCCTCCTTCCCTTCTGGCTCACTGTTAATGTCCCAGAATATCCTTCTTCAAGGCCCCAGATGGGTTCAGACTCCAATAAAACCATAGCTCAGGTTCAGTTCAACACATTCATTGATCACTTCCTAGTTTGAGCACACCGAGAAGAGGGATGTGGGGATGATGAGATGGCATAGTCTCAGCCCTCCAAGAATTTATGGCATGTGTGCAAGACAGACACCTTAAGAGGTAATTTTAATGTACTGCAAATTAAAAAGAGATTTACCTACCAATTTGGCAACTGCAGTATAAGCACCTGAGTAATGCTTATTAAATTGCAATCTCTCACATGGACAGGCTTTGTTCCCTAAACATCACTCCCAATAGCCTCTCTACATCATATCCTTTTCCTAATTAATATTCCCTATGGTATTTCTTTAATTGGCAGAAAACTGCACTTTAATTTCTGCATCTTGCCACAATGATATCTAACAACATAATTTCTTTGAGAGGGAAAATGTCCTCTTTCTTTCATAAAATTTTTCAATTTTAATTAGTGGAAAAATTACCAAATAAGTACTGTTAGTGAGGAATGTTCTGTTAGATGACATAAGATTCATTTTTTTTTATCAGCAAGGAAAGTTTAAGTTAGGTGACACTCACTATTATTAACTTTATCAAGTGCCCACAGAGTACTAGAATGTCTCAGAACAAATGCAAAGGCAGTGTTCCTTCCTGTCATATTTACAATGAGATAAGAAGTATATGTAATGATTCACAAATTTAGATCTTTAGTTCTTTTCTCCCTTTATCATAATTGCATTTCATAGACTGATTTTATTCATACCCTACAATCATTCATGATATCCATCTCTTAGCATTATATCTTCCTCAAGGAAGGTTGTATTCCCTAGTGCCAAATATGAGCAAGAAATAGTTGTATAATTTATATTACTGAGAATTGGTATTTTATTACATTTCCACAGTGCTTTAGTTTATTATCTTTTTTAAGCAACATTTCTACATACTCATGTAGCTCTTATATATGCTAGGCACTATTCTAAGAGCTTTGCAACTTGTTTAATCCTCACAGCAAGCCCATGAGGGAGGCATACCCAGTTTATAAGGCAGGAAAGCAAGGCACTGAGGTAAGTTGTATGGAGAGTGGTGGAGCCCTTTCCAGCTGGTGGTGCTGTGGAGTCCACATTCTCAACCACAACAGGAAGCTGTCTCTTAAAAGTAGCTTTAGACACTTCAGGGCTCATTAGCACATCTAAGAAAAGGTTGTATAAGGGACGCTTACCCCATTTCCTGCAGTGCATGATCATGTCCTTTCGTTATATTATTTGTACTGCTGCAAAGAAGAACAAAGACTTCCCTGATCTCATAGAGATGTTGAGAATGGCTTTGATTCCTGTTTTCCAGTGCCTGGATTGAATTCATTATAGGATTTATCTGCTCTTCCTGCCTTGGCTCCATTGGGTACTACTGTGTTGGAATTTCTATTCATTATAACCAAAGTTGTTGAGTTGGGGGCAGCTAAAGCTTTACAGTAGTCGTTTTGGTACTTGTTGGCAGAGCCAAGTTGTAGACAAGCTTACTCATCATTTTTTACCATTACCACTTTCATCCTCACTATTCGCCTTTCCCAAGTTTATCTGTAACAATAAAACCATTTCTGGCGGGGGGGGTGGTGGTCTTTAATTTTACTAGTAAATGTTTCAGTAAAGTTTTGTTGATAAGTCATTGGGTATAACTCAAAAGATAACTTCAGGGGGGTTTAAGAAAGGCAAAGAAAGGTTTTGCTGCAGAGGGGCAAAAATGAACTTGGGTAAAGTAACATTTCTTTGTGGGACTGGCCTTGACTTAGCTTTTGAAACAGGCGATTCTCCAAAGTAGGACATAACAAAGTTAAGGATTGGAATAACTTGCACATGCTAACAACTCATCTTTTTTTTCTCCTTTTAGTTGTGTGATTAATCCAGGGATGGCTTTATAATTGTATGAGCAAGTTCACAGATGGAAAATATGAATTACCTAATAATCAGTGTGGTCATTACTGAATAGTTTCTAACTTGGTTATTCTGGAAGCTCTATGGACAATCAATCAGTTCCCAGATAGACATCTTACTTTCTCTGAAAATGAAATCAGGAAATGTAAGGTCTTCCCCAGTTGAGGACAAGATACGGCCCTCTTGATTCTCTGACATCATAATTAAAGTTTCAATTCAGGAAAATCTCTTTTCTTAGCATTATCATAGTAATGTGGGAAATAGAAGAAAAATTATTAAATTTCCTTACCTACTGGCAAGCCCTTAAAACAGGCAGAGTGACTCTCCTCTAGGGACTCAACTACCCTCACCTTGAGGCTTTGCTAAGGGCAAAGGACAGTCCTAGCCTGACTGACCCCTATCCCCAACCAGGATCCTGTAAATCCACTTTAACAATTCCTTTGGAAACTTTATCTCTAAACCTCCAAGGTAGTGTCGACAATCATTCCCAAGCATATGGTCCACTGATATACATCTAAAGGGTCTCATGAGAAGGCTTTATTACTGGTAATAAATAACCTTTTCCCCCAGACAATAGCTAGCCCCTCAAGGTCCTAGAAACCTTGCTTCCAAAATTCCTTAGAGACTTATGCCATCCCTAATCCCCTCCCCAACTTATAAGTATATAATAGACCACTCCTTACATCCCCGGGGCAGCAGCTTTTCCTGCTTTAATAAACCACCCATGCTTTAATAAACCACCATTTTGCACCAAAGATGTCTCAAGAATTCTTTCTTGGTCGTTGGCTCCAGACCTCACCCCACCGAACCTCACCTATGTTCTAGAACTTCATCAGTAGCATCAAGGAAATCTTTAAAAACTAATACTTCTGCGTATGGAGATAAAAGCATAACCTCTTTGAGTAATCATTATGTACTATTGTAGAATAACATCCCTTGGAAAGGGTTTTAGAGACAAACAGGAGTAAATGTCTTCATTTTTGAAACTGAAGAAATTGGAAAACTGAGACACAGAATTTCAATGTTCTTTAGTATTATTTTTAAAACATTCTTTACCTTTAAAAAAGACAATGCATTAGATCATCAGTGTCAATAAACTATTTTCAGGTGTCTAGGAAACAAATGAGGTAACTTTTGTAGGGATTTAAGGACTATGCTAACAGGGATATAGATTTGAAGGCCAATATGCATGTGAATATATGTTTCTTTAAGCTTTATGTTCTCACATAATACACTGAAAGCACAATTCCATTTTCTTTTAAAAAGTATAATAGGCTAAGATAAGGGAACCAAGGCAAATGTCTAGGGGTGAAGATTATTTTGCAATGTAGGAAAATATTTGGTAGACTGTAGTTTTCTATAATGTCCCATGTTACTAAGGGGCTATCAGATTGATTTGCTTTTGTCCATAGCTAATGTTAATCGACATTTTAACAGGATGCTCTCTTTGTGAAATTATCTTATGGCACTACTTTCAACATCAGCGTCTATCACAAAATACGTTTCAACTGTTTTGCAAACAAACTTTCTTCCAATTAATAATTAAACAGAGGAACAGCTTGTGGTATATGCTTGGAACTAACTTTACTATATATAGTTGGAAATGACAAGCACACATGAAGATGTGACTGAAGCCGGGTAACATTTAAATATTCAGTTTTTCCTCTGTTACCTTGACTAGAGTAAAGTTAGTTCCCATGGTAAAAACTAAGTGGTCTGCCGGCATATGGTATAACCTCCATTTGAGTGCTAAAAGCTGGATACTGTTTTTGTGAAACAGATGTTGTTGAGTGCAGCAATGCACAACTGACTCTAGCTAACAGCTGGGAATCCTTCGTGACCCATATAGCGAGAAATAAACATGGTCCTATGCTTGGCAAAAGTGTAAGAAAGCAAATTTCCATTTGTTAAGCGCTTATCAAAATGAAGAATAAATGTTTTTAGCCATAAACTGATTTTATTCACCAGAGTAATCTTTCCAGCAGCTTATGTGATGGCCTCATAATATTACAGGCACCCTTTGCCAGATGAAGGCTGCAGTTGCACTGACATATAGTACAGATGGAAAATAAACATCTGCCTCAATCAGAAGAGAAGACCAAGGACAAGGTTGACGAATATTATCTGGCATGACTATCTTTGCAGGGAAGCATATAAATGCTACAGGACCAAAACCACGGGCATCGTCTGGTGTTGTCCTTATGTGGTTACTGACCATGAAGAGAGATGATTAGTATGCGCTCTCCAAGGAGGACTGGTGCAGATGCTCGGGATGATATGATTCCAACTCTCTAGGATCTGCCTTGCTGTAGCCGCACCATGTGAGTCACAGAGCCATCCCATTTTATTTTAATTTTTTCATGGTTCGGCTGCATTTATTGTCTGCAAAGTTTCTCTTCTTGTTGTTGAATGCCATGAATAAAGGGAGGAGGGGGGAAAAGAAGAGGAACTCATTTGGAAAAGATGAAAAACATCTTTTTTCTGTAGTCGTGGGAAAATGTCAACAGATCCTCCTAATCCAAGTCCACATCAAATACTTTTCTTCAGATGAGGACTAAACCCCAACATTTTGATTGTGTAACACTATATTTTGTTACATGGTCCAACTTCACCTTTGGCAGAATCCAAGTGGGATAACATATGTTCTGTGAGAAAGGCTCTCTCTCTCTCTCTCTCTCACACACACACACACACACACACATACACACACACACATATCCTGCACTCCTAGCACTGAGTTCCTTTTGTCCTTATTGCAACCAAATGATTCATGTGGCACAAATAATATGACAGATGTAGCTTTAAAAATTCAGTTTTACTGCGAGTGTCTTTTTGACTGAACCTTCTTTCATTTTCTGGTATCTCTTGCGACCATATGGAGTTTAGATGGCAATGAATTCCCTTCTACTAACTCAAATCCTTTTCTGCACCTGGCTACAATTTTGGATAAGGAGGTGAAGAAAAGGGAAAAAGTGTCAGGCTTAATATACACGATTATGAGTAAAGAATACTTTTACCTTTTTGTGAAAAGACAATTTCATTGCTATGGTTTTGTTAAAGTTCTATTTTTTAAATGATGTGGTGGAGATTCTATTTATGGATTTTTAATTTTTTTCTTTCCCTTGAATAATAAAGCAAAAGTCTTGCTTAGACTCTGATAATCTGATTAAAGCAGATTAAAGCAAATCTTAACTCTCTTTACTTCAGATTCTAAGAGTTGAAATCTCAGACTTTACTACTAAAAATAGCAAACATTTATTGAGTGTTTACTATATACCAAAAGTTGCACTTAGTTGTATGTGTACTAACACATTTAATCCTCACAAAAATCCCGAGTTAGACATTGTTATTATTATCCCCATTTTGTAGAAGAGGAAATTGAGGCACAGAGAGGTTAAGCAATTTGCCTGAAGTTACACAGCTCACAGTAGTAGAACAGCACTTGAACTGAAGGTTCTGGTACAACAGTCCATGCTCTTGACCATGATGCTGTGAGTAGTCTAATACATTAAAGCTCACTGTACCGAATATCAAAGTGTTGACTTCATTAATATGAACTCTATTTGATATGATATTTTAAAAGATGCCTCATTTAATTATTATTACTAAGTTAGATTTACTCATATCCATAAGCAATTTGTGATTATTATAAAGTCAAATAATACAGAAATGTGTAATCCTCTCATCTCCTTTCAAATCAACCCTCTTGTGGTGACAAATGTAGTTAGGTGTATATTTCATGCCTTTTTTCTGTGCTAATAATTTCTCACTCTCCCTTTTTTATTTCTTTTGTTCTTTCTTTTTTAACTCCCCAAAGGGATCATACTGTATATATTACTCTGCAATTTAAAAGCGCAATATTCCATAGTGTGTATATGTATAATATGTGTGTATATATACAAACACATTATATATAGTATGCATCCCCTAATGGTCAGTTAGTCCTTTATTTTTAATAATTAATTTGGTGGTTTTCCCTAATCCAAACAATGATGTAATAGACATGCTTATACTTATGTCTCTGTGTGTTGTCAGTTAACATATGTATCAAAGATTCCAAGAACAGGTAATTATAGTCAAGAGGTGTATACACCTTTTTATTTGGTAAATTAAAAAAAAATTTTTAAGCACAAAAAAATTTGGCCTGTAGGTATACACTTATTGCAATGAACTACACAGTTAACTGTTTTTTTTTTCAGTCCGCTTTATTAAGCTATAATTTACATACAGTAAAATTCACTTGTTCAAGTATACAGTTCTATGAGCTTTGATGTGTGCCTATGTTGTTCAATTACCATCACAATCAAGGTTGTTCCATCAACCCAAAACTTCCTTCATGGCCCTTTGAGCTCATCCCCCTTCCCACCTCCAGGTATCTGTCCTTATAGTTTTGCCATTTTCAGAACATCATATAAATGGAGTCTAACATTCTGTGGCTTTTGGATTTAGCATAATGCATTTGAAATTGATTCATGTTGTTGCTCATATTAATAGTATTCTCCTTTTTATTGCTGTGTAATAAATAATTGTGTAGTTGTACCACAATTTGTTTATTCACCACCAAAGGGCATTTGGGTTGTTCTCAGATTTACTGTTTATGAATAAAGCTGCTATATTTGCTTAAAGGGTTTTGCATATGAGCTTTAGTGTTCATTTCTCTTGGGAAAACACTCTTGGGAGTCTCTTGGGAAGAATGGAATTTCTTGATCATATGGTAGATGTATGTTTAAATATATGAGAAAGTGTCACACTGTATTCCAAAGTGGCCATACCGTTTTACATTCCAAATAGAACGGAGTGAGTTTTAGTGCTGTATATTCTTACAGGTACTTGGTATGGTCAGCTCTTGTTACTTATATTTAAAGTTTTAATCATCCTAATGGGTGCATAGTGGGATCTCACTGTGATTTTAACATGCATTTTCTTAACAACTAATAATGTTAACCATATTTTCATGTGGTATTTCTGCCATTTGTCTCTCTTTGGTAATATATCTGTTTAAATCTTTTGTCATTTTTTAATTAGATTGTTTTCTTGTTTTTGTTGATCGAGGCTTTTTATACATTCTGATGCCAAATCTTTAATTAGATAATGTGTAAATACATTCTTCTTTTCTGTGACTTATCTTTCTGTTCTTTCAAAGATCTGAAGTTGTTAGTTTCAATGAAATCAGATATGTCGGGACGCCTGGGTGGCTCAGTTTGTTAAGCAGCTGCCTTCGGCTCAGGTCGTGATCCCAGCATCCTGGGATCGAGTCCCACATCGGGCTCCTTGCTGGGCAGGGAACCTGCTTCTCCCTCTGCCTCTGCCTGCCTCTCTGTCTGCCTGTGCTCGCTCGCTCTCTCTCCCTCTGTCCCTGACAAATAAATAAATAAAATCTTTAAAAAAAAAAAAAGAAATCAGATATGTCAATTGTTCTTTTTTGGATTATGATTTTAGTGATTTATCTAAGAAATATTTGCCTAAACCAATGGTTTTCTTCTATGTCTTTTCTAAAATGTTTATAATTTTAGATTTAGTTTAGTTTAGATGTAGTTTGGATTAGATCTAAATTTTATATTTAAATCTTGTAACCCATTATGAGTTAATTTTTTTTTTATGGCGAAGGTATGCTTTTTATGTATCTGTTGAAATAAATAGGCTGTGGCATGGTGAATTACACGGGTTTATTTTTTGAATGGTGAACCAGCCTTGCATTCCTGAGATAAATTCCACCTGATTATTATGTGTTATCCTATTTTTTAGATTCAATTCAACAACATTGTGTTGAGAATTTTTGCATCAGTACTCACAAGGGATATTGGTCTGTAGTTTTATTATTGTTGTTTTCATAATATCTTTGTCTGGGTTTAATATCAGAGTAATGCTGGCTTCATAAAATGAGCTGGGAAGTGTTCCTGCCACTCTTATTGTTTGGTAAAGTTTTAGAATATTGACTGTTTTTTCTTTAAATGTTTCATAGAATTTACCAGTGAAGTTATCTGGGCCTGAATTTTTTTGTTGGAAGGTATAAGAGTATTCAGGTTATTTATTTTTTTAAATGAACTTTAGTAATTTTGTCTTTTAGGAAATTTGTGCATTTCATCTATGTTGAAATTTTGTGTAATATTTTCTTATTGTCTTTATCATGTTCATGGGTTTATAGAGATAATATCCACATTCACTCCTCAAATTGATAATTTGTGTTTTCTCTTTTTATCTTGGTGGGTTTGGCTATATCTTTATCAATTTCATTGATCTTTTCAAAAACCAGTTTTGGTTTTATTTCTTCTTTTGTCTTTATTTTTCCTTTATTTTGATTATTTTGGGGTAATTTGCTTTTTTTCTGCTTTCTCAAGGTGGAACCTCAGATATTGAGTTGAGAACCTTCTTACCAGTTCTCACTCAGCATCTCCACATAGATACTAAGTCTTTTGCAGATAATATGAGAAGATATGGCTGGAAGACACGAATAATCATAGATTTTATAGTAAACACCCATATTCAAATTCCAAAGCTTAAATTAAATCACCAAATAGTTGTTTCTTGGTTTTTAGCCCTCTGAAGGCAAGGACCATGTCTTTGTTTCTTCAGATTCCCTATAGTGAAGACTATGATGTATTATTTTGTAAATAAATAATGAGAAATGTTTAACATATAAAAACTAAAACATAAGAGGGGAAATTTCCTTTGTTTCTTGAAAAAATTGGTTCTCCTAGTTGTGTTTGTGATGAACCAGTAAAATAGCATCTGAAAAAAATTCACTAATCCCTCTCACCATTCCTTCTTAGAGGAAGGAGGACCCTCCTCTGTTCTCTATTTTTCTCCTATCAGGCTTAGATAAGTTTTCTTCAGTCTGGAGTAGTCTTTCCTGGGTAGGACTGAGTGATGCTAAGACCTTTGTGTTCCTTCCAGCCATACCAGTCTGTAAGCAATTAAATAATGAAGAGAAAAGATCCTTCTTTCGTGTGCAGTACAAACTTTGCATGTAAACAAGGTGGAGTAATTACTTCTGAAAACTAGCAGACTCATTGTAAATGCCTTTTAGGCATCTCTTAGAATTCCACAAGTGTTAAATATTTATTATTAGTATGTTCTCTAACTTTGAGCCAAAAGAGAATTTTTTTCTTGTGCTCATCATGGTAATATGTCAGATGAAAACTCTATATATTGTTCTTTAAAGAGAAAACATTATTGGTGCTTTACAAACTAAACTCCTCATAGTTTTCTTCTTTCCCTAGGCTTTCTATGAAACAACCTACTTAATTAAAAAAAAAAACACAAAAAACAAAAAACAAAACCTAAAACAAAACCAAGCAAGCACACACATACACACACACACACGCACACAATCAGGTTTCATTGCTGTAGATCAAAGATCTAACTGTGTTCAGGGAGTCAGATCTATTAAACCGCTTTGTCTTTCGCCTTTCTTACCCAAGAATTTACTTCATTGAGATGTTCTCATAATTCTAAGATCCTTAAAAATCTTAAATTCTTAAAAACCTTAAGAAACTTATATCCTAAAAAATACTAAAAATAGAAAAATTTCATTTTTCTAACTCTTTACCTTGCTAGTCTGAGTCTTCACTAAGGTATAACATTCTGCCACTGAAGGATAATTCCATTTATCTAAGAGAATAACCTCCAATAAATTATATGTGCTTCAGGGATAGACAAGACATTCTACTTTTTTTGGTCATTAGCATGTTCATATGAATAAATTTAATCAGTTTTCCTCCTTGTGTTAATATAATTAGAAAGAGGTCTTCTTCAGGACTATGAAGCCACTGAGGCTCTTTGAGTGGAGGAAATATGGAAAGATAAGACCATGATTCAGAGTTATATCTAGGAAGACTAAGCCAGTACAGAGCTACTGTAAAGGAGCCTGGGTAGCCTGGGACCATGTGATGGCGTTTGTCATTCCAGTGGGTGAGAAATGACAGGTAAGTATGAGGATCATGAAGAAAGAGCAATTGGTGGTGACAAATTTTGCTTTTGTCATTCATAAGACCAACTCTGAAGATTAACATTTGAATTCAAGTTTTCTCATACTAGAGTGCAGATATATAATGCCAAATATTTATAAATATTCTTTACTTTGATAATTATTTTTAGTGACAAGGTTTGGATCTTAAAACTGTAATACATCACTTGAATGCATGGCAATGAGGTCCCAATTCCATAGGGGGATGAAGAATATTGTTGAGAACTTTGCAAACAAAAAAATGGCACTGTAATTTTTCAAGGGCAGAATAAGAGGATTCAAAAAAGCATTGGTAATGACTTCTTGTTCAATGGATGTACTGGGTTGATCCTGTAAACCACTCTTCCTGACATATTTTTCTCTCTAGCACCATCTAGCTTCTCTCTTTCATAGTAAGCTTCCTCTGCACTCTGTTACTTTCCACATTCCATTTGACTTCTATCATTCATTGAAGAATGTTTTTTGTTTTTGTTTTTTGCCTCCACCCCTCTCCTGAATCTGCCTCAACCAAGGAAGAACCTTCAAACTAGTAAACCAGTGGATACGAGAAACTTCCTCATTAGACTTTTCTGGTACATTGACCCTGTTGGCTAGCCAGGTGTTGGTGTTGGTAGAAGGGAGAATTCTCTCTAGTCCTAGTTGAGACTCCATCTTAGGCAGTTATGTCCCTTGAGCAGGTGTACCTGGGTCTTAGGGTGTGGGCCTTCTCAGGATCCTGCTCCTCCTCCAGTGATGGTTCTCTAATGATTTAAACTCACAATATTTTCCTGCCTTTCCCTCAGTGTAGAAGTGTTTTATTTTCTGTTCCCTTCTTCTAGCTTTCATGAGTATTCACATGTGTCCTGTTAGTAATATGTTCTTTCATCAGTGGCTTAAGGATTTTTTTGTTTCATTTTTGTTTTTATTTTGTTGTTGTTGTTTTTCTGTATGGGAGAAAAGATAGAAGGACCAGAGCAGTTTTGTGACTTCTCCAAAAACAATAGTTTCTGTTCTCTTCTAGACCTCTACACAAGAGGCTTTCTCTGGTTTCTTTCCCTGTTCCTAATCCGTTAAGTATGTGGTAGTGTCTGTGGGGAAAGAACCTGCCAATGAGTTAAGCCTTTCCCTGTGTTTGTGGCTCCCATGGGTTCCATACTTTCATGCTAGCCTACACTCAGCATTTAGCACTTTGTTAAAAAATTTACCTAATTTTTATTTCCTTGTATAATGTATATCATACATATGTATGTATATATATACATATATACATATATAGATAGATCTATATATAGAGAGATATCTATATATCTATATCTATATCTATATCTATATATCTTCTATAATATATAATCCCCTGTGTGTTTTCTAGATAAGCAAGTCTCACCCCATCTTTTTCTGGAGGTAATTTTCTCCCTAGACTTAAGGCTAATTCATTGTCCTGTGACCTCAGCTCTCTAGTATGTTTTGTAGATTATTGATCTTTTTCTTTTTGTAAGGATGAGAAAACACTCTTTTTGGCTTTCTACATCCAAGGTGGAAGCCAGAAGTCTTGCCTTCATTTCTGAAGGACATTTTTGATGGGTATAGAGATCTAAGTTGACAGGTTTTCAGTCCCTATTTTAAAGATGTTGATACATTGTCTTGAGGTCTGTGTGGTTTATTATGTAAATTCTGCTGCCATTCTTTTGTTCCTTTGTAAGTTTGTATTTAAGATTTTCTCTTTATCGCTTATGTTCTACAATTTGATTATAGGATGTTTTTGTGTAGCTTTCTTCATCTTTACTTTGCTTGGACTTTGTTAAGTTTCTTGTATCTGTGAGTTAATTTTCATCAAAATTTGAAAATTATCTACCATTATTTCTAGGCTTTTTTTTCTGCCTTTCCTTCTCTTTGCCTTTTGGAATTCAAATTACATGTATTTTAATCATTTGGCATTTTTAAATTTGCAGTTTTCACATTTCTTTCTTTTTTCTGTTGACTATTTTTAGTTGTATTTTTCTGAGTCTCATTTTATAAAGTTTCTATTGCTGTGTCTTCTAAATCACTAATTATTTCTTCTGCAGTGTCTAACTACTTTTAATCTTAGTCAGTTTTCACTTTCAAGTTATTTTCTTTTTCACTGTAGAAGTCTCTTTTATATATTCTATATTCTTCTCATGTTCATGATTTCCTGTTTTTTTTTTAAATATAGAGAGCATATCTGAGATAGTGGATTTAATACTATCTGAGAGTGTTACATAGTGTCTGATAATGCTTTCAATCTGCCATTTCTGTGTCTATTTTTATTGATTAATTTATCTCCTCCTGGTTTTGAGTTCTATTTTTCTGCTTTTTTTGCATGAATAAAGTCTCTTTAATTAGATGTTAGTCATTGTAAATTTTATTATTTATATTTCCTTAAATATTGTTGGGCTTTGTTCTGGGGCATAGTTAACATTACTTGGAATCAGTCTGGTTTTTTTTAAGGTATGTTTTTAATATTTTATGAGGCATATTCAGAGCCCCACTCCCGAGGCAATATCCTTCTAGACAGGACTTGATTTTTCTTATGTTTGGAGGTCTTTTCACTCTGGCTGATTGGAACACAGACTTCCCAACTCATGTTGACTCCAGATGGTGTTGCACTTATTCCCTTTCTTTTTGTACTTCTTTTACCAACCTCTGCTACTATCTTCTCATGTATATGCAGAGCAGTGCTAAGTCAAACACTCAAGAGAAACCCTCTGCAGAACTTGGAACCTATCACAATGCAGTTCTTTCTCTGAGTTCCTCTCCCCCCAACAAAGTTTAGCAATTTTGACCTTCCTAAAATTCCTGAAATTCCACCTGTGGCTCTCTTATTCAGCCAGACTTCTGGGCTTTGACTGGGTTTCTATTTGTACAGAGACCCGGGAAGTTAACTTGGACAGCTGTAATTCTCACCTCATTTGTTTACTTTTCTCAGGTATCAGTGTTTTGAGCTCTTACCAGTTATCTGAAAATTACTATTCCATGTATTCTGTCTACATCTGTAGTTGTTTAAGTTGTAAGGGAAAAATCCAGTTTCTGTTAGCATGCCATGGCCAGAAGAGAAAGCCTTCCTAAGCCTGTTCCATGTTATACTGCAATTCAGAACCTTGGTTTAATCCAAACATCTGCCTTCTCTACCTCTATTTCTGAGATGCTAGGGGGCTGCTGGAGGAAATCACATAAATGTGAGCAATGGTGACATTATATTTTTATGGCTCTCAATTTCAGCTGCCTTCTCAGCACCATTTCCCATTACAGCTATTTCAAATGCTTGCCAACCTCTTCAAGTCCCCAACCCCAACATCTAGAATCTTTCTCTAAGCAAATTAACCTCTTTTATATGCTACAGAGGAGAAATAAGGGTATCTTAATGGAAATTCCTTAAATCTCCCATCATTATGCCTAAAAACACACCTATTTCTACTTCTGTTTTTAATTCTAATCTTTTAGGGAGATGTATTCTTTTCCTGTATAGACCAAGTCCTTCTTCAGTACTCATTATATATTTTTTAACTTTTCTATATAATCTTGATTATTGCTTCTTTTCTATGTTGTGTTTCTTTTGCTGTATTTTTCTTGTTGTTGTGCCTTTATTATTTTGTCTGATAACATGATTATTGCAAAAGATTAAAACTTTATGGGAGAGTTAAAGTCATCCTCCACTTATATAAAAAATTACTAATTTTAAAAGTTAGCTATTGCTATAGTTTTCTGTAAGTAGTTTCTTGAGGGAATCCTCCATAACCTTGTGAATGTGGCTGACAGAGACCACTATGCAGAAAACTGTTGTCCTTTGAATAACCAGTTCAGACCTCAACCAAATGTTCTCCTGTACTCAGAATCCTCCAATGGCATCCTCTCCTTTGCAGAGTAATTCTAAAAATGGCCTCAGAGACCCTGCATGAACTAGACTTTTCTATTTTCTCATCCCCTATTACCTATCTCTTTTAATTTCATCCTAGCCTCACTGGCTTGCTTATGTCCCTTGTATAAGTAACACATCCTGCATATTTGTCTCTGCTGTTCTGTCAGTCTGCAATCCTCTTTCCTAGATATCCATGTGGCTCATTTTCTTACTTGTTTTGGGTGCCTCCTCAAAATTCATCTTACCAGACCTTCAATGACTACTTTGCATAAAATAGCAATACTCCTATTTTGCCCCTGCACTCCTGGCAGTATTTCATTACATAGCCCTTAGTGTCACCAATATAGTAAGTTTATTTTTTTATTGATTATTTTACTCCTCTAATCTGCAAGCTCCATGAAGGCAAGGATATGTGTATTTTTGGTTCACTGTTATATCAAAGGTACCTTGAAAAGTGGTTTCCATAGAAGAAGGACTCAAAAAATATTTGTTGAATAAATTCTTTGTACCTCTCTTCCATCTATATTCCATGGTTTCCTGGAACACAGACACTTACATGGTAAGGTCTTAATTTGTTTCAGTGGTCAGTTAAAAACTACTAGGACAATCCCCACAAATCTTGGGATTCTTGTTTTCAGCTCTGCTTATGAGCTCATATTCACTATTTTCTTGAGGTAATTTTATTTCAGGAGGTTTCCCTGAATAGGTTTTGATGAGGCAGCTCTGGTCCATCTCATTACGTCTAGGTACCTTCAGCTCTCAGGGAGCAAATCTGAATATTGTGCAACTGTTGACCTAACATACAACTGTGTTTGTCTACCAGGATATGATAACCTTAACTGAATTAAAGACAGCTCTATATTTGCCTAAGAGATACTTAAGCAACTCCCCAAATAAAAGTAATTTAGAAAAAAAAAAAAACCCTGTTATCTGCTACTACACATGTATGTATAAATTTTTAATTGATGTAAGTTGGTTTATAATTTATTTACTATTCTTCACTCAACCTGTTTTCCTTACTTAATAATCTACTATTATCATTTTCCCATGTCAGTACATAAATAGTTGATATACTCTCATTCATGTTTGCAAAGCTGTCATTTTTAAACTCATTGATTTCAATTTATGACTCTTTTAACTTCAGTGGAGGAAATATCCTTGTAGGTTCACCTATAAACTGTTATTTCCTGAAGGAATTATGAGCAGTGTAATCTCTTGACCAAAATGTGTAAACATTTAAGTTTAGTTTTATTGCCAGATTTCCTACAGAAAAATACACAAATTTATATTCACACCAGTAATGTAAATTACTTCATAGCTTCCCATATTCTCATAATCACTAGGCATTATTGTTTTTCAATCTTTTTAGGTCTAATATGGAAGACATGGTATCTCATTTTTATTTTGCATATCTTTGACTAACAGTTAACTTTAGACATGTTTCTTATGTACATTATCCATTTATATTTCTTCTATAAATTTCATCTTCATGATTCTAATTTTTCTAAGAAGATTCACTTTTTAGAATACAACTAAATCTTGTAATATTTCATGTATATAAAATCAAGCCTGTTATTCAAATCATTTGTATGTTTATTTATTGATTGATTTTTGACCTACCAAATTCTAGAATTTTTTAAAGTGTTCCACTACCACCATGGTTTTGTACAATTCTCCTTATATTTTTAACACCTTTTGCTTTAGTATTAGAATGCAATGTTGTTGGATATACAAAGGTTAATGACTTTTTTTTTTTTTAAAGATTTTTTTATTTATTTATTTGACAGACAGATATCACAAGTACACAGAGAGGCAGGCAGAGAGAGAGAGAGGGAAGCAGGCTCCCTGCTGAGCAGAGAGCCCGCCCGATGTGGGACTCGATCCCAGGACCCTGAGATCATGACCTGAGCCGAAGGCAGCGGCTTAACCCACTGAGCCACCCAGGCGCCCCAGGTTAATGACTTTTGTATATTTTTGATGGGTCTTAATTCCTTGGCTGAATAATTTCTATTTAGTTGTTAAACATTTTTTTCCTGAATGTGACATATCTTTTGGTTTGTCTCCAGAAGTTAGGGCTTTGCTAAGGTGTTGGCTTCAACATGTCTTGTCTTTTTTTTTTTTTTTTTATTTCTTAATTTGCTTCTTTTCAATTTCCTTGTTATCATGGAAGGCAGTTCTATAAAGTGTGTTTGCTTCTTTCTTGGATTTTATGTTTTCCATTTTAACTAGTTCTTTCTAATAATCTTGCTAAAGTTAATTTTAATTAAATAAAAATAGCAAGGAAACTAACAAATAATTCTCCTCCCCCAGTTTCTTGCTTAAACACTTTGCTAGTCCTTACTTTGAATTATTTTTGTCTTTTCATAGTTGAGGTACACAAAGATAGTGTTTAAACCTCCCAATTCCTCACATTTACATTTTTGCTGTATTTCTTTCTAAAATCTTGGCTCCTTCCTCACCTCACTATGGAATCTGCTCAGGCAAAGTTACCACTATACCTAAATTGCTACACCCCATCCATTCTTTGTCAAGTCTTGTATTATTTGATCTCTTCTGCATTTAAAATTATTTAACTCTCTTGTAGAAATATTTTCGTCTTTTGACTTTCATGACATACTTCTTGGACTCATTTGTCATATTTTGTTTGTTTTTTGTTGTTGGTTTGTTTGTTTTGCTCTGTATATTTTTTACACACAGAAATTTATCTGCATTCATAACTACAACATCTACCTGTATGTGGGTGATCCTGTAATCTGTATGTCTAATGAAAATTTGTCTCCTAAATTCAATATATGTATAATGCTGGATAGTCTATGTAGATATCCCAAAAAAATCCAAGAGAAGACATGTACAACTGAATTCATTGCCTTGCTTTAATTTTTTTGATTCAGATTTCTAAATAGCACCTGAAAGCCTTTGTTACATCTATTAGATTCTAGGTTGGTCTCCTTCTACTATATCAATTATATTCAAATGAGAATCTAAATGATATGAGGATCCTTAGTGTGTTAGACTCGTTTATTTATTTATTTATTTATTTATTTTTGAGAGAGGGAGAGAGAGAACGCCCAAGTAAGTGGCAGAAGGAGGGGCAGAGGGAGAGGGAGAGAGAATCCCAAGCAGGCTTCAGGCCCAGCATGAAGCCCCATGCAAGGCTTTATCTCACAACCATGAGATCAAGACCTGAGCCAAAATCAAGAGTCAGTTGCTGAACCAACTGAGCCACCTGGAGTCACCATAGTGTTTCAGACTCTTAAGAAGGTTATACCTCTAAATTAAAATTCACTTCTGGAATATCTTGCCCATGTGATAAATGTGGAAACAGTAAAAATAATGGGGAGAACTAATGTCTTGGATTGTAAACCCTTAAAGGTAAGAACTAAAGTGTTATTAACCTTTTGAAACCAGAATAGTACCTGGAACATATTAAGTAGCCAATATATGATTAAATCAATTTGAACTCACTTTTTGTTGAGATTTAGTTATAGCTAGAGACTTGGTTGAATAGTAGAAGAAAGAGACCAACATTTGTCATGGATAATCCTAACTCTACACCTCAGTAAGTTGGAAGTTTTCTATTAAATTGAAATTTTATGCTAACTTGGGTGATTGCAGGACAAAAATATTGAAATCCAAGAAAAAGTTAACATTTCTATTAATTTATATAATTTTGCTTTGGCTAAAGAATCAAATTTATTGGCACATTTAACTTGTAGATATGTTAACTTTATTATTTGGCATGCAAAAATATGTCATGTTTTTGACCCTAGTGTTTCTGCTTCCTCTTTAAACACTGTTGATTCTTTTATTGAATGCCCTAAAAGGTTCTGCCAGTTTTAAACCCAGGAGGCTGGTACCCCATCTGTTTAACTGGAAACCATCTAATTCAAACAGACACTTCTCTTCTTAGGAGGTATTTCCAATGCTCTATGAAACCAAAACTTTTCATTCTGTGATGCATATATATCTCTCGATCTGACAATGTGTTGAACACATTGAGGTAAATGCCCAGATGTCCTTGCCACCATAAAGTTTGGCTAAATTCCGGCCCACCCCCAACAATAGAGTTCTAGAAAAGAGCAAGTCACCCACAAAGAAAGAGGCTATATGGATCTGGAATTTGATTTGATTCAAATCCACATCACTCACAACTTACTGTGAGCTAAAGGGAATCTTATAAGTTTAGATCACATCCAAACCAGCCTATGAGACTAGATCGACTTGTTTCAGAGCCTTAGGCTCTTAAATGTGACTACTCTCACAATAAAAAATGAACCTACAGAATGATAGAAAACTTGGTTGATTTTCCAGAATTACAATATATTGGATATTCTTGCCATGTGAAACTTCTGGAGAACTTCTATTTGAAGATTGAGGGTATTTAATTTAAGCCATTAATACAGACTACCAAAAATATTTGCTTTTCATAGAGATTATGAATATTGCATATAATACTTTTTTTTGATAAATTATCTCTGGTGTCTGGCATGCTGCATTATTTTTGGACTGAATACTATGTGCCAAAATATACTATGGCTAAATGCTCCAGTTCCTCTGAATGTCTACTACTATTTAATTCAATTCCTTGATTTGCGATTTGTTACTGGAGAACAATGTTTAGTCATTACTAGTTTCATAGAAATATGGCTTCTTATTGTCAAAACATACTTCTTTCCTGTCTATTTTTATTGTTTCTTACCATTACATTAAGATTCCCCTTCACCATAGATTCACTTTTTTATAAATGGAAAGAAAGAGTCCAAAAATAATCTCGTAATCTTTTCCTCCTTTATTTTTCTTAATACATTCTACATCCTTTGTATTTTTCTATAGTCTTCATTTTATTCAATTCTAACATTTTGTTCTCTCTTTTTTTAAGATTTTATTTATTTATTTATTTATCAGAGAGAGAGAGAGAGAGAGAATGTGCACACAAGCAGGAGGAGCGGCAGATAGAGGGAGAAGCAGGCTCCTCTCTGAGCAAGGAGCCCAATGCGGAATTCGATCCCAGGACCCTGGGTTCATGACCTGAGTCAAAGGCAGATGCTTAACCAACTGAGCCATCCAGATGTCCCTAACATTTTGTTTTCTTAATGCTTATTTTATCTAATACTTCACTTACATGTTTTCTAAATATTGTCACCTTAAAAATGATTTTTCTAATGCCTTGATCTTCACTTATCTTCTCCAGGTCTCTTTTTCTGTGATACTTTTATTTTTTTCTCTATGGTTTTCAGTTTTTTGCCCAGTAAGTGGTACATATTAGATTCCTTGGAGATCAAGTAGGTAAGTTTTTAATTTTAGAAACACTTATTTTAATAAGAGAGATCTGTGACTTTCCAGGTCATGCTACTGTTTCTTTCATCTTTGATTCAAGTACAACCTGAATGTCACAGTAGTTTAGATAATTTGCCTTACCATCTGGAATTCCCAGTCTTGTAGAAGAGATCAAGAAGATGTGTGAATACTAAAGTGAAGAGAAGTACCACATTCACCAAGACATAAGCAGTTGGGTTTGTCTGAATAGAGACATAACAGGTGGAGTTAAACAGCAATTTATATAGAACTGCCTCCTCCTCTCACCACGGTACTGCAAAAAATTTGATATCCTGTCATTAAGCGCTCCAACATTCGACTGTGTCCACCACAGATTATGCCTAAAAATCCAAGCTGCTCTTTTGTCTTTCTGTTTTGTTCAACTCTCATGGCACCATTAATTTTAAAAAGATGTTCTTAATAAACTCTGGTAACTTTTATCAGTAAGGAAATGCAGTTTTATTAGGTGGCAAATAACCCATATAAAAAAGAATAAAGCATGAGTGTTAGAATACCAACAGTTGTCTCCTTATTTCTCTTAATGTCTCTCTCAAGCATACACACACACACACACACACACACACACACACACACACACACAAATTTAAGTATCTCGGAATACATGACTTATTCATTCACCTTTTTCGATAATGGAGCACCTTCATTTGCTCAGCACTGTTTAAGCATTGGGCACAAAATTATAAATATAACTGAGGGTAAAAGTATTGTCTGGGTGTCTTATTCATATTTTTCTTTAAATTAAAAAAATTTGTCACTATGACTTGTAATATTTCATCATATCCATTTTTATGTACATAAAATAAAATAAATTAAATTAACAATATGAAAACACAGATCTTAGCTGGAAAGCAAACCCAAACTTTTACTTTAATAAAACTACCAAATATAATTGAATATTAGAAGTGAATAAAAAAAGGGCATCTGCATGGCTCAGTCGGGTAAGCAGCCAACTTTTGATCTCAGCTTAGGGTCTCGATCTTGGGGTTGTGAGTTCAAGCCCCACGTTGAGCTCCATGCTGGGTTTGGAGCCTACTTAAAAAAAAAAAAGGTGAGTAAAAAATCTAGCAATGTTCTTGGTGCACAGAAAGCAGTTAATAAATATCTGTTTTTTTCTATTATATTATTGTGTTTGTTATAAAACCTAAACTTTTTTTAAATAAAAAAGTTTAGCAACTATTTTGTGTTATTCATTAATTAAAAGATTAATCTTCTCTTTTTCCTAAGATATTTAAAAATCCTAATTATAGGAAAAGGAATTAAGATTTACTGAATTTAATGCCTACTTATTCTACTAAAATAGTCATATGTGGGTGTACAAGTTTTGAAAGTTTTGGAACCGCATTACATAGTTTGAAGCAGCTGACATCTTGAATAACTCTGTTTCAGAGGTTTGGATGAGATTGTAATTCGCAAGAAAAGATGTAGAAATGAATATTCTAGTTTCATGAACCTCTAAACGCCACATCTTTCTTAAATTATCTGTGCTTAAAATATTTTCATCACATTAAAAAATGGCCTTATATGACCACTTCAGTCTTCTGAAACCTTTCATATGCTTTCATAGAACACAGTATTGTTTTCAAGGCACTTATCACGTTTTCAGAATTATATATGGGTGTGATTACTAGATTAATATCTTATTCCCTATAAGACTACAAACTCAGGGTAGGAACCAAATCTGTCTTTTAATCACTGTTATCTTCAAGTCTAGTATGATGCATGACATCTAGTAGGTTTTATATCAATACCTATTGAATGACAACTTTATAGGTCTTATTTTTTGTACCATGCATTAGACATTGATGGCAAATGGCTACTTCTAAAAACAAAGAATGTCTTTAAGTACCTGTCAGCTGCAGAGGGAATTACTGGCAGAATTAAGATATTCTCCTACCAACTTCTATTACTTTAATCATTAGTCATTTAATCATTGATTCAACAGCTATTTTTTGAGCACTAATGTACCAGGCACTGTTTTAGGAGTGGGAATAGTCAGAGAACAAAGACAGGTACCTGACTCTGAGGTGCTTACATTCTGTGGACAAGAAGTTTTTGTGGGTTGATGCATTTAAACACCAAGATATAGCAAGACTTTATTATGAGGCTTAAGTATCTTTTAGTTGTCTTAGTTTTAAATAGGCTTGTTGTGCAAAATAAGTGTTCATGTCTTCCTTGCCTTTCTCACCCAGCACCACCACCTGCTTCTGAAGCATCCTCCCAACCTTGCTCTCCCCTCTAAACTCCCAGACCCAGGAAGAAGCCCCCACACTTTATGGGCCATCTCAGGACTTGTGGTTTGGAAAACAATGCTACAGTATAAGGATTTTTCTGCAGATTTGTTCAGTGCTCTTTCAGACTTAGTTCCTGTTTTTGTTTACTCTCTGGTCCCTTCACTCTGTACCTCAGGCTACTGGCAGGAATAAGCATCACTTAAAAAGTAATTTAGGAAATAGTATACTTCCCAAGGTGCAAATAAAAGGAAAAGTTGTGGTAAATAGCTAATGTAAGCAAAAGGTGCCTTGGGGGAACCCTAAGAGTCACTTCTTTCAAACCCAGCAATAACTTCTGGTGCTATCCGTCCTGAGGCAGTACAGCCGTCAACATGTTTAAAAAAGCTCCCTTATGGTGTTCTCATTAATTAACTGCACTGTTTGTTGATTCTAGATTGATTCGGTTTGTTCTCTGGAGAGTGTTTTGGAAACTCGGTAATGCCTTGATGCAGAATTTCATCTTCAGGCCCTAAATTCCCAGGATAGTGGTTTACTGGGACATATAGAAGATGAAGTGAAAAAGAGAATTTGTTAGATAAAAATGATAATCAAAATATTTAAATTCAGATGTAATTTTTGAAGATTTTCCCCACAGAGCAAAAAAATTACCTGAAGCAAAGTTTGACTGACAGGCGGGTTTAACAAACACAAGACAAATGGCATGCAAAACAGATAGGGAAGTATTTGTTGCTAATTACTTGAGAAAGCATTTTAATTAAGTTGTTTGCCAATTAATGCCTCATTTTTAACATTCCATAAATATTTAAACATGTTCATAACTTCTTCTTATGGAAACATTTGCAAATGTTATTATGGAGTTTCTTTTGGGAATCTCATAAGAAAAAACTACAATTTAGAAGATTCTACTTGCCATTTTCATAAGTAAATAAGTAAATTGTTGTCTTTTTTTATCTTTGGTAGCTATTATACTTTAAAATGCTCTATCTGCATAAACTTTTCTTTCATGATCTGCCGTGAAGAGTGAATAAATACAAGCTACATATTATTTTAATCTGCCATAAAAATTGAAAATAACATAGAGCATGGAGGATAGTATGTTTAATTTCATTCTTTCAGTTAAATGCAAGAAAATGATATTGGATGACTTAAAGAAATTCAACAACTAGCAACTGTTAATGTGTCAATCATCTTCAACCTAAAACCTCCATAATGCTACCTACCTAAATGAAACAAAATGAAAAAGACAATATGCACAAGCAAAACAGAATGTTTCACTGTTACCAAGTGGAGCTTAATTTGTAATATAAACTATCATGAACTTAACCAAAGACATCTCAAGCATTTAGCTTCTCTTTCCGCATTTACTCTTTCATTGGAACAGTTATGCTTATGCTTGTTGCCTACTTTAAATGTTTTTATGGAACTAAGAGATTAGAAGAGATTATGTTTAGAATTTAGCTAGAGGACTAGGACACTAACTTCTTCACCAGCCCATAGCATTGTCTCATCTAAACGAAACACTGGTTTTAGTGTGTCTTGGATCCAAATTCATGTGAGGAGTGTGTGTGGGGAGATGTTTCCCCACACCTCCAGTAAGCAATGCTGCAGACAGCAAACTGGGTGTCCTACAATGTAACTCAATTCTGACACAATCTACCCAGGTATAGCAGGCAGGTTCACAGGTGTTAAGGTTCAGTCCTACAAGACTGCGTCCCAAGTCCATCCCAGGCTTAGATACCTGTCGCAAGCCCAAGGGTTTGCCTGTGCTTTTGGCCATCTGTCTATAAATCAGAGGTTCTCAGTCTTCTCCTTGGGTTGGATTAATGTGCTAGAGTGGCTCACAGAACTCCAAGATACATTTTACTTATTAGATTACCGATTTATTAGAAAAGGATATTACTAAGGAACAGCTAGATGGAAGAGATGTATAGGGCAAGGTATGGGGAAAGGGCACATAACTTCCAAGCATACCACCTTGTGCAAGTGTGTCACCCTTTCCCTACCCTTGAACCCTGTCCTCTTAAGTTTTTATGGAAGCTTCATTACATAGTCATGATTGAGTAAATCATTGGCCATTGATGATTAATTCAATATCCAGCTCCTCTCCCTCAAATGAGGCTACTGTACCTCTTATCACAGGGGTGTCCCTAGCAAGTAGCCCCATCTGGAGGTGGGGTCCAAAAGTTACATCATTAACATAACAGGAGATACTTTTCACTGTCAACACTTAGTAAATTTCAAGGGTTTGGGGAACTATGAGCCAGGAACTATGGACAAAGACCAAATATATTTTGGTCACCTGAATGACAAATATATATTTCTTATAAATAGTTGACTATGCAATAGATCATCAAAAGGAAAGGTCTGACCTACCTGGAATGCTAACCATCAACACATTTGCTAACTGGCCCACTGTGACATAATGTGCAAGGCAGAAGCAAAGGAAGGATCTCACAATGCTGGTGCCTTTTATTCAGTGGAAATTAGAAGTAAAGGAAAGAAGCTTCATGGAGGTTTTCCTAATTATGAAATGTTTGATCCTTCAGGTGTAAGGGGAATAAGTGGGGTTGGTTGAAGGAGGAGAAAGGGGGCAGTTATGGCGCACCCACTAGGAAATTTGCAATTGTGTGAGCACTGGGAGATAGTAGCACAACATGAAAGGATCCAATAATAGAATACTGCCCAGCATGAGGAAAGCCAAATTATACCTACCCCAAACTAGAGAGTTGAACAGTAATAACAGAATGACCAAGGTATTATAAAAATTCAGCTGTGAAAATTATAGTAACTTAATTTGGTTCAGTTAATTCTGTGACCATGTAAGTCTTTTTGTTGCTATCTACATGAAAACTAAAAGTAAAGATAACTGTGAGTACAATCTCATGGAGAAGGTTATCCCTTGCTACCACTTGTGACTTGGAATGGGTATCACATAATGGGGAGGAGGGGCAAAAGAATTATGAGGCCTCTGACCACTGCCATGGCCCTCCCAGAATTTCTATTTGCTTTGTTAGTGGTGATGAAAGTAGGTCTTTGGTGTTAAATTAACAGACATCAACACTCTGTACTCATCTTGAATGAGTTAAATGGCATTACCTATTTTTGATTTGTTTGGTGTCTAAATTTTAAATATTTCTGTCCTCCTGGACTTACGGTTTAACTAGAGATTACTTAGACACCAAACTTCAAGTTGTTTTGAAACTATGGGGGGAAAATGAGGAAAAAGTAAGGGAAAGGCTCACATGAGGGACATTTTCATATTCAAATAGTGAATGGGAAGAAAATGCTAAGATCATATGGGTCACACTGCTGCCTCCAGCTATGAGGGAATAACTGGTGCTGAACTTGCCTTCCTGCTGTAAATAACTAGGAACTGGAGAAAAAAAAATGGGACTATTTTCATACATTGCAAAACAGGACTGTGTGATCCCTGAGAATGGCTGCCTTGGATTTCTGCCTAGAGGCATTTTCCTGACCAGTGTACAAAGCAGGGATCCCACAAGGGACTGGATGGGTCAGGGTGACAGAGGCTGGAGTTAGAGGAAGCTCAGGCAGCTGGAATCTGTGCAGCAGAGAAGCAGAAGAGGCAGGGTACAGGTCATAGAGAAAGAGCTCCAGAGATTTACAGGGTCTTAGGCTTGGTTGTTGAACACTAATCTGGGCACAGGAAGAGCCAGCCTCTGTTGGGTGGGGCAAATGATGACAGGAGCTGTGAAGGGAACAAACTCCAGAGCTCTCACAGGGCTCAGAGAAACTGAGGACATAGCCTGGATGGGGTGTTAGGCTTTGGGAAGAGGCATTGAGATGCAAAAATAAACTGAAACTCAGGAAGGCAGTGAGCTCTTAAATAACTATGTACAATGAAATAATCTGAATATTTTGAAATTTCCATTATGATTCCCCCCAACTCTGAATTATTTAGACTCACTTTGGTCTCCAAATATATAAATTTGGGGCAATATATTTTTATTATAGATTTCTAGTTTTTTAGACTTTGCAACATCCTTTTGGGGCCTAATACATAGTCAATTTTTGTGATTATTCCATCTCTCCTTGAAGAATAAAAGTGTTATCTCTATTTTGTGAATGCAACAGTGTCTTCAGAATAATCCACTGGACTAAATTTACTAATTAAGCTGTTCAAATCTATACCCTCACTGATTCTGGCTCTAGATATATGTTTAAGTATACCAGTATGATTGTAGATTTGCTGATCTCCATATTATTTTGATAATTTTTGCTTGGTATGTGAGGCAAGGTTGCAATGAATGCAGGTTATAATTGTCATATTTTATTGACAAAATATTTCTATTATTATATCACATTAGGTGCTATTAGTTCTAATATTATCAACCATCAGTTTCCTTTTGTCTAGTATTTAAATGTATCTTATTCTATCACTTTTTATCACACTTATTATCACAAATAATCATCCATTATTTATTTATGTTTTATGTGTATTATAAAAATTAACAGCTGAATTTGAGTTTCTTCTTTTTTTTTTAAGTTTCATTTATTTGAGAGGGAGAGAGAGAGCATGTGCATAACTTGAAGTTTGTATCTCCCATTCCCCAATGCAATTGTGAGTTTATTCTTTGTATCTACAGATCTGATTCTACTTTTTGTTTGTTTATTCATTTGTTTTGTTCTTTAGACAATGTTGTGACAAATGGAAATATCTCATCTTTTTTATGGCGGAGTAATATTCCATATATATATATATCATCTTTCCTTTATCCATTTATCTATTGATGGACATGGGTTGTTTCCACATCTTAGCTATTGTAAACAATGCTGCAAGAAGCATAGGGGTACATGTATCTTTTGAAATTAGTGTTTACATTTTCTTTGGGTAGCTACCCAGCAGTGGACTTATTGGATCACATGTATTTCTATTTTTTATTTGTGAGGAAGCCCCATACTATTTTCCACAGTAGTTGTACCAATTTACATTTCCACCAACAATGCATGAGGGTTCCTTTTTCTCCATTTCTTAACCAACATTTGTTATTTCTTGTCTTTTTTATTCTAGCCATTCAGACAGGTGTGAGATGATCTTATTATGGTTTTGATTTGCATTTCCCTGATGATTAGTGATGTTGAGCCTCTATTCCTAAGCATTTTAACCTTTTTGATACTATTATAGATGAAACTGTTTTCCTAATTTCCTTTCTTAGATAGTTTATTATTAGCGCATAGAATTACAACTGATTTTTGTATGTTGATTTTGTATCTTGTGACCTCGCTGAATTCTTTTGTTAGTTTTAATAGGTTTTGTTTTGTTTTTGTAAAATCGTTAGGGATTCCAGATTTCAAACTTTCCAGTTTGAATGCTTTTATTTCTTTTACTTGCCCAGTTTCTGTGGTGAGGACTTCCAGTACTACATTTTATAAAAGTGATGAGACTGAGAATCCTTGCTTTGTTCCTAAATTTGGTGGAAAGCTTTCAGTCATTCACTGTTGAGTATGATGTTAACTATGGTCTTGTCAAATATAGCTTTTATTATTTTTAAAACAAGATTTATTTAGGGTCTCCTGGGTGGCTTAGTCAGTTAAGCATCTGCCTTGGCTCAGATCATGATCCTGGGGTCTTGGGATAGAGTCCCACATCGGGCTCCTTGCTCTGCGGGGAGCCTGCTTCTCCCTCTGCCTGTGGCTCTCCTGCTTGTGCTCTTTCTCTCTCTCTCTCTCTCTCTTTGACAAATAAATAAGTGAATAAAATCTTTTAAAAAATAAAAAGATTATTTATTTGAGAGAGAGAGAGCACACAAGCTAGTAGAGTGATGGGCAGAGGGAGAGAATCTCAAGCAGACTCTTCCCTGAGCATGGAGCCTGATGTGGGGCTGGATCCCATGACCCCTGAGATCATGACCTGAGCCAAAACCAAGAGTCAGACGCTTAACCAAGTGAGCCACCCAGGTGCCCAAGCTTTTACTATATTGAGGTGATTTCTCTCTATTCCCAATCTTTTGAGAGTTTTTAATCATGAAATGATGTTGGATTTGTTAATTTTTTTTTTCCTGAGCTCATGGCTTCTCACTGATTTTTGCAAAGAACCTGTGTGCCTTTCAAAATCTGCATCACTAGGTCTTTTAAGAGCTTACCAAAATTTCTCTGAATTTTGTCTTTGAATTCTTGCTTTTGTTGCAGTTGTTTTAGTTTATTCCTTAAGCAGTAATATAATTTTGAGGTTATATTGCAATTTCTGGTCCACCATCACCTCTCATTTGTTTTAGTTCTTTGTTATTTTATCCTTCTTTCTAAAGGACAATCTGAAGTTTATCCTCCTTATTGCTGAGTTGATTTTATGTGGTGTAAACTATACTCTTTATTGTAATTTTGTGATGTGTTTTAGTTTAGTTTTAGTTTTCCTTAGCATTTTTTTCTTTCCTCTGTCTTTGTTATGTATGAATTCCCATTTTATTGTATCCTATTGAGTTTTCAAACGTTTTATGTTAATTTTGATAGTTACAGTAAATCACTTTAGGAGTTCTCTTCTTCCTCTGAGTCTTTTCAGTCCCTTTGTTCTATGACTTTTTTTTTTTTTTCAACTTCTTGCCCTTAGGTTGTTTATTTCATGTTAGAGTGTGTGTGTGTGTGTGTGTGTGTGTTTTCCTTTTCACTTATACTGAAGATAGTTATTCAGATCTGATTCTTTACCAGTAAGGAACTGATTAGTTAAGTTTGCAATGGTTTTATTCCCTGCCCATTTGGAGGTCTATTAAACCCAAATCTCAGATCCGTTATTGGAAATAGATTCACATGTCTAGTCTCTATATCACTGAACTCTGAAAGTTCTCCATGCTTTCTTCTAGTACAGCTCTGTTGCATTGAGATAGAACCCTGTATTGTAGTCTCTTGGCTTCCATGCTCTCAACAGACAGACCATATGAAAAGACAGACCTTAAATGAAGCAGAAAGCCCTCCAGTTCTTCCTGCCTTTGGTCCCCCAGGACATAAAAGACTCAAACTCCAATATGTACCTGGGGGTCTTCTTCCTCTTCTTCTAAATATTTGTGTAAAACAAATTTACTTGGATTAAAGATAGATCTCCTATAATACGTAATTCCTGCTTCTTGTATGATTGTTCTATAAAAGCTGGCAATCTATTTTTGTTATAGAAAAAGAAGTATTGATGGTGACAAGGGAAAGGGGGCCGTTTTCAGGCTGACTCCCAAAGTAGCAGCCATTCAGTTGAGGTCTAGCCACTCAGTCTTTTGACTGGATCACACTTTGCATGTCCAAGTCTGGGAGGCCAAGTACAGGAACTGTGGGAGTACTTTTTGCTTAATTCCAATGGTCTACCCATTATATTTTTTCAATCCATATTTTCTAACCCTACACATTAAGATTGGAGTCACTCTGATAAAGTTTGAAGCATGAAAATATTTTCCCCAAAATATGGGTTCAGGGTATGGAAAAATGGCCAGTTCTTCTGAAGGAAACATTTTAGACTACTTGGAAAATATCTGGGGAATTTTCTCTGGTAGAAAAACAGTTACATATCCTCTTCCCTGGGAGAGTGTGAGTTAGGAAGGGTGGCAGATGGTGTCCACATTTTTATTCAAGAAAGCTTTGGGGCCTGGGAAAGCAGAAAGGGAAAGCATATTTCCTAATTTCCTAACGTTTTAAAAACTGCTCTAGCCACGTGAATGTCATATAGACCCCAAACATGCCACATGCTCTCTTCTTGAAGTCTTCATATATGTTCTGCTTTTGTCTGGAATATACTTGCTCCTCTCTCTCCTAATCTGGCTAATTCCTACTTATTATTCAGTTCTTATATAAGATATTTCCTTCCCAGGGAGACATCCCTGACTGTATTACCTTAATACCTAGAATGAATACCCTTTCACGCTGCTCCTAAAGCATCTTGGCATACTTTTATCATAGTACTTATTCTCTTTAACTGTTACTGCTTATCTATGCCATCTTGGAAAACCAACCAAGCTTGATTAATTACAGTATTCCTAGGATCTTGTAAGTGGCACACAGTAAATGCTCACAAAATATCAAATAAGTTAATATATGGGCAAATTATGAATGGAATTGAAGAGAATGAAGGAGAATGGAATAAAGGTGATAGCACAAGGACTTTATTTTACTATTTTCCACTTCCCCGGGATGCTCCTGTATTAAGGAAATAGATTTGCATTACCTAGTCATTTTTTATTATATATCTGAAGCAATCTCCCATGTAATTTATTAGAATGACTATAGTTTCCTGCAATCTTGCATCAATAGTTACGTGAGATTTGACAAACAGTGGGAAGTTGTTCACCTGAAAACACCTCTGCATTTGTCATAATACTCAAAATTCCAAATTTTGGGGTTTTTTTTACATATGTTAAATATTGTCAAATAAAAATTGTCCCCCTTGTTTTTTTAAAATGCAGATGCCCCTAACCTGGATCTATGATTCAACTATTATTTTCTCTGAGCAATAAGAAAGAAGAAAGGGTGAAAAAAATATGTCAAATATGTAGAATGTACATGCCAGCATGGTACTATTATACATCATTCTTTTTAATCTATAACAGCTGTGACATATTATCACCTCTTTGAAGAAAAGGGTATTGAGGCTCAGAGAAGCACAAAGTAATCTGGCCAAGGTTACCTGGATTGCAAAGAATATATTGAGATTCGAATCCTGGTCTCACTACTGCACTATTGGAACTGTAATGTTGTCACTGTCTACTTCCGGTCTTCCAAACAGTGCCACCTAATGTTGTGTCCCATAAATAATATTTGTTTTTAAAATTCTTGTTGATCTGAGGTGATAGATTCTTTCAGAGCATCGGTGCTTCCAGGAGGAGAGGCGTAAGAAGAAGAGTAGATGGGAGAATTAAGAAAGGGAAGTGAAAGATATGGTCTGTTAAACCTAGCTTCAGAATCCAAGAAAAGCAGAGATGCAAGCTGTGAGAGGCTGACATGGGAAGGAATTTGGCTAGATGCAATATTGTCAAGTGGGACCAGGTCCTCTCTGTTTACCTCTGTGGTAGCCCAGTTCTCCTCATACAGGTACAAAAGTAAAGTTAAAAATAAATAAATAAGTGATGAGTTTTGCATTCCTTTTATAATCCAGGACATACAATTCTGCCTAAAGCAGTGTGGGGTTGGGCAAGCCGCATCCATTTCCTCACTCAAGTGATAGTCCTGCCTGCCATCACTACCTCTGAAGGTTGTAAAGGGGAAAAAGGCAATGGACACAGAAAGCATTACTGTAAGTTAGGTATGGAAAGCATCTTTGAGGTTCTTCAAACATGTCCACATTCTAATCCCCAGAATTTGTGATTATGTTTCTTTATCCAACAAAGGAGACTTTGCAGATGTGATTAAGTTAAGGGTTTTTGGATGGGGAGATTATCCAGATCTGCCCAATGTAATCACAGGAATCCTTGTAAGGGGGAGAGGGAAGCAGGAGGATCAGAGTTAGAGAAGAGTATTGAACCGCTGGTTTTGAAGATGGTGGAAGGGGCTACAAACCAAAGTGTGTAGGTGGCCTCTAGAAACTGGAAAAGAGAAGGAATGGATTCTGCTCTAAAGTTTCTAGAAAAAACATTATTCTTCTGACACCTTGATTTTAGGTAAATCCCATTTTTGTGCTCTGATCTTCAGAACTATAAGGTAATAGATTTGTATTGCTTGAAGCCACTAAATTTGGGGTAGATTGTTAGCAACAATGGGAATAGAAATAGGAATTAAGAACAGGCCTGAGTTAACAGAAAGGCAAAAGTAAGCCATTCAATGGAAGCTTTGGTGTTTTCAGCCCATTTGTTTTTTGGGAGGGGCTCCAGAAACATGCTAATTTGCATGGCTGCCTTAAAGCCTATGTCTGCCAGCAGCTAGACAGCTGCTGGTGATTTCCTTCAGCTATTTATTGGCTGGAAGCTACCAAAAGACTCAATTAAGGCAGTTGCACTGAAAGTGAAAGTCGCCCACAGTATCGCCTCTGCTTTGATACACACAGGCCTGTTAGAACTCACCTCACATAAATTTTCTGGGTTGAGCCAGCATTAGCTGCCAAACGCCCAAGAGCCAATCACAACAAATGATTTTGTGAATTTATGGTCTCTGGAATACATGCATATATTTATACTCATAGGAACATGTTTGGAATTGTTATTTACAGGAATATGCTTCTAAAGCAAGTTTAGTAAAATCTTACAGTATACATCAGAGACTAGTGATAATATCCCCTCTTTTTTCTCTCTTTCTTTCTTTCTTTCTTTTTTTTTTTTTGGCAAAGTAGAATGTAAAACAAACAAAAACTTTGTTTATCGTGATAGTTTTAGAACTCCAGAGCAGTTGGACTAGCATGAGGAGGTTGAAAGCCTTGATTCTCAGGCTCGCTAAGGACTTTAAACCCACTTTGATCTGAAGCAGAAGTAGAAATGCTAGATACAAAAAATATATAATTTTAGCAGTAAAGTGAAAATCACAGAATTAGATACTAGGGTGGTTGTGGATTGACAATCAGCAGCAGGGATCTTGGATACATAGTCACAAGAGCAAGTGCATTGGCTATTTGAAGATATCATTGTGCTAAATCCTTTCTTCCTACTTGAGTTGCAAAGAATTAATGACTAACCCAAGGAACCCAAAGGATCAAATGTTTGTGAAAGGAAAGAGGCACTGAACAGCTTTCAAACACTTATCGAGGAAAATGAAACTCTGTCCTTTTTTCAAAAACAAATGTGTAATGACTGGTAAAGTTGATTATAACTTGTAAGACACTTGATTTCTATAGACATACCAGCTTTGGCAGTTGCCCATGAACTTGACACTGTTGAGTAGTTTATCAGATTGAAAATGAGAAGGGGGAGGAAAAACTACATCAGTTACTTATTTTTCTTTAGATTTGACCAAATATTATTCTAGAGCTGCAGATACCATGGTTTAGAGCAACAATTTTAGGGAAAGAGTAACTAGGTATTTAATCTACTCTTATTCATAATAAATGGTACATTGCTTTCTGAAAGTGCCATCAGAACTTGGTATAGAATTTTCCATCAAAGAGACTGGAATTCCACTTATTGCTGAGACAAAACAATCAGTACTTTACTCATGAGACATCATAATATTTCATCTAGTAGAAATTTTTTAAGGGAGGGGGAATTCAATGTACTGAATCAACGGAGAAGAATAAATACAGAAATTAACTTCTGGCACATCTTTTGTTCTGGGCCATTATACACTGTGTTGCAATTGCCCCTACTGAATCACTTCTGAAAAATATTTCTTGCATAATGGCATTTTAGTCATCCCTATAATGTCAACAAACAAGGCAGATTAATGCTTCCAGTCCTGAGATGTCTTGCACTCTGCTTATTAGAATTGTAGTCAGATCTTCATTAGAATGAATGACATCTGATTCCATAAGGCAGTCACAACAGAGGCACCTTCTTGCTATGGTGTCACCCTGCAGATGACAATGTAGGCCATTATGAATGACACTCCACAATTCGTTACTTCCTGCCTCAAATTGTAGTTAATCTTTCATCCAAACTGTACACATGTGCAGCTTTAAGTGGCCTATCACAGCGAGTACCCAGTAATGCTGCAAGCACATGGAGACTGACAGAAGGTAAATTGCTTGTCAGGAGGTCTGTATTTCAATTCACAGCATATTCCAAACACGTCGTGGTGAAAGCACACCACAACAGCTGCTTTCATTGCTAACTATTTTTGATGTAAATGTCAATAAAGCTCCAGGCCCTTTCATATTTTTGGCCAAGAATGTCCATCTTTCCCTATGCAGGCTGGCAGGTGGAGTTCCATTTATCTACTCTTAGGAACATGTCCTATAATAATGATGGCCTCTAGAGGCCGTTTAGGGTGATTGAGAGCAGTGATTGGGACAATAGGCTGCTGAATTTCATTGCTAGAGTGGGTTGACAGGTGACTGCTTTTATACCCTCTCATCTGGTGGGGAAGGAAATAAAACACACACTTCCATCCAGTCCACAGACAATCACCTCCAGGTTGAAGATCTACCCCTATAGTTCATTCCATTCATTGAAAAAAAAATTGAGAGCCATGGTTATTAAACAATCACAAATTCCCCAGCATATATAGGGTTTTTAAAGAGACAAGAGCATTTATTTTCTGTGGGATTACAGATAAAAGAATTAAGCAAACAATTTTGAATGGAATATATATGCCTTTGAGGACCTTCCTTCTTCTCCTTGCAAATGTCCCTTTTGGGATACCAGCTGTTCATGCTATATAACAAACTCTCTCTTTTAACTAATGCTCTGAGGAAGATGACTGAAACTTGACCCTTAGCAGCTGAAAGCTAGCAGATATATTAAAAATCAATTCAAGGATGCTGCTTTTGAGCATGTTTGCATTCAAATATGTCAGTATACTACAGCATAGAAGAAAACTTCATAATCTTTTATTCACAACATTTATTGTGTATCTGCTATAAGCAAGATAATATATTTCACACTAGAATTAAGAATATAAATTCTTGGGACGCCTGGGTGGCTCAGTTGGTTAAGCAGCTGCCTTCGGCTCAGGTCATGATCCCGGCGTCCTGGGATCGAGTCCCACATCGGGCTCCTTGCTTGGCGGGGAGCCTGCTTCTCCCTCTGCCTCTGCCTGCCACTCTGTCTGCCTGTGCTCACTCTCGCTTCTCTCTCTATGACAAATAAATAAATAAAATCTATAAAAAAAAAAAAAAGAATATAAATTCTAATTAGACAAGCACATAGAGGTAGTAAAAATAATCTGAAGTGAGATAAAGTGTAGTATAACTAGTATTCTATTTTTATAACACTTCTTTGATTTTTATTTTTGTGCATTGTTTATAATGTACATAATATATATTATATACTATTGCAGATAAAAATTATAATAAATATTTGTAGTATATGCTCTGTTTTCTCCTGTTGGAACTAAAAGTTTGGGTACAGTTTTTCTCAAGAAAGGAGCATAGTTCTAAGGCTGGAGTTAGGCTGACTTGTTTTAAATTAAATCTCCAGCACTTACTAACCTACTAGCCTTGGGAGGGTTAAATAAACTTTATTTAAACTTTATTAGATTTCCGGGAAGATGGTGGAGTAGGAGGACCCTAAGCTCACTTTGTCCCACAGATAAAACTAGATAACACCCACATTAGTGTTAATAACCCAGAAAATGACCCAAAGACTAGCAGAATAGATTCTCCACAGCTAAATGTAAAGAAAAGGCCACATGAAGAGTGTAGGAAGTGTGGAGACATGGTTGTGAACTTAACAGAACCATGGGACTGTCCATGGGAGGTAGAGCTGCTGCAAGTGCAGAGAGGGGAGAGAAAGAGACCCTCACACCAGGTACCCAGGAAATCCACATGGGGAAGATAAATCCCCATAACATTTGGCTTTGAAAACAGGAGGGACCTAATTTCGTGAGTTCTTACAGTCAATGGGAGTAACACCTGGAACTTTAAAAATCAGCAGGCTTGGTTTGGGGATAGCCAGGAGAGCACACTCCCAGTCCTTTAAGATAGCACAATGAACAGCCCTCCAGAGATACAGCATATATGTGTGTGTATATATATCATATATCCTGGGGTATAAAGGAGAGAGATTTGTTTACTAATCTCAGCATGCACTGTGGGAGCATGGATCACTGGGAGACTTCTCCAAGAAAAAAATTGCTGGCAGGTGACATTTTCCTCCCTTACCCTAACCTAGACATATGGGCACCTGTAGAAACCAGCACACTGCCAATATTAGCCACCTAACTTGCTAACAGCAGACCCAACCCTGTGTTCTCTTGCAAACACCCCCTCCCCACCGCCAGGGTTCAGCTCCAGCTTCCTCTCACAGCAGATCTTCCGAAACCTTATTAATACCATATGCCCCCCCTCTATGATCTCCTATAGGCCTGCCGCCTCCAGTACACCATTGGCCAGAGCCCATCCAAATAGGTACTGCAAGTCTGGTGGTATCCAAGCATCCCTGACAGGGACCAGCACCACTCCATAGTAATTTCTACCCCAAAGACAGTGGAAAGTAACCACACACACCAGTCCAAATGTGGCCCCAACTGTGGGTTTGGGGCAGACATCTGGTTGACTGCAGGCCCTGCCCACCAACTACAGCTTCTTAAGGGACAATACAGGGAAATTGCCCTGTAGTACAATGCTATCACATCTCTGAAATATGCCTGGTCTGATTCAACCCAAATCCAAGGCAGCGAGCCCACTAACAACGCAGGGACAAAACCCTGCCCACAACAGGCAGAGAACCATTACAGATTACTGGATTGAAGGCAAAAGTGGCTCAGACACAATAGTAGGGCACAAACAACATACATAATACACATCCCTGAAGTGCCAGGTTTTGGTGAACAAGGAACATTGCACTACAGGGCACTACAGGATCTCTTGTTCATAAATACTTTTAAAAACATGAGATTTAGCAGACTTTTCTAATACATAGAAACAGACACAAAGAGTTAGAAAAATTTAGGATACAGAGATATATCCCAAATAAAAGAACAAGACAAAAATCACAAGAACAGAGCTAAAAGAAATGGAGAAAAGTAATATGCTTGATAGAGAACTTGAAGTAATGGTCATAAAGATATTCACTGGACTTGAAGAAAGAATGGATGACCTCAGTGAGACCCTTAACAAAGAGATAGAAAACATAAGAAAAAAAACAATCAGAGATGAAAAATTCAGTAACTGTAATTACAAATACACTAGGTGGAATAAATAGTAGATTAGAAGAAGCAGAAGAATGGATCAGCAACCTGGAGGACAAAATAATAGAAAGCAATCAAGCTGAACAGGACAGAAAAGAAAGAATAACAAAAAAATGAAATAGACTAAGGGGATTCAGTGACACCATGAAGCATAATAATATTTGCATTATAGGGATCCCAAAAGGAGAAGACAGAGAAAATGGGGCAGAAATTTTATTTGAAGAAATAATACCTGAAATGTTCTTGAATCTGGGAAAGAAAACAGAAACCCGGGTCCAGGAGTCACAGAGCCCCCCAAAAAAATCAACCCAAGGAAGTCCATACCAAGACACATAGTAATTAAAATAGTGAAAAAAAGTGGGGCGTCTGGGTGTCTCAGTTGGTTAAGCATCTGCTTCAGCTCAAGTCTTGATTCCAGGGTTCTGGGATCAAGCCCCACACTGGGCTCCCTGCTCAGAGGGGAGTTTGCTTCTCCCTTTCTCACTCCCCCTGCTTGTGTTCCCTCTCTCACTGTCTTTCTCTCTCTCTCTGCCAAATAAATAAATAAATAAATTCTTAAAAAAAAAAAAAAACATTTAAAAAGTAGTGATAAAGAGAGAATTTTAAAAGTAGCAAGAAAAAGAAAAACAGTTATATGCAAGGGAAACCCTATAAGGTTATCATCTGATTTTTCAGGAGAAACTTTGCAGGCCAGAATAAAGTGTCATGATATATTCAAAGTGCTGGAAGAAACCCAAAAAACTGCAGCCAAGAATGCTCTGTGCAGCATGGTTATCATTCAGAGTAGAAGGAGAGATAAAGAGTTTATTGGACAAACAAAAGTTAAACAAATTCATGACCACTAAACCATCCCTAGAAGAAATGTTGAAGGGGACTCTTTGAATGGAAAGGAAAGACCATAAGCAGGAGTAAGAAAAGTAGGAAGAACAAAAACAGTAAAATTTAGTATATCTATAAACAACAGTCAAGGGATTCACAAAATAAAAGGATATAAATTATGACACCATTTATGTAAAACATGAGGTGGGGAAGAAGAGTAAAAAATGGGTTCAAACCTAAGCAACCATCAACTTAATGTAGACTACTATATGCTAAGATGTTATCTACAAGCCTAATGTTAACCACAAATTAAATCAGGAATAGATATCCAAAAATACAGAGAAAGGAATCCAAATACATCTCTGAAGAAAACCAGAAAAATGTGAGAGAAGAGAGCAAGACAAGAAAGGAACAGAGAAGAACTACAAAAACAACTATAAGACAGGTAACACAATGGCAATAAGTACATACCTATCACTAGTTACTTTGAATGTAAATGGACTAAAAGCTCCAATCAAAAGACAGGGTGACAGAATGGATATAAAAACAAGAAGACCTGCTGCCAACAAAAGGTTCATTTCTGACCTAAGGACATAGGCAGATTGAAAGTGAAGAGATGGAAAAGCATTTATCATGTACAGAAGCTAAAAGAAAGCCAGGGTAGTAATGCTTATATTGGACAAAATGACTTTAAAGCAAAGACCGTAACAATAGGCAAAACAAGGACACTATAAAATTATGAAGAGAACAATGCAATGAGAAGATGTAACAATTGCAGATATTTATGCACCCAACATGGGAGCATCCAAATACATAAAGCAGTTAATAACAAACATAAAGGAAGTAAAATAATAATAGAAGATTTTAACACCCCACTTTCATTAATGGATAGATCATCCAACAGAAAATCAACAAGGAAACAACGGATCTGAATTTCACATTGGACCAGATGGATTTAATGGTTATAGTCAGAACATTCCATCCTAAACAGATGAATACGTATTCTTTTCAAGTGTCCATGGGACATTCTCCAGAATGTATCACAAATCTCAACAAATTCCTAAAGATTGAAATCATACCATGTTCTGACCACAACACTAAAAAACTAGAAATCAACCATAGGGGAAAAAAGTCTGGAAAGAAGGCAAATACATGGAGGTTAAATAGCATGCTACTAAACCATGAATGGGTCAAACAAGAAATCAAAGGAGAAATCCAAAAATACATGGATATGAATGAAAATGAAACACAACAGTCCAAAGTCCCTGGCATGCAGCAAAAGTTATTCTAGCAAGGAAGTTTTTAGCAATACAGGCCTACCTCAAGAAACAAGAAAAATCTCAAAAATCTAACCTTACCCATAAGGAAGCTAGAAAAAGAAGAATAAACAAAACCACAAACCAGTAGAAGGAAGGAAATTACAAAGATGAAAGCAGAAATAAACAAAATAGAAACTAAAAAAACAATAGAATAGGTCAAAGGAAACAGAAACTAGTTATTTGATAAGATCAACAAATGGATAAACCTTTACCTAAACTTACCAAAAATAAAGAAAGAAAAAGAGAGAAGGCCCATGTAAAAATAAAAAAATGAAGAGGAGAAATAAGAAACAACCCACAGAAATACAAAGGATTATAAGAGAATATTATGAAAAATTATATGCCAACAAACTGGACAATCTAGAAGAAATGCATAAATTCCTAGAAACATATAATATCCCAAAACTGAATCAGAAAGAAATGGAAAACTTGAACAGACTGATTACCAGCAAAGAAACTGAACAGTAACCAAGCAACAAATAAAAGTCCAAGACCAGATAGTCTCACAGGTGAATTCTACCAAATATTTAAAGAGTTAATGCCTATTCTCTTTTAAAAATAGATGAGGAAGGAAATCTTCCAAATTCATTCATGAGTGAATACCAAATACAAAACCAAATAAAGACAATACCAAAACCAATACCAGATAAAGACAATCAATACCAAAACCAGATAAAGATACTACCAAAAAAAAAAAAAAAAGGAACTTCAGGCCAATATCTCTGATGAACATAGATGCAAATATCCTCAACAAAATGAACAAAATATAAGAAAACTGAATTTAACAATACATTAAAAAAATCATTCACCATGATCAGGGAGGTTTATTCCTATGCTGCAAGGAAGGTTCAATATTTGCAAATCAATCAACATGATACATCACATCAATAAGATAAAGAATAAAAACCATATGATCATTCCAATAGATGCAGAAAAAGCATTTGACAAAGAACATCCATTTGTGATGAAACTCTCAACAAAGTAGACTTTGAGGGAACATACCTCAACATAATAAAGGCCGTATGTGAAACCCACAGAGGATAATATTGTAGGTTTTCAGAGCTTTTCCTCTAAGATCAAGAACAAGTTAAGGATGTCCACTCTCACCATTTTTATTCAACATAGTATTAGAAGTCCTAGCCACAGTAATCAGACAAGGAAAAAAAAAAGGCATCCAAATTGGTAAGGAAGAAGCTTTCACTGTTTTCAGATATGTTATTCTATGCAGAAAACCCTAAAGATGCCACCAAAAAAGTACTAGAACTGATAAATGAATTCTATAAAGTCATAGGATACAAAATCAATATATAGAAACATGTTGCATTTCTATACATGAATAATGAAGCAACAGAAAGAGAAATTAAGAAAAAATTTCATTTACAATTCCACCAAAAAATTTAAATACCTACAAATAAAGTTAGCCAAGGAAGTAAAAGACCTGTATCTGAAAACTATAAAACATTGATGAAAGAAATTGAAAACAAGACAAACAAATGGAAAGATATTCCATGCTGATGGATTAAAAGAACAAATATTGTTAAAATGTCCATACTACCCAAGGAAATCTACAGATTTAATGCAATCCCTATCCAAATGCCAACAGCAGTTTTCATAGAACTAGAATAAATCTAAAATTTGTATGGAACCACAAAAGACCCTGAATAACCAAATCAATCTTGAAAAAGAACAAAACTGGGGGTATCAAAATTCCAGATTTCAAGATATACTAAAAAGCTGTAGTAATCAAAACAGTATGGTATTGGCACAAAAATAGACAATAGAACAGGGTAGAGAGCCTAGAAATAAACCAAAGATTATATGTTCAATTAATCTTCTACAAAGAAGGCAAGAGTATTCAGTGGGCAAAAGACAGTTTCTTCAACAAATGGTGTTGGGAAAACTAGATAGCTATATGCAAAAGAATGAAACTAGACCACTTTCCTAAATCATATGCAAAAATAAATTCAAAATGGATTATGGACCTAAATGTGAGACCTGAAGCCATAAAAATACTAGAAAAGACCACAGACAATCATTTCTCTGACATTGGCCAAAGCAACATTTTTCCAGATACATCTCCTGAGGTAAGAGAAACAAAAGCAAAAATAAACTGTTGGGACTATATCAAAATAAAAAGCTTCTGCACAGCAAAGGAAACAGTCAACAAAACAGACAACTTAGTGAATGGGAGAAGATATTTGTAAATGACATATCTGATAAAGGCTTAGTATCCAAAACATAGAAAGAACTTCTACAACTCAACACCCTTAAAAGAAATAATTCAGTTAAAAAATGGGCAGAAGAGGGGTGCCTGGGTGGCTCAGTGGGTTAAAGCCTCTGCCTTCGGCTCAGGTCGTGGTCCCAGGGTCCTGGGATCAAGCCCCCCATTGGGCTCTCTGCTCAGCGGGGAGCCTGCTTCCTCCTCTTTCTGTCTCTGCCTGCCTCTCTGCCTACTTGTCTGTCAAATAAGTAAATAAAATTAAAAAAAAAATGGGCAGAAGACATGAACAGACATTTCTTTAAAAAAAAAAAATACAGATGGCCAGGAGAATCATGAAAAGTCTCTCAGTATCACTAATCATCAGGGAATACAAATCAAAAACCACGAGTTATCACCTCATACCTGTCAGAATGGCTAAAACCAAAAACACAAAAAACAGCAAGTGTTGGCAAGGCTGTGGAGAAAAAAGAAACCCTAGCGTACTGTTGGTTGGAAGGCAAACTGGTGTAGCCATTGCAGAAAACAGTATGGAGTTTTCTTAAAAAGTTCAAAATAGAGCTACTCTACAATCCAATTCATGCCCTGTGGAACATTGGTCAGTGAGACTGGGTCCTGAGGATAAATTTTTCCTCTTCTAAAGAGATTCTCTTGAGACACAGTAGTTCATTCAGCCTTTTCAAAGACAGTTCTGCAAATTTTGCACTTTACACAAGTAGTGGTCAGCTCAGCAATGCATCACGCAAACACTCCTTGCTTCATTCCATTTTCAGTCACTGCTCTTTCCCTTGGATTACCCTCCTTCATAAGCAGTCAAAATAATCTTTGCCTTCAGTACTATACCTGAGGAACCCAAGCTAAAGCAGGTTATTTACCTGTTCCTAAGCCATACCACACTGTTCTAATTATTATATCTTTGTGGTATCTCATGGAACATAGTCCTTTTGTCATCTTCTCTTCTCTCTCAAAATGTTCTTGCTTGTTCTTCATTCTTTGCTCTTCCATTTAAATTTTGGCATCTGATGGTCAAGTTCCAAAAACTTTCCTACTGGGATTTTGGTTGGAGTTGGATTAAATAAATAGATTACTTGAGAAAAATTAATTTACTAGTTTTATTTAAATTCAATTGGCTAAGATATAGAACATCATTAGTGTCAGATGTAAAGTTCAATAATTCATCACTTGCGTATAACATGAGAATAATTGATTTAAATATCTAATCTTCCTACTCATGAACTAGATCTCTCTCCAGTTCTAAGTCTTTAATGCTTTTCAATAGTTTGAAATTTTTTCCATAAATATCTCATACATCTTTGTTAGAAATTTCCCCAGATACCTATTATTTTTATGCTAAAATTTTAGATGATACTTTTTAACAGTAAATGTAGCTAGCATTTTTTTGAGCCATGGGCAAATTCCAGGTTCTTTAGCAATATATTTTATTAGTATTTGCAACATCCTTCTGAGTTAGATAGGTTTATTTATTTGTTTGTTTTCATATGCTCTCACTGTGACTTTAGTCCATGAATAAGAAGTATGATTAACATATGTGATAGACACAAATAAAGGAATGGATTCAAGCTTCTGGTACCTCCCAGTCCTTCTGAGGTCAAAGGAATCTTCCAGGTTAGAGAAACCCAAAGCCATGGCCTCACTGATTTTTAAACTGTAGACTGCTAGAAGGGACTTACCAACATTTAAGGCCTACTGTCTAGTATGCTAAGAGATAATTTCTCCTAGACCATAGTAATGTATTTTCTTGTATTATTTTGTATAAGGAAACCAGGCCTCTAGACTATGATTACCACGTAGCCACCCAATTACTCCCTACATCCTGTACATGCATGAGCTAATATTTTCTGGCTTTTTGTCTAAGCTACTTGTCAGAAGTAATGGTTATAGGGAATGATGTCAGTGACATTGCCCTTTTGTTTCTCTAGGTCTGGATTTCTCAACCTCAGCACAATTCACAGTTAGGGGCACACAATTCTTTCTTGCAGGAGACCGTCCTGTGCGTTGCAAAGTATTAAGAATCATCATTGTCCTCTACCCACAAGAAGCCAGTAGTATCCCCTATCCCCCAATTTGTGACAAACAAAAATGCTTTCAGACATTTTTAAATGTACTCTGAGGGCAAAATTGACCTCATTTGAGAACCACTGCTATAGAGCCTCTAAATTTTCTTCTTGGATTAAGCTAGAATTATCAGAAAGCTACACAATTAAGCCATATAAGAGTCTCTTTAAAAAAGCTATATTAGGGGTGCCTGGGTGGCTCAGTTGGTTAAGCAACTGCCTTCGGCTCAGGTCATGATCCTGGAGTCCCAGGATCGAGTCCTACATCAGGCTCCCTGCTCAGCAGGGAGTCTGCTTCTCCCGCTAACCTCTCTCCTCTCATGCTCTCTCTCTCATTCTCTCAAATAAATAAATAAAATCTTTAAAAAAAAAAGCTATATTAAGATTTAATTCACATGCCATGTAATTTACCCATTAAAGTATACAGTTCAATGTTTTTAGTATACTCAGATCTGTACAACCATCACCACAACCTAATTTTAGGACAGTTTCATCATCTCCAAAAGAAACCTTACATCCTTAAGCTGCCTTTCCTTCCAAATCTTTCACTCTCTCATACTTTCTCAGACTTAGGCAACCACTAATCTACTTTCTGTCTCAGTAGATTTGGTTATTTGGAACATTTCATATAAATTAATTCATACACTGTGTTGTGGGTTGTGACTGGCTTAGCATATTTCCAAGGCTCCATGCTTTACCATGTTTCAATACTTTATTTTTTAAATTGCTGAATAGAATTACACTGTATGGATATACCACATTTTATTTACTCATTCATCAGTTGAAAGACATTTGTTTTTTTTCTACTCTTTGGCTATTATGAACAATGTTGATATGAACATTATTGTACCAGTTTTGTGTAGACATGTGTCTTCATTTCTCTAGAGTATATACTGCTGGATTCCTTGGCAATTTTGTGTGTAACCACTTTAGGAAGTGCCAGACTATTTGCAAATCCCACCAGCAATGTATGAGAGTTCCAATTTCTCTATATCCTCTTCAACACTCATTATTTTTGTTCTTTTTCATTACAGTCTTCCTTGTGGTGAGAAGTTAGTGTCTCATTGTGGTTTTGATTTGCATTTCTCTAATGACTAATAATGGTAAGCACATTTTCTTTGTTGTTGTTGTTTTGTTTTGTTTTGGCTATTTTTCCTCCCTTGGGAGAATTATGTATGAGATCTTTTACCCATGTTAAATTTTGATGATTTTATTTATTGAATTGGAAAGGTCTTATATGTTCTAGATAAAAGACTTATCAAATAGAAGATTTGTAAATATTATTTCTTACTCTGTCAGTTGTCTTTTAATTTTCTGGATAGTATTTTTACAGCAGAAACTTTTAATTTTTTGAGAGAGCCAGTTGATGAAATTTTCCTTTGTCATTTGTGATTTTGGTATTGCAGCTAAGACTTCCTAATCCAGCCTCCTAAAGATTTGCTCCTACGTTTTTTTCTAAAAGCTTTATACTTTTACCTCTTACATTTAGGTCCATGAAACATTTTTTCCTTTTTTAACCAAAAACTGAAGTGAAAATCACAAACATAAAATTTACTATTTTAAAGTATATAATTCTGTGGCATTCAGTATGTTTGAAATATTGTGTAGCTATTACTTCTATCTCAAAATATTTTTATACCCCCAAAGGAAACCTACTACCCATAGAACAGTCATTCCCCAGTACCCTTCCAGCCCCTGGTAACTATTAATCTGCTTTCTGTCTCTATGGATTTACCAATTCTGGATATTTATATAAAAGGAATTGTATAATATGTGAGCTTTTGCAACTGGCTTCTTTCACTTAGCGTATTGTTTTTGAGGTTCATCTATATTGTAACATATGTTAGTATTTCATTTCTTTTTATGGCTGAACAATATTTTATTATATTCAGTTTATGTACATTTAGGTTGTTTTTATTTTTGACTATTATGAATAATGCTGATACAAATATTTGTGTGCAAGTTTTTGTATGGATGTGTTTTCCTTTCTCTTGAGTATATAAGTAGAAGTGGTAACTACCAGGTCATATGGTAATTCTACATTTAACATTTTTATGCTACTCCCAAACTGTTTTCCATAGTGGCTGTACCATTTTATATTCCCAGCAGCAATATACAAGGGGCCAAATTTCTTCCTATGCTTGCTAACACTTGTAATATTTTTTAATTTAGTTTTTTTTTCAGTGATCCATAATTCTTTGTTTATTCACCACACCCAGTGTTCCATGCAATGCATGCCCTCCTTAATACCCACAACTGGGCTCACCCAACCCCCCACCTCCCTCCCCTCCAAAACCCTCAGTTTGTTTCTCAGAGTCCATGGTCTCTCATGGTTTGTCTCCCCCTCCATTTTCCCCCAACTCACTTCTCCTCTCAATGTCCCAATGTCTTCTGTGTTGTTCCTCATGCTCCACAAGTAAGTGAAACCATATGATAATTGACTCTCTCTGCTTGACTTGTTTCACTCAGCATAACTTCCTCCAGTCCCATCCATGTTGATACAAAAGTTGGACATTCATCCTTTCTGATGGAGGTGTAATATTCCATTGTATATATGGACCATATCTTCTTTATCCATTCGTCTGTTGAAGGGCATCTTGGTTCTTTCCACAGTTTGGTGACTGTGGCTATTGCTGCTATGAACATTGGGGTACATATTTTAAACAATTTTTTTTTTAATTAAAAGCATTCTGCTGGGCATGAAGCTGTATCCCCTTGTGGTTTTGAACTAATGATGTTAGACATCTTTTCATGCTCTTGATGTCCTTTTGTATATAATCTTTGGAGAAATATTTATTCAATTCTATTGCCCTGTGGATAAATGGATTTTTGACTTTTGCTCTTGTATTATAAGAGCTCCTTATGTATTCTGGATACTAGACTAATCAGATATATGATTTGCAAATATTCTCTCCTATTTTGTAAATTTGTCTTTCACTTTCTTGTTTGTGTCCTTTGCATAAAAGCTTCAAATTTTGATAAGTCAAATCTATCTACTTTTTCTTTTATCATTTGCCAAATTCAAGATCTCAAATTTTACTCCTGTATTTTCCAAAGATTTTATACTTTTAGCACTTCTATTTAGATATTTTTTAGGTATTTATTTCGTTTTTGGTTTTTTTTTTTTACTTATTTTGAGTTAATTTTATTACATGATGTGATGTGAGTGTCCAAATTCATTCTTTTGCATGTGGCTATCCAGTTGACCCAGCACCATTGTTAAAGAGACTGTTCTTTCCCACATTGAAGGATCTTAGCACCATAGTTGACAATTACATGAACATAGATATATTGGTTTATTTCCGGACTCTCAAATCTACTCCATTGGTCTATATGCCTGTATTTATGCTAGCACCACACTGTTTTGATTCTGGAAGTTTTGTAGCATGTTATGAAATCAGGAACTATGAGTCTGATTTTCTTCTTTTTCATATTTTCTTTCTTTTGTTTTTGTTTTTGTTTTTGTTTTGAGAAAGAGAGAGAGAGCATGAGCCAGTGAGAGAAGGGCAGCAGGAGATGGAGAGAGAATCTTAAACAGGCTCCACACCCAGCACAGAACCCGATGTGGGGGCTCTATCTCATAACCTGAGCTGAAATCAAGAGTAGGACGCCTACCTGACTGAGCCACCTAGGTCCTCCTGTATTTGTTTTTTTCTCAAGATTATTTTAGCTATTTGGGATCCCTTATAATTTCATAGGTAGGATCAGTTCACCAATCTCTACAATGAACCAAATGGAATTTTGATAGGGAATGTATGTATGATAGGGAATCTGTAGATTGATTTGGGAAATACTGCCATCTAAAAATATTAGGCATTCCAGGGACACCTGGTTGGCTCAGCTAGTTAAGTGGCTTGCCTTTGTCTCAGGTCATGATCCCAGGGTCCTGGGATGGAGCCCCATGTCAGGCTCACTGCTTAGCTGGAAATCTACTTCTCCCTCTCCTTCTATCCCTCTCCCTGCTCTTGCTCTCTCTCTTTCTCAAATAAATAAATAAAATCTTTAACAAAAAAAATTAGGCATTCTAATATGAACATGGAATATCTTTCCATTTATTTAGATCTCCTTCTATTTATTTCAATAATGTTTTGTAGTTTTCAGAGTGGAAATTTTCTTAATAAATATATTCATATGTACATTATTCATTTTGATGCTATTATAAATATAATTTTTTCTTTAAAGGTTTTTATTTATTTGAGAAAGAGAGAGAACATGAGCCAGGGTGAGGAGCAAAGGGAGAAGCAAATTTCCAGTAAGCAGAGAGCCCCTTGTGGAACTGGGACTCAAGGATCAGGACTTGAGCCTAAAGCAGATGCTTAACCAACTGAGCCACAGGTGCCCCTAGAATTTTTTCTTAATAATCATCTTCAGATTATTTATTCCTAGTATATAGGAATAAAATGAATTTTTGTATATTGATCTTATATCCTTGTACTTTATAAAGTCACTTATTAGTTCTAATAATTTTTAGAACTTTTCTTTGTATGATATCATATCATATGCAAATAGAAATAATTTAAATTTTTCTTTCCAATCTGGATGATCTTTACTTCTTCTCCTTGTCCAGTTGCCCTGGCTAGAACCTCCAGTACATATGAATAGAAGTGGTGAGGGTGAATATACTTCTTTTGTTCCTGACCTTGGGTGGAAAGCATTCAGTCTTTCTTTATTAAGTTTGATGTTAGTTGTGTATTTCTAAGAGATGCTATTTATCAAGTTAAGGTGTTTCTTTATATTCCTAGTTTGCTGAATGTTTTCATCATGAAAGAACGTTGGATGTCGTCAGACATTTTTCTCTATTTATTGAGATCATAATGTGGAGTTTCCCCCTTCACTTTATTAATATGGTATATCACATTAATGGATTATTGGGTATTAAACCAACCTTATATTCCTGGCTGGCCATAGTATATAATTCTTCTTATATGTTGCTGATTCAATATGCTAGCATTTTTTTATCCATATCCATAAGGAATATTATACTTTGTTTTCTTGTGATGTCTTTGTCTAGTTTTGATGTCATGGTTTAATGTTCGTGTTGCACATTCTGTTGGTTTTAACAAATGTGTAATGACATGTATCCACCATTATTGTATCATACAGAATAATTTCAGTGCCTTAAAAATCCTCTGTGCTCTGTCTTTTCATCCATCTCTCTCCCATAATCCCTGACAGTCACTGATCACTTTATAGTCTCCATATTGTACCTTTTCTAGAATGTCAGTGTGTAGCCATTTCCGATTGGCTCCTTTCACTTAGTAATAAGCATTTAAACTTCTCCCATATCTTTTCATGGTTTGATAACTCACTTCTTTCTAGCAGTGAATAATATTTCATTGTATCGATATATTATCCATTTAACCATTCTGGACATGTGACTATTTACAAATTTTGGCAATTAGTGACAAGACTATAATAAAACATCCATGTGCAGGTTTTTGTCTGGACATCACTTTTCAACTCATTCGAGTTGAGTAAGTAACAAGAAGTATGATTGCTGGATCATATTGTTTGTTTAGTTTTGTAGGAAACTAACAAACTGTCTTCCAAAGTGACTATACCCTTTTGCATTCCCACTATAAAAGAATGGGAATTCCTGTTGCTCCCTATCCTCACCAAAATTTGGTGAGTCAGAATATCCCAAAGATATTCTAAGGATATCTCTAATGGCTTCTTATTGTTGTTTCCTTTTTTTTTTTTAAAGATTTTATTTATTTATTTGACAGACAGAAATCACAAGTAGGCAGAGGGGCAGGCAGAGACAGAGAGAGGGGGAAGCAGGCTGCCCGCTGAGCAGAGTGCCTGATGTGGGACTTGATGTCAGGACCCTGAGATCATGACCTGAGCCGAAGGCAGAGGCTTTAACCCACTGAGGTGGGTTAAAGGGCACCCACCCAGGTGCCCCTTATTGTTGTTTTCATTTGTAATTTTTCTGATGACAAATGATGTTGACCATCCTTTCATATGTTTGTTTGTCATCTGCATATCTTTTTTGATGAGGTGTCTCATCAGATTTTAGCCCATTTTTGAATTATGTTGTTCATTTTAATATTGATGAGCTTAAAGCATTCTTTGTATGTTTTGAATAACAGGCCTTTATCAGATATATCTTTTGCAAATATTTTCCCCAAGTTTCTGGTCTGTCTTCTCATTCTCTTAATAATGCCTTTCACAAAGCAGATTTTTTTGTTTGTTTGTTTTTAAATGAAGTCCAACTTATTGATTTTTTTTTCTTGAATTGTACTTTTAGTGTTTTATCTAAAATTCCATAACTAGGGTTCAGTTTGTTGAGTGCCCGACTCTTGGTTTTGACTCAGATCATGCTCTCATGGATTATGGGAATGAGGCCCATGTTGGACTCTGTGCTCAGCAGGGAGTCTGCTTGAATTCTCTCCCTCTGCCCCTCTCCGCACTTGTGCCTATGTGCTCTCTCTTTCTAAAATAAATAAGTAAATTTTAAAAATAATAAAAACAAAAAATAAAATGGCATAAAAAACACAGGATTCTCTAGGATTTTCCCTGTGTTATCGTCCAGGAGTTTTATCATGTTTATATTTTCCATTTAGGTATTTGACATTTTGAGTTAGTTTTTGTAAAAGGAGTGAAGTCTTTGTCTAAATTTTTTTTTTTTCCCTTGAGGATATCCAGTTATACCAGCACCATTTTTAAAAAAGACTATCTTCTCCATCCTTTGCCTTTGTCTTCTTATCAAGGATTAGTTAACTATATTTGTCTGAGTCTATTTCTGATCTCTCTATTCTGTTCCATTGATCTATTTGTTTATTCTTTAGCTAATTCCACACTGATTATTGGAGTTCTACAGGAAGTCTTAAGTTGGGTAATGTTGTTCCTCTAACTTTGTCCTTCTCCTTCAATATTGTGATGGTTATTATGGGTCTTTTGTCTCACTATGCAGACCTTAGGCTCAATTTTCAATATCCACAAAATAATATACTGGGATTTTTATTAGGATTGTGTTGAATTTATAGATCAAATTGGGAAGAACTGACATTTTGACAATATTGAGTCTTCCTGTTCATGAACATGGAATACTTCTCCACTTATTTAGTTCTTTGATGTCTTTCATCAGTTTTATACTTTTCTTCATCTAGATCATGCACATATTTTATTTGATTTATACTTGAGTATTTCATATTTGGAGTATCAATGTAAATATTTTACTCTTTACATTTTGTTTTTAATTTCAAATATCTATTTATTGCTAGAATAGAGGAAAGTATTTGACTTTTGTATATTAACTTTGTATCCTACAACCTTGTTGTAGTCACTTAGTTCCAGGACTTTTTCATTTTTCAAAATTCTTTTGGATGTTCTACAGAGACAATCATGTCACCTGCAAACAATGTCATTGTTTCCTTCTTCCCCTGGGAGTTTTTATTATGATGGGTGTTAATTATGTCAAGTCCTTTTTTTTTTTTTTTGCATTTATGGATGTGGTTATGTGACTTTTCTTCTATAGTCTATGGATGTGTGTATTAATATAACTACCCCAGTTTTCTTTTGATGAGTGTTAACATGATATATCTTTCTCTAGTCCTTTACTTTTTAATATGTGTGTGTCTTTATATTTAAAGAAGGTTTCTTTTTTTTTTTTTCTTAGACTTATTCATTTAAGAGAGAGAGAGAAAGCATGCAAGTGACTGTGAGTGGGGGGAGGGACAGAGGGAGAGGCAGAAAGAGAATTCCAAGCAGTCTCCACACCCAGCACAGAGCCTGACTTGTCACTCTATCCCACGACCCATGAGATCATGTCCTGAGATGAAATCAAGAGTCAGATGCTCAAGCAGCTGAGCCACCCAGGCACCCCTAAAGGTTTCTTTTAAACAACATATGCTCGGGTCTTGTTTTTTTGATCCCCTCTGACAATCTCTGCTCTTTAGTTGGTTTATTTAGATAATTGACTTTTAGAATGATTTTTTTGTGTAGTAGTATTACTGTCAAACACATTTGTTAACCATTTATTACTTGTTCTTTGTTCCTCATATTGTCTGTCATTCTTTTTCTGCCTTTTGTGTTTTAACTGAACATTTTAAATGATTCTCTTTCCCCTCTTGCTTAGCATATTTGTTAGACCTCTTTTAAACTTTTTAAGTAGTTGCTCTAGAGTTTGCAATATTCATTTATGCCTAACTCAATTCTAATTTTATTTTTTTTAAATTTTCAATTCTAATTTTAAATAACACTATAACATTTCAAGGGTAGTGTAAGTGTCTTTATAATAACAAAGTGTTCCTAATTTTTCCCTCCCATCCCTTATATCATCGCTGTCATCCATTTTAATGATCCATAAGCCATAATCATTGTACACTATAGTGTATTACATAGCACTATATAACAACATAAAATATTGTATTATAGAATATTATTACTTTTTTATTCTGATAAAACTATTAACTCTCAGACCAATTAAAATTTATTTCTCCTATGCTTTTGAAGGGTAATTTTGTAAGATACAAGATTTTAGAGATTTTTTTTCTTTCAACACTTTAAATATTTCACTCAACCTTCTTACTTGCATGTTTTCTGGGGAGAAATCCAATGTATTTCTTTTTCTTTTTCCTCTATAGGTAAACTCTTTCTTTCTTTCTTTTTTTCTTTCTTTTTTTAATATCCTGGCTTCTTTCAAGATTTTTTATCTTTTATTTTCTGCAATTTGACAAGATAAGCCTAGGTATAGTTTTTTATTTTTTTATTTTTAGCCCTTATCCTGCTTGGTGTTCTCTCAGCTTCCTGTATCTGTGGCCTAAAACCTGATATTAATTTTGGGGTATTCTCAGTCATTGCTTCAGATAGTGCTGACATTCTTTTCTTTTCCTTGGTATTCCTATCATGCCTGGGTTACACCTTCTGTAATTGTCCCACAGTTCTTAGGTTTTTTTGTTCCATTTTTTTAAGTCTTTTTTCTCTTCGCTTTTCAGTTGTAGGATCTTCTATTGACATATTTTCAAGTTCACTGTTCTTTTCTTAGCCATGCCTTGTCTATTAATGAGCCCATTAAAGGTATTCTTCATTTTTGTTGTGGTATTTTTTTATATCTATCACTTCTTTCAGGCCTATTATTAGAATCTCCACTTCTCTGTGTACATTGCCCAATAATTTTTGTAATTTGTCTACTATTTCCATTAGAGCATATGAATCATAGTCATTTTAAGTTCCTAGTCTGATAATTCCAATATCTAAGAAAGGTTGTTGGTTTTCAGTTTGTTCAGCTTTTTACTTGTTGCTAAGATGCGCTGACAACTTCCAAGCTCCTTCCATACTGGCCCAGAAATTGGAAGTAGATTCCTTCTGTTTTAGATTTCTAATTTTATTCTATCATGGTAAGAGAAAATACTTTGTATGATTTCAGTCCATTTAAATTTAATGAGATATATTTTATGGCCTATCATATGTTCTGTTCTGGAGAATGTTGTATGTGCACTTGAGAAGATTCAGAAGAATGTGTATTCTGCTATTGTTGGCTAGGTGTTCTATAGAAGTTTGTTAGGGGTGGTTGGTTTATACTGCTCAAGTCTTCTAGGCTGATATTTGTCTTATTGATATTTGTTTTCTAGGCTATTTGTCTTATTTATTACTGAGAATGCAGTACTGATGTTTCCATTATTGATGAAATGTCTCTTTCTTTCTTCATTGTATCATATTTTGCTTCATGTATTTGGGGCTGTTTTTAGGTGCCTTTCTTTATATTGTTATATCTTCTTGATGAATGAACATTTTTATCATTATAAAGTGCATGTCTTTAGCTCTCATAACTTTTTTATTAAAGTTCTTTGATATTAATATTGTCATTCTGACTCTCTTGTGGTGGTTGTTCACATATTTTTCCATCCTTTACTTTCAAACCCATTTGTATATTTGCATCTAAGATTTATATCTTGTAGACAGTGTATAGTTGGATTTTGCTTTTTTTAAATCCAGTATAACAATTTATGCCTTTTGATTATATTGCTTATTTCACTTACATTTGATGTTATCATTGATATTGTTGGCTTCTTGTTCTGCTATTTTATTTTTGTTTTGTCTCTTGCCACTTTGCTATTTTATTTTATTTTGCATTAAGTGAATATTTCAATTTCTTTAAAGATCATTTATTTTATATTCTTACATTTTTATTAACATACAATAACTTACCTCTTAACTTATTAGAATTTACTTCACGTTTACAGTAACTTATCTCCAATGAGGCATAGAAATGTTACTCTTATATAGCTCTGTACCCTCCTTACCTTCTTTGTACTATTACTGTTATATATGCTATGTCTGTATGTTACAAACCCAGCAGATAATGTTATAATTATTACTTTATATGATGTTATATTTTTAAAGAACTTGAAAAAAGAAAGAACAAATATAAATTTATAGTTTTTAAAATTAACTTTTTTAGTACTGGCAAGTAACCAATCCTGTTTGTGCTTCAATTTCTTATCTTGAAACAAGAAGAGTAATAGTACTTAACTCAACTAGGTAGGCTGAGGACTGAGAAATAGGCACAAAATCCTTAGTCAGTTTGGTCATTTTGGACCACAAGATGGAATGGTCCCTGGAACATATACATTTAATAAATTTTAATAGTTGTTGCAAAGATTATCTAACAAAAGCAGTAATAATACAGCTTAAAATTAAAAATAAAATCAAGTTGGTTTTTTATTTACCATTTTTTTAGTTTTCTTTATTTGTGTGTATGGATTTGAATTACGATTTATATAGCTTCCTTAACTCAAGCTGGCTTTCCTCCACCCACTTTCTTTGTGGGGATGTAATATATTTTCAAATATATTACATTTCTATGCATATAGTCCCAAAATAAATAAAATTATACACATTACATATTATATATTGTCTTTTGAAATTTATTTTAAATCATTTAAGGGAAGAAAGGGGAAGAAATACATATTTTTGCTCTCTTTTGTAATTGCATAGGTATCTTTGCTAATGCTCTTTGTTTGCTATGCTTTTTGTTTTTTCTTTTATGTGAATTGGGATTCACTGATATAACCTACTCTGTCTAAGGAATTTCCCCTTGTCTATCCTGTAAGGTGAATCTGCTCACAATGAAATATCTCAGTTTTTGTTTATTTGATTAACATCTTTATTTTATGTTCTTTTCCAAAGTTAGTTTTCCTGAATATGTAATTCTTAGTTAATAAGTTTGTTTTCTTTCAGCACTTTGAGCTTGTCTTGCTACTGCCTCTGTCCTCCGTTGTTTCTGATGAGATGTTAGCTGTTGATCTTACTGAAGTTTTCTTGTACATGATTCAGTGCTCTCTTGGATTTTCAAGATTTTTCTCTTTGTCTTTGAGTTTGAGGGTGAGCACAGAATCTACTCCTCTCAGATACCTCTGCCTATGAGTCTTGTGTTGAATCTGAGTAGTAGCCCCTGGTCTTCTCTGCTTGGCTCTCCTGGCATGGAACCTAAGCCCTATGAGTAATCTGGACAGTGGCAATCAAGGCCCAATATTCTGCCAAACCTGGAGTAGGGCTTCTGTCCTGCAAATGGAACTGGGTGGAGAAGAAAGCTCCAGGCATCTCAGCCATATTTGTCTACTTTACAGTTTTTACAAGATGAAGTCCGAGGAATGAGAAATCCTATTGGCCTACCCCTCTGGGGAGAAATTATTGTCCTAGTCTGGGAACTGCAATAGAATACAACTCCATCTTCATGGCCACATTAGTGAGGAGTAGAGATTACATCATTTTGAGTTGCAAGAGTGGGGAAGAGTGGCAGATCATGGCTCAAGTGCCATAAACTCTCACTGTCTTATTGAGATTCAGTACTTTTTCTTGATTAACTTTATCTCCATATGCTTTATACACTTGGGATAATTTTTAGAGACCATAAATTGTCGCATTTTTGTTTTTTTTAATACAGTTTATACCAGTTATAGTTACTTCACTCCAGAGAGGATCCATGGAGCTCCTCACATTTCTATTATGGAAGTGCATCTAAATAGTACTTTTTAAAATTTATCTCCTTCCTTCCTTCCTTCTTTCCTTTCTTTCTTTCTTTTTTGAGAGAGAGAGAGATACGATGAGCATGAGGGGAGAGGAGAGGCACAGAGGAAGAGTGAGAGAGACAAACTTACCCAGGCTCCACTTTCAGGGCAGAGATCCTGAAATCATGACCTAAGCCAAAATCAAGTCAAAGGCTTAACCTACTGAGCCACCCAGGCACCCCTAAGTAGTATTCTTTTTTTATAATAAAGTACAACATATAGATAGGAAAATACCTCATAATACATTCTTAGATAACAATTTTAGAACATTTCCATAAGCCTAGGTTTTATAGTCAATAAGACAATTTAAAGAATAAGCAAAAAAAAAAAAGTTTTATTTATTTATTTATTTATTTTTAGAGAGATAGTGTGTGCGTGAGTGGGAGGAGCAGGAGGAGAGGGAGAAATAATCTCAAACATTCATACAAGTCTAGATCTCCCTACAACCCTACTTGAGGCTTCTTGTAAGTTGCTTTATTTCTGTCTACAGATTTGCCTTATTTTAGGAGCAATGATTTTAAAAAATCTTTATGTTTTATCTGCTATTGCTAGGTATTTATATGGTGGAGATTGAAGATTAAAGTGTGAATTTAAAATGCCATTTAAGGGGCACCTGAGTTGCTCAGTTGGTTAAGTGTCCAACTCTTGATTTCAGCTCAGATCATGATCTCAGGCCATGAAATCAAGCCCAGAATTGGGCTCTGCACTGAGTGTGGAGCCTGCTTAATATTCTCTCTCACCCTCTCCCTCTGCTCGTCCTTCCCTACACTGGTGTGCACTCTCTAAAAAAAATAAAAATAAAAAGATAAAACATCATTTAAAAATCTTAATATTTTTATTGAGATATAACTTATATGCCATAAAATTTACCCATTTTAAGTGTGTGAATGATGACTTTTGGTAAATGTTTACTATTGTGTAATTATCACCACAATCTGGTTTTAGGACATTTCCATCACCCCCAAAACTTTTCTCATGCCCAACTCCATTAATCTGTGCTCCTACTGCCCCCACCCCACCAAGGAACTAATGATCCAATTTCTGTCTCAAAATTTATTTTTTTAAGAAATGCCATATTAATGAAATAATTTTAAAAATGTAGTCTGGAGGTCTTTCTTTTTCATTTAGCATAATGTTTTTGACATTAATCAATGTTTTTTGCATATATTGAATTTTTTCTTTTATTATGGATTCCATTGTAATGGATATATTGCATTTTGTTTAATCTGCTCACTAGTTGATGGATGTTTATTTTCAGTTTCAGTTTTGTGGGTTATTTTTTTCTGTCAAAAATGGCAAGTGGCTGGGTGGCTTAGTGGGTTAAAGCCTCTGCCTTCAGCTCGGGTCATGATCCCTGGGTCCTGGGATCAAGCCCCACATCGGGCTCTCTGCTCAGCGGGGAGCCTGCTTCCCCTTCTCTCTCTGCCTGCCTCTCTGCCTGCTTGTGATCTCTGTCTGTCAAATAAATAAATAAAATCTTTTTTAAAAAAATGGCAAGCTAATGAACAAGGAAGTTAATTTCAAGCCACACAAAAATATTCCCAAAATAAGCTAGTAGTTTAAAAGAACCAAAAGAATCTTAGTTAATGCTAATATCAAATGGAAAATAATAGTGTTTGGCAACTTCAAATTTTATACAAATTAGTTTCATTTCTGTTTGGGTTTGAGCTTTCTCTACCTGGCTTCCCAAGGCCCAGTTTATAGCTAAATCTTTTTCTTCTTTGTTTTCTTTTGCCTTTCCTTTGCAATTAAATGGCTTTTAGTATTCAACAATGTTGTACATCCATCCCTCGAATCAGTTTTAAAACATTTTAAATATTTCAAAAGATACCTGTGGCTCTGGGTCATCATCCCCAATCTCTCCAGCTCCCCTCACCTTAGACAACCACTAATATATATTTGTTATTTTTTTAAGACTTTTATTTTCTAAGAGTTTATTTTATTTTAAAATTTTATTGCTTTATTTGAGAAAGAATGAGAGGGGGTAGGGTTAGAGGGAGAAGGAGAAGCAGACTCCCTTCTGAGCAGGGAGCCCAACTCAGGGCTCAAAACCAGGACTCCAGGATCATGACTTAAGCTGAAGAGAGATGCTTAACTGATGGAGCCAACCAGGTGCCCCCTTTTATTTTTTTTAAGATTTTATTTATATATTTGACAGAGAGAGATCACGAGTAGGCAGAGAGGCAGGCAGAGAGAGAGAGAGAGGGAAGCAGGCTCCCTGCTGAGCAGAGAGCCCGATGCAGGGCTTGATCCCAGGACCCTGAGATCATGACCTGAGCCGAAGGCGGAGGCTTAACCCACTGAGCCACCCAGGCGCCCCCAGGTGCCCCTTTTTATTTGTTTTTTATAGATTTATCTATTCTGGACATTTCATATAAATGGAATAATAAAATTTGTGGTCCTTTGTGGCTGGTTATTTTACTTACCATAATGTTTTCAAGTTCCATCCATGTTGGGGTATACATAGTTTGCATACCTCATAGTTTAAAGTAGGAATACAACTTTATTTTTTGCAGGTGGATATCTAGTTGTCCCAGCATGATCTGTTGAAGAAAATTCTTTCCTCATTTAATTGCCTTGGCACCCTTGTTGAAAATCAATTGCCTGTAAATGTGAAATATTTCTGGACTCTTTATTCTGTTCTGTTGATCTGTACTGTCCCATCCTTATGCCGGCACTGCATTGTCTTGACTACTGTAACTTTGTAGGAAATTTTGAAATTAGGAACTGTGAACCATCCAACTTTGTTCTCTTTCAAGACTGTTTTGTTTATTCTGTATTTCATGCCATTGCATATTAATTTTAGGTCAGTTTATCTATTTTCTTAAGGAAGTCAGCTGGGATTTTGATGGGGATTGTGTTGAATCTGTAAGTCAATTTGGATAGTATCCCTAAACAATAACAAACCTTCTAACCTATGGACATAGATGTCTTTCATTTATTTAGGTCTTTTTAAAATTTCTTCAAAAAATATTTTGTAGTTTCTAGAGTATAAGTTTTGTATTACTTTTATTAAATTAATTCCTAAGTTGTTTATTCCCTTTTTTTTAAACAGTTTTTATGTGTTCTACTGTATAGAAATATAATTGGTATTTTATATAGCTCTTTTGTCCTGTAAACTTACCGAGCTTGATTATTATTTTTTTTTAAAGATTTTATTTATTTATTTGACAGAGATCACAAGTAGACGGAGAGGCAGGCAGAGAGAGAGAGGGAAGCAGGCTTCTTGCTGAGCAGAGAGCCCGATGTGGGACTCGATCCCAGGACCCTAAGATCATGACCTGAGCCGAAGGCAGCGGCTTAACCCACTGAGCCACCCAGGTGCCCACCGAGCTTGATTATTAGTTCTAATAGTTTTAGTATATTCTTAAGGTTTTTCTGTATGAAATATTATGTCATCTTTAAAGACACTTTTACTTATTTTCCTGTCTGAATGCCTTTTATTTCTTTTTCTTGCCTAATTTCCCCATCTAGAATCCCCAGTACAATATTGGGTAGGAACCTTGAAGGTACTAGCCTTTACCTTTCTTTGATCTTAGAGTAAAAGCATTTTCATTCTTTAATCACTAAGTGTGATGTTGGTTGTGGGTTGTTCCTAGATATTCTTTACTACATTGGTAATTTCTGTTCCATGTCTAGTTTGCTTAATGCTTTTGTCATGGAGGAATGTTGAGTTATTTTTTCCTGTGCCTATTGAGATAATCATGTGGATTTTGTCCTTTATTCTGTTAATTTAGTGTATGGTAGTAATTTTCATTATAATCATTTCTTATGGTGCTGTGTCAGAGCTTCTGACTAAAAATTTGGTCAATAAACAAATGATTTGAACCTCATTTTTTTACTCAAAAAGAAAATATATGTTTTGTTATTTATTTCAGCTGAACACAAATTTTTCTGGTTCTTAAAAGGAACTGCTGTCCATTGACTAATGTACCAGTCTTGACATCACTCACTTATACGGCTTAATTAGTGATATAATTATAAAGAAGATTTCCGCACCAAGATTTGAACAGGTCATTAAATGTTCTATTGATAAATTGGCAAAATATTATTGCATTCATTTACACTGTTATATTCATTTATACATTTGTCAACCAACATTTACTTATTACCTATCCTAGGCAAGGCACTACTGTCCTCACAAGGGATACAGAGATGAACACAATACAGTCCCTGCCTTAGCTCACATCAGGTGGAAGAGAAGAGCATATAAAGAGAGCAAATAATATAAGTACAAATGTAAATCATACTATAAAATGAGTAACAAGTGTAACTTTAAATAATATTTTTAAAATAAATAGACAACTGTGTATTGGGAACAAATAGTGGCTTAAATTCATTTTAGGACCAATGACCCTCAAAGAGATAATGTAACTCAAAAACTTAATGGGTAAGAATAAATTGTTTACCTTTCTTAGGTGTAGGTGCAGCTCAACTGAGTGAAAGAGATAGGGAACAAGCGGAACTTTTTCCTGTCTTTTCCTAGTTTCTGAATTCCCACCCATAATTATATTTCAAATTTCGACTTTCAATGTTGGAGAATCCCTTAGGTTAGAGAGTAAATGGAGCTACTTTATTGGTTACTGTTTCTATTCCAAACTATAGAAACTGAGGGGGAAAAATCATTGTAAGTGAGAGATCAGCAAATTCTATTGACTCATTCCCAAATTCTTGGCACATCGTTAGGGGTAGGTGTCATTGTAGGAGGGTAGAATGAATAATTGTTGAGAACTTCTTTCAGTTCATATTTTGTAGCCCAACTCATCTTTCATGGGAGTCTAGGCCTCTCACGAACACTTCTGTATTAAGACCGAGTTGTTTTACTCCTTTCTCTAAACTCCTGTTTGCCTTCTTATCTCGTCTACCCCATATGGTTAGTTATCTTCTTTAAATTGTGAACTATCTCTTGTCATTATTTATAGTCTTCTCAGTACCTATTATAGATTTATATATTTTTTAGAGTAGTTTCCTAAGAATTGGTTGAATGATTATAGACTTAGTCTGAAAGTCTTATTACCTAGTCTTTACTTCCTAGTGACTCAACATATGCCTTGGAGAAGTAGTATAGCTTATGGTTAAGAAATTGGACCCTGGAGTCAGATTGTGTAATTCATAACACATCTATACTCTTTATTGTTGTGGGTTCTCAGCAAGTTAGTTAACTTCTCAATACCTAATTTTCTACATCAATTTAATGGTAATAATAATAACACCTACCATTTAGATTTATGTGTGGATTAAATATGTGAAAGTCCTTTGGGGGCACCAGGTGGTGGGTATTGTAGAGGGCACGGATTGCATGGAGCACTGGGTATGGTGCAAAAATAATGAATACTGTTATGCTGAAAAAATAAAAAATTTAAAAAAAATATGTGAAAGTCCTTATAACAGTGTGAATCATACAATACTCAATAAAAATTATTATTACTAATATTAATGTTCAACAATACATCTTTCTCATTTCCAAGAAGAAGAAAATGATGCCGAACCGACTGCAAAAGTCATAAAAAAATATTCAGTGGACCAAATGGACAAAGATACCCAGGAACACAAGCCACAAGGATCAATAAATATAATACACCATATTAATGGAATGAAAGACAAATATCTAAGTAGATGCAGGAAAAGAACTGACAAAATTCAACATCCTTCCATGATTAAAAATAAAAAATTCAACAAATTAGTTATAGAAGGAATGTAGCTCAATACAATAGAAGCCATATGCAACAAAACCACACCAAACATAGCACTCAATGGTAGAAGCTGAGTTTTCCCTTTCGAATCAGGAAGAAGACAAGGCTGCTCAATCTCTAATCAACTTAGTTTGATCAATACAGTGTTGGAAAACATGATGTGAGCAGAAACTTAAAAAGTGCCTTGGCTCAGGTCATGAAATCAAGCTCTTGAAATCAAGCCCCATGTTGGGCTCTATGCTCAACAGGGAGTCTACTTGAGATTCTCTCTCTCCCTCTCCTTTTGCCCCTCTTCCTAACACAGTCTCTTTCTCTCTAAAATAAATAAATAATAAATAAACATATAGATAGATAGATAGATAGATAGATATTTTAAAAGAAGAACACACATAGATTGAAATTGAAGGGATGGAAAATGATTTCTATGCAAATGGAAAGCAAAAAGGGAATAGAGTTTCTAAATTTATATCAGAAAAAAGATAGACTAGGTCAAAAACTGTAGTAAAAGACAAAGAAGGTAATTATATAATGTAAATGGGTCAGCTCATCAGGAGAACATAACAATTGCAGATATATATGCACTCAACATTGGATAACCTAACTGTATTAATCAAATATTAACAGATCTGAAGTGAGAAATAGACACCAATATAATAATAGTTGGGGATTTCAAAATCCTACATTTGACAATAGATAAAAGATACAGACAGAAAATCAGTAAGAAAGCAAAGGAGTTGAACAACTTCAGATTAAATGGACCTAACAAACATGTAGATAACATTTTACCCAACAGTAGTACCAGAATATATAATTTTCTAAAGCACATACATAACATACAAAATTTAAATAAGTTATATAAAATTTCAATGGTTCCTTTATAAGAAACTCTAGAAATTCCTGAGTTTGTCTGGTTTTCAGGGACTCTTTTAGTAAAGTTATGGCTTACCCTTTTTGGCTTAAGTCTGTCACAGTCCTGTCACAAGCCTAGTCCAGCCTTCAGGAGGTAAAGCCAACCCCAATTCAGGGTCCTGTTGTAGTCTCATCATTAAGAATTAAGAAAATCACTTGAACATGAATTGTGAGTAAAAAATGAACACATTCAGGTCTTTGTTTTTTCAAACAACTGTTAATGGATCTATCTTCTTGGTATGGCATTTAGTGATTATTGTCAGGTTATATTGACAAAATGGTTGTGAGAAAATGTCCTATAGTGTTACTATTATGGGTAGATGTCTACTTAGTTTTTAAGTAGATTATCAAATCTACATTATTGAACTGCTGAAACTAAAAGCCATATTTCTCTTCTATAGTGCTTCTTCTTTGAAGCAACCATATGAGAGATCTGAAGTAAGTGAAAGGAGGGACTTAATATACATATAAATAATATTAAATAAAATAATATTAAAAGATCATTAGGCTGCACCTACACTTAAGAAAGTTAAACAATTTATTCTTAAGCACTAAGTTTTTGAGCTATATCATCTCTTTGTTGAAGGTCATTGGTCCTAAAGTGAATTTAAACCACTATTTGTTCCCAATATACAGTTGTCTATTTATTTTAAAAATATGATTTTAAAGTTACATCTGTTACTTATAGTATGATTTACATTTGTACTTATATTATTTGCTCTCTTTATATGCCCTTCTCTTCCCCTTATGTGAACTAAGGCATTAGGTGAGACCTCTAAATTGTATTTTTTTAAATTGAAGTAGAGCTGATACAAAATGTTACCTTAGTTTCAGATGTACAGCTCACCGAGGTGAGTTAGTTCTGCTTCATGTGTTTCCCATCCTCTACCAGGGTAGCCCAAACATGTTCTTCCATGACAATGGCACACGTGCAGGAGCAAAGACAAAACCCAATTGTCTTTTTAATTTTTTCTGCTCACATCATGTTTTCCAACATTGTGAGAAAATGTCCTATAGTGTTACTATCTCAGGCCGACTCCCTGTTGAGCATAGAGCCCAACACAGGGCTTGATCTCGAAACCCTGAGATCATGACCTGAGCCAAAATCAAGAGTCCAACACTTAACAACCGAGGTGCCCCTCAGTCTATGTGTGTTCTTAAAGTTGAAGTGATCTCTTGCAGGCAGCATTTAATTGGGTCTTGATTTTTTTTAAAATACATTCAGCTTGATTAAATAAATAAATAAATAAATAAATAAAATAAAATACATTCAGCCATTCTTTGCCTTTTGATTAGAGAATGTAGTATCTTTAGGTAAGGACTTACTATTGCTATCTTATTGTTTCCTGGCTGTTTTGTAGTTCCTTTGTTTCTTTCTTCATCTCTTGTCTTCATTTATGATTTCATGTTTATTTGTTTTTTATAGTGGTATGTTTTATTTATCTTTTGTGTATCAACTGCAGGTTTTTTCTTTATTTACCAAGAGGCTTACATAAATCATCCTATAGTTATAACAAGTCTGTTTTAAGCTGATACAAATTTAAATTTGTTTGTAAACAAAGCTCTACCCATTTACTTCTTCCCTCTCTGCATTTTATATTATTAATATTACAATTTTACATATTTTATACTGCATATCCATTAGGAAATCATAGTAGCTATAGTTATTTTTAAACACTTCTGTCTTTTAACTTTTATGCTAGAGTTAAAAGTGATTTATCGACTGCCTTTATAACAATAGTATTCTGTATTTGTATAGTTACCTTTACAAGTGAGTTTTATATTTTTATAAGTTCATGGTGCTAATTAGCATCTTTTCATTTCAACTTAAGGAACTATTTTTAGCATTTTTTATAAGGCAGGTCATATGGTGATGAACTCTCTCATTTGTCTACAGAAGTCTTTATAGCTCCTTTATTTCTGAAGGTCAGCTTTGCCAGGTATAGTATTCTTGCTTGGCATTTTTTTTTTCCATTCAACATTTTGAATACATCTTCCCACTTTCTGCTAACCTATAAAGTTACTACTGAAAAATCTGCTTATAGTCTTTTAGGGGTTTCCTTATATATGAGGAGTTGCTTTTCCCTTGCCACCTTCAAAAAATTTTTGTCCTTGATTTTTGACAATTTATCTTAATGTGTTTTGGTGACAACCTCTTAATGTTCAACCTATTTGGGATTTTTTGAGCATCAAGGATCTGAGTGTTCATTCCCCATTTTGGCTTCAGGAAGTTTCCTGCCATTATTCCCTAAATAAACTTCCTGTCCCTTTCTCTTTCTCTGCTCATTTTGGGACTCCTGTAATGCATAATTTATTTCCTCTTATGATGTCCCATAAAGCACATGGGCTTCATAGTTTCTCATTCTTTTTTCTTTTAGTTCCTCTAACTGGATAATTTCAAATCACCTGTCTTTGAGTTCACTGATTCTTCCAAATGATCAAGTCTGCTATGAAACTCTCTATTGAACTTTTTCCCTCGGTCACTATATTCTTCAATTTGGTTCTTTTTTTATGGTTACTTTTTCTTTATTAAACTTCTTATTTTGTTCATACATTATATTCTAGTTTTCTTGAGTTATCTATCTGTGCTTTTTTATTACTCATTGAACTTCTTTAAGATAATTACTTTGATCTCTTTTCAAGTAGCTCCTGGATCTTGATTTCTTCATGTTCAGTTACTGGAGTTTTATTAATTTCTTTTGGTGGTACCATGTTTGCCTAATGTTTCATGAACCATATAAACTTATATTGGTTCTGTACATTTGAAAGTATAGACTTCTTCCAGTCTTTATAGACTGATTTTGACAGGTAATGACCTTCACCTAAAGGTTCCCAGTCTAATGGAACTGCTTCCTGGACTATAGTTTAACAGGGTTGAAGTAATTTCCTGTGGCTGTTGCTGGTTCCACAGTTGGGTTTGTGATTGGCAGTCCTGATACTGGGGGTACAGATAGGTGTGGCTTCTAAACTTCCTAAGCATGCTCCCTCTAGGTTGCTAGGCTGGTCTTTGGCTGGACAGAAAAGTCTCCAAACCATAGTAGAGTAGGACTAGACCAGGGTCATGGAACTGCTTCACAGATCACAGTTAGGTTCATGGTTGCCACATCCGTTATTGAGGGAATGGATGAGTGTGTCTCTTCCTGGATCCTTTGGCAGAAGAGGGTGGAACCAAGTTCACATGAAGACAGTGCTGCTTCTGGTGCATAGCCAGGACTATAGTCAGCAGCCTGCCACTGATGCATGAGGCTGCCTTCTCAAAACAGCCTTCCTTGGTCTGGGGCTTCAGCAGGGTTTCACAACTGGCTACCTGAATCTCAAAGCTCTCAAAAGCACCCATATCTGTGGATTGTTGCCAAATATTTGTTTTTGTGGAGGGACATGAGGTGGGAACCTCATATTCTGCCATGATGCTGATGTCACACACTCTTCTGCTTAGGCTTAAATTTATTACTTTTTATTACAATTAGTTAGGAGGAGAATTCTTTATGTACTCTACATGCTAGTTCTTTCAAACAAATTGTTCAAAAATGTTTTGTTCTAGTCTGTAACTTGTCTTTTCATCCTCTTAACTGGATCTTTCACTGAACAGAATTTTAAAATTTTGAAGTCAAATTATTCATTTTTCATTTTATGTATTCATTTGGTGTCAAGTGTAGATTTAAAAAAAAAAATCTAACCCTAAATCACAAAGATTATCTCCTTTGTTGTTTTCAGCATGCAAGTTTTGTACATGATTTTTTTGACTTATCTCAAGATTTCATATTTTAATGATTATAAATGATACTGTATTTTAATTTTTTCAGGTTAAAAAAATTCCAGCTATTTAAAATACTGTGTCAAAAGAGTTTCAGGTGTACAATGTAGTGATTCAATGCTTCCATACAATACAGAGTGCTTAAAATAAGAATACTCCTTAATCCCCATTCCTAATTAACCAATTCCTCCACTTGCCATCTGGTAACCAGCAGTTTGTTCTCTGTAGTTAAAAGTCTGTTTCTTGGTTTGCCTCTCTCTTTTCTCCTGTTATGATCATTTGTTTTGTTTCTTAAATTCTACATATGAGTGAAATCATAAGGTATTTGTCTTTCTCTTACTTATTTCACTTAGCATAATACCCTCTAGCTCTATCCACATCATTGCAATTGGCAAGATTTCATTCTTTTTTATGGCTGAGTAATCTCCCATTGTATATAAATACCATCCTGATGAATGGATTGTATTTTAAATTTTTTGCCCATGTGTTCAATACTGGTATATAAAAACTATACTAGATTTTTTGTTTGTCTTACATCTCATGACCTTGCTAGGCTTCCTTATTGGTTTTTGTGTGTAGACAACTAAGTTACCTACAAATTTAGATTAAGTATAATAATATCTATAGTTATTTTGCAGATACTCTTTATCAAATTGAGGAATTTATCTTTCACTTGTATTTTTTGGTAGTTTTTATTATAAAATGGGGTAAAATGTTGCCAAATGATTTTCTGCATATTTGATATATTTCTTTTTAGCTGTTAATAAATATGGTAGATTTTTTTCAAAATCACTATAATGTTGAACCAGCATTACATTCCTGGATTATTTGGTAATAGTACATTTAAAGAATATATGTACTGCTGAATTCTTTTTGTTAATATTTTGTCAAGGTTTTTGTGTCCATATTTACCAGTGACATTTGCCTATAGTTTTCTTTTTTGTATATTGTCATTGGTTTTCATATCAGATAGTACTAATTCATAAAATGAAATATTTATTTATAAATATTATAAATATGTATACATATAATAAATAAATATAACTTCATAAAATGAAGTATTTATTTTCTGAAAGAGATTTGAAGAATTGATTTACTTCATCTTAACTCATTCAGTCATTCCTCTTAAGAAGGCACCCTACATTATTTATTACTCTTGTGTTCATTAAATAAGGTATTAGTGGTTGTGATAAACACAGCTAACATTTCTCAGCATCTTATCTCTTTCTTCCTAAGTATGTAAGTTTCTATACTTCCCAGCCCCCTTTCAAATAATAAAGTCCTCATGACTATGTCTGTTACATTTCTGTAACATGTTACATTTCTCAGCTGAACTAGTGGAAAACTCCTGCATATTCTTCAGTTTATTTTGTCCTCTTGTATGATAAACTTGGGGTGCATGTTTTGAAGTAGCAGAGCCTCAAATTGAAGCATGTTGGTTCACTGAGTCATTTCACGGGGTACAATTGCCCAATGTATAGCAGACTGAGTGGAAAACAAAACAAAACAAAACAAAACTTTTGCTTGGTGAAGACCCTGATATTTAATAGGTATTTATTACTTCAGCATATCTTATCCTATCTTGACTAATGCAGTGCTTAAAACATGATGTCTAACTTAGCACAGAACTGGAAACCTGGTTTCACATTTCCCTTGTTTTTTCCTGTCACTCCCCAAGCCAATTCTGTCAGCAGTTTCCCCTGCTTCAAAAAAGTGATAAAGCAACAAGTTGAATTAAAATAAACTATCCCGGGGCCCCTGGGTGGCTCAGAGGGTTAAAGCCTCTGCCTTCGGCTCAGGTCATGATCCCAGGGTCCTGGGATCGAGCCCCACATCAGGCTCTCTCCTTGGCAGGGAGCCTGCTTCCTCCTCTCTCTCTCTGCCTGCCTCTCTGCCTCCTTGTGATCTCTGTCGAAAAAATAAATAAAATATTTAAAATAAACTATCCCTGTAAAAGTCCTTAGGATTTGTGGCGGGGGGGAGGGAAGCTTATGAATAGGAGCAAAACTATTCTTCTCCCTGAGGTTTAAAAACTCTAAACTGAAGGATAGAAAAAGGAAGAATGATGGAATTATGCATAGAACTAGATAGTTCTTGGATCAGCCCAGGCCTATATGGACTTTGTGGCAAGTAACTAAATCAATAAGAAACCCTAAGTAGCACAGGAGGAGCCAAGTTTGTCTTTTTTCTGGCCACCCAGCTTGAGTAAACATTTTCAATCAGCAGTATTCAAAAGCTGGAAGTCCACAGAGTGATGTTTCTATTTAGTTTCCTGTTTGCTTTATTTGTTATTTTGGTGTATAGTATTTAATTTTAAAGTATTTGGTAATATTTTTGAATAACTCATTGTTAGTGACTTATAATTCAATATTGTTAGAGATCATGTGTGTAATTTAATCCTTTGATACTTAGTGAAACTTGTTTTATGGCCCAAAGTATGGTCTATTTTGTTGAATGTTACATGTAATTTTGTAACAAATGTGTATTGGGTATTGTTGGATAGAGTATGCTATAAATTCCAGTTAGTTCAAGGCAGTTGTTAAGTCATTCAGGTTTCCCATAGCCTTTACTGACTTTTTGTTTGTTTTGGTTACTTGTTCTATCAGTTACTGAAAAGAGTACTAAAATATCCAATTATGGGTTTTGATTTTGTTTCTCTAATTAGTTCTTTCAGTTTTTGCTTAAATGTATTTTGAAACTCATGCTTTGGACTGTTTGCCTTCTGCATAAATTGTTTTCTGTTGTTGTTATGGTATTTTCCTCCTTATCTCTTATGATATTCTTTTTTTTAAGATTTTTTTTTTTTAAATTTGATGGAGAGACAGAGAGAGAGAGCATGAGCTATGGGGAAGGGTAGAGGGAGAAGCAGACTTCCTGCCGAATGGGGAGCCTGATGTGGAGCTCAATCCCAAGACACTGAGATTATGACAGCCACTGAGATAAAGGCAGCCATTTAACTGACTGAGCCACCCAAGTACCCCCAACTTTTATGCTATTCTTTATCTAAGGTCTAATATGTTTGATATTATAGTCATGCTACCTTTATTACATTTCAAGTTAGCATAGTACATATTCTTCTGCCCTTTTATGTTCTGTTTTCATATTTAAAATGTAGTTCTATGGGATTTTTGAGCAAAATTATGTTTGATGTTTGAAAAATATATTACATAATGCTAATGAAGGGGATTTGTCCCTTTTATGATGGAATTTGGATTGAAAGTATAATGAAACCTTAAAAAAAGATACAGCAGTATATTTAGTATTGCCAACACTCTTCTGCTATCTGAGATGAAATGGATCTGCTGATGATTTACACAGTATTCTTTTTTTAAGATTTAACTATTTATTTGAGAGAGGGCGTAAGCATGTCACTGGGGGGAGGAGCAGAGAGAGAGAATCTCCAGGCAAACTCCCCCCTGAGCACAGAGCTTGATGGGCTTGCACCCAGTATATATATACATAAAATTAATAATAAAATAATTAGTTTCAATTATTGAAAATAAAATAAACTCTGGTTGAGTTTTCAAAACTAAAAATATAGTTCTTTTAAATATATAAGATAATATTAATTTGTTATTTTATCATCTCTGTCTTTTAACTGGACCATTTCATCCATTTACATTTAATATTATTTTCAATATATTGGGTTTAAGTCTACCACTTGGCACTTATTTTCTATTCATTCTATTTGTATTTTATTCCTTTGTTCCTACTTGCTTTTGTTAAGTGGTAAAGTTTTTAGTATTCATGGCTATCTTCTAGAGTGACTTTTTTGCTATACTTCTTTGTCTTTCTTATTGTCATGCTAGACATTAAATTGTCATAATATAAATTATCATAATATAAATTAAGTGTTATATCAATAATTGTGTGTCTGTGTGCGTGTATTCAAATCTTTTTTATTTTGGGAAAGTATTTTTTGTGTGGATTATAGTTTTAAATTTTTGTTTTATTTCATTGCTTTTACTTCTTTAGAGATTCCAGAAATGCATAGATAAATATGTGGAATTTTTGTTTTCTAGCTCTTTTATCTATCATTTTCCTTCTAGTCATTTTACCTCTTTTTTAATTTTGTTTTCATTCCTTTGGCCATTTTTATTCCTATTGTGAGTGTTCTTTATTGTAGTTTGGTGAGTCCATTCTGCTTTTGATTTCTAATTAATCTTCATTCCTGAAATGATTTTTCTTCATTTTCCTTTTCTTTATTTTGCTTCCTAAGTCTAGGGAACTCTCATTTCATATCTTCCTCTTTTTTATCTATTTATTGTCAGTTTTGAGTTTTGGTTTTTTTTAAAGATTTTATTTATTTATTTGACAGACAGAGACCACAAGTAGTCAGGGAGGCAGGCAGAGAGAGAGAGGAGGAAGCAGGCTCCCTGCTGAGCTGAGAGCCCTATGCGGGGTTCGATCCCAGGACTCTGGGATCATGACCTGAGCCGAAGGCAGAGGCTTTAACCCACTGAGCCACCCAGGCGCCCCAGTTTTGAGTTTTTGATCTATGATCTTTTATATTACATTTTGTTTAATGATAATTCATTTTGGAATGTTATGTTTTTCTCAACTTCATGGCTTTTATTACCAAGGACTATTTTCTAAAACTGAAAGATTTGATTCTCACTTTCTGATTTCTTCTTATAGTAGCCTCATATGGATGTTGCTTGTTATTTTCTACTCCCTTAAGTTGTATTGTAATCCAGCAGCAATATAAGTGAGATGTTTGGATAACTTGCTCAACTTCATAATTCCAGAATGTCTTCTTTCATTGAATTTAGCACAGGGTTTATTCTCTAATAAATGACTCCTTTGGGGAATGGGTTTGTGTATCTTCTCATGTAGTAATACTCTTTTGTTTCTATAGGACCCTATATTCTGCGTTTAACTTACTAATATCCCTTATTCTCTAAACCTCCAAAATATTCCTCTTTCCAAGTTAATTTCCTCCCTGCAAGAAGCACAACCACTTCTGCTCTTGTACAGTTTCAAAAACTTTCTTCTTAATTTTCCACTTGTGTTTGTTTACTAGAATTGCCATAACAAAGTACCACAAACTGAATGGCTGAAACAACAGAAATCTACTTTCTCACAGTTGTGGAGGCTAGAAATCAAGTCAGGCTGTCAGCAGGGGCACAATACCTCTGAAGGCATTAAGGAAAGATCTATTCCAGACTGCTTTCCTAGTTTCTGATAGTTAACATGGCTTGTGGCAACATAACCCCAGTCATCACATGGTATTCTCTGTGTGTGCTTGTCTCATCCCAATTTCCCCTTATTTTAAGGATATCAGTCATATTTGATTAGGGTCCAATTTCATGACATCTTAACTTAATCATCTTCAAAGACCCTATATCCAAATAAGATCATATTCCTAGGTGCTAAAAGTCAGACATCCATAGCGTTTGGGGGGACAAAATTTAACCCATAACATCATAGTTTTCACAATACCTCAGTTTTGGGGGGGTATTATTTCTCCATTCATAATACAAGACTATCTTTCTGAAGATGATCTTTAGATAACATTTTCTGCATTACACTATGGCTATTACTATACTGGACTCTTATCATTGATATAATGTTATGTTCCAAGCTAGACTTTCTAATTTTCCCCCATATGTTTAGAAACTGAAGTTTATTGTACTATTTCTTAATTGTGCTGTAGGCATGAGCTGTGTTTGGTCCCATTTGCTCTTTTTATTGATCTGAGTGATTTTTGAAGGGTGTGTAGAGAAATTAAAATTTGAGTGCTTGCTGTTATCTTATGGGATGAAGAAATCTCTTTTGTAATGTACTCTAAGGTTAATAGAAAGATTCCAAGCTTCTTTTAAAATTTATTTCAGCCAGATAATATTGAATCATTGTATTCTGTTCAATAAACTGAATACTGGTTTTTATTTAAAATGTAGTAGCTGTGGTAACAAATTATAAAACATTTGGTGGTCAGATTCAAGTCAACACAGATGATTCAGGTAGTTCAATTAAACATATCCCTAGCAAGTAATTGGTTTCTAGCTTTCCCTATTTATTGGAAACCCAAGTGTGTATATTATTAATTATTCAGTTTCCTATCCATTCAGATATAGCAATGTATTCAGAGAACTAGGACAGAGGAGATGATTTCACAATGCCTAGGGATTTAATAATTTATAAGTTAACTAAAATAGCATCACTTCCAGGTTATCCCACTGCTTAATCTGAACTGAATATTGGACTAACTAAATTGTTGGGAGATCAGTGGAGATAGTATCCGTTTTCCTCATGGCTCTTTTTGGTGCCTGGATCAGACTTTCTCTTGGACCAACAGACTCTAACACCTCTTCTGGAATTGGTTCCAACCGATGATGAGCTACATCTGGCCTGTGAAATGAAAATAGCAAAACCTTTGATTGAGTCCAAGTTAAGTGGATCTACATCATCTGCTCAGTCAACTTTTGCCAAGATGAATGATGCTGTGTCAGTGTTCCATAATTTCAGAGGTGGATTTCCCCTTTTTAAAAACAAAGTGTTTTCCTTTACATAGGCAATGAAAGAAAAAAAAAACTGCTGTGTGTGAAAATGCATTTTGGCTCCTCTATATATTTGGAAACAAAACCCCTAAAATAATCCCATTTTAGCCTTTTTTTCCCTGTTGGATCTCTGCCACCCTGGCCCTTATCGAGTTGCACAAGGGGGCACTGTAGCCATGAAAGTTCTGGAGTACTGATTCCTTTCATTGCTTTCTAGTATCAGAAGAGTTTAAAACAGGAACAAGAATGTGATTAAAGAGAGAGAGAGCACCAATAACTTTCAGAGGCTATGAATGTTTCCCAGTTGTTTCGACTCCCAGCTCAGATACCAAAATATTTACTCCAGAAAGAACACAAATGAGAGAAAGATAAGAAACTTGAAGTTTATTTTACAAAGTTATCCAGTTTCCCATGTATAAGAGAAATAAATATATAGATAAGAGAATGAACTGAACATGGATATTTTTGAAACTTGGGAAATCCGCCAGCTGTGAGACTAACAGATATGCTAGAGGTAGCACTTCACATTTCAATGTCTACAGCCCAATCCAGGCTTGGATGATCTCCATAGGAAGAAACCAATGTTGGAAATTTGGAAGTTAGAGTTGCTAAAGCCTCATAGTAAGCCAGAGTATTTGGGATAATTCAATAGAACATGTTGTAGTATCAGGTTTACTGTTATAATCCCTATAACCTTAGGTCCTGCCAACCTACAATTCAAATGATGTCATATTTACATTTTCAAGTTCTGTCTGCATGGTGACCTATCAAGCTAACTTTAGGTTTCTATCTCTGTAAGAGTTTTTCTAGGTTATCTATGGGAAGTTAGGCATATCCACATCAATTTTCTACTGTCAAATTGTGATCTAGATTTTTGCTTTCTGATTTGTGTTCTTGTACAGTTCTTTAAAAATTTCTAATGTCATTTTTATCTACTCTTCTTCTTCAATTAACATTACCAACCATTATCCAGAATACAAGGGATTCTTCCGTTGTCATGTAAAGAATGAGCTTTCTCAGAACTCAGAGAAGAAAGTCCAAAAAAAGATAAAAATGAGGGAGCATTTTTTAAAAACATACACTGGAGAGTCAGTATACAAATAATGTTTCTGAAGAAGAAAAAAATGAACTAAGTATCAGTAATTATGGCATAATACTAGAAGTTTCCTGAAGATAAGAATATGCACATTAAAAGTTCACATCATGAAATAGTTAAAATTAATGAGAAGTGACATATAACAAAATATTTCCTACTGAATTTTTGGACTGCAAAGGAAGAGAAAATATTCCCTAACTATTCTTTACTCAGAAAGTAAAATCAGCTTGCCATAAAATAGTTTAATCAAGTTAACCTCAAATACTCACCCTCAATATATGGGTGGAAAGAAATCAATAGATATTTATAGAGTGTTGGTTGGTAAAAATTAACTCTAAAAATTAAATAAACATATATAGCAGCAAAGACTTTATCAGGTGTATATGAATTCAGAAAATAAAATTCCAAGATTCTTCTTAAAATAATTATGTGAAGGTTACTCCAACTTACCCAAATATGAATAAAAATTAAATAATAAAAGTGTGGAGTCATAGCAAATAAAAAAGCCTTGAAATTAAATGTAAAAAAGTTAAACAGGTTGTAGTAATAATTATTGTAAATATAATTTAAAACTTAATTCAAATATTAAGTATACACTTAAAAATACAATACATGGCTTTTTAAAAGTGAGTAATTTCTGGTGTTAGAAATTAGAAGTAGATAAGAGTGGTGGGTTGAGCTGAAAGAGAAAAGTGTTCTCTTTACATGGACATTTATTTTAAAAATATATGTGTGAGTGTATTTTTAATTGTTTAGTGAATCTATTTTAATTCAAGACAGAATTTATTTCTCATAAACTATGAGAGAAAAATTAAAGATGAAAAGTATCAAAGAAAAGATAACCAAACCATATCAAATAGAAATACCTGGAAAAATTAATTTAGTGAAAGGCACACCAGAAAAGTAATATAGGGCAAGCACACATGCATGTGTGAGCACACATACACACATACACAAAGAAAAAAAATAAAATTAAAAAAATCAGTGACAAAATAAAACACAAATAAAACCAAAGATACCTACTACTATAAAAAATATAAATAGGCTAAATTCCCTTTTTAAAATACAAAGTTTATAAATTGAGTAAAAAATTAATGTTTAAAAGACAAACCCCGGGACGCCTGGGTGGCTCAGTTGGTTGGACGATTGCCTTCAGCTCAGGTCATGATCCCGTGGTCCTGGGATCGAGTCCCACATCGGGCTCCCAGCTCCATGGGAAGTCTGCTTCTCCCTCTGACCTTCTCCTCGCTCATGCTCTCTCTCACTGTCTCTCTCTCAAATAAATAAATAAAATCTTTAAAAAAAAATAAAAAAATAAAATAAAAATAAAAGACAAACCCCAAGTTTAGACAATTCTTTTGTGTCTCAAGTTCTCAAGCATAAAGTTAAAATTAAGAAGTAAGTAAATCAAAGGTTCAGTTTCTGGAGCATGAACAATGAAGATTGGTAAGTATTTTTATTAATGATTTTTATAATATATCTTTTATAAGAGAATCACATAAAATAAGAGTAAAACTATTTAAATTGTATATTATTTTATATATCAGGCAAATAAATATAAATAAATATATAGAAAACTGATAGCTGGGAAATGCAAGTTAAAATGAGATACCACCATTTTAATGGCCAAAATTCAGAAACTGACAACACCAAATTCTGTCAAAGATGTGGAAGAACAGGAATTCTCATACATTGCTCGTGGGAATTAAAAATGGTACAGCCAGTTTGGAACACAATTTGGTGCTTTCTTACAAAACTAAACAACTCTCACCATGTTTAGTAATGGTGCTCCTTGGTATTTACCCAAAGGAGTTGAAAACTTATGTCCACATAAAAAAGTGTACAAGAATGTTTATAGCAGCTTGATTTATAATTGCCAAAATTTGGAGGCAACCATGATGTACTTCAGTAAGTGAAAGATACGGTACACCCAGATAATGGATATTATAAGCTGCAGTACATCCAGATAATGGATATTATTCAACACTAAAAAGAAATGAGCTGTCAAGCATGAAAAGACATGCAGGAATCTTAAATACATATCACTAAGTGAAAGAAGCCAATCTGAAAATGCTACAGACTGGATGATAATAGCTATATGACATTCTGGAAAAGGCCAAACTATGGAAATAATAAAAAAGATCAATGGTTGGTAGGGAGAAATGGAGGATAGAGATGAATAAGCAAGGCCCAAGGATTTTTAGGGCATAAGTACTCTGTATGATATTATAATGTTGTATATATGTCAGTATCCATTCATCCAAGTCTGTAGAATGTACAACACTACAACACCAAGAATGAATCTTAATGTAATCTATGGACTTTGGGTGATTCTGATGTATAGGTTGATCCTTGGTTAAAAACAAAAAAACAAAAAACAAAAAACACCATTCTGGAGAGTGATACTAACAATAGGAGAGATTATGCATGTCTGGGGGCAAGGCGTATGTGGGAAATATCTATACCTCTCTCTCAATTTTGTGGTAAACCTAAAACTACTCTAAATCTTAAAAACAAGTTTTAAGAACAGTGGTAGAAATACTTTTATTAGAGAAACAGTAAGGTCTGGTATAGTAGGTTTCAACTCTCTTCCTTGGAGCCCAGCTTCACAAGGCCCGCTCTGAGACAATTTTGGACTTGAAAGACAAAAGGATATAGAAGATAAAGTCATAGAGCTCGACACCTTGTAACTAAGCAATACAACAATAATCCAAAAACAAAAGAAAATATTCATTGACGCAAGATCTGAAAAGTAGTAGAAGTAAATTAATTGACCTTTCTGAGAATCATTTTTCTTTTCAACAAAATGGGTTAATATTACCTAGGGTTATCTTGTGGATTTTCTGATATATTAAATTTAAAATGTGTGCTATAAGTAGATCTCTAATAAATGCTGGCATCCTATCTTCCCTATATCAAAGATTAATTAGTTTACTTTAACAGTGACCAAATTATATGCTTTGAATCATCCTCCTTCAACCTGTGATTCATATGCATCATTCCTGTATGCTCAAGAAATGATGCATTTTCATTTTTGCCTAAACTAAAAGAAAAATGTCTGGCAACACTAAGTCACAAAAGTGTATCAATGCCAAGCACAAATGGCTGTTAGATCATCCAGTTTGTGATAGTCTACATCATCCATTGGCACAAAGGATTGGTAATTGACTCTTTGCATATTGTTGTCTAATGTATACAAATTCTCCTTAGTTTTGAAATTCTGTGCCAGTAAAGTGTCTGCATACCCTTTTTTTTTTTTCAGAACAATATTCAAATACACAGTTTTTTTTTTTTTTTTTTTTACTGCATCTGGTTTAATTGATGGGGAAAATCTCACATGCAAATGCATAGGTTGCGCTTCAATATCCCTGTACCCCTCTCCCCTCAAAAATGTGAAAATGACACCACACACTAAAAAGTGATAAGGAGACCTAACTCTCTGCCACAAGTAACACACCTGACATTCTTGTATTGTGCATGTATCGTACTATGATGGTAGAAAGAATGAGACAGAGTAAAGATGAACATCAGGGGAGGAAAGAGAGGACTTTTACTACTTTTTCTAGAACTTTTCTTTTTTCCCCCCAAAAGAAACCGCCCTTCAAAATAGAGATGCCAGTCCTAATATTCATGCATATGTATATTAGACTTGGAATATTAATGTGAAACCAGCCATACTTTTGTACATTCATGTTTATATGTAAATATTGTCTTTTTTTTTTATAGCCCTTGTCAGTAAATTGAAAGTTTTACTATTTATGCTTCACTAAAAAAGAAGCCCAATTTTTACAGGAGACTTCTATGCAAGCCTCTGCCTAAATGTCTGGTTCTTCAGTCTGTATGTGCAGTTTATTTTATTAACAAATATACATGGCGATAGTACATTATAAGTAGGCGTGAAATAGGAATACCAAGTATTCAAGGAAGCTTCATCAGTGCAAGAAAAGCACAACCAAGTGTTAAAAATGATGCTGACAGGTGCACATTGGTTTTGATTTGGAAGTTTCTCCATGGTATGTATCTGTAAAACAAGGATAAAAAAAAAAAAAAACCTACTTCACCATTTCTTCAGTGAGTTGCTGCTTTGCTTTTCAATTTGCTAATATGATACTCTTTAGATTGAGTATTTATCTACATGACACCAAACATACAGATGAAAACCAAAACATTCAGTCAATCATTCAGCTATTTGTTAATATACATTTGGCATCACTTAGAAAAGAGTAATTAGAAATCATTAACTAGATTTTTTTATTTTTATTTATATATTTGGCAATATTTAGGTATAGTCATATTTGCTAGTAAGTCTTGGTCTGATTAGTCATTGCCTTTTCTTTTATTTGATTTTTGTATTCCGGTTACAAAAGCTCTTTGTCCTGATGTATTTATTTTTTCCCTGATTGTTAAATTACAAGCTTCACTTCTCTTTGACTGTTGAGCTCTCACCCAAATTTATTTTCATTAATATTTTGATTTTTTTCTTACTCTCATTTCAATCTTCTTAATGGGAAGCATGAATATATATTTATGACTTTCCTATCTATTTCATTCATTCTTATGTAAAGGGAATTTATGTGATTTAAATTCCTGGAATAAATATGAAATCTGACAGACCAAAATTTTAAATTTCAGTTGAGAGTAAGATACATTAGAGAAAGGGGAAAGAGAAATGAACAAGGATCTAGGATGAATGAGTTACTATAGGGCAACAAATTTCCTAAGAGTGGAAAATAAAAACAAAGAACGAATTGAGGTGAAAAATTGAATGATACTGTCTGAAAAAAAAAAATCATACAAGTTAATTTAGGACAGTGGTACTCAACCTTTTTGTTTTTTGTCTTAGCCCAATAAAGGGTATCAATGCCAATTACTGTGCTTTGCTTATTACAGAGGGATGGGGATCCTCCCTACACAGCTCCAACCCTACCTCATGAAAGGCTTATGGTCAGCCAAAAATAGTTATCTGGACATTCACTTCTCTGTGGAATTCAATGGGTACACTAGTACCATCTGGATATGTTTTTTATGCTTCCTGATGACTTCCTGATGACTTTGCCCCAATACAAGGGCAAAGCTTAAAGAAGCTAATACCTATCATGTATCATTTTCTCTGTGCCAGACTAGTTGAACATTTTCCATGTCTCATTTAATTCCCACAATGTGGGGGTGCCTAAATAGCTCAGTTGATTATACATCTGCCTTAGGCTCAGGTCGTTGTCCCAGGGTCGAGGAATCGAGCCCGGTGTGGGGAATCCCTGCTCAGTGGGGAGATTGCTTCTCCCCCTCTCCTTCCCACCTGTTTTCTCTGTCACTATCTCTCTGCTATTTCTGTCTCTCAAATAAATAAAATCTTTAAAGAAAAAAATAATAATCTCCACAATGTGTTTGTCAGTGATTAGCCCCATTTATAGGTGAGGAAATAGGTTTTGAAGAGTTCAACCAGACCAAGATCACAAGCTAGAGCTAGGTGAATGGCAGGGCTGGTGCCTATACCCTGGATGGCTAAATGTGCATTAAGACTGCTGTGAGGGGGCACCTGGGTGTCTCAGTGGGTTAAGCTTCTGCCTTTGGCTCAGGTCATGATCTCAGGGTCCTGGAATCAATCCCCGAATTGGGCTCTCTGCTCAGCAGGGAGTCTGCTTCCCCCTGTCTCTCTGTTTGCCTCTCTGCCTACTTGTGATCTTTCTCTCTGTGTCAAATAAATAAATACAATCTTTAAAAAAAAAAAAAAAGACTCTGCTGTGAGTATAAACCTCCTGGGCTGCAACCAATACTCAAGCATACTGACTCCCAAGCTCTTGCTATTTCCCTCTGTGGAAAGGTCACTTTTCCCAAGAGAAACCCATAATTGTATCATGTTTCCTAAGTCAGATATGAAAAATCTTCCATGTAGACATCATGCCTCTTATTGAGCTTGCTGAGATTAAAAAAAAAAAAAAAGAAAATGCTGCTGCTTATAGAGCTCTCTTAAGTGCAGTAACATTCTGAAGTGTTTTACATCTATTATATCTTCAAACAAGCTATCAGGTAGGCACTATTATTACCTCTACTTCTCAGATTAGGAAACTAGAGAGGAACTAGAATTTGGAGCATAATTTGGCTTCTGAAGCTATGCTTTTATATCAATACAAGCTACTGTTTCTGGGAGTCATTTGGCTGAAAAACAGGTAATATCTCAGGACTTAGTGGAACTAATAAACTTTTATTTGGGGTATACTTAGTGATGCAATTTAGCTACCAGACATTGGACAGACAGTTGTTCAGAGCATGCTTCAAGGCTGAGTTCAAGAGTAACAGCAGAAAAGTAGTTCAGCAACCTGAAGAAGACTGTAAATATCAAAGCTTCTCCCTAATTTATCCATAAACTTTTGTGACTTGTTAGGGGTCACGTACCACTTCACAGTCTTAGCTATGAATGTTATTCTTTTGCAGGGTGGAATAAAACACTTGAGACTTTTATTAAGTTTGAAAAACCCAAGAAAGGAAAATTTTCCTCAAGTAAAATTAGTATAATCTCGTTCATGTCTTAATGTCCATTGAAACAGATAAATAATAAAATACATTATACCATTAAATAAGTTGCAAATCTATATCTTATGTCAACTTTGCTAAAATTTTGCTCTGGAGTTTCCCTCTTTTTTTGTTCTATTCATGTCTTTATCCAGCCAACGTTCAACCACTGGATCTGTTAAAGAATACCTAATTTATCTTTGGAATCCCAAACAAGAGTGTTGATATAAAATAGTCACTCCATAAGTGTTTATGGAATTATATTAAGTGTCTGCAATACAGTTTACTTTATGATAAAAATATATACGCAGAATACAAAAATGTATGTTCTCCGCTCTCAAGTTGTTTCCAATCCACCTTGATCCAAGCCATTTTCATCAGGCAATGTTGCATAATGCTAGATTATCAATTTTTCAAAAGAAGATTGATTATGAGAATAAATGGTAGGGCAAAGAGCTAAATTGTTGGATCTGAAATGGAATTTGGTGACCCTCTAGTTCAGAAGTTTGCAAACTCTTTTAGTGACCAAGCCTTTTTTCAAGCAAAATTGTATACAGAAATCCAAAATGTTATGCAGCTAAATCTCACTGAAGGAATACATGGGAGCTATTCTTTCCCTGGGTCCCTGAGGAGCTTCACTGTTCAAGCCAAATTTCTTCATTATACAGTCGAAAAGAGTGAGGCCAAGAAGATTAAGAAATTGACTTCCCAAGGTTACATTACTAGTTAGGGACAGAGTTAAAAATAGAATCCATGTATATTACCTCCTAATATTTTTCTGTCAGAACTGAGACTGATTAGGACAACAGCAAAGCCCAAAATAGGCTTTGGCCAAACCCAGTAATGTAGGCATAGGCAAATCACCTGGGTCAAGCATGAGAAAATGAGGGTAACATCTGGGTAACATGGGCCATTAGCATGAAGAGACCAAACTGATGAAGGGATGATTCCCAGAGCAAGAGGCTCAGGTGTGATCTGAGAAGAGAGTTGGCCAGCTTGGAGACTTTTCTCACAACTTAACAACACAGGTAGAAGGCTCATGGGTGATAATCATTAAACATTGCTTTTCATAAATGGTCTAATTCCATGGCCAGCCTGCTGGTTGCAGAATCACATAAAAATCCAACAAGGAATACAACTTTTTATTTTGTATACTTCAGAGGTACAGTCCTAAGGTGTATAAGTTTCTAAACTATAATTTATTTAAAAAATGTATCTCCAAACAGGTGTCCCTCCTTTTGATATACATATGGGAATCCAATTTTGCACTTTCTGCTAAGGATCAGTGGCCTCCACTTTCTTCTTTCTGATGTCTTTTAACCTGTATGCTCCTTTTAGCCTTTAACCTGATATGTGTCTTCTAACTTGCCTTCAATTCCTACCTTTGCCCTTTTTCTTCCTGATTTTCACATCAAAAGAGAGTTACTATTTAACACTGCAAAATTTCCCAACTCATCAGTACCTTACCGGATATTTTTCAGAATAAAGTTGATCTCAGGGGGAAAAAATGTATGGGTAAGTTAGGAATCCTGGCTTTTATTTTAATAATTAAAAGATTAGAGCTTGGAAAATCTGAGGTGTTTGTCCTATTATGACCCAGTGATAGAAATCTGATCCACAAACAGCCCCTGATAAACAATAATTAGTTTAATGATAGTGATATTTAGGAGAAACCCAAGACTGCTCCAAAATCACTGAAGACTTTTCTTTTTGTTATTGATTGAGTTGTCCTTCCAAATCAAGGGTAAGGCCATTGGCATGGCAATTTCAGAAAAAGAGCATCTGCTTGCAATATACCTGGTGGCTGGATGTATTCTAGAATTTAATTTCTACTGCTGCCAATCTCTTGACCTTCAAAACACAAACACTGATCCTGGAAAAAAGGGTTTTATGGTTCAGTTTCATGACTTTTCCCCCCCAAATGGGCCACTGATTAGGGAATCTTATTTATATACATAGAAGATTTTAAGATACGATCCAAGCATCCAGAGAGACAGAGACCACCCTTAATGAAATTTTAGGGAGATCTGGCCTTTTTATGTGCAGAATATATTTCCCATCTTTGCCCAACATTGATTCTCTCTCTTCATTCTTTGTTGCTGGTTAATGTGACAAAGTCTTATTTCCTCCTAAATGGTACTACCCTTCTTCCTGCATATACACAATCATTTCAACTCCTTTCCCTCTGCAAACCACTGGCTGACTTTTTTTTTTAAGTACTCAGACTAGGAGAGTGTGGCATGAAGTACACCTATTCAAATTAGCCACAGCAAATACAAACAGAGAGGTTCTAAATATTGCATTTGATCATTTTTTTTCTGTAATTTGCTGTTCATACGGATGTTTTGCGTATGTTGATTAAATATGCACTTTCCACTGCCTGGGGAGCCAGAGCCCCTCACAGCAGACCAGTGTTATCTGGTCCCAGGAGACTGCAGCACTCCAGAGGGGCACTGTCACACGGACTACCTGCTTCAGCTTGTCTTAGCAACAATGATCGCCATATGTGAAGCTGCAGGAAAACAGATGCTGTTTTTCCATTTGTGAAATCAAGTTGTTGGAAAGTAGTCAGGTTTCCAATGTACGAAAGCTCATCTAATCAACCTACGGAGACTGTGTGAGCTTTCTCAGAAATATTTGACAACATTCCCCTAGTATTGGTGACTAGAAACATATATGAAATCATACTTCCAAAATAATAATCCTTTCCCATAGTTCTGTTGATAATACCTGTTTTGATGGATGAAAATGGAGTCCCTAACTTTCTTAAACAAAGGAAATATATAACCCAGTTTTCAGTTACAAAAAGGACTTCAGGGCACAGTCTCTAGGTATTGGGTAGATTTACTGTAGCATTCTACTTTATTATATCAGTCATGAGTATCAGTGATTATTTCTCCCTGATGACCAGAACAAGAATGTGATTCATAATCCCCTTCTTATCAATTCAAAAGTAAATCTCCACAAAAGCCCAGTAAATGTTCTGTTATGCACTTCTGTCTCACTCTTGCCCATATAACAAGGACTTATCGTCATCTGCCATTTGTGTAATAAAATATTTTACTCTTGCTGTTTGCAAAGCTCCTTTTCATTCATAAAATGTGACCTGCTTCTCCGAGTCACTGCCCTTATCAAAGTATAATTTGAAACTGATTATCGAGAATACATACCATACCATGTCAGGAAGGAAAGAAATGTCGGAGAAATATAGTCATTTGCAACCAGATCAACTGAGGATATTTATTTATAAGCAATCATTACTATCTTAAAAGTTTTTTTAAAATATTTTATTTATTTATTTGACACACAGAGAGAGATCACAACCAGGCAGAGAGAGAGAGGGGAGGAATGAGGCTCCCCTCTGAGCAGAGAGCCCAATGTGGAACTCGATCCCAGGACCCTGGGATCATGACCTGAGCTGAAGGCAGAGGCTTAACCAACTGAGCCACCCAGGTGCCCCAAAAGTTTTGTAACATAAGAAGAAAGTAGATAAAATCTGAATAGGAACAACACAAAGTTCACATCCAAGGAAACTGACTTGTATTCTGTTTCCATCCTGATTTTTTACAGTCTGACTTTTAACTTTTCTGTATATGAAATGTAAGTAATAATGTATCAGAAAGTTGTCATAATAAGAGCTACAACAAGCTTTAAGAACTAAAAGTCTATAGTCTCTACTTTTCCTCATTCATTGGTTTGTCCTGGACACCCTGGGTATCCTGAGCCAGGAGAGGCAACTTCCTGGAATAGTCATCTCCCTGACACGACTGAAAACCGATGATGAATGGTGAATTCATCATAGTAAAAACTGTTGTTTATTCAGAAGACAAAGACATTGTGCCTACTTAGACTAATTTAGGAGTTAGTGTTTGAGCTAGACTTTGAAATGTAAAGATTTAATAGGATGGGTGTTTCCCACAGGAAAGAAACATCAGGAGTAGGACAGATTTGCTGGCGGGAGAGCACAGGCCATTTGCAGGGGTGAGGGGTTTTAAGGTAATTTGGTCAAAGAAAGTTGAAGTTTAGTGAAGGAGAGCAAGGAAAAAAGACAAGTAATTTGTCAGATCATAAACAGTCTTAAATGATGGTCTAAAGAATTCAGATGTGACTGTGAGCAGTGGAAGAATTAGATAGCTTTTTGCAGCTGAGAATCCGGGTCAGAGCTGCACCTTGTGCAGATCAACCTGGGATTTTGGTGTGTAGCATAGGTTTAGCTTACTATGGGCTAACACTCTCTTTATTAAAAGAGGAATGAACTATGGTAAAGAATCTTTCAGTTCAAGAGAAAAGACCAAATATGAAACAGTTATAAATAAGTGCCAGGATATAATTAATAAAACTGTGTGGTAACAACAATTGTCACTGAACTTTAAAGTCTACAAATCACTTTCACAGTAATCTCAGCCCCTCAATAAATACTTCCTGAATGAATGAAGAGTCGCTCTTTGAGGTAAATAGGAAAGGTAAGGAATCTGAGAATTCAAGTCACATAGGTCGTATGTGTTGATCTGGGACTCGAAGCCAGATCTCATGGTACCTAATCTTCTGATTCTTATAGACTGATATGCAGGAGTTAAAGGGGAAAAGCAGTCAGTTTACTAAGTACTACAGAGTGAAAGAAGAGAAAATATAGAATATCCTAGGCTGTTAACCCATGAATAATAGTTAAATATTTCTGTAAATAAAGCATTCTTTAAGTGGACGTTTAATGACCAGGGAGTGTGACTGCTCATGGATATGACAGAAGTCTCTTCCATCAAAGATTTTGGGCACATAAATGGGACAATTTCTCAGCCCTCTTGACAATTCTGAAAGCTATGAAAGAACCTTCGAATAAGTTGGATTTCTGTTTAAATTGGCCAAAACTGATTTGGTCTACTAAGAACCCTAACTGATACAGTAATTTTAGTAAATAGATGTTACAAAGCCTTGCAAAGTTTCTGTACCTATTCAAGGATGAGGACCCACATCAGAATCCTGGCTCATTACATCCTACACATTTTGGGACATGTCCCTTGACCTGGATGAGCATATTTTATATCTATAAAATTGCAGAAACAATTTCTATACCATCTACCTTTATCAAACAAATAAATGCATGCAAAATTACTCTGTCAAAGGTAGTGATTTATGTTAAAGAAGTGAAAGATATCATTTGCCTAGAGCATCATAATTATTTTGATGTCATATTCACCAATGGATGAGAACTAATAAATATATTATTTTGGATGTTATTCTAAAAGGAAAATTTATTTTATTCCTGATTTTTATACTCTGTTACCTTCTTCTGAATTCTCAAGACACAGTGACTTAATACTGTTCAAGGAAAGGGAGAGAACTCTCTCAGTTTTTCTGAGTCTACAAAATTCTCAGAAAACTGCCCAGCCATTCCACTGTGTGATGGAGAAGCTGAAGTGTTCCTGGGAGCTTAAAACTCAATATGGATGAATATCAGAGGTTGAGATATACTGTATGGGTAACGAGGAGCAGAAACTTTCAACTCAGCAGTCTCATTCCATTTGGAAGATAGACTGGTCAGCCTTAAGATGCACATGTGTGGCAGCCAAGTTCATGACCACCGCCTCATGTCAAGAAGGGAAGACACTCTCCTCCCTCTAGTAAATCTTTCTATCCTATTTTATTTCCTTGGGGTTACAACCTCATGCTCTTCACTTTTGACAGATGACCAGGATTTTTATAATGGAAACCATGTGCTAGAGATGTTTGTGGCATGGAGGGTTTAAGTTACTCTGTGGGCAAGTGTCACTTGCATTGGCTTTTGGCCACAGTGAGAGACATAGAAACTAGGCATCCAAGTTGATTGGCAGCAGTTCCAAATTGTGCAAACATCCAGGCTATAATATGACAGAAGGATGTTTTACTGAGAGGAATAAAAAGAATACAAATATTTTGTGTCTGTAACTGGTAAATGGCAATTTCCTCAAGTCTCACAATGACCCAAAATGTTGCTTGTAGAGGCTAGATTTTGAAAATTGTTTCATGAGAGAAGAGTAGTCCACCAACACATTTATTTCATGACATTGCCTTTACTTGTAGATGGCTGCTTTTTGTTGTTGTTGTTCAGAGACCCACATTGTGTGTGTGTGTCTATGTGTGCATTATATATATATATATATATGCCATATATATGTATTTATAATATATATGCCATATATATATATTTATTTTATACACACACACACACACACACACACACACACACACATATATATATATATATATATATATATATATCCCTGTGAGGATTTCAGTGTACTTTAGGATTTTAACAGTTAAAAAAGGCTGAGGCTTTCTATCACCTTGATACCACAGTGGCATTGTGGTAAGTCCTGTGTGATATCCAGCCATACTGTTGAGAAACCTTGCTTGTTTCTGCATTTCTAAAACTATTTGGTTTTTTATTGGTTTATTTTATTGTATAGTGACTTTGAGTAAAATATTTTTTACTTATTCAGTTTGTTCAAGAGGAATAGGATCCAATCCATTAGCAACTCCTGTCAGTTCTATCTTCAAAATATGTCCTATATCTGATCACTTTTTTATCTCCTCCATCCTTATTACCACAATCCAAGCCACCATAATGTCTTTCCTAGAAAAGAGCAATCATCTCTTATATCTTTCTTGTTCTTCTTCTGCCTTATGAAAGTCTATGCTGAACAAAGCAGCCAGAGTGATGTTTGTAAAATGCAATCCATATTTTGTCACTCCCCTACCATCAGGCCTTCAGTGTCATTCCATCTCAGAGTCAAACTAAGGCCTTGAACTAGAGTCAACTAAAGTCTTGAACTAAAGTCAAACTGAAGTTCCCATGAATTATAAGAGGGTCGGTGGTCAGAAATGGTGAGAAAGTCAACCTGGAGCCAGGTCTGGTGTTTTTCATTTCCCCACATTCAAGCCTCACCTTCGGCTGGCCTGGCTATTATTGGAGTAAGGAAAATCAGAAATTTGAGCCTACTGTTCCCTCTACCTGGAACTCTATTCCCCCATATGTCTTAGGCTTTGCTTTGTCATTTCATTCTAGTTTGCTCAAATGTCCCTTTCTCAGAGAGACCTCTGCCCACCCCCATGTATATATCATCTTCCCACCGCCACCACCCTTTACCCTCTTATTCTGTGGTGTAGCTTCATAGAACTTAAAACCGCCTGACATTATAGAATCCCTTTATTCCTGTTTTCTCCATTAGAATGTAAGCTCCATTAAGGCAGGAGCATTACTTTGTTCACTATCGCCCATGAGAGGGACTGGCAGAAAGACAATATCTCAGAGATATTTATTGAATGAATGAATCATCATATTTCACCCACACCAAAACTATGAGATGCTCTTTACCTCAGTTAACAGAAGAGGAGCCTGAGGTTCAGAAAGGTTAAATTATTTGCAGTTCAGTATGAAACAGATCCAAAGTATAAATTCAGTGCCTCCTGATGTTGAGGACTTGATCATTCCTGCATTGTCCTTTTTCATATACATTATTTGAGCTAGTTCTTTGGATGAATAGTTGGGATGTTTATTTGAATATTTATTAAAGAATAGATTTTAAATGTATTTGAGAAAAATATCTGTAGCAAATTTAATTCTATCATTTAAAGTCTAAAGCAAAGAACTAACTTTTACAAGTCATCAGCATGTTTCCTGGAATTTCTTCAGGATCATGGGAACCAGGAGCACTGCATCAGCAGACAGCTCTCTCCTTAGCTGCATATCCCTCCATCTGCACTGGCCTTACCACCCCCTGCCCCATGCTCCTTCCCTAATCCATAGTTTTGCATCATAATTGGAAGTGGATATTTTAAGATTAAAAGCTGTACCTGGCAAATAAAGAAACATATTTGTTCTAAGTTTAATTAAATAAGTCTGGGCAGCCTTTTTGCAATATGGAGATTAACTGTCAAATTTATGTTAATATGATCTCAGAGAACGAAGCTGCTATAAAAAGTTTCTCCCCTCACCCCTCGCTTAAGCTCCTCATGTTGCCTTATTGAAGTTTCTTTAAATTGGTATTGTTTTATTAAAATATCACCGGGTCAGTTCTGCAAGAACAAGGTAGTTAAAAATATCTAACAAATTCCAAATGTTAGTTTAAAGACATCGATACAAATAAACTGAAATCATATCTATTATACGAAGAGAAAACTGTCACAATGGTTGAATTTTTAGCATCTCTTTGGAATCAGTCAATGCCAAGCTCTTCTTTATCTGATTAACACAGGATTATAAAGATCTTCTGAGCACTCTCAGTATTATACAAAGAGCCTTTCATTTCTCTGAGTATCCCCCTCCTTTTGTGTGTGTGTGTGTGTGTGTGTGTGTGTGTGTGTGTGTGTGAAAAAGATGTGCCACCCAATTTTTTTATTTTGTGATTTAAGAAAAAAAATGCTAACAGTTTGAATCATGAATCCTGTTGTGGGGACCGAGTTAATTAAAAACCTGATGTATACATACAGCTGATCCTACTCACCCTAATGAAGAACATTAATTCTAGGACATGTGTGGCTGTAGTCACATTGCTACAAATTACTGGACTCTTTCCTTTATCTGTTTCCAAGAAAGTCTCCCCCTGTTAGTTAGGAAAAAAGAAAAATATGACGCCTTAGTTCTGGGTAGCATAAATTACACGCATCAATCAGAGAAAGCTTAAATTAAAATACACATTTGGCAAACAAATATGAATATGTTGATCTCATCTGTGAATCAAAATGATTTAGTGCCAGTGCTGACCCCCCACTGTTCAACATGAAGGTCACCGTGAGCAGCTCCTTTCTCATTGAGAAATGTTTTCGTGTCTTTTAAGGATACAATTTTATGTATGCCCTAATGTTCAATCTAAATAGTGATTCCTATGTAGAGGGACTGATTTATTTTATAAAGAAAATACAGGCTCATTTTTATTTATGTAATCCAAAACAGATAGCTAAATTAAAATGTAGGGGAAAAAATACAGTGGTTTATGGTTTCTAGGCTGAGGATTCTCCAATGTGTTTATGATATTTTCTAATCTAGCAGAATACTATTTGTGAAATGGAAAGCTACACCTTTCCGATATTGAGTGATCATAAATCAGTCTATTCTTATCACCTACGGCATACATTCTTGGGGCAGGGATAACTACTTGAGAGATGCCCATTATATGGCAGACCTTAAGTAGAGATGATCTTGGGTCTTTCAGGTTGCCATGTCTCAAAAAATATCTGTAGGCAACACAGGCATATTGAGTAAGGCAGTGATCTCCCTGGACAGAAGCATGTTTTATGTTACAACATTTATTTTGAATATTCATGTTGTATTTTCTTGCTAAGATTTCATTCTCATAACTACAAACCGTACAATGATCCTGTCTGTATTAAAGGGAAGGGTATGCAATGCATGCCTTTGATAGTCAGGTTGCAACTCAATACTGAGAACCTTCACAGCTAAACGGAAGAAAGCAAATAATAAAACCAAGAAAAAAATGTACAACATGCACACTCTAGTCTGCAGAATTACCTGGGGAACTTGTTAAGTTACAGATTCCCATGCCCTACTCCTCCAAATTCCAACTCATAGGTCTGAAATGAGGCACGAGATCTGCATTTCTCTTTAGTTTTCTAGGTATTTCTTATTAAATACTACTCAGAAGAAACTTTGAGTAAGGCTGCTAGAAAGATGAATAGGTGAAAGGAAGATCAAGTGATACAAAATTTTAGCAATATGACAAAAGTTTATATCAAGAGATTAAATCCTGAGTTGGGATGAGCAATTTCTGCACAAACTGTCACTTTAGACAGCAGAAAGCATGCTTCTAGAGGGACGTATTATGGCAGTTGTTTTACATTGTGGTGGTGGTTTTGTTTTGTTTTGTTTTGTTTGCTGGTGGGGGAAGGGCAGGAAAAGTAAACATTATAAGAGAAGGGAGTTGCCCAGAATAAAGCACCTTTTAGCTGAACAGATTTGATCTGAAACATCTCAGATTTTTTTTCTTTAGAAAATTCCAATTTGAAATACTTAGTTTGCATTATCCTTATACTACGTGAACCAATTTTTGATTCAGGAAACATGATTACTATGTTTCTTGGGCAAATTCTCAGACTCAGATTTACATTCTAAGGTACTAATAAATAAGCATGGAAACTTCCAGAAGGAGGAAATCCACTGAAGCAGGGTGAAAGAATTATCATTATGTCTTAACCTATTTTGGGAGATGGAGGAAAATAGTTTTGTCTATTCCTTCTATGATGCAATTAAGAACACTGAAGTCTTCAGAAAAGTAAAATTATGTGACAAAAAATTTGATTGAGAAATATTGTGTCTTGAGGAGGGAAAAACCCCAAATCAATTTTGCATAGATCCATGTTGATTGTTAAGATGGCCAAGATGAATGGATTGGTTGTGCCACAGTCTGTTCATTTGGCTCAGATAGGCACTGCCAAGAGTAACTTGGGTACAGTTTTTCTCTGTGCTAATTAGAGTTGGTCAAATGGTCCTTTGACAAATTTCCTTCCCTAGATAGAATTTGAGAGGATATACAACAACAAAGGAATTATCGGGGGTGCCAATTATCTATAAGGTCATTTATAGTGGATCCAGAAATGAAGAACTTTGTCTCAAATTCTTAGAAATTTTACTCCCCAACTAATGCAACCCCATTAAAAGTTCCTTTTTAGTGGGCACACAACCAATACTGCATATGCTGATGGCATTTTCACATACAAATCTGATAGTTAGGCACGCCATTACCCAATTTACACATGCAAATGCAGTAATTGTGTGCACTCCGTGCTCAGGGAAACCTGGCACACACCCAAAATGGAGGCCTTTTCAAAGCATGGCCAACCTACCAAATTCTTTTTCCACAGCAACTCACAGTACTGTCTTACCTATACAAAATTCTGTGGGATTCTGGGAGAAGGGATATATGCTTTGTGAATTTTCCTGAATGACTTAAACTTGTTATCTCTATTTCCTTTGGACATGTTTAAAGTTCTCTTTCTTTTTCTTCAATTAATTGACTATAGACTTTCTCCCCTTTGTAATAATCCACCATTTCATTTCTCTGCTTTTAAAAAATCAACTCTAATTAGAAGGTACAAATTCTCTCATTATGACTTATTCTCATCTAGACCTTGAAATGAGAATGATTATGAATTGTTGTAATAAATGATTTGTGCTTTTAAAAGAATGGAGATTACTGTTTACAGCTATGTGCACATGAGTTTACTCCAAGATGCATTTGATTATTCTAATTTACTGTGCTGCTGCAGAAGCAGCCATTAACTATTTCCTGTTTCTTTGTTTATGTATATCAAATATTCTGGAGCCTCTTGACTACTCAGGCAGTACAATGCAGGCAAAGTAATTTAAGAAATATAAATAGGATTGAGTATATTTGTTTTGCCAGTGTTTCTCAGAGAGGGGAGGTCCAAGAGTCTGATATCAATCATGGCAATATTTTTAGATTAACTATTTGTAGGGAAAATCAGAGGAAATATTTACCCCTGTTTACCAAAATTTGCCCAAAGTAGAGAAATATGGGATGTTTTGAGAGGAAAATTTTCAATAAGAAATTATTACTTGTGATTTATTCAGAAAATATTTACTATATGTTTATTACAATTGATACATTGTTTTAAGTATTCTTTATTTCCTTGCTCTCATCTGGTTTCTCTGTACATTCTTATCTCTATCTGTTCCTGAATGAAAGGGATTCTCCGGGATTCCAGATTTCAGTCCTCAACCTTCTCTCCATTTTACTACTTCTTCATGAGAAGCTTCACTTTCATTTTCAACCTACATATCTTTCTCCAGACTAGACTTCTCTTCTAAATTCCAAATTTGTTTCCAGAAGCTTTTTACTATTCCCATAGTAATGTTCAATGTACAGCAATCTTAACAGGTCCAAATAGGATTTATATCTTCCCTCTACTTCATGGTGGAATCATCTTTAGGTTCTCTCTGGTTCTTCAACCCACATATCCATCCTATTGGCCATTGGGTGCAGCAGTACTGCAATTCAAAATATTTCATCTTGAATATGTCCCCTCAGCTCTCTTCCTACTGCCTGCTTGAGTTCCGGATACTTGCTATGGTTTTATAATTGTCATTGTTCTCTCCCCTAGGCAACTCTATTCTCTCACTCTCTCACCAGGTTTGTTTTCTTAAAATGTACTATGATTACATGCTGTTTCACTTAGTGCCTTTCATTTCTCCCACCATATACATGCTAGAGTCCAAATTCCATTGTCGGCTGTGCCAGGTTCGGTTGCATTAAACCTGACTATCTGGTGTCATGAAAAAAAAATTAAGTTTCATCCTACAATGCCGCGGCTCATGCCATTTCCATCTACCAGTAAATTCCTCCCTCCTTATTAGCATTATCTTTCATTCTGTTGCTTTTATTCTCATCCTTCAAAGTTCACCTTAAATGTTTTCTTTTTTATGAAACTGTTATATCACCCTCTCCAGCAACGGAACAAACTATGCTTTCTTCTCTGTAATGATACCACATTTTAACACTAATTACCTACCATTCTGCATAATAAATGTTGACAAATATTTACCTGTTTCCACATTAGATTATACACTTCTTAAATCAGTAATTATCATTTATTGATTGACCATCAATGTCCCCCAGCCAAAGACCACCTAAAACACATTTACAGCGAAAGTTAACTTTATTGCTGTTTCAAAGAAGAAGAAGAAAAACCACGGGGCATGTTAAAATGTTGGAAATGTCTAATTATATATAGTATTCAGGTTCAAATTAAGTGCTTTTAGGGAGTATTTAGGGAAGCAAGCTTTGTTTTTGGATTTGGTGCTGACTTGAAGTGGAAGTAATTCTGACTGGCAATCCCAAAAGATCTAACTAGAAGTAAGAAAATATAGACTGAAGTTAAAGCTATAATTGCTGAAGAATCAGTAGTCATATATATTAGCCATAATACTCCGGTACTTGGTAATTTTTGTGGTTTAAAAATGTTCATGTTTTGGGCACCTGGGTGGCTCAGTGGGTTAAGCCTCTGCCTTCAGCTCAGGTCATGGTTTCAGGGTCCCGGGATGGACCCAGCATCAGGCTCTCTGCTCAGCAGGGAGCCTGCTTCCCCGTCATTCTCTGCCTGCCTCTCTGCCTACTTGTGATCTCTATCAAATATATAAATAAAATCTTTTTTTTTAAATGTTCATGTTTTGTTTGTGTTTAGACAAGATTATGACGTGCTCTTGCTTTTGTCTTGATCCTTCATGGTCCTGGACAGATAAGTAACCTTATCTGATATTGGTGTTCTGTGAAATTATTTATGTTTAACTGGAGAACATTAATACCTGGTGTTGAAAATCAGGAGACCTCCTAGCAACACCAGGACCTGATAATGCCAGGAAAGTTTTTAGCTGTCAGGACCTGCTTTTTTTCTTCAGTCCTCCTTTTTGACCAAGAGAAGGTAAATACAGAACATGAGATATTAATCCATGATATTCACATTTTCTTCATTGCCAGGATTTTGCTGATCAAGATCAGGAGAATGTCCAGAGAGCGTAATTGATTATTATACAAAGGTTAGTCCATCTTCTTCCTTTTTTTAAGGGATGAGTTGTTAAGTCACCCTCTGGAAAAATAGCTGTGCTGTAGCACTTCAGATTCTGAATAAGATTCAACAGCTAACTGTAACACAATTACCACAGAAAAATGATTACTAGTCCATTCTTATAGTCTTAAAGCCAGGAATACAAAGATTATAAAATCTATCCAATGAAACATGTACAAGAATCCAACTGTGCATATTATTTTTCTTAGTCATTGGTTGTTTTACTTGCCTTGTAACTAAAGATCAGGCAAAGAAGTATTTACTTTAGGATTCCTCTTCCTTGGCTAGCTAAAATAAAACCAATAGCTTTTGAGTTGTCCATGACAATGCTGGGTAATAAATTTAAAACTGTTGAGTTCCAGAGCAGATTAGTGTCATTTAAGGTGTTTGCTAAGACCAGAGACTAGTTTTAGACTATTTATTACAGTCATATTATTCTTTTCTGTGAGATAATTAGAGCTCACAACGTTTCTAATAATTAGAACGAATGCATGGAGTGTGTAGCAAATATATAAGTTCAATATTCATATCAGAAGTAATATCCTGGGGCACCTGGGTGGCTCAGTGTAAAGCCTCTGCCTGCAGTTCAGGTCATGAACCCAGAGTTCTGGGATCGAGCTCCTCATCGGGCTCTCTGCTCAGAAGGGAGCCTGCTACCTCCTCTCTCTCTGCCTGCCTCTCTGCCTACTTGTGATCTCTGTCTGTCAAATAAATAAATAAAATATTAAAAAAAAGAAGTAATATCCTACTGGGTCATGGACTATATTGAACATAAGGTAATGTCTAGGATAACAGCAATGAACCATTTGCTTTTCTCAAGCGTGTAAGATTTTTTGCCTGGAGTTAAATAGTTCCTTCAAAGCAGGCCAGAGTTTCAATAAGCAAACTACTATATTAATAGTTAATATAATATAATATAATATAAATTAAATTAAGGATAACCCCAATATTAATTACTTCTAATGGGCTAGATTTTGCTGATAGGATTTTAATAACTTCAACAGGATCTTTTAGTTAACATGAGGTCAAGGTTCAATTTTTATAAGCCTGAAAGGTTGGAATTAAATTAAAAGGTTGGAATTAAATATAAGCCTGGGTGACTCAGTTGGTTAAACCTCTGTCTCTGGATTTTGGCTCCGGTCATGATCTCAGAGTCATGAGATAGAGCTTTCCCTCCACCCCTTTCATCCCCCCCGACCCCAAGATGGATCAACATAGAGTCTACTTATCCCTCTCCCTCTTCCCCTCCTCCTGCTCACACATGTGCTCTCACAAAGTGCTCCCACTGTCTATAAATAAATAAATAATAAATAATAAAATATTTAAAAAATAAAAATAAATTATGTGAGGCATGGTTAAGTATCAAAAGGGGACAGTAAAATAAAACCTATTTTCTAAACTGTTTAATAATTAATAATTATCAATTTTGTTGGCAATAAGTCAAATTATAACAGTAGCTATTAATTTAGAAAAATATGTCAAAAAGGTTGGCTCCAATTTAAGTGGCAAAAGAACAAAGGAAGTTAAAAGTAGCACAACAAAGATAAGGAAGACATTTTTGAGAAATATTTTATTCAGTTAATAAATGATGTCAAGGTATACTAACAGGCGACATTAATGGTAGAGCAAACAGTAAGAAAAAGAGTGTTGAAGAATCAGAAAATTAATTTTATTTCATTGTTTTGCATGGAAGCTGTCTACTTCTGCAACCACTTGTTCCCAAATTTTGAGAAGAATTGTCTATCTTCACAACTGTCAGAGAGAGTTCTCTGTTTAAGATCCCTTTATGGAATGGATGTTCAAAAGAAAGAAGTAATGTTGCTTTAAGTTAGTAAACATTACCCCAATTATCAACACCTTAGAGTTTCACTATTACATGAGTTGTTAATAATACCTTGTAATTTTTGTCAAGGTTCAAGGGAAGTTCATCTCTGGGGGCTTTTTCAGAAAATCAAATCTGTAGATTTCAGATTATGCAGAGACTACTTAGGTGGATGTTTTAGAAATGCAGCTAATACCTTTGGTGACAAAGCCTTAGGAATCACATAAGTCTATTGCCTTTATTAGTCATATCAGCTTGAAATAGGGTAGAATCTATAATTACAAGTAATTCTTAAAATCATGAGCAGCCTATTATTAACCTAAAAGAGAACTTGTAGATCCTAGAGAGGACTGATCTTAGTACCACCAAAACTAATGACAGGACTCTGGGCCTTGGAAGTTTAGTATATTATTCAATGTAAAATGCAGTATAACATAGAATAAATGTTATCATGTAACACTTAAAATAAAAAGCCCATTACTTTGTATATATATTTATTTCTATAACTATTGTACCTACTTTAAATAACCATGCATGTAGATTTTTATCTTTAATCAAAGCAATTATTTAGTTTAAAAAAAGCAATCATTTTTTTCTCTCTAGACACAAGAGAAAACCACAGAAGAAAAAAATCTTGAAAGTGCTTATTTTTTCACATGAACAATTATTTAAGAAGGCAAAAATGAACATCTATAATATCATTCAAAATCATTTGCATATTTTGTTAATCTATTGCCATTATAAGAAATAAGAATAAATTAAACTTAGGTTCAGCTAATCAATATTCGTAGCTGTTGCTTATCTAGAAATTGTGCAAGCTTCCAAAGATTATTTATTAAATAATTTAATCATTTATCTAAGGTCTTAAACTTAGTTAAATAACTAGAAATTACTGACTTTAGCTAACATGTTAAGTTATAGTTTGTAAGGTGTAAGAATCATAACATTGAATCTTTAAAAAGCAATCTAGTGTTCATCAATAACTGAATGGATAAAGAAGGTGTGATACACATACACACACACACACACACACACACACACACACACACACGCCAATGGACTATTACTTAGCCATAAAAAAGAATGAAATTAGGGTGCCTGGGTGGTTCAGTCAGTTAAGCAGCTGCCTTTAGCTCAGGTCATGATCCCAGAGTCCTGGGATCAAGTCCCACATCGGGCTCCCTGCTCAGCAGAGAGCCTGCTTCACACTCTCCCTCTGCCTGCTGCTCTGCCTACTTGTACTCTCTATCTCTGTGTCAAATAAATAAAACTTAAAAAAAAATGATATATTGCCATTTACAACAACATGGTTGGACCTAGAAGGTATAATGCTAAATGAAATAAGTCAGAGAGAGACATATGCCATATGATTTTACTCATACATGGAATTTATGAAACAAACAAACAAATGAAGAAAAAAAGAGATGAACAAAAAAAACTCCAGGCTCTTAAAAGCAGAAAACAAACTGGTAGTTGCCAAAGGGGAGGAGGGTGGCAGGATGGGTGAAGTTTAAGAATACACTTATTGTGGGGTGCCTAGGTGGCTCAGTCAGGTAAGCATCTGCCTTGGCTCAGAATCCCTACTCAATGGGGAGCTCGCTTCTCCCTCTCCCTCTGCTGCTTCCCCTTGCCTGTGCGTGCTCTCTCTCTCTCTCAAGTAAAAAAAATCTTTATTAAAAAAGAGAATACACTTATTATGATGAGCTCTGAATAATGTATAGAATTATTGAATTATTATATTGGTACATCTGAAACTAATACAACAATGTAGATTGATTTAATTCAATAAAAAGTTATTCATCATTATCATTCTATTTAGTTGAATATAATTATATGCATATAATTTTAAATTTTGACCAAGTTATGGAAAGAGTGGTAATCTACTTAATTCACCAAACTAATGTAAGATATTTAAGAAGGTTAAATCATGAGAAATTTACTGTGGTGATATCATACATATACAGTGACCTAGTTTTTAAAGTCTTTGAATTATGCTAAAACATATCTTTTGTTTTAGAACTAAAGCTTTTTCTTATCTTGTATCTACAAAGGCTAGTATGTAAATATGTCTAAAGAGAAACACAAAACAGACACAAAAAGAAACACAGCTTAATAGCTAATTTCTACTTTCCTTTGGACATTTTATTTTAGACTATTTATGTGGACTAAATATTCTTGAGAGGACACTTACATGATTTAAAAAAATTTTATATCAATTCATCTTTAATGTTTCCTCAGGAGAAAAAAAAGGGGGAAAGGCATAGATAACAAATAAAAGAGAGTCAGCTTCATAAAAATATGAAATTATTAGTGTAAAAATACTTGTAAGACATAATTGTCAATGTAGAAAAAAACAAAGACTCAACAACAGTAAAAATTCCTGGAACTCATCAGCAATTATAGCAAAGTTACAAGATAGAAGATTAATATGCAAAAGCAATTATGCTCCCTCTATGAGAGGGAAGAAAGTTTAAATGTAGAAAAACAACCTAACATATGTATACACTAAGGAGAGTGGCAGAAAGCTGATTTAGACATAGTTTGTGGTTTTGACTATTTTATCAACATTTGCAATTAAAAATCCTGCATTTATTTGTTCCAGAAATAAAAACAAACAAAAAAACCCACAGAAAAGGATACATCTCCTCTGTTAAACAAAGTAATCTTTTAAACAAATAAAACAACTTCCTCATGAAGATGCCTTTGCTTTTTGTTCTAAACTAATTTTGGTTTAATAATCTTCCCTGTCAAAAACTCCCCGAAATGGCCACTGAAATTCCAAATTATCCCTGATGTTATTGTGTCTCCTAGAAAGAGAAGAATATCAGTTAACATCACTATGAGAAAACATGGAGGAAGCAGGTGTTTGACCTGGAAGAGAAAGAGTTTTAGACCAAGAGGACCCATCAGAACTGTAATGGTTCAAAACATCATGTCATCGAACAAAATCTCCAGATTTTGACCAAAGGCCAGTCATCACCAATCAAGGTCTGGACAAAACCTGAGTCTAGACACTTGAAACTGTAAAAGCAGTTCTCAGAGACACAAAGATAAGACTGAGGAAGAAGCCCCAGAGGGTTTTGAGATGGTGACCCACAGCAAAGTTTGCCCAGTGGTCTCTGATCTGAAGAAAACTTCTAAAATCCTCAGACCCTAGGGAGGACTCAAGAACAAACTGTTCATGTATGTGCTAATCTTCTCCCCTAGGTTATTGTCTTATAGGTAAACAATACCCAAAACACTAACCAAGGATACAGACCATAGGAGCAGGTGTTAGAAAACTAGAAAAATTTTTTTTTCTAGGAAATAATATGAATCTGATCATATAATAAAAACAACAGCAAAAACTCCCAAGGGACATTATTGCTAAGAAAACTAAATAAACTAATTGTTAAAAGACTTCAACAAATATCAGAACTCAATTTAGTGTCAGCATTCCAAGCCATGGACAGGTGGCTCTTACAGCAGATAGAGACACAGTATCTTAGATGTGCAGGCTGTAAGTGATCTAAGTGCCCCAGTGCAAAACAGTGAAGTCTTCAGCTGACTCAGTGAAGCCTTGATTTCACTTCACTAACATTCTCTAGTGTATATAAAGTGCCATGCTTGGCATTTGTGATACCAAGTTTTCACAAAAACAGAAAATAGAAGTTCTTTCCTAAAGAGTTTGCATTTCAGTTGAGAAAACACAAACACACACATAACACATTGAGTTGTATTATGATTGTGATTTGAAGTTGCCTTTCTTTTTGGTAGAATGTATTGCAGTCAGCGTAACTTTGCTCCTCATGAACACAGCACAGGTTGTCCTCAGCATTTAACACAATGCTTTGTCCATAGTGGGTAGTCATCAAACACCTGTGGGTTTGATCTGATAAGGCAGACAAATACTGAACTGATAACTAAACTTATGAAATACAGAAGTTATGTTCTTTTTCTTCTTACTGTTTAAATGCATTTCTCAGGACTTATTCAAATCTTACAAGAAAACTTAGGATTTTTATCTCTACTACCCCTGAGAAATAACTGAAAGTTAATTAAATGAATAGAATATTGCCAGCCACACAGGTTCTTTGAAGACAAGAAGAAAAATTACTGCCCTCATTGAGCTCTAGCCTAGAGAGGCAGCAACTTGCTCACACCTTCTTATCAGTAGCAATAAATTGGCAGCCTCAACCCATTACAATCCTCTTGGGTGGGTGCTGTTACACATTCAGTACTTGGATGCAAGTTTCTTCCATGGAAGTGTAACGAGAGAACTGAGCTGCTGTGTCAGGCTCCAGATGTAAAGTCTCTCCTCAAAGATTTTAACTCTTGGGGCGCCTGGGTGGCTCAGTGGGTTAAAGCCTCTGCCTTCAGCTCAGGTCATGATCTCAGGGTCCTGGGATAGAGCCCTGCGTCGGGCTCTCTGCTCAGCGGGAAGCCTGCTTCCCTCTCTCTCTGCCTGCCTCTCTGCCTGCTTGTGGTCTCTGTCAAATAAATTAAAAAAAAAAAAAAGATTTTAACTCTTTCATTTCATTTTGACAAATATATCAGGGAAAATTGAAGCTAATAGAAAAGAAGAGAAGGAATTGTGTTTTTAAAAAATAACTGAAATGGGACTCTTACGGGTGGTATTGATGCTCAAGGATGCTACAGTGAGAATAACAGCATTACTTTTCTTTCTTGAAACTGAGACATGATGTGCCATTGGGGCATACTTGGGAAGATACAGACAGTGAATGAAGCTCACTGAAATTGAACAGGTTTGGTAGATGACTGTGGAGGTTCTACTAAGTGGCCAAAGAAATCATCCAAGGATAAAGGAAGTTTAGTAGTAATCCAGGTAGCAAGTAGTATTACAGTTTATAGAATTGAAAGCAAGATCACAAGGAAGTGTGGCCATGGATAAGAATCGAGGGAGCAGTCACCATCTGTATTCACGCATATAATAGCAAACTCCAGTTACTCATTGAGTTAATGAGTGCACAATGATGAGACCTGAGATTCAAACACACATGAAACCAAAGCTGAAAGCCTCAGCATTGTGCTTCTGTGGGTGGGGAAAAATGGACTAAAAAGGGAGATACCTTGATCTGATGGCTGCTCTCTATTCTACTGTGGAAAGCTCAGGTTATTTGAATATGATTCTTTGCACATCATGATTAACTCAACCTGGGCAGAGCAGACATTCTAATTGTAAAGTAGAGGCTTGGAAAGTAAGATAGGTTTACATAATATGGGTCCTGTAGCTAGAATGCTACCCACTTATTAAGAAAGACCTAATCTTCTAATCAACCCACTGTCCCCATATACACACAGAGCACTGTTTTCTTATATAAGCAAATCAAGAAAACAGAATTATATCATTATTGTTTAATATCTTCAGAGCTCAAAAACATAATCCTATGATATACATCTCTTTTAAAACATGTATCCTAAAAAGTAGAAGTTGGTTTCTCTCTAGAGCATTAATTGCATGTCATTTGTTCTTAAAGTATGAAAGACCATATAGTTGATAGAAAAGATTAGTTGTACTATAGTACTACTTGGGCTTAGGATCAAAAACCTTGGGTTTTAAATTGAACTTCTCTACCCATTTTGTGATGGTCAGTAACTCAATATCCAAATAGATAGCGAACCAGCCACTAAGATCAACAGAGATGTTAGAAAATTATATATAAGATTCGAGCATTTCATGTAGTTTTAAGATGTTGGGTACATTTTGACCTATCCATAAGCTGCCAAACTTTTCTGATTAACTTACCAGACCTGTGAAAATCAGGTGATTCGGGTATCCTATAGATACAGTGTTTATTTCTTAAAACCTTAATTTATAATTGGCTATGAGCTTCAGTGTTAATAAATCAGTCTTACTAAATGTGTTCTTCCCTCAGTCCACCATTAATCCTTAATCAGATGGTGATGTCAAATGGAAAGAACCCCAATTTTGGTGCTATGTATTTGGATTTGAAATCTTGTTTTACCTCTTTCTAACTGTGCAAATCTGGACAAGAAATTGGATCTTTCTAAACCTCAGTTTATTTTCCTATTAAAGGCAGATTAAAATAGCTATCTCACAGGGTTGCTATAAAGGATTTGAAATGATAGGTATAAAATGTCTAGCACACATAAGTAGATGCTTAGTAAATGTAACTACTGTTATCAGGGAGAAAAACCGGTACAGAATAGCAAGGGCGATTAAGCCCTAGGTTAAGTCCTGAACTCAGTACTCAGTAGTTTAAAAAATTTAACTTCACTGAAACTTGGCATACTGATCTGAAAAATGGAGACAAAAATATCTACCTTACTGACTTTTTTTTTTCATCTAAACAGTGTACATGGCATAATATATATCATGTAAAAGTCACTTAATAAATGATCATTATCATTGACACTATTAATATTATATTAGTCTTCCCAATGAGAGCACAGGCAGAACATATTCATGGTGACTTGCTGACTAAAAAAGTGTGTTTTACCCTATTTTACAGGCCTCATTTGACCTTACTTCTCTGTTTTGGTTTCCTTGTTTTATCCTTATTCTCATAGATTAAATAAATATGAAGTGAAAAGCTGAAAATTATTTTAAAAATAATGTTGAATCCAAATTGCATACAACTATTTAGTAAATTGAACTAAGTAGTTCTTATTTCTTCTTATTTGCTTATTTGCTTTAAAAAAAAAAAAAGCAGGCTGTGTTTTGGCTTCAGAAAGCGAGATCCTGCAGTTGAAACAGTATAGAAATAGCCTTTAAAAGCTAAATGAAATGAATAGTCATGCAAAGGGGGAAAAAAGGGAATTTTTCACAAGTCCCTGGAAACCAGCAAAAAAGTGTTAGAACTGTTGTTTTCAGTAATAATTGTGATTACTTGGTTAAAATACCCCATACAAGAAGCTTTCTATGTTTTTTGTGCCTCTGCAAGGAAAATTAAAACAGAACACACAGCATTGGGGCCAATTTGTTTCCAAGGAAGTCAATTATTAATATAGTAGTTAGTATTTAATGAACTAAGCCTATTTATGTGGAACACTGCAAAGAGATCTCCATACCAGTAGAGAACAGGTGTTAGTATAAGCTTTGCCCGTATGTTTACCAACTGATTAGTACCCATTAAAATGATAATAATCTAATAAAAATTACTTTATAGGGACGCCTGGGTGGCTCAGTTGGTTGGGCAGCTGCCTTCGGCTCAGGTCATGATCCCAGCGTCCTGGGATCTAGTCCCACATCGGGCTCCTTGCTTGGCGGCGAGCCTGCTTCTCCCTCTGCCTCTGCCTGCCACTCTGTCTGCCTGTGCTCACTCTCGCTTCTCTCTATGACAAATAAATAAATAAAATCTTTTAAAAAAAATTAATTTATATATAGTGAAAGTAGAAAGTCCTCTGTGTGTTGGAAAGTGATTATATTCCCGTTGCCATGACAGTGATAGGACTGGAGTGACAAGTCTACACCCAAGGCAGCTGAATATCCTGAATTTCTATACCTTAGACTTCTCTCATTCAGTATCCTTTCTCCAATAACCTGTCTCAGGCAGTCAGGACAGTTCACTTTTTTTATGGCTTTAAGGGAAGAAGTAACAGTGACCCACCTACTCACCAACACCCTATTTGGCAGTGGGAAGAGAAATCACATTCTCACCAAATGAGGCGGCTTTGTCCGCTACGGAGTCTAGGTGAAACTATGGGTGTCCTGAAGAACCATGCTGGGCTTTACTCAGCCCAGAGACCCCTGAGTAATTGCTAAGAGAACTCTGAGCTTTCCCTGAACTGGAATTTTCTGGGAAATCCCTGATTTCAGGTTAGTTTATAGTCAAAATTGTGATGAACATGAAGTCACGTTATCCCCAGTCTCCAAATTCTTAGCACTCTTCTTCCTGACACAGCCTTATCCTTTCTCAGATGAACCCAACATACTTTACTTTTGCTCTTCTCCCAAAATCCAAGCTCAGGAAATTTTTAGGAATTTAGTTACACTATAGGGTAGAGATTGAACTAAAAGAATAACTAAGAGTTATTTGCCTTGTAGCCAGGATCTAATCCCTCAAATCTAACCAATTAAAGGTCCCCTGGGGGAAATTTAGGCATGTGGCCAAATGTAGGTCACATAGACTCAGATGCATTCACCTGCCTCATTTATCTGTCAAGTTTTCAGGGCTCAGATTACTATAAAATGGAGTTTATGTCATTATGCTTACTGACTTTTTCCCAGAAGCATTGGTGGAAACCTAGTAAAAAGAATGATTTTTTGAGGTAGAAACGTATTTTTAGTTGATTTATTTTAATAGTGATGGAGTGCCTATTGAAATTTAGGGTATAGAAAGGAGACATAGAGAGAAAAACCAGATGATTTCTGGAAATAAGGATTTTGTAGAAACCGAACAAGAAAGAAACATCTCAATGCTTATTCCAAAGTCTGTCTTTTGTCTATACGCTCTACAATATTGAGACTGTGCAATATTTTAAATTGTCGTACTCCTGATTGACAGGAGGCCAGAATGACTAAAAACTGCTTTGATATAAGGAAAATTTGACATTTAAAAGAGAAGTTGACCTTGAATTGCTTGGTGCAGAATCCTTTTCAAGGCAGCTTTGGGCGGGTCTCGGATGAAGGCAAAGAACTCTGGTTATGGAAGGGGAAGTTCAGGAGAATTATTTGTTGTTCTACCCTCTGCTTTTCTGGGCTGCTGCAGGAAACATGGGATGAAGAAGTTATAAGATCATTTGGGACTCTGGGGCTTGAGGCAACCATGCAAAAACCTCATAGGCTCAGACACTTTCTCTCTCCCAAAAGACACCTTGTTAATTAGTCCCCATATGTGTGTGGACTTGCGTTGTACCACAGATTACGCTGACAGAAAAGCATTGCTGTTATTTCTATAAAGGAAGCTTTGTATTGTCATGGTTTTCTTTGCCATGATTGGTGACTCAGCATTCAGTGAAAACCTCTTGTTGTAGCCAGTGGACTTGGAAATCTGAGACTTGGATTGGGAAGCAAAAAAGATATAAATCCCATGACTGTCAATTGGCCACTTTTTGAAAAAGCACACTTTAGAAAGTGTGACTAATGACTCTTTTGTATTCATAGTTCTTTATCTTTAACCCAGAGGCCTTGAGCTGGTACTTAGGTTAACAGTTCTTACAGTGAACTTCCACTAATCTCAGAATAGCAGCCTGAGCAGAAGGAAGAGGAAATCTGGGGTGAATGATTACAATAGCAGGAAATGTAATATAAAATTTGATCCTATCTCAGCACACAACAAATTCAAGTCTGAACTTTTATCTATAATTTGTGATTTATTTGACACAAATAAGTCCCCAGTCTATCGGTCTATTCTTATTTGTTATCTGTCCAGCACATCTGGGTGAAAATACAATTACAGTGGTATCCCAGTAGTGAGTAAGCTTCAAAATCTCATTAAAAATAGACTATGCTTTCCTTAGGAAAATTTGGAAAAAGTATTAGGATTCATTGAGTTTAAGGCATCTAAAATATTTCAGGGAACTAATGTGAACTAGTACATTATGGATAATACATAAAAAACAATAAAGAGGGGCTTTCATTCAGGTTCCCTGGATAAGATGAGTGGTGACTTCTCCACTCCAAATAGGTTAGAGGAGGATTAACAACAGGGAGCATCCCTCTAGACCATAGGAGCTCTCCTCAAGCCTAGGGGGAGCCAGTGCATCTGTGCTCTTTCTCAGTGCACAGGGAGGGATCTGGCTAAGTGGCTACAAGTGAAACATTGTAGGGCATCCTTGACGATGTGCTGCAGGCCTTTTATTCAGGGCCAATCCACCCATAGGCTATCCCATGGCTGGTTCGTAAAGGAATATGTAATTGCAAATCCTAAGAGGTGAAACCTTTTGGGTCCCATATTGCTAACTCCAGTGACCTGATTGCTGGATCTCTTGGCCTTCATGAGGTGCAGATACCACCTCTGATTTCTCAGACCTTAACATCCCTGTCCAATTTTTTTTTTACTTATTCACTTCTTTGGTACTAGCACCTTTTGTAGTTTTAGGTAAGCTCATGCAACTCCAACCTCAGAATCCAGTCATTTCTGGAGAAGAAGCACTGTCCAGATATGACACATATTGTCCTCCAGGCTTAACCACAAGGCTTTGAGCAAGTATTGGAGATAAGTTGGGTAACATAATGGCTATCACTAATGCCAAGTATCACATTTCCTATCATTTAGCTTCTAGAGATGATGGAAGAGGGGCCTTGGGATTTCCAGGAATCAAGAGTAATTCTAAAAGGCAAGACTTTAGGGTTCCTGGGTGGCTCAGTCAGTTAAACATCTGCCTTTGGCTCAGGTCATGATCGGCATCCTGGGTTCAAGTCGGGCTCCCTGGCTTGGATGAGGAATCTGGTTCTCCCTCTCCCCCTGCCTCTCTCTCCTTCCCTCTTTCTCTTCTTCCTGCTCATGCTCTTTCTCAAATAAATACATGAAATCTTTAAAAATAAAAATAAAAAAATAAAAAGCAAGACCTTAAGGGACAATCTCTTTTTTGGTTCTAGCAACCAACTGGAGCTCTCACTGGACAAGCAGAGTATCCTAATGGTGAGTCCTTTCTGTTAGAAGGGTCAGGCTATTGTCACAAACTTAAGGAGTCTTAGAAGTCAGTTGTTCCCCTCAACCAGACTCCTTGGGGCAGGACTTTGTAGCTTTCTTTGTGCAGTTTTTCCATAAAGGATTCACCAACCCACAAATCAATAGTGAGCAATGTGGAATTTTCTGGAGATTTTATCAGAGGGATAGAAGAAGGGACTTACATGAGACATCCAACAGTGTTATCATTAAAACTGCTCAGTGGACATGTTCATTTTCCAAACCTTTATCTCCCTGACTAGAAGCCACAGTAATTTTCCTTTCTGTTTTTCCATCATGTAGGGTCCAGGTTTTGTGCTGGGTTCCCATCCTCCCCTATTTACTGGTGCAATTACAAGGACTAATCCCCCTTAGAAGACAATGGTTAGGTATACAACAACAACAACAACAACAAACATTTCTGTCACCAGAATAAAAGCCTTAAGGAGAGGTGATCAGTTTCAGTTACACAGTGCTCTTAACTCCTCTTTGCCTCCAGGGAAGATAAGCGTTATTCTCCATAGTTGGTAGGCTAGGGAACTGAAGTCCAGAAAGCTTTAGAGTTAGTTTGCAAAAAGAGGTGAAATAAGATCCAAATCATATGACTCCACATCAGGGTTATTTTGTATCCCACAGGGAACTAGGCACTTTTGGACCTTAACATCGAAGGGGAGGGAAGAGATTGTTGGCCTTTCGTTATAATTCTAGTCACAGAAAGGTAATAATTTTTGATGAGAATGAGTTTAGAATCCTTGATTTGATCCAGCTATCAGCTTTTTTGGAAAGGGTGTGTTCTAAGAAAGGAAGTGATCAAGCCAAAAGAAATCAAGGACTCTTGATTAAGAAAGAATGGAGAGCCTTCCCATAGGATATTTTTCTACAGCTTTCTTATTTTTTTTTAACTCATTTTGTCAGCAGGGGTTCTCTTTGACTATGAAACAGAAGAAGAAGAAAATCTTTTCTTAACAATAATATACATGAGCCATGAGAGAGATGAAGCAGAAGATTAAGCAAGAAATCCAGCTATTTTATTGCCCTGAGGCATTACTCATTTTCCTGACACATTATGTTTTTAATTAAAATTGCATGTGAGTTAATTAAAGTATTCACTTGGGCACTTTTTTCCCCTGTTCTTGCATGGGTTCCTTGTTACTCTTTTAGCTTTTTGGTAAAACTCTGTTTCATTTGAACTCTGCTGCCTTTATCAGCTGCAGCTTTAACAAAAAATCTGTATGCTAAGCTAACTAAAGAATAAATAAATAAATAAATAAATAAATAAAAGTCTAATATAAAAAACTCATCCTTAACTGACCAGAGGAAAGGAAAGTAGCCAGGGTTGGGATCATTTTGGCTCCTGCATTCGTCCCTGCATATTTAATAAAAATCATGAAAATGGAATTGATAGTGTATTGACAATGAGTTCTGTGTTTTTTCTTGCAATAGATGTGTTTTTCTTGTAAAAGACATATTTATCCACCTATTGTCCTTTGTTCTGGAAAGGATCCTTGTTTATGGCATCAATAGTTATATAACCTCTACTTTCCTTGATTATAGTTGATTGATTAGTTATCTAGTTCAACCTCGCAATTGAGAGGCCCGTAATCCTAAAAGACAGAATCCTTGAAATGTTGATAGAGACACAGAGAGTTGGTCACTGGTCAGGTTCATATTAGACCTGTGAGGACAAGTAGTCTAGAGGCCACATTGGTTCATTTGCAAACAGAGGAAGATTATTGAAATTAGAATAGATAAGAAGCAGCACTGATGGTTGTAGTCACTTGGCCTATGAGACAGACAAGAGAGAAACTTCACTGTCAATATCTTCCCATCCCATTTCCCAGGAGAGCTGCCTGAGTCTTTACTGTGTTCCTGAGATGGCTTTTCTTTTTAACAATAAATTTATTTTTTATGAAAATAAATTTTCGTAGTTAACAAAATGAATTTTGGACCCTTGTACCCAGTGGGCTCTGGCTAAAATATCCATGTTTTAAGACTTACTATATCCCAAGCAGCCCTGATAGAAATGACATTAGAAAGCAAAATCATAAAATTAGTAGTAAGAAACCAACTACAGCAATTCAGGAATGTAGAGGCTGAATCTGCATGGGCAAATTGAAGTCCAGGGTTGAAAAGAGTACTTTGAACAACCATATTAGAACCGCTTTGTGAAGAGTCTGAGAAAATTTTTTCATTTTTCATTTTTTATTTATTTTTTGCATCTCCAGTGATGTTTTAGTACCTCAGTAAAATGTTAATGTATTTGAGAAACTAGTACTCTAGGCAGCCATCTTGTTGACCTATTTGTTAATTTTTCTCAGCTTCTTAGATTAGGGCTGCCATGTCTTTCTCTCCAGATTAGATTTCTAAAGTATCATTATTAGCCCACATGGGTGTGGTTTTCACCCAAATTTGACTTTGTGCCTTGGCTGGACAGTTCCCTGCCAGGGACCTGAAATCCACTAATCTTCCAAGCTCCTGAACTTTCTTCCCTCCTTAAATTCCACGGTATAGCATGCTAATTCCATCCCAACTCTTTAGGGAAAAACCATGGCTGATGGCTAAATATCACTATCCAATTTACCACTTAGTTATTGCCCACATTTGGATGGCGTGTAGGTAGAGAAAAATTACAACTTCCCTAACTAGCCTCCCTTTAAATTTATGATCATAAATCTTAGGTGCATTCATAATGTTGCCTGGCAGTCAAGCCATTTTCCCCAGGCCATCCATTCTCTCACTCTCCTAGACTACTCTTTTATCTCTCTTCAGCCTCCCATTCCCCTCCTAGATGCATTCTTATTCTTGGAGATAGTGTAAAATGTCTTCTGGTTCCTCCAATATTTCTCAGTTAAGGAGGATGCAAAGTCATCAGCTGAGAGTGAGGATGGTAAGGTAGGGAGTACGTATTGAAGATTTGGGGCATGACTTTCCCCATCATATTTACCTTCATGCCTGCATTGTACCCTGCAAATACCTGGCAAATACCTGTACATATTGTTTATATGGATGAACTGTCAATGGTTCTACCTATAATTAACCTCTTTGCTTATGTGATAGGTAGATCTCATCCTCTCTACATGAGGATATTGCTCCAAATTTCCTTCTCTTCTACATAACCAGTTTGCACTTCCTTCTGGGAAGCCTGGCATCTTACTGTTATTTTTTCTCATATCAAAATTCTTTTTTGATTCTTCTTTCCCCTTCAGCTACTATCCCTTCATTGTCCCCTCTAATCAATGAACTTCTTGATGAAATTTACTGAACTGATATTTCCTGTTCCTCTGCTCTCATTTCTTCTTCAGTCATCAATAATCAGGCTTCAGCTCTCACCCACTACATCAAAACTCCTCTTATCACTTCTCCAATGTCCTTCACATTGCTAAACTAAATGGTCAGTTCTCATACATGTGGCCAATCAGTAGCATTTAGCAGAGTTGAGCACTTCTCCCTCTGTGATACACTGTCATCATTCGACTTCAAGGAAATCTGGTTTTACTGTTTTACTAGATCCTTCTTCTCAATTTCCTTTGCTATTTATCTTCTTCTCCTTGACCTCTTCATGTTATGGTTCCTCAAAACTTAGTTCTTTTACTTTTTCTTATCTCTATCCATGGTTTCAGCCCCTGGTGATATCACTGAATCTCATGTTTTTAAATATAATTTCTATTCAAATGACTTCCAAATTTATATCTCTAGCAAGACATTTCTTCTGAAATCCAGACTCCTATATTCACCTGTCTGCTTGATATATTCATTTAAATACCTATCAGGAATCTAATATTTCAATTAAAAACTCAACTTCTTATATTCTTCCTGCTAATATGCCTTTTTATAGCCCTCTCCACCTCATTGGAGGACAACTCTATCCTTCAGTTTCTCAGCCCGAGCTATTTAAGACTTTTCCTTATCTTTTTCATGCCCATTAGCATTACTTTGTAAGCTTCTAAGTCCTTTACCTTGAAAATATTTATCCAGAATCTGACCAATTTTTGCTATCTCCATTTCCACCACACTTGTCCACTGAACATGATTATAGCAAAAGCCTTATAACTGGTTTCTCTGATTCCTTGTTTGTGCCTCTACTGAGAGCACATATAAGAAAGCAGCAAGAGTGCTGTGCTTCTTTTAAAATGTAAATCAAATTAGGGGCACCTGGGTATCTCAGGTGGTTAAATGTCCAACTCATGATTTCTGCACAGGTAATGTGCAATCTTTCATGAGCCATGAGATTGAGCCCCACGTTGAACACTGCATCAGGTTCCATACTCAGTGGGGAGTCTGCTTAAAGTTCAATCTCTCCCTCCCCCTCTGTCCTACCTCATGTGCTCTCTCTCTAACAAATAAATAAAAATATTTTTTAAAAATATAAATCAAATTACATCATTCATCTACTAAAAGTTCTGCAATGGCTCCCTGTTTTACTGAGAGTAGAAACTGAAGTCCTTATAATGGATAACAAAGGCCTTATATAACTCACCCAATTCTAGACAGTTACATCTTTGCTGATCTTTCAGAACTCCAAGAACAGTATTCTGTTCCTTGATCTTCGCTCTTAGATATTCACATAAAAAATTTCTATCTTATTTAAGTCATTATTCAAAAGTCACATTTTAATGTGGTCTACCCTCACCACCAATTTAAAATTTCAGTCTCCCGTCAGTCTCCTGATGCCTTGTAACCTGCTCTCTTTTGTTTTCTATAGAGCTTATTATCTTCTAACATAATATATGATTTACATTTCATTAATTGTTTATTGTTTTCATCCTATTGATTATCTCCCACATATGCAAACATGATTGTCCTCTAAAATTAGGTTTTGTATGTTTTTGCATTAATACTTCCAAGCATCTGGAATACTATTCGTGGCATAGAATAGGTGCAGAGGGGCATCTGGGTGGCTCAGTGGGTCAAGCCGCTGCCTTTGGCTCAGGTCATGATCTCAGGGTCCTGGGATCGAGCCCCACGTCGGGCTCTCTGCTCAGCGGGGAGCCTGCTTCCCTCTCTCTCTGCCTGCCTCTCTGCCTACTTGTGATCTCTCTCTGTCAAATAAATAAGTAAAATCTTAAAAAAAAAAAGAATAGGTGCAGAATCAATATTTGTTGGATGGATGTTTCCTGGCTGAGGAGGCAGATCAAAGATTGGGGAGGCAGAGATATCTATAATTTGCACTGAAGAATATAAGATAAAGAGTTACAAAAACCTGAATAGGGATGCCCTTAAATCTTCTGCCAAATACTAAACTGTGACATGTATAAGGTAAGACTTCATGAAGCTAGGTAAATAAGAAAGACCAAGGAAAGAACAAGTACTTGGCAGCCATAAGCTAGAAAATTATCTGAGCCTGCACATAATTGTCCTGATCGATCACAGTGTAGAGACCTCCTTGAAAAGCAGGTACAGTCAGTAGAGCCTGAGGACGTCAGGCTTTAGGAGTAGTGCCAAATTAGTTCATGAGGAAAGGCTACTCTACACTTGCCTAAACAAAGCTTGAAAATAAGCCTCTAAATTGTCATGTTAATCTATAAATAAATTCATGCACTGGCAGACAAATCTTAACACTCTTTAAAGGAATGCAACAGAATCCAGACACAAAATCTAAGTAACAAAAGGAAGACAACAAAATCCAAACACTGGATATTATAATATTTACAACTGTAATTTTTTAAAAGTACTGTATTTGCAAGGAAATAGGAAAATGTGATCAATAACAATGGGAAGAATCAGCTAGTTCAAGACAAAATGGTAGAAGAGAAAAATTGGCTTTCTTTCTACACATTTGATGGAATTCCATATCTCAAAACCTTCCCTTTTGCAACATACTCCCTAGTCTCATAGTGCTCTGAGATCCACACAATGTTCTATCTTCTTTCTCTTCCTCTATACCCAACTGATCTCACTTGACCTGCCTTTATCTATTCTTTTTTTTACATAGGTTTGCTTCCTGTATATATCAGGATTGCAACTAGCTAATTTGATAATCCAATGTATAAAGATTAGAGCTATAAAACTTGCCATTTGCCTTCTTTTTACCACCTCATGGTACTGTCATCTTACTCTAAATTATAAGAACTTCATTTGACTAGGGAAAGAAGTATTTGCTAAAAATCACTTTGAATGCTGCAATTAATGGAACCACTTATTGATAGGGTGTAGATAGACACCTACTTTGAGTCTTATATCTGGGAGCCGAACCAGTCATAGTGTGGTACAGCTAAACCTAGTAAATTGTTATGGGACATAAGATCAGGGATGGACAGGGGTGATAGTAAGGGGATACAAAAGTCGCCAAGTGCTGGACAGATTTCCTTAAAATTCTCTTGCCTTAGACTAGGCTTATGATTAAGACTAATTTGGGGTGCACTGGGGTATCAAGACTGATATGGAGTGCATAAGAAGATAGCAAGTGTCCCCAGATGGGGAATAAAGTGGGTGAGAGATTCAAGGAGTTAGAGTCTGACAGGAAAACATCAGTATTGCTGAACAGAAAAGAGCAGAAAACTCTTCAGTGAGCAAAGGCTAATCTATTTTAAGATCTCCTGGATACTTAGAGATTCAGCCTTTGAAGCCCAACCTTTGACTTATCTTTGGAATGATCATTTTGTTTAGAAATATTGATTTTTCTAACTAAACATTTACCAAAATCCTTAGTTTAACCAAAATATGTTAATGTATTTCTTTCCCAGAATCAGGTAACTAACTACCTAATTTTGCAGAAAAATTACTAACGTTTCTTTCTTTATTTTTTTTTTTTTTAGTGATTTAAACCCAGCAGGCATCTCACCTCAGAAATAGCAAGGCATTATTTAATTTTAAAAGTGCTTTAGTGTGACATTTTAGGCATTTTGAGAAGTGCAAAAGAGATAAGGTTACCTGACAATAGGGCTGTTTCACAACATCATTACACTGATAACTACCAGAGCCATTTCATTTGCATGAAACCATTTGATTATGGCATTAGGAATCAAGTGATATTGTGTTTGAAACCATTTGTGTATGCTATTTATTTTAGCATAATACATATTTATTGGTGTTTTATTCACAATATAAGTCACATGTTAATAACAGTTTAACAGGATTTAGAGCATTGCCTTTTTACATGTTCAGTAACAAGTTCATGAGCAATTCCACAAGGCACACTTATCCAAAATATAATCCGTATCATATATACATAGCAGCATTTCTTCCACAATGGAGAGGATACTTATATGACATAGTCCCCTTTTTAGGGTTGCCAGATTTAGAAAATTAAAATACAAGACACTGAGTTAAATATGAACTTCAGGTGCATGATGAATGAACTTTTAGTCTAAGTATGTATCATGCAATATTGGGGACTTACTTAAAAATTTTTTATTATTCATCTAAATTTAAAATTTAAATTTAGAACTTCATTAGCCCTAGGAGAAGTTTAATTATTTTTTTCTACAGTGATTGGCTATGGTGACCCTGATAGGAAACTCACTATCAATACTGATGGAATCTAACTTGATGATCTGGCTCCACTAACAATGCCAAATTCCAAGAGGGAGATGGATGCAAGTTCTGGCTTATCTTGAGCACACTCCCCCATAGACTGTGAATTCTCAGGCTCTTCACTAGTGTAACAAAAGATTTATTTAGGATAGCTTCTTGTGAGGGTTCAGCTTAGTGCTCAGCAACACCAGCAGGCTGACACTAATTGCCAATTGATGGTGCTAATGGCAATTCAAGACCCGTAGGTGGACTAATGGGAGACTAGTCTCAATTCTTTACCTTTTATTCCCATGCCCAAAGTTGTGCCCCAGTGCTAACCCCACCTCTTATTTTTATTGACAGTATTTGGAAGGGAGTTATGGATAAAGAATACGACCAAATCACATCTGCATCACATCTGCATTGTGTGGCTAAACTGGTGATGTAGAGGCTGATGCTGATTCAGAGCTACTGCCAATGAATGAATAGCCCTACATGTCAGGAGCTGTCAACACCATCCACCTCTGTGTGATTTGTGGATGATTTGTATGCCTCTTGCCAGTAGAGTTCATAAACTAAAGATTAATGAAAGGAAGAGGCAACCCATTGGGGGCAAAGCATTAGTAAAGCAGGCGGGTCTTTTGCTGTTTGGAGCTGGAATAACCAGGAGAATTCATCATTGTTTCAGCTGACTTTGGTGTCTAGCCAAGCCAGAGGCACTGACTGCAAGCACATTTGGCTCCATCTCCTCTTATACCACCCCCAGTGTCCCAGCAATGCTCCCACTACTGCACAAGTTGTTGACAGACTGAAAAACAGTAGTAATTCTCCTTCTTCCTCCTTCTTCTTTGCTATTTTAGAGACATTTGAATAACAACCTATTCCTCTCATTTATTATTCTTGATGAAAGTAAATTATTCTAATAGCATTGACTATTCTATTCATTTATTATTTGAGGATGATTAGAAGTGAATAGCTATTATAAAGCCTCAAAACTTCCAAAAATTAGGCCTTAGAATTTTGTTTCCTTTTCCTTTTGGCTTTGAGCAATTTTCTCTATTGCTTCCTAGAATTCTGCCTCACATATAGACACACATAAACACACACCTTTTTCTTCTTTCTTAGTCATGGTCTGTTTTGACTCTAAAATCCAGTACTTAAAAGTTTATCCAGGGAGGTGATGAATGAGTCTCTGGGATGTGATCGCCCTTAGACATGCAGGGTTTTAAAATATGTTTAGGTCAGGGGTGCCTGGGTGGCTCAGTCATTAAACATCTGCCTTTGGCTCAGGACATGATCCTAGCATCCTGGGATCGAGCCCCACATGGGAGCCTGCTTCTTCCTCTCCAGCTCCGCTGTACTCCCTCTCTACTATTTCTCTCTGTCATAAATAAATAAAAATCTTCAATAAAATAAAATATGTTTAGGTTCAAGAAGGTTTAATAACTTTCTCACAACTGTGTTATTTAAGGATATGGAATACTGAGTAAGATAGGGCTTGCAGATGACAACAGAGAACTATGCCAAGATAAATCACATTGATATTTACAGAATGGACTGAGGTTCTAACCTGAGGGTAAAAGAAGATGTGGAGTAAATACAAATTATTTTTTGATAATAAGACTTGCTATATAACTCTAATATGGGCATTTGAAGCCTTGACCTACCTTCTCAGTCTTATCTCCCTCACCACTCTCTAAACATTCTTCACCCAAGTCAAAGTGGATCTGTTCCTTTTCCCAAATGTTATGGCAACTTTCCCATAATCTAATTTTTTTTTTTTTACTTTTCTTGGTCTGTAATATTTTTCCACATCACATCTCTGCCTATGAAAATATAAATCGTTTATGAAGACTATTTTAAATCCCTCTGGAGTCCCCTCATCTTAAAATGTTTTCTCCTTTCTATAATCCTGCCTCCTTTCTCTGAAGGACTCCATTCACAATTACTCACTGTGATGTATAAGGACAGATTCAGGTTTTATTTGGCTTCATGCTTATATAATTTGGGAGACCGCCTCCCAAGAATATGAAATTAAAATACAAATGTAGTTTCAAAAGGGAATGTTTTGGGGTGATATCAGTATAAATGCTTAGGTAAGGAACTCCAAAAGTCCACCTTTCATAAGAGCAACAACACAGCACACACTGGAAAAAAATGACAGAAGTAACCCTTTTGAACTTTAAAAACTAATGAAAAGCTTGTAGCAATCCAGAGAGTGCTTATTCTTAAAAAAAAAAAAAAAAAAAAAAAAAAAAAGGCTGATTTCTGGTAAGAACAATGAGCTTTGTGGCATATTAATTTACACTAGTTTCATCCCTCACCTCTGAAATCAGTGGTAGACCTGAAAATAACAACCTGCATTCTCAGTACCAGTACAAGAGGGAAAAGAATAAACCATATTTGTAAGGAATTTATTATTATTATTTTTTTTTGACTACTCTGGCTCAAAAGGCTTGTCTTTAATTTACATAATTCACAACATGTCCATGCTAAAACTACCATGGGTGGTAGATAGGGATAGGAGGTTGAGGATGGGTACATTTACTGAAAACATTTACAGGTAATTGTATTAGTTGCTACTGTCAGTAGTAATAGATCACTTTTGGAGCAAACAATAGACTAGAACAACAAGCTTGGAAAGAAATGCTAGGGAATGAAATGTTTTTGGAAGTAACAACTTTGAAAGATTCTGAAATATCTTGAGAATCATGAAGTCCACATATACACCCAGGACTATAGGCATGTTCAGGGAAGACCTGAGAAGATCCTAAACTCTCATTTCTGGCTACCTTTGAATCTATGTGCAAGGAGAAAGTGAAGGCAGAATTTTCAGCTGTCCAGAGAAGTGTTGAATGCATACCCCAATTAATACAGAGATGCTCTGTGAAGACTAGAAGATCTTTTGGTTCAAAACATTTAAGGAAATCTCTGTCTAATCATTAGCTGACCACTAAGCAAATGGAACAGAGAGTCCAGTGGCCACAAGAATAGAGGCTTCGTAGAATTAGTTCAGAAAATTACTAAACAATAAAAAAATAAATAAACTGCAACAGATAGAAACAAGAAATCTTAGGGAGGGGGTAGAATTGAATTTCCAAAGTTGCCATATTATACTCTTCAAAATTTCCAATTTCATCAAGAATTTTTGAAGCATTCAAAGAAACAAGAAACTATGATCTAGTGACAGGATAAAAAGCAATCAATAGAAACTTTCCCTGAGGAAATATAAGTATTGAGTTTACTAGGCAAAAACTTTAAAACACCTATTGTAAGTATCTTCAAAGAGCTAAAGAAAATCAGTCTAAATAATTAAAAGAAAGCATGAAATGATCTCTCATTAAATAAAGAATATCAATAAGGAGACAGAAATTATAAAAAGGAACTAAATAGAAATTCTGGAGTTGACAAGTTCAATAATTGAAATGAGAAATTCACTAGGGTGCAACAGCAGATTTGAACAGAAGAAATAATCAGCAAGCTCAGACATAGGTCAATTGTGATTTGTCTGGAAGATCTTGAAAGCTCCAAAATGATTAACGGCTGATTTCTCATCAGAAACCTTAGAAGCCAAAAGCCAACAGATGACATATTCAACGTGTTGAAAGGGGGAAAAAAAAAAAACCTGTCAGGCAAGAATTCTATATTTGGCAAAACTATCCTTCAAAAATGAAGGAGAAAATAAAACTTGACCAGATAACCAAACTAGCAAAATATGCCCTACAAAAAAATGCTAAAGGAAAACCCTCAGGCTAATATGATAGGATACTAGACAAAAACAAGAATCCACATGAAGAACTAAAAATTACCAGTAAAAATGAGCCACCTGGATGTCTCAGTCTGTTAAGTATCCAACTCTAATTTCAGCTCAGTCATTATCTCAAAGTTTATGAGCTCGAGCCCCATGTCAGTCTCCACACCAAGAGTGGAGCCTGCTTGGGAATCTCTCTCTCTCCCTATCCCTCTGCCCTCCTTCTCACTCTCATTCTATCCCTCTCTCTCAAAAAAAAAAATAAATAAATAAAACAAAAAATTAAAAAATCAATTAAAAAAAACCAGTAAAAATAACTTTATAATTAAATATAAAAGATAATATTAATGGATTTTTCTTTGTAACTTTTCTTTTTTCCTATATAACTTATAAGACAAATGCATAAAGCAACAATTATAAATTTATCTTGATGGGCTCTCAATATACACAGGTGTAATTTGAAATCTTAATAGCACAAAGAGGGAAGAGAAGAGCTGTACAGAGCCAATGTTTTGTATACTACTGAAATTAACTTGGTATTAATCTGAACAAAATTTTATAAATTAAAATGTCAATTGTAATCTTCAGAGTAACCATGAAGAAAAAAACTTTAAAATGTACTGTAAAAGAAATAATGAAGACATTAAAATAACACACAAATATTTATTTAGCACAAAAGGAGGCAGCAATGGAAAAATCAAGGAACAAAATGGATAGAAAACAAATAGCTAAATGTTAGACTTAAGACCTTCCTTATCAGCAATTACATTAAATATATTGTATTAAACTCTTCAACTAAAAGGCAGAGATTGGCAGATGAATTTTTAAAAATGATTTAACTATATGCTTCCACTATGAGCCACAATTTAGATTAAAAAATACAAAGAGATTGAAAGGAAAAGGATGGAAACAGATATTAAACACAAACAATAATCAAAAGATGGAGTGGCAGTATAAATATCAGAGAAAAGAAACTTTAAGTCAAAAATTACTAGGATCACAAAGAAAGACATTATATGATAATAAAAGGATCAACCCATCAGTAAGATACAAAATTATAAATGCGTGCTTCTGACAAGAGAGTCAAAATAGTGAGGCAAGAGCTGATTGAATTGAAGGGGAAAATAGAATGTTTAACAGTTAGAATTAGAGAATTCAATACCCTACTTTCAAAAACAGATAGAACAAGACAGAAGATTAGTAAGAAAATAGAAGACCTGAGCATCACTATAAACCAAGTAGACCTAAAAGACTTCTACGTAAACTACAACCAGTAACAGTAAAATACACATTTTTTTTTAATTTGCATGGAACATTTTCCAGAATAGACCATATGTTAGGTGCAAAACAAGTCTTAATAAATTTAAAAATATTGAAATCATACAAATTATATTCTCAGATCATAATAGAATGAAATTAGAAACCAATAGAAAAATTAATTTGGAAATGAGAAAATCATTTGAGATGAACAAAAATGAAAATACAACATACCAAAGCTTAAGAAAGCAGAAAACAATGCAGAAATAGATAGCTGTAAGCAACATTAAAAAAGAAGAAAGATCTCAAATCAATAAACTAATAAGCTTCTACCCTAAGATACTGTGAAAGGAAAACAACTCAAAGCCAGAAAAAGAAAGGGAATAATCAAGATAAGAGCAGAGAGAATTAAAATTGAGAATAAAAAATTATAGAAAATCAACCAAATTAAAGGTTAGTTTCTTGAAAACATCAACTAAATTGACAAATCTTTAGTTGCATAGAAGAATGAAAAAGAGAAGACTCAAACTGCTAAAATCCAGAAGAAAAGCAGTATATCACTATTGACTTAACAGAAATAAAAAAGATGATTAGAGAATTTTATGAACTACTGTCAGTCAACAAATTAGGTACCTAAAAATTCCTATCAAGGCACAAACTATCAAAACTGACTCAAGAATACATAGCAAATAAAATAGATATAATAAGCGAGGATCCTCAATTAGTGAGGATTTTTTTTTAATTTCAACAAAGAAAAGCGCACAATGAGATGGCTTCACTGATGAAATTTACCAAGTGTTTAAAAAATTTACACCAAATCTTGTCCAACTGTTCCAAAAAATAGAACAATAGGGAACACTTCCTAATTCATTTTATGAAGCCAGTATTGCCCTGGTATCAAAGCCAGATAAAGACATTACTAGGAAAAAAAAAAAACAAAAAACTATGGACAATATACATTATGAATATTGATACAAAAATCCTCAACAAAATATTAGCAATCCAAATTTAGCAGTACATTAAAAGGATTATACACGACAACCAAGTAAGATTTATCCCACAAATGTAAAGTTGACTCAAAGTACAGAAGTCAATCCATTTACTATGCCATATTAATCAACTAAAAGGAAAAAAATCCACATGATCATCCCAGCTGATGCAGAAAATAGACTTGACAAAATCAAATACCTTTTTCTTTTTATAAAATCATTTAGTCAAATAGAAATAAAAGAGAATTTCCTTGACCTGAAAAAATGCACCACAACTAACACTATTCTTAATCATGAAGGACTGAAAGGTCCCCACATTAAGATCAGGAAAAATATTAGGATGTCTACTCTTGCTGTTCAATATTCTTCTTCTGTTCAATATTGGGCCATGTTTTTGTTAGAGAAATTAGGTAACAGAATGAAATAAAAAAGTATCTACATTGGAAAGGAAAAGTAAGATAATCTCTATTGGCAGGTTACGTGATGACACTTAGAAAATTCTAAAGCATCCATACACACAAACACACACACACACAATTATTAGAGCCAAAAATGAGTTCAGAAAAGTTGCAGTATATAAATTAATATTGAAAAACCAGTTGTATTTCTATGCATTTGTAATGAAAAATTCAAAAAATGAAATTAAGAAAACAATTCCATTTACAATAGCATCAAAAAGAATAAAATACTTAGGTATAAATTTAACCGGGGGAAGCGCAAGTCCATACACTGAAAACCATTAAATATTGTTGAAAGAGATTAAAGAAAACTAAATAAATCAAAAACCATGTTGTGTTCATGGATTGGAGCACTTAGTATTGTTTGGAATGACAGTACTCCCTCAAATTGATGTACGGATTTAACATAATCCTTATCAAAATTCCAGCTAACTTTTTAATAGGAACTGAGAAATGTATCTTAAAATTCAAATGGAAATGAAAGAGACACATAATAGCCAAAACAATCTTGAAAAAAAAGCCACACGAAGTTGGAAAAGCCATTCTATTATACCACTACAGTAGTCAGCACAGTACAATATATATTTAATAGCCAAAACAATCTCGTAGAAAGAACAAAGTTGGAGGACTCACTTTTTCCAATTTCAAAACTTAGTACAGAGCTACAGTAATCAAAACAATGTGGTACTGGCATAAGAATGGACATATAGATCAATGGAGTATAACTGAGAGCTAAAAACAAAACCTTAAAACTATGGTCAATTGATTTCAAATGTGTCAAGCTATTGAAAAGGGGAAGAATAATCTTTTCAACAGATGGTGCTGGGACAACTGAATATCCACATGCAGAATAATTTTGGACCTTTACCTCATACTGTATACACAAATTAACTCCAAAATATATCATGTACCTATAACTAAGAGCTAAAACCATAACATCCTTGAAGGAAACAAAGGTATATATCTTAGTGACATTTGATTAGTTATTTGCAAATAATGTATCTGGTAATTTTCCAGTATCCAAAATATATTTAAAAAAACTATTAAAACGAAGTAATAAAAAGAGAAATGACCCAATTAAAAAATGATCAAGAATTTGAATAAACCTGATTTTTCCAAATATACACAAATGTCCAATAAGCACATGCAAAGACCCTAAATATCATTGGATATTAGGTAAGTGCAAATTTGAAACCACAGTAAGATACCATTTCATACCCCAAAAGATGGCTCTCCTTTTTTTAACTGGAAATAGTAAGTGTTGCCAAGGACACGAAAGGAATTTGAAACCTCAAACATTTCTGGTAGGACTATAAAATGTTGCAGATGCTGTAGAAAACAGTTTTACAGTTTCTTAAAAAGTTTGACATAGAGTTACCATATGAGTAATTGCATTCATAGGTATATACTCAAGACAATTGAACACATACTCACACAAATACTTATACACCAATTGTTCATAATACTGTTATTCATAATAGACAAAACAGGGCAAAATTCAAATATCTATCAGTTAATGAACAAATAAGCAACATATAGTACAGCCATAAATGGACTATTATTTAACCATAAAAAGAATGAAGTATTGATGCATGCCACAGCATGTATGAAACTTGAGAATATTATGTTAAGAAGCCAGACACAAAAGATGACATATTGTATGATTCTGTTTATAGGAAATGTCCCAAACAGGCAAATGCACAGTGACACAAAGTAGATTAGTGTTTTCCAGGGAATCAAGGAGGTGGAACTTGGAGATTGAGGGTTGGTTTGGGGGATGAAGGAAATGTTTCAAAATTAGATAGTGGGGATGGTATCACAGAACTGTAAATATCCTAATACCACTGAATTTTACACTTTAAAATGTCTAAAATGGCCAATTTTATAGTAAATGAATCTTATCCAAACATTAAACAAATGAACCATTAATAATAATTGAGTATCTTAGAATTAGAAAATTAATAAAAAGTAACAAATTTAAATAATATGTAGGTGATAACATTTTTAAGTTGTCAGATATAAGCTTCACAACATCCACATAAATAATTAAATATTCATTTTTTAATATATTTGTTTTTATCATAATTGTTTATGTTATATCATTCACACATAAAACTACATAAGACTTCTACATCACATATTCACTGCCTACTAGACTTCTAAAACTTCCGTTATTTTTAGATGCATACTCTTTGATTGTCTTTCATACAATAGCAATTTTATATTATTTTCCACAGAGAGAGCGGAAATCAGTCAGTCTTTGTAGTATGATTGATCAAAATGTGTTTAATAATTGATATTTGGGATGAATCAAACATGCAACTCATACACAATGTACAGTTTGGAGTATTGCTTCAGGTTTTTGCCCTATAAACACAGAACTTCTGTTAAACTCTACTGCAAATGATTCCCCCATTAAAAAGGAAAAGAATGTGTAACATGTTTATACTTGTATTCACTGAACTTTGAGCATATTCCTATTTGGAGAAACAATTTTTCTAGTTTTGACTAAGCAGTAGTGAAAAACAAATTGTGAAAACTCGTAATTCTACATGTCTGATATTTGGAAGCATTTCTTGCAGACTAGCTCCTTGCTTTATATATTTCAAGTTTTATGCGTCTGTCATGATTCACGTTTGTCTCATCTTCAACATATTTATATCGTAACAGGCCTGCACATTCACATCACAACACCACATGATTTGGCACAGGAATGTATGTTCTGGTAAGTTCTTCTTATAGTGGAACAGGTAGGAATAATTTAATATTAAATAGAAATAGAAATAAAAAAATAAATAAACCACAAATATAGTCCACTAAATCCAACTTACATGTATTTCTAATTCAAACAAAAATTCAATTCTCTTTAGCACAATCCCTCAAATTTCTGTGGCCCTCCAGCTACAGAGCAGAAGGGAAAGTCCTGGATGGGGAATTAGAAGTGAAAGAGACAGTGGCCTTAACAGATTGTGATTAACATGGCTTGTTTTGGCAAAGTTTACAAAAAACATATCTCACGACCTCAGGAATAAATTGTTGGAGGACGCCTCTGTGCCTCAAAAGGGGTTTGCAGAAAAGAGAGGCCCTGACACTTAGGTGTTACTTACTCATCACTAGATCTGTCTCTGGCCTGTTTCATTTTCTGTATCATAGACTGCCTGTGTATACAGGTAACAAATCCTGCATACCTATTACTTGGCTGATATGATATCCAGGAGAATGTCTCCTTTCTTCCAAAAGGGTTATATGTTTTTTCTTCAGAGTTGCCCACTCCATTAAAAGAGCATGGAATTTCCAGACAAAGAAGAATCATCTGGTCATGGGCACAAGAGTAGCTTCACTCTTCTACTAGACTTCCACACAAGCTCTCAAGACCCATTTGTATTCTGCCTGGTGTTCAAATTCTGGCTCAGATATTTACTACCTCTATGAGGTTGACCAAGTTACTTCAACCTCCCTAGGTCTTGTTTCCTCATCTGTAAAATGAGCACTGTGATATCTATACTATATACTATCACTGCTATGAAGAGTACATGAAATAAATTAAGTACCCAGCATAATGCCTTGATCATAGTAGGTGCTCAGGAAGTGGCAGTTCTCATTGTTCTTTTTTTATATATATTATTTTTTGTTTTTTATTAACATATAATGTATTATTAGCCCCAGGGGTACAGGTCTGTGAATCGCCAGGTTTACACACTTCATAGCACTCATCATAGCACATATCTTCCCCAATGTCCATAACCGAGCCACCCTCTCCCTATCCCCAGTTCTTGTTCTTATCCTTATGGTTACTTTATATTTGTCAGAGTCTCCTAATTAATAGTCAATATTATGGAATCAAATAGACAGAATTTGCATGAAACTCCCATATGCCCAGCTACAGACTTCAAAAACGACCACGGCTACACTTTTCGCACAGAAAACATTCCCTCTCAGTGGGTCATTCCCTGGAGTGAATTACTACATAATGGGTTATCACTTTTCCTCTGACTAATCCCAGCTCTGCTATTACTAGTTGTGCTGCCTTGGACAAATGATTATGCATCCCTTTCTCTCAATCTTTTTCACTGTAAAGTGGGGATAATAAGTCTCTCTTTAATGGGGTTGTTGTAAAGATAAAATGAGATAATACACCCAAAACTCTTAGAAAAGTGCTTGATAGGGCACCTGGGTGGCTCAGTGGGTTAAGCCTCTGCCTTCAGCTCAGGTCATGATCTCAATGTCCTGGGATCGAGTCCCGAATCAGGCTCTCTGCTCAGCAGGGAGCCTGCTTCCTTCTCTCTATCTCTCTGCCTGCCTCTCTGCCTACTTGTGATCTCTCTGTGTCAAATAAATAAATAAAATCTTAAAAAAAAAAAAAGAAAGAAAAGTGCTTGATAGAGAAAAAAATGTTTAATAAATGTAACTACAATTAGTCATCACCAAAATATTCCAGACTCTGCTAGAATTTGAGTTTTCAGAGCTCAGTAAAATGCTACCAACCACCATTCTCTAGTGGGCTTTTGTGTGACAGTCTTTTTTCATTGTTTTTCATACTTGTCACTTTACAACCTCTGTTTACTATTTGTCCACCTCCAACCTCCTCATAGAACACATGAGGCTTCTGGCTGGTTCTCATGTTTTAATGACAGCTCATGAAGGTATTTACTTGCTTTTGAAATTCTTCACACTCAACACCTGAATAAACTTTAGATTTGGTAAGATAAGCTGGATAGGAATCCATCCAAGGAATTTAATGAGAGGACTTAACAAAAGCTAACAGACCACTTCAGATTAATGCTCACCATATGTAAACGTGTGTCTTTCCTCTAGTGACTGAAAAGAAACACGGTTAAGAGGAAAACTTGTGTATCTGTGTAGAAGATGTCTGTAATTTGGCTTTAATTTTAAGAAACATTTTAGTATTTTACTATCATTTTAATGAACAAATTGTCCTTAAGAAAGAGTAGGACTTTATTTCACTTTATTAGTTTGAAAGTGAATATTTCCATATTCTACAACACCAGGTTATATTCCCAAGCACCACACATCTTGGCTCTTGGATTTTTTTTTTTCCCTGTCACTTGAGATGGTCATTGATTTATATAGCCTTTAAAGCTTATTCTACTAAATCCATTTTTGATTTTAGGATCTTTATGAACTGCTAGTCCTTTTCAATTTTTGTATTTGTTTCTATTAAATTTCAGTGGAAACAACCAAAACCAAATCTGTCTACACCTCCCATTCTTAGAATTATTTCATTGATTGGTTCATTTTATTCATCTCTTTATGTATTTATTTAAGCACTGAAATCACATTGTGTCAAAACATGTAGTCTTAGCCAACTCTGAGGAGACATCAACATCAACTGAAAGGGTGGTGATCATCTGACAGGTATAGTGATTTCTAAGCCACAGTGATGTAAGTCATGCACAGATCTTGTGCTGCAATGTAGTCATACCCCCATATTCATTTATTGACTTACCATGGGTAAATCTCTTGCTTTTTTTGAGCTGAAGCATCATTTGTTAGAAAGATAAATGAGAGTAATTAAGCCTCAAGGCCATAAGTGTTGAAACTCTTTGGAATTAGTGAGCTATTAAAATGACGAAGTGCCTGGCTCTGCCTAGGTAAGCCATGGTTTCTCCCTCCTGATCTACTTCTTGGAGTGACCTCCACAGGCTCTCCTAACAGTACATGTTGTTTCTGTGGGGCCAAATATCATTCTTACCTTAGTGTTTGTTAAGCTATTCAATTAAATAAACAGACTAGCTGCTGATCAACCAGCTCTTCAGGAAGAACACAAGTTACCTCTTTTTATAAAGTAGACCCAGGTTTGTGTGACTTTTTTTTTTCTTGAAAATAAAACAGTTTCTTTAACTTTTCAAGCCTTTTAACTTTCTTAAGAGAAAAAAGGTCTTAGCCAGAATTAATAAGTATGCATAGACATGAGAGAAATATGCTTGACTTGTATTTCCTTTCTAAGTGTACTTCTAAATTCCTGTGTAGTTTAGCAGATTCTGGGTGTGAAACTACCACAGAGTAACTGGGAGTTTGTGAATTATCTTCATTTGCTTTTTTAAATTTTTGAGCTCCCATAAGCGTTAAGGGACTTCCCTAAGCACAGTGTTTTACATAATTTTCCTGACCAGTACTCCTACATTCTAAACTACATAGGTATTATTTCTTCCTTTTTTTTTTTTTAAGATTTTTAAATTTGTTTATTTGACAGACAGAGATCACAAGTAGGCAGAGAGGCAGGCAGAGTGGTGGGGGAGCAGAAAGCCCAATGTGGGGCTCCATCCCAGGACCCTGGGATCATGACCTGAGTGAAGCCAGAGGCTTTAACCAACTGAGCTACCCAGGTGCTCCTCTTCCTTTTTTAAAAAAAGATTTTATTTATTTAAGAGAGACAGTGCGAGAGAGCATAAGACGGGAGAAGGTCAGAGGGAGAAGCAGACTCCCTGTGGAGCCAGAAGCCTGATGCGGGACTCGATCCCGGGATACCAGGATCATAACCTGAGCTGAAGCAGTTGCCTAACCACCTGAGCCACCCAGGTGCCCAAACTATATAGGTATTATTTCTACATTTTGGGTCTTTCTCTTTATGAAACCTCTATTTTGGTGTGCACAAAGTGAAGTGAAAACATTTTTTTTTAAGATTTATTTATTTATTTGTCAGAGAGAGAGAGGGAGAGAGAGCGAGCACAGGCAGACAGAATGGCAGGCAGAGGCAGAGGGAGAAGCAGGTTCCCTGACGAGCAAGGAGCCTGATGTGGGACTCAATCCCAGGACGCTGGGATCATGACCTGACCCAAAGGCAGCTGCTTAACCAACTGAGCCACCCAGGCGTCCCGAAGTGAAAACATTTTTACAATGTTATTTTTTTTTTCAGAATGTGAGGGGTTGCAAATATGAAGAAAATGTCAAGGGAGACAATATGGCATCTTTTGAGTGAGTTAAAAGACATAGCACTTCAACAAAGTAGATAACCATACTAAAGAAACATCATTATTGCTTAAATAGGATGTTCTAATTATAACCTCAATGCTTTTATTATTTTATGAAAAGCTACTTTTAACATTATCTATAGTCAAAAATACTCCCTTAGACTCTAATACTTCTTGGATTTAACCAAGATCCAGCACAAATTTAAAAACATAAATCATAAAGAAAATACTGAATGGATGAACTTGAAAAAATACTAAAGACAGTGTTCTGGTAAACCATTTCCATACTAGTGATTTTTCTATTTCTCAAAGGCATGCTCTGAGTTCTCTGACTCTTTAGTACTTTCCAACTAATTTCCTTGTCAGTTCTCTTCTATGAATTGGCACATACAAACATATGTTTTAAAAATCTTCCCATCTGATTGACCACATATTTAAGGAAGGAAATGTGTACTTTCCATTATTTAAAATATTTCACATTTAAACATTTTTGAAGTATTTGAAAAGAGTTATTTCAGAAAATCAGCATATTGTAACATTTAACATATCAAATAAATTGTTTTTTTTCCCCACAGTAATAGCATTCAGATGAGAATGTAAATTTCAGGGGATGGGAAATCTTGTTCATTACCTGTTGTAAATGCATCCAAAAAACATTGTAAATGAATGAGCAATAGTTTAAAGATTAGCACGGGTCCTGTCTCTGAATTTATGCCTAACCTGATGCTCACTCAACAGGTCATTAAGCTGGAACAGAAATTTTCTTTAAGTCAACATTATTCCTTACCTGGAGCACAGCCAATAAGATACATTAGTGGGCATGATTACCATTTGCAAAAACGTGGATGAAACTTATGCTAAGTGAAATAAATCAGAGAAAAACAATTATATGATTTCACTGATATGTGAAATTTAAGAAACAAGACAGAGGATCATAGAGGGAGAGAGGAAAGAATGAAACAAGATGAAACCAGAGAGGGAGACAATCCATAAGAAACTCTTAATCACAGGAAACAAACTGAGGGTTGCTGGAGGGGTTGGAGGTGGGAGGGATAGAGTGACTGGATGATGGACATTGGGGAGGGTATGTGTTATGGTGAGTGCTGGGTGTTATGTAAGACTGATGAATCACAGACCTGTACCCCTGAAACAAATAATACATTATATGTTAATTTTTTAAAAAAAATCAGATATGGTACTTTGAAAGATTTGTGTGTCCTTTCCTTTTTATGGCTAATAAAGATTATTTCTAAAAGTTAATCTAAAAAAAAAAAAGATACATTAGTGGGGCCAGACCCCTACTTGCCATCAGAAGCCAAGTTTTGCAGAATTTGATGAATCAGAAATAGAAATCATAGACTCAATACTAAATATAAGATAGTAATTCTCTTTTAGAAAAAGTCCATTCTAAGAAATTATAAGGATTGCTTCTTGTCCTATCAATTATATTCTTTCCAATCTGTTTATTCAACATCTTTCTCCCTGATAACATTTTTTTAACCAGCAAATGAACATGATCAAACCTCACCACCTTATAAAGCTCATCATGCAACCCCCCAAAATAGCCCAACTTTCTAACTTTCACCACCAAGTTTCTTGGAAAAGTAGCCTAAAAATTAGTGCCTTGACTTCCTTACTCCACTCACCTTTCTATTAATTACCATCTGACTTCTGGTCTAACCTCTCAAAAAACAACTGAGGAGGTCCTGGTTGTTATACACAATAGACACTTCCGTGGGTTCTCTTTTTATTTGGCCACATTGTGCGATTTGGCTTTAAAGAAAACTTTTTTTGAAGAGTTTTTAAGGAAAACTTTTTCTTTATTGAAAATTCTTTCTGATTTGTCTAATGTGGCATTATTCCTTCCTGATTTTTCTTCTTTCTCTCTGGCCACCCCTTTTTCAGTTTCCTCTTCCTCCATCTGCCCTGTAAGTATGTGCCATAAAGTTCTACACATTATCTTCTCCTCCATTCTACATACACATCCTGGGGGATTTCATCTTTACACACAAAAAATTGGTATAATGATGATTTCCAAATCTGCCTCTCTAGCCCAAATCTCTTTTAAGAAAATACTTTCCTCTTCCCTCCAAGAAATGGCTCATAACTAGCCCTAACTAGCCCTAACTGGACACGTCCAAAACAAGACATCTAAAGGTCAGCCTCAACTTCTCCTTTTGCCTCACCTCCCACATGTAATCCATCTCTGTATTCTCTTGTCTGCTTCTTAACTATCACACAGATTTGCCTTTCATTCTCTTCCCCAAGAGTAGAATCTTGTTTCAAGCGATTTTTCTTTGGTACAACTATATTGCCTCCTCACTGGGCTCCAGTTTTCCAATCTTAACCCAACTGCTGTCAGGCAAATCTTTATGATTTCAGCATGGTCAGGGCAGAAGAAGGGCACCCCCAGGATGAGAAAGTACTACTATACTAGAAAAAGTATACCCTAAGACAACCTGCAAATTCCTCCCTAATTCTAGGATTATGAGACAATGTTTAGATTTGTAACTTGATCTGCTCATTACTCTTACCTACTCAGGAGGTATTGTTTATGACCTAAGTTAGTATCTCATTGCAAACTATACATTTTAGCATGTAATTCATTTCCTCGTGAATTTGGTCAGCAAGAGTCTGTTTCCTGATAAATTGATAAAATTGATAAAATTACGCTTCTGAATATACAAAGCTTAGAGCCAGATCTTAGTGGGTGATGACTTATGTTAACTATAGCAACCTCTACTGGCCATTTCCAGTGTGCAAATAACCTAATAACTCCCTGACTCCCTAATAACTCCTTGTCAGCTGGTCTTGGGCACATTGTGACTGTGGCATTAATTACAACATGCTATATTTAGGGGCAATGAAAAACATCCTGTTCGATAATATTAACTCCATAATTTTCCCAGCTCTGAAACTCATAAATATTTCATTTTGTTGAAATCAAGGTGGATAAACATTATAAGTGGGCTTGTTAGTATGAATCTTGGAGTAATCTGGAACTAGACCTTGTTCTAGACCTATAATACTGAGCTCAGAAATGTATTTGGCACAGCCTCTGTTAGCTTAAAGCCTGAGCATGATGGATGACATATTGTTCTTTCCTATGAGTATGAACCATAGCCTGTAATCATGTAATCTCTGATAGTTCTGTAAATCCAAAGGTTGGCAAAGGGCATCAGAGACAAATAACATAGTCCCTATTGTGTCCAGCCTAATCTGTGTGCAGAATTACTCCACCCTGGAGTTTAGAGAGAACATGTTATGCTGCCAAAAGATCTCTCGAACTTTGAACTTTCTCCTCTTTCACTGAGTGTCCACGAACCCACCTCTTCCTGCAGCTTCTGTCCTCAAAATGTTATTAGCCTCTCCCCACTCCCCGACTCTTGTTTCACGTGGATTCCTCAAAAAGAGTAACAGGAAAACAACATGAACTTTGGAATCAAAGAGAACTAAGCTCAAGTACCAGCTCCATCTCTTCCTTACTCTTTCTGTGACTTGAGTGAACCACATAAGTTTTTTTTTTTTAATTCAGTTTCCTCAACTATAAAGTGAGAATAATTATTTTCACCTCAAGGCATGTTACTTAGAAAAAAGAAAGAAAAATAAGTACCATATATACAGTGCTTTAGATGTAATCTTATATTTGGTCTTTACAACAATCCTGATATATGCACATTATTATTATTTTTTAAAGACGCTATTTATTTATTAGAGAGAGAGAGAGCACATGTGCACATGAGTGGATAAGGGGAAGAGGGAGAGGAAGAAAGAATCCTCAAGCAGACTCCAGGCTGAGCACAGAGCCTGATGCGGGGCTAGATCCCACAACCCTTACATCAGTACCTAAGCTGAAACCAAGAGTCATTCAAAACAAGAGTCAACCAACTGAGCCACTCAGGCACCCCTGCACTTTCTTGTAAAGACAAAGAAACTGTGGAAAGTAACTTGCATAGTCACCAAGCTAGTCAGGGAGGAGTCAGGATTTGAACTTAGGCAGACTGGCTCTAGAGACACTCAACAACTATACCCGCAATCACTATACATTACTGCATATGCTAAGCATCTACTGTAATTTCTGGTATATGGGAGATGCTAAATAAATACCATAAGGACAACTGCAATAGCTCCCAGTGGATTTCTTTGACTCAGGGGCTAATGTCTTCCAATTTATCCTGCAAGTTTTTCTGAGTCAGCTCTCTGGTGGCAAATCTGATCAATTTCTAACTAAAATATAAATACAGAAAAAAAAATATTTGCCCATTGTTTCATGAAAGAAAAAGTTTGTACTCTTTAGCTGTGCCATTTTTAATAAAGCTCTCCCCAATACAGTTGTTACCTATCTTTTGAGAATCATCTTCTGACATTCTGCATTCTTGCTACACATCATCTTAAGTTCTTGCTATGCCGACGACTCTCTCTCAATACCCTTGTATAAATGTGTTACCTCTGCTTGCCTGTTCTGCTTCTCCTGCTTAGAGCAATCTCTTATTGAGTCTGCCAGGTCAAACTCAAATTCTATTCCTTTGCAAGTTACCCTTAGTCCCTTGATCCCGGCTCTCAGCCAAAGGCAGTCCATTAATTACTCCTTCCTCTGAACTCCATAAAAAATTATTTATACATATGAACACCTCAACCACATGCACATGAAATCTGAAGATTTCATGTTGTATTCTGAGGGACCTGAGAATTAAATTATGGTTTGTTTTGCATTCCTCCTGCTGAAAAGCAAAAAAAATCCCATTTCTGATTTTGGAGGAAGTAGAGGTGGAAATGTGGATGTTCAAAAAGAAATAAGAGCACACCTTCCTTCTTCCTACTTCAAGGAGAGCAAACAGCATTTGTATGTTTTTATATAATCTTTAATGACTAGAGGCTTCCTGAAAGGAAATGGAGCCTTTTGTAGAAGGAAGTTACTGAATGAGCCTTTTGTGTTTTGTGGGTTGATAAAGGAAAGCAGCCAACTCCCTGGGTGACTGCCTGGATTTGGCAAAACTGTTCGTGTTTGCTTGCTCCTCAAAGGACAGATGCCTAAATTCACTCAGGCCATGCAGGTTTTAATTGGCAGAACTTTGGAGAAGAAGGGGAGTACATATATCTGAAAGTTTCAGGTACTAGGAGTGATGGGGTCCAGTGATGGGGGCCTAGTAGGGAAGTTTGGACTCTTCAGGACTCCCTCAAGTAAGAGCTAGCAGTACTAGATTGATCAGACAGCCTGTTGTGGTGCAGTGTGAAGCTAAGGCAGCTATGGCAACATCAAAAATCCTCCCCTTGAATGTGGCTGATTAATATACTTCATTTTCGGCCTGCCTAAGGCCTGGGGTTTTTCAGTGATCCAGGTAAACCCAAGAGTGAGATAATAAACTTGTTGCCAACAAGGCATTTGGGGCTCTCAGTTTTTACTTAATTTGAAAAATGAAAATTGTGACACAGTTTATATTGTAAAGTATGAAACCATTAAGATTTTTATTCTGAATATATTCCAGTATTTAGGATGTCTTCGATTCTGTGTGCTTAATCTCCTAAATATCTCCTGAACCATCGACATCACTCCATTTTCATCCAGTAGGCTGGTTGAAGATAGAGTCTTTTCTCACATGGATTTTTGCAACAAACTTTGTCAATGAGTCTCCGTTTTCCCTCTTGTACTCCTTGAGTCCATTCTTTTTTTGTTTTGTTTTTAAGATTTTATTTATTTATTTATTTGGTAGAGAGAGAGAGAGAGACAGTGAAAGAGTGAACACAAGCAGGCTTCCAGCTGAGTAGGGAGCCTGATGAGGGGCTGGATCCCAGGATCCTGGAATCATAACCTGAGGCAAAGGTAGACACTTGACTGAGCTACCCAGCTGCCCCCCTCAAGTCCACAGGAACACTCATTGTAAAACAAAATTCTAATCAGATCACCTTTCCATTTAAAATTCTTTGATGGCTTTTCTTTGGTTTTTGGATAAAGACAGACACCCATAGTTCTCAGCTTGATCTAGGCCCTGCCTGCCTCTGGAGCTTTACCTCCTGCCACACCTGTGTTTGCCCTCTGGGCTCCAGCCATGCCAGCCTTGCAGTTCCTCCCAGGCATCAGGCTCTGTTCTACCCTAGGAACCCTGCACACGCTTGCTCTCTCTGTAGGGAACATTCTTGCCTGGGAGGGAATTAAATCCCATTTGTCGTTCATATCACAACTCAAATGTCAGAGATGTCTTTCAAGAATCCTCTGTGACATTTCCACATACCCATAAACATACCTACTCAGACAGGGTTAGACTATGACATTACTTACTTCCATAGCTGCTTACATCAAAGTACTTATTATAGTTTTCAGAGATTGATTAATTTTTGTGATAGCTTGTTCAATAAATGCTAAGCCTTATGAAAGCAGAGCTTTTTAAAATTGATTTTAATCAGCAGTTTGTCTTCCACAGCTCTAGTGCTTGATAGAAGGTATTTGTAAAATCAGGCTCCATCTTGCTTAATTACAAACTCTGAAAAGTGGTATTTGGGATAGGAGATAGATGTAAAATGGGAGAAGGAAGAAGATATTTTTGTGGTGAGATATTGGAAAAGATGAAACCAAATGAGAAAAAATGAAGCTCGTGATAGAACACCTCTTCAGTGGAGTCTGGAATGTATGAAGCTGCAACATGGATACTAGTACTGAGATGGGATCAGGGAGGTGGAAACATAGGGGAAATACTTATGGCTTTAAGAAGTGAGACTCAGGGGGCACCTGGGTGGCTCAGTTGGTTAAGCGACTGCCTTCAGCTCAGGTCATGATCCCGGAATCCAGGGATCGAGTCCTGCATCAGGCTCCCACCTCCGCAGGGAGTCTGCTTCTACCTCTGACCTTCTCTCCTCTCATGCTCTTTCTCACTGTCTCTCTCTCAGATAAATAAATAAAATCTTAAAAAAAAAAAAAAAGAAGTGAGACTCAGGAGACAGGAAGTGGATCCCTAGGGCATAAAGTAGATCCCTCCCTGAAGCAAGGGACAACTCTTAGGTCACAAAATCAGAAATGTTTTCAGCATTTGGATGGGAGACCAGATGTAAGGGTAAATAACTGCATATAACCAATAATGAAGTAATAATAAGCTAAAATGAACAGTGAACTGAGACCCTAGATGAAGTTGTAACTAGTTCGCATTCAGTAGTGCCTCAAAATGGAAATTAATATTGAGTACAGAGTTACCTATCATGCTATATAAAATATACAAAGAATTTATATTGCCCTTATTAAAGTAACGTTTTTATTTTGTTACCAGAGACAACCACTTTCAATAATATAGTCTCTTGACTTAAGTTGTATCACCCTATTCTTGCGTTAGTCAGGTATTAAACTTTTTGAATGGGGATTCTCCTCCTATTTTCAGTAATAAGTGCTAGCAGTCACTAAGTACTGCAGCCTTTGTCCATCACTGTGTGTATCCCTTCCAGCCTTCCAGTTGTATTGTACTGGCCAATGGCCAACTGTCAGCTCTGGTGCCTCTTTGCCTGAGGCCTTCTCTGAGCTCACACTCCCCTGCCTGGGACAGCTCATGTACTAGACAATTAACTCCTCCTTCAACCAATGACTGATAGGAAATAGTATGTAAATATATGTTTCCTCCTTCTGCGGTTGGTGTAACTCTAAGACTCATGTTCTACACTGGCTTCCAGAGTTGCCCAGTGGGACTAAGTCCCCATTATTCACAATGGAAATGTGTTAATTCACCCATTATTGACTGCTTTTGCTTTCCTTGTCTCACTTCACTCCCCTTCTGTTGTTTCCTAATATGGCCTCCAAAATTACTTACATTCCCTTCTTTGTCTCCGGATCTGGTCCCAAGGGAATTCAAATTAAGACAATGAAGAAATAATAGGGAAACTCCTACAATAGTAACCTGCATCATTGTTATTGTTCTAGATGCCTTTCTCCTTAATTTAAATTACTTGTGAAAAGAGACAATTTGCATCTCTAACACTCACACCCAGCATCTAGAATAACCTGTACAGTACTGCTGTACGAAATAATTAAACTCTAATACCAATGGCAGCTGACACTTGCATAGCACGTTTGTGCTGGACACCATACATTCATCATATTTTCATGTCAACTCATTTATTCCTTACAAAAGCCCTATGAGGAAATGCACTGACCCAGACAGAATCAGATTAAACACAAGCCTTCCCCAACACAGAGCTTTAATAACTACCACCAGTGAAATAAATGAGAAAGGCCAACTATCTGATATGTCATCAGTATCAGAGAGTCCCTGAACTACGGGATGGAACTTCCTGTTTCAGCAGGAAGCACTGAGAAACACTTTAGTTCTGAATTAACAGATAATCACTGTGAGTGAAATATACATAAACCTATGAAAGCTACATATTTTCAAAGTATCCCCAATTTTATAATCTCCTTAATCACATAGCTTCACGTAAATCACATAGTCCATATTAGTCTCCAATTTGTATTCTTCAATGGAGCTGTGACTCATACATCTATATATATATATAATCTACATATGGATCAATTTATGATAAGAGATCTACACAGATCAGGTATACCCTCCTAAAAGCCTTCTTAGATAAGAACTCAGAAGAGAGTAGATGTTGACAGCTCCTCCTGTTATCTTTGAATTATTAAAAAAAAAAAGTGTATGTTTTAAATGGTTAGGTATGGATTACCTGAGGTACCTCTGAAGGAGGGAGGAATGGAATTACAGGCCTGCTGTTAATCCCTTTCTTCCCTGGTATTACAGCTATTATCACCTCTGTTTTACAAATGAAGACACTGAAGTTCAAAAGGTTAAGTGACTTGCCCAAGGTCATACAGATCGGTGGGTTTAGAACACACATTCTCAACTACTGTTAATGGTGTCATTAAGCACTCTCACACTGCCTGTGTTTTTGTCATGGGTGATTTAACCTGGCTTTTGTTTTTTCTTTTCACCAATCAAACCAGGAAGAAGAAGTTCTATTCATTGTTAAAGTTAGTGATTACAGATTTCAGATGGAAGGGAGAGAAAGCAAAGAAAGTGGGGGGGGGGGGGCAAGAAAGCTACAGTGTTACACAAACAAAGAGAGCCTTGGATGGGGCCATCCAATGGAGAGGCCATTTTGCAGAGTACATTAAAGGAAAGGAAATCACAATCCTTGCACAAATCTGCTATTTTTAAAGTTCATGAAGATTCAGAAATTTGAGCAAATGCAGGCTGAGTCTGAAAGTTTTTTCTAGCTAATAATAAAGACCTTGTTATATGGAAGTGATTAGTCCATCACAAATGGTACAGAATACATATGGCATGGAGATTGGTGAGCATGGACAACAAAAGGCTGGAAAGCCTCTTAGGGAAATTTCTCTACAGGAAGGACTCTTAGCCACAGCTGGTGAAGGGTTTTTGTATCACTTAGTGGGAAGACAGTTAGTATCAGAATCTTATTTATAGAACTTTCTTTTTGATATAGCATGTGTGTATATCATTTTAAAGCTAATTTACCCTACTGTATTTAGTCCCTATTTGGAAATGTTGATTTCATTCTCTTTATGAACTCATCTTTTGTTTGTTTGAATTTGAATATAAACACATTCATTCAAGTACTGGTTTTGATAAATATCTGAACTCCGAATAGCAAGTATAATAAACATTCTGGTTCCCAAAATTGTTCAGCCATGTAAACAGTGCCCGTACAGTATTCATTCTAAGCAAATCTTATTCTTGGCTGGGTCCATTATGTACCTTGTAATGCCATTTCTATAGGAGGCACTCAGTGGATTTCTCTTGAAGAAAAGTATTATTTCACCTATATCTTTTTAAGTTTATCTTACTAAACATCCTGCTCCAGAAAAATATATGATTTTACAAAGGATGATCCTGATGGGAAATTTAAAGTCACAGATGTCTCAATTATATTTCTATATACAAATGCTGCTGAAAAACAGAATTTTTATCTCTTTGCTATATAAGAAACCAAGGACTAAAAATTTACATTTACCATCTCACCTCCATGTCACCTTCCTGGGCTTTGATGTAATGCAACAGAATGACAGCTCCTATTTAATTAAACAGATATCTGGATTAGCTCCAGCTGTGAGCCATGCAATCAGTCCTTGTGTGAGCAAAAAGGGGTGTAATCCCTGGCCCATAGATCATTTCTGCATGGAAATCTGCTCTCACTCAAAGCCATCCACAGGCCACTGAAAATGATTTTTTTTTCCTGTATGAATTACTTAGAATGTGCAGCTGCTCCCCCACCCCCCACACCACTATCCTCACCTTATGAAAAGAACCAGAAAGGCTGAGCTTGATTTGTCCTCTTTCTGTAAGTACTTTTTAATCAAAAGAGACCCTGCCTGTTGATACACGGAGCATTTCTTTGTTTGCTGCAAGAAGCACTATAGATGTGGTTTGCTGTTTAATGCAGTTTTTTTTTTTTTTCACATGCGTCTCTCCAGATGGGTGTAATTTGATTCTTTGATACATATTGAACAGATTTTTTAGAAATAGCTTCTTTAGAAGCAGATTTTTGTTGCAATATGACTTCATCTTTCTTCCAAAAGGAGATATCTTGATCTTTTTGAATGGGTTTACTCATAAAACCCATCCTTTTAATACAGAAGGATGTAAGAGCCTGTTTCTTACAAATTTGGATCAAACATAGTCAATGTAGAGAGTAAAAACCTGTCTGTTTTGCTGGGCTTCATGAGAGTGGACAGAGATTCATCAATCTGGGGGCATAAAGAAAGCCCTTAAAGTTATGCAGGGGAAGGAGTGAGTGAATATGCACAAATAGGGAGGCTCAATTATTATGTATAACTTAGAAGAGAATAAGCTGAATTCACAGATGTCTTTATTGTTCCTACCCCGGGTAGGTGAAAGAGCATCTTCTTGCCAGAGAGAAATGGGGGTGGGCGGAAAAGTTTCCAAAGACATTTTGGATTTATACAGTTATTCTTGACAGCATCTTAAAAAAAAATTAAAGTCTCAGGCTTTCTCCAGCTTGTTTCTGGTACATATAATTCTGCAAGCCAAGTAAAAATTTCTGTTACACACGGAAGGTTTTGCAACTCTGAGTGTTTTGCAGCTCTAAGCACTGAGAATACAGATGGGTTTGCTTTTCTAAAAATAAATAAATAAATTAAAAGTCCACTCGGCCTGGATTCTCTCTGGTTGCCTAAACTCACCTGACAAAACAAATTGGAGTCTCAAAGTGAGCACTTTGAGTAACACAGAGTCAGCTTTGAGGTGAAACTCCCTGTGGTCACGCTACTATAGCTTTCTGTCCTTTGGAATGGCAAGAGAAGAAAGGTGGTGTTAAGCACTTTTCCTAAAGCAATACGGATTGCACACCTGGGGGAACTTTCATAAGACAACAAGTGCCTGGGCCTTGGCCCCAGATTCTGATTCAACAGATCCTGGCTTCAGGAATTTTAATAGGTCCCCACCTGATTCTAGTGTGCAACCAAGTTAAGACCCACTGTCATAGAGACACTTTTAAATATTTGACCTGGGACACCTTGATTAATATGTCATTGTCAAAACAGACCTTGACTGCTCCAACTATAGAATTTATGCCAACAGCAAAATTTAATACAGATTAAAAAAAAAAAAAGACCAACTTTAGTGAGAGGTGATTACCCTCTTCTTAGTTGGAGCAAATTCTATATCAGCTTGTCACCATGAGTTATAATGCCCACGGCACGGGCCTACAAGTAGCTGGACTAAATGTACTTTTTTTTGTCGTTCCAGCAGCATCACTTAGGCTAGTACTTTCTTAAGGAAAGAGATACCTAGTGACTTATTATTATGAGGTAAATGTATAATTGTTTACTTGAGCCCGCAAATAGAACCCTGAAGGTTGTCATTCACCTCGTCTAGTAGTCTTGGGTTTCTTAATGGATTAGGTCAATCAGAGGACACTTTGGCTACAGTTGGTCTCAGAAAAATGCCAGTATATCAAGTCTCATGTTCTCATCAACTAAGACTGTATTTTCAAAGACATTTGTTTTGACCCAATGTTGAACAATGAAAAGAGTATTGGTTTAGAAATCATTAGGCGAGATTCTTGTCCTAACTCTGTCACTCACCAATTGTGTGGTGCCAGAGAAATTAAACAGCAATGAGAAAAACAATAGTAGTGACCAATTAGTGAGCACAGACTAAGTGTAGAGATGTGCTAAGAGCTTTGCATGCTTTAGCTCTTTAAACTTTTACCAAAAAAACTATGAAGTAAGTACTATTATCCCATTCTTCTTAAGATCAGATTTGGAGCTATTTGGTGTATTGTTCAAGATCACCCAGCTCTTAACTGGCAGAACCAGGATTAAAACTCATGTCTGCCTGGCTCCCGAGCCAGTGCTCCTGACCACTGTGCAATGCTTAATGTGTCCTTATGATATTCCACCTCAAATCTTATGGGTTATTTCCGAGTGATCGTCAGCTGACAGTACTATCTAATAGCTGATTTAAATTTAACTGTGAGATCATTCATTTAACCCTAAACAGAATTTGCTAAGTAGTTAGTGCTGAATAAGTAACAGAAGTGTTTAGATATTTCACATGTTCATTTCCACAAATGTTTGCCAAATAGCTGATCTAAGCAAGGGATTAGATAGAAATAACAAATAGACCAGTTGATTGTCCCCACCTCAAGGAACATTCAGTTGTAGGTGAAATAACTGCAGGAAATTGCATATTGAATATTTAGAGTGTAAAGAGTGCCATAAAAGGGGCAATGTTTTGTAAAGCACAGAAACTTTTTTGTAGTGAGTAGAAACATGCTTTAGCCAAGTTCATAAATTTGTATTTTCCTGTATCAGGTGCTCTAGTCAATAACTCTAACGAGATTTTCTTGAATAAACATAGCTCACACAATGATATTTGAACCATGCATTTCATTATGCTCTCCAGTTTCCCATTTGACTCACACATTTGGGGATTTGTTTCTTGCAGAAGGGTGTTGGCAGGGCAAGTTCCCCATGTCAGCAGCATTGATGTCAGCCTCTTTGACAGAAATTGGAGGGAACCCAAATTCCTACCAATGGACTCACTGCTTTGGGTTAAGGCTTTGATAAAATATCAAGTATGATATATCAAGTGCCATAAATAAAATGCCTATCAATACCATTTAAACACATACTTAAAGGACCATCCATCCAGAGAATTCAGGATCCCTAAGAGAATTAAGCAAAAGCAAGGTAGAGAAGTTTCTGTAAGCTGTGAAAGAATTGGGCAAAGTCCAGAACCAGGGGATGACTAAAGACAGTCAAAACTCATGTTGGTCAAAGGATACAAATTGCAGTTGGTGATACACTCCTAAAGAGGATATAAAAGGCAATGGGATGCCCAAGATACACTTTCTGTCTTAGATTAGGTTCTCCCAAAAGCAGAGCCTGAAATAAAATCTTGGGGACAAGTAGTTCATTTGAATTTGATCCCAGAAGGTGGTAATGAGGTAGTGGGGACCATAAGACAGAGAATGGCAAAATGCCAATAAGGGATGTGCTAATGAACCAGTGACTACTCAGAGTAAGTGGAACTCAATACTTCTTGGGCCCTCTGAGGAACCATGGAGAACATGCCTCAGATTGCTGCACTTACGGACAGGAAGACTGAAGCATTTCCCCACCCACTCCCATGGCCTACTATTTGAGATTTGTGACCAAGGTATTAATTTCACACCTAGGTTTCATTGGTGATTTGGCTTTGGAAAAAGTTCCAAAGACGCAAAACAAAGAGACCAAGTGGTAATGTTTGATATGGGACCCTGTGCATGAATCTACCTGTACCCCTGTGCTGAAATGAAGCAGCCGGAGATGAGAAGACATGGGGCTCCACAAGAGCATTCCAGGATGCCCACTTGACAGTTTTGTCAAGGACTAAGCCTGAGTTTTGTCATCTCCATTTTAATTTCATACTAATAACCAGAAATATCATTATCTTAGTAGACCATGAAAAATAGATTAATGGCCTTGCTATTCTTTCTTTCCTAGCTATGAAGATTAAATAGAACATTCTATTAAAAATAACCACTTATTAAAAGGCAGACAAGTTGAGTTTATTCTAACAGAAGGCAATTTCCTTTTAAACAGTGTAGATGATAGAAACTGTTACCTTTACACCTCTATTTCTCTTACCCTGAAAATGTCAATAATCGAGACCAACTTCTTTCTGTCCAAAGATACCAAAGACTCAATTCACTAAGAGTTTCCATCTGTGAAAAGTGTAGATCATGTCAAGGTAGGCCTCCTCTACCCTTAGCGAAAGGTTCAGGGTTCCAATTTCTACCTTTACCTTAGTAATCATGTTAAAATGATTTGCTTTTGAAAATTCATCTCTGACTTGTAATAGAAGATGGTGACCAGTGCTTGCTGACACACATGGGAGGAAAGTCAGTTTTACCACATAAAATATATCAGCTGTTTACAGCAGTTCATTTTCATTTTAAATTCCATTGATATAGAGATACATATATCTACCTTATTTCTGCTAGTAGATGGTTTCAAAGGGTAGGTTTGGGATGAGAGGCATTGGGAAAGGATAAAATGTCCTTATGCAAAAAGAGTGCAGTTAAAATTGTATCAATATTCCCATGATAAACTACTAAACCCTGAGCTCAGTGCGGTCAAGTTTTACAAGCCTGAGCTGACATGCCAATCTGCCAGCAGTCATATGGTTCTCATATGGCGACACTCCACAGATGCCAGCAGAATGTGAGAAGTTTCTGGCTCATTTCCTTTGATTTTCTTGAGTGCCATGTTGCCTGTACACATGCACACTCACATGCATGTGCACATGCATGAACACACACACACATACACACACACACCCCTACCTTTGTCATTTATAAAAACATTGCTATTATCTACTTAATCCCAGTAGGTCCATTAAAATGACCTTATCCCTGCCACTGCAGATTCTTAATTCATCAATTAACTTTTAACAATTGAGGTTTTTATTTTCAAAATTTCAAACTCAATAAGAGTTTTCTTGTGAGACTATATAGATTCCTTTGAGCAAAAAAATTTTTTTGAATGTTTTAGATTATGACCCATTTTTCACTCGTGTCGTTATTTAAAAAAATATATATATGGTTTCCCCGTAATGGATTTCATAGCAAATTTTTTAGAATGCAAACTAAGATCTCTACAAATAATTGAAAGCATACAACTGCAAAAATTAAATAATTTTGTTTTTTCTGTTTAAACACAGTAATATTTGTCATTGTGTTTAAAGAGCCTATTTTTTAACTTTTGAATGATATCATTACATAATTTCACAAATAAAATATTAATATTTTAAATGTTTAAAAAATTGATTAAATGTGTTTCCTCATTAGATCTATTGAATCATTGAGTTTACACCATGAATATTTCAGCAGTGCACTCTTTTAAATCAACTCGAGTTACATAATTCTTTGTCATTACTTTGCAAGTGGTACTAAGCAAATTAATTGGAAATGAAATCAAAGTGACACATTCAAATAGTTATGACAAATGCAATTGTATACACAAATGAACCACAGTTCTAGCCAAACTATCCTCAACTCCCAGCTTTGAGCAACAAAGATATGTCTGTTTCAACTCTGTATTTCCTTTATTCAAACCTTAATGGCACATAAATATTTGCAACTTAATGCATACAGTATTTACAAATATAAATACAATATGGTCTACCTTTACCTTCTAGACCCTTATATGAAGTGAGCTCTTTAGGCATACTGTATATAAAATGGATGGCAGATGGCAATTGGATAAAACTAATATACTGTCTGGCTCACAAATGAAGAAAAGTATCTAATGAGTACTATCTTCCATCCTCTCCCTAAGGATGTTGCCATTACAGAAGATATGATTTCAATAAATATAATGAATTATTTTCATTATAAACACACCATTGCCAATTTTTTTCACAAAGCAATGTTTATATAAATATATCCCAAAGCAAAGAGAAATACATTCAAATCTAAATTCAATTCATTCTGAAGCCTAAATCACAATGATCTTTTAGAAAACTTCCCTTCAATGTTCAAATTAATGAGCATGCACAAACTGGATCTAAATTTCTAAATCTTTTGAGAGGTAAAAAAAAAAAAAAAAAAAGACTAATGCCCTTTTTTGGTATTGATCATGATTTTGACAGAATCTCAAGCTCTATCCAATTTCTGAGTAACCCAGATTAAAATACAACAGTAATAATATGATAGAGCATTATTATGAAAATTCTTGTATCTTAGAAGAATTTAAATGTGTTTCCATTTCCTTATTATTTCTAAACAAGAAAGGAAGAATAACATGGCTTATCTACACATTATTCCTACACTTGTTCTTAAGCTTGTCCTTTACCAGTCAGTTTTATAAACATCATTTGAGAAGTATTATCATTGGACTGATTACAGTAAAGAATAAAGTGGTGATAAGGACATTAAAGAAATTGCAATCAGCTAAATTTAATTTAGTAAAGAAATACTGAATACTAGATGCCAAGCAATTATTAGGTATTGAAATACGAAGATGAAGAAGAAACAAAGATTTTGGGGTGCCTGGGTGGCTCAGTAGGTTAGGGGTCTGCCTTCAGCTCAGGTCGTGATCTCTCAGGAACCTGGGATGGAGCCCCACCTTGGGCTCCCTGCCCAGGGAAGCCTGCTATTGCCTCTCCCCCTACTTGTGCTCTCTGTGTCTCTCTGTCAAACAAATTTTAAAAATCTTTTTATAAAAAAGTCAAAGTACTTGTCGTCAAGGAACTCAACACATATCCACTTTTGAAATTGTTGATGAATGATGCTTGGATAAAGTATAGCATGCAGGATGGGTACAGAACAAAGGAGAAATCTGTGCTGCATACAGATTAATACCAGTTCCTAATCTTTTTTAGAGAAGAACAGTACTGCACACAAGGGGTTTAGAACATCCTTTGACTCACACATTCTCATTTGTTAATTATTCTATCTTAGGTAACATTTCATAAAGTCATTCTGAAATAATTCAGACTATTTGGAATATTTATATTTAGTCTAGACTAAGATTAAATTTCTTTTAGCACACACTTTCTTCAAAGATACAGTATTGTAAATTCTATAAATAAAATTATAATGGGTTTATTAATGAATTATTAGAGGACAAACTCATTTTAAGGACATAAGTAACATTTGACTTTTAGATAATTAATAAATTCATTACCTAATATTCTTAATCATTCAACAAAACAGATTTTCTTAAAGAAATCTATTATATGATAAATGTTAGTCTGGACCTTAATGAATAAGTAAAAATGTTATTTCCTTAAAAAATTAAATAATTTTCCTGCTTATTTGTGAGGATGGGGGGTGCTTTGGCTTATCTAAATGAATGAGGCTTTCTGTAAGTAAAGATTAAAATCATTCTCTAACCTACATTAAATGGTCTATTTAGGGAGCCTGAGTGGCTCAGTTGGTTAAGTGTCTGCTTTCAGCTCAGGTCATGATTTTGGGATCCTGGGACAAAGCCCCATGTTGGGCTCCCTGTTTAGCGGGGAGTCTGTTTCTCCAACTCTCTCTGCTGCTCCCCTTGCTTCTGCTCTCTCTCTGTCAGATAAACAAAATCTTTTTTTTTTTTTTAATGGTCAATTAAATAAGACATTTCAATATTTTGAAAGATTAAGTCCTTTGGGAGAAAGGACACTTGGTACCATGTAGAGTGCCAGTCATAGGATTTTGACCCCCAATTCCATTACTTATGATTGGTGTCTCCTGGGGCAAGTTACTTAATCTCTTTAAACCTTGACTTTCTTATCCATCAAATAGGGCAATAACAATTCTTTTCAAATACATTTGTTCTGAGGGCTAAATGAGAGCATGCATGCAAATTCTTAGAATAGGGCCTGATAGTAAGCACAAAGCACTGGCAATTAAGATTAATTTTTATTCTTCTCAGGTCAGTCAGATTTTTTAACTAATATTTCTTCTGGGAACAAAGTAATGTGTTATTGTAGACATCCTGGAAAAGTAAGAAGAATACAATTTAAAAAAATAAACTACACTTACAGCCAAATTTTGTGAATCATTATTTTAAAATATTTTTAAAAAATATGTTATTCCAGGGGCGCCTGGGTGGCTCAGAGGGTTAAAGCCTCTGCTGCCTTCCACTCAGGTCATGATCCCAGCGCCCTGGGATCGAGCCCCGCATGGGGCTCTCTGCTCAGCAGGGAACCTGTTTCCTCCTCTCTCTCTCTCTCTCTGCCTGCCTCTCTGACTACTTGTGATCTCTGTCTGTCAAAAAAAAAAAAAATGTTGTTCCAGTTTTCAACATTACATCCTAATTCAAACAGCAATAGATAATCATAGCTAGCAATGTTTTCAATATACTTTTAGATTATTTCCTGGGCAAACAGTTTTGCTGTAAAATTATTTATTGTATAAGCACTTACCATTTTTAAACAAATATATTTCATTAAAGTTTCTTATATTAATATTTCAATATGATTTTAAGTTGTTATATAGTATTCTATCTTATAAAAATGCCAACCTATATTTCCAAATTGCTCTTAAAAGAAATTTAAAATGCTTTCAAATTTTCTCCTATAAAAATCATTTATATTTAATCATAGAATTCATAAATTTATATTTTCTCAATGGTTAGATACAGAATATTTTACTTCTCACTTGGGTTTCATTTTTCTGTAAATCTCCATTAATGTTCTTTGTTCATTTTTTTATCGAGACATTCATTTTATTATTAATAATTTGTAAAAACTCTTTACACCTTTATCTCTTAGTTCTTCCATATATATACTGCAAACATTTCCCTCATTCTGCTACTCCTGAACCACATCACACTGTTAAAACAAGTGTATCCATTACAAAACAAGTGTATTTTAAAATTATTGTTCAAAAAAACCCTCTTTTTTTCTCTTTCAAAATATCTTGATTATTCAAAAGATGGTATTTATAATCATTTTGCACATATAACAGGAAAACTTGCAATGTATTATAATTACATTAAATATATAAATGATATGTGGATGATTTATGTATTTACAATATTAAGTTTCCTCAGAGTATATTTTGGGTTTTTGTTTGTTTGTTTGGGGTGTTTTTTGTAACTCAATATTAAAGTTTCCTTTAGAGAAGACTAGAATATTCTTTTTAAATTTTTTGCTAGGTATTTAATATTTTTGGTTGCCAATGTGAATGAGGTTTTTATTCCTCTATACTATTATAATTTGTATATGTTGAAATGTCTGGAATTACCTAATACATGTGTGTATACATATACATACACTTTTTCTAACTAATCATTATATTGAATTTGTTGAATGAATTATACTAAATTTCCTTTTATGTGCTATTAGTGTTTTCAATAACTTTATGACTCTCCAGGTAGTTCAGATGTACCATCTATAATTACTGACAATATATGTTTCTTGTTTATTTTATTATCTTTTTGGATTCATCAGAATGTCTAGAAAAATATTACATGGTAGGGGTGATGGTGGGCTTTATTGTTTTTTACCAGTTTTAATATTTCAAACTGATTATAACTTTCCTATTGAATCAAGAGACTTTTAAAGAAGTTAAGTGCTTTTCCATTCCTTCTTCATTGAAGAATATTTAGCACAAATAACAGCAGCTTTTATACAATGAATTTTTGTCATCTATCATAATGGTGATAAATTTTCTCTTCAAATTTGAAAAGGAGGTCAAATTTTCTCCTTCTACCTATTGATGTTACCAATTATAATAACAGATATCATAATATTGAAACATTACATCTTTAAAATAAATCTAACTTGATCATATGATCATGGTAAATTGTTTTCTTAATTTATTATTGAATTTGTTTGGTGTTATCATTTGTCTGGTTCACAGTTTCTACTTGTATATTTATTACCCACTTCCTCTTTACTTCCACCTATCTATCCACATATCCATACTAATATAGATATATGGAACATACGTTTATTTATTTAGCTAATATTTCAGTTAAATGATAAATTCATTCATTTTAATTTTTTCCTCTTTATTATTGTTGTGGAATTAACTTTAACTGCATTTTTAAACATCTTCTGTAAGATCTGTGTGACTCTCATTTAAATATTTCTAAGTAACCATAATTGCAAAAGTTTTTACTTCTACTTTGATCCATGAATGAGAATGTTTTAAAATCACCATGTATTTGAAATTTTACTACTCAGTTCTGGTTTTACAATGGAGTTATTAAAAACTGTACAATTTTTTACTTTTAGAAGTTTTTACATTTCCTATGGCTTAACATATAATCAACTTTTGCAAACTATAAAGAAAATGTATATTCTCCTTCTGTATGGTTCAAAATTACACAAATTATATAAAACCAGCACTTTTAACTATTAAATTCCATTTCCCCATATTTTTATTCAGTTATTTAATAATGACCTGGTCAATTATGAAGTGTATCAAAATTCCTCAGTTTTTGTTTTTTAGGTAATTAGGATTACATTTACAACTATTTTTTAATATATGTTGGTAACAATTTTCATCATAAAAGTTTCAAGACTCTTATCTAGCTTATTGATTATGCTTTCAACAATCTAAAAAAATATTCTCATTGTTTTATTTAATGTTTTCCTTGAATTCTGCTTGCCATAATATTAACATTCTGAGCACTTGAGAATTTGGAATATGTTTTCCTAATGAATATTTGCCCATAATTTTAACATTATCCTGTTGCATTCACTGTATCATAGATGCAACTCTTTTTTTTAATTAAATATTTAATTTATTTATTTGAGAGAGATAGAAATAGAGAGAGAGAGCACAAGCAGGGAGGAGAATCAGAAGTAGGAACGACGCTGGGATCATGACCTGAACCAAAGGCAGATGCTTAACTAACTGAGCCACCCAGGCATCCCCATCAATGCAACTCTTACCTTGCACATAGATGGGTTTTGTTTTTCTCACACAATAGGAACTCAGCTGGTCTCTGCAAAAAGAGTTTGCTGTGTTTACATTCACAGACCATTTTACTCCAACAATATTATTTTATGATTTCTAGATATTTTTAGTTTATATTCTATTTCACATGTTTTCTATCATTTTCTACATGATAATTTTAAGAGTATTTTTCCTTGTTAGTAATTAGGAAAAAAGGAGACTTTTTAAAATTATATCAATACACACCATTACTTAAATAGCAGAACATGTATTACTCTGATTTTCAATATCAATAGTAAAATATTACACCATCTATAACAGAAAATTAGCCTACTGTTCTTTTCCTTTTTTTCATGTCTCCTTTTCATGCTTCTTGATATGTTTGGCATATTGAAATTTAAGGTTCAGGTATTATTGCCAAATTGTTCTCTACATTATGTATCATCTCTTCAAGATCCATTTATGGTAACTATATTCTACTTTCTAAACATATTTATGACATTTTTGGAGTAATTAATATTTAAATGTTTTCAGTGCTATCAACCATGTCTTTCCTGCCATGATTTCTTCAAGTGTGATTTATATCTTGGTTGCAGGAGTATCTTAAAATAATATAAGTGGTATATTTTCTGAGCCCTTGAATATCTAAGGATGTCCATTAGGTACCACTGCACATAAATTACAACATACTGAATATAGAATTCTTAGATAACAGATATTTACCTGAAATGTGAGGATATTACTCTGTCATCTTCTAATTGTATATTGCAGAAGAGAATTTCTGTGGCCAAGGCCATTTCTTTTGGTAGGCATCATATATTTTTTGATGTGTAATTATTTTTTTTATTGATTAAACTTCTTTGTCCTTAAAAGCCTAAGCAATGTGCCTTGACATATTTAGGTACTGGGATTTTGCACAGTTATGGAGTCAATGCTGTCAGCCTGCAGGGTTAGGACATTTTTTCATCTCAAGAGAGTTCTCTCTATTATATATAGCTGATCGTTTGTTGGCTTCTAATCATTTGTTCTCCATATTGAGCATCTGCTTGTCTTCATTTTTGTCTTTTTTTCTTCTTCGTCTCTATTCTGGAAGACTTAATCAAGCTGAGCTTCATCATCAATAAAATATTAGGGAGGGTCAGTTCTGCTCTTCAGTACATCAACTATGGTATTATTTTGTCTGTTTTCCTTTCAGTTTCAACACAGTCTTTCCTTGCTGTCACCTTGTCAATGTAGTCATCCCTTGCTATTTCTGCTTATTCTAGGCAGTCTGCATTTTCATATCAGTTGGCTGTCCTATCATCTCATCTTCCATTTATTGCTTTAAAGGGATCATATTTTCTTGAATTTTAGTAAGTGAACAAAGTAGATGTACTCTAAGTGTTACATATTTCTCATTGTGCACTTGTTTGAAAGTGTTCTTCTTTTGAGTACTATGTTTTCTTTTATGTGTGTTGCTGAATCTTTTTATTGACCCAGTTTCTCAGCATGTGTGTGCATGTGTTTAGCAGATTGTTGTTTGGTTTTGAATGGTGAGCACATGATAAGCTTTCTAACTTGGTCTGGAATTACCTAGGAAGAGGATGGGTGAATTTCTCTTACATCACCTTTCTCACCCTTGGAATGTTGGTGGAATCCTCTCAAATCTCAAGCTAGAAGCCAGTTTGAGGTAACTTTCCATTACCAGTTTAGCGAATTAGCAATTTGAGATGAGTCACAAAAAGGGTCATGTATATAAATCTTGCAGGGAAATTTTTACTTTCTATATATTCCATGCTTCACGCTATAGCTGGTTAGTGCATGGATCATCTTTTCATGTCTGTTATTTCTTAAGTGGTAGAAGCAGACCTCATCAAGGCACACAGTTTGATTTCAGCTATTCTTTTCTCTAGGCTCCTGACTGCCACTCCTAAGAGAAGCCTCACTGACTTTCTGCTTGCTATCATTGCATATAACCTAATATTGGCCCACAGAACTGTTTTTGACTATGGGCAAGTTACTTAACCTCTCTGTGTTAAAATAATAGTAACCACCTCATTGGGTTATTGTAGTAATTACGTGGTTTAATACATATGAAGTTCTTAGAACCATAACTGACACATAGCATACATTCAATAAGCAATACATTCAATGAGTGGGGAGGCCAGACTTCTCATGTTGACAGCAACAGGGCATCCAAAGTCCCTGCAAATGCTGAATGGGAAACCAGGACTGTCATCCCCACAATGTGGTAACAAGTTCATCGCCATGATGTCAGTGAGGAACATGTGGAAAGCCTGGAATTTGCTCCTTCCCAGCAGTAATGAGATGCAGTGTCAGAAGAGGCCTAGAGGAGAATTGGAACTTGGTACTTTCACCACCACCCCCTTCTCATGGTGTTTAGTGGAAACCATGTAGGGAGCAATGATGAGGTACTGCTACACTTCCTTACCATGGAGGTATCAGTGGAGACCTAGCAGGTCCTAGAACTCTCATCTCAACTTAGCAATAAGAGGAAGCCTACACCCTCAGGTATCAGTGGAGACCAAGTGGAAAACCTGGACTTCTTGCCCCACATGGCAATCATGAGGCAGCACCCCTCCCCCACCTTCTCTACTGGAGAAGTGATGGAGGATGCAAGTTAAAATAGAAGATTTAAATCAGATCCAGGGCTTTATAACATATACCCCAAATGTCTATATTTCAATCAGATAATCAGTGGTCATACCAAAAACCAGGAAGATCTCAAAACGAATGAAAAAAGACAACCAATAGATGCCAATATAAAATGACAGAGATGTAAGAGTTATCTAACAAATATTTCAAAGCAGCCATGATAAAAATGCTCCATCAAGTAATTAGGAACATGATTGAAACAAATGAAATACAGGGTCTCAGTTAAGAGTTAGAAAATTATAACAAAAAAATAGCAGATATAAAAAAATGAACGAGGGGCACCTGGGTGGCTCAGTGGGTTAAGCCGCTGCCTTCGGCTCAGGTCATGATCCCAGGTCCTGGGTTCGAGCCCCATATTGGGCTTTCTGCTCAGCAGGGAGCCTGCTTCCTCCTCTCTCTCTGCCTGCCTCTCTGCTTACTTGTGATTTCTCTCTGTCAAATAAATAAATAAAATCTTTAAAAAAAAATGAACGAAGTGCAAATTTTAGAATATTAAAATACAGTAACAAATGGGGCACCTGGTTTCATCTCAGTCATGATCTTTGGGTTGTGAGATCAAGCCTTGCATTGGGCTGTGCACTCAAGCCTTGCATTGGGCTGTGCACTCAACTCAGAGTCTGCTTGAGATTCTCTCCTTCACCCTCTGCCCTTCCCCCTCCAACCACTCACATGTGTGCAGACACACATGCTCTCTCTCTCAAATGAATAAATAACACCTTTTTAAAAATATAGTAAAACTAAAAATTTCAGAGGATGGACACAAATGCAGAATGGAGAGGACAGAGCAAAAAACAAAAGGAAAAATCACAGAACTGGAAGATAGAGTAGAAATTGGCCAATCTGAACAGAAGAAAGAGATTGAATAAAAAATGAGCAGGAACCAGTGGGAGACTAACAGAGATCTAACATTCTAGTCATTGAAGTCCTGGAAAAACAGGAGAAAGAGGATAGGCTGAGAAAACATGTAGCAAAGATACAATAGGTGAAACCTTTCAAATTTAGAAAAATATATAAACCCACAGATCCCAAAATCTGAGAAAATCCCCAAACCAGATGAATCTAAGGAATCCACACCAACACAGATTGAAAACTAAAGCTATACATGACTAAAACTCAAACATTTGAAGACTAAAAACAAAGAAAAAAATCTCGATAGCAGCAAGATAGAAACAACAACTTACTTACAAGAGAAAAGTAATTCAAATGTAAACATATCTTTCATCAGAAACCATGGAGATCAGAAAAAAGTGCTGAAAGAACAGAATTGCCAAACTCCATTCCAGAGAAAGTAATTTTTCTGGAGTGATGAATGAAATCTAAGATAATTTGTTGCCTTAAAAGACGGGCTAGAAAAGTTTCTCTAAACAGAATGTTAATGAAAAGTAAGAAATATTGGAACATCATCAGGAAAAAAGAAAACATGGTAAGCAAAAATATGAGTAAATACAGTAGGCTTGCTTTCTTCTCTTAAGTCTTCTGAATTATGTTTGATGGTTGATGCAAAAATTGTAACACTGTCTGATGTGGTTATAATTGTGTATAGAGGAAATATTTTAAACATTTATATTCTGAATAGGGAAGAGTAAAGTTACATACAGGGAAGTAAGGTTTCTACACTTCACTCCAACTGGTAAAATGATGACACTAATAGTGTGGTAAGTCATGCATAAATAATGTAGTATTCAGAGTAATCACTAATAAAGAGCTATATGAATATATACATTAAAACACACTATAGATAAAGATAGGATTCTAAAAAAAGTGTTTTTTTTTTTTGCCTTGCCCATGGAAAGGCAAGAAAAAGAAAAGAGAAAAGAAAAACAGAGAGAAGAAAATAAAAACAAAGAAATTCACTGACTTAAGCCCTAATATATCAATATTTATATTCAATGTAAGTGGTTTAAATACATCAATTAAAAGACAGATATTGGTAGTGTGGATAAAATAATGACCCAACTGTATGTTATCTATAAGAAACTCACTTTGAAAACGTGGGTAAAAATGACGTATGTCTAGCAAGACTGACAAAAAAAAAAAAAAAAAGAGAGAGAGAGAGAGCAAATCCACCAATATATTGGGAGCTATCACTAAGAATGTGCAGATATCGAAGGAATTATAAGGAAAAATTATGAACAATGCTTCACACATAAATTTGACTACTTAGATGAAATGAGCCAACAACAACAAACAAACAACAACAAACAACAACAAAACTACCATAACTCATCCAATTTGAAATTGATAATTTGAATAGCCTTATAACTACTCAGGAAATTGATTTATAATTTAAAATTTCCCAGAAAAGAAATCTTCAGATACAGATGGTTTCACTGAAGAATTCTACCAAACATTTAAAGAAGAATTAATGCCAATTCTACACAATTTCTTCTAGAAAATAGAATAGGAGGAAATACTCCAAATAGGAGTAATATTCATTACTTCCCAATGCATTTTATGAAGTTATTATTACCTTGCACCAAAACCAGGAAAAGACAGTACAAAAAAAAAGAAAACCACAAACCAGTATCCTTCATGAATATAGACCTAAATATCCTTTAAAAATATTAGCAAAGAGAATTCAGTAATTTATAGAAAGAATTATAACCATGCAAAGTAGGATTTATTGCAAAGATGCCAAGCTGCTTTAGTATTTGAAAAGCAATGAGCATAATCCTATGTATTAATAAGCTAAAGAAAAAAAAAACTCATGCTCGTATCAACTGATGCAAATAATTTGACAATATCAAAATCTATTTATGATAAAAACTCTTAGAAAAATTGAAATAGTGAGGAACTTCCTCATCTTCATTAAAAGCATCTATGAGATGCATATAGCTAACATTATATTTAATGGTAAAAGATTGGATGCTTTCTTCCTAAAATTAGGAACATGGCAAAGATGTCTGCTCTCTCTTTTTAAGCATAATGCTGGAAGTTCTAGCCAGTGCATTAAAAGCCATGAAAGAAAATCACACACATCAAGAAAAAAAAAAAAAAAAGAAGAAAGAAAGAAAGAAAGAAAGAAAGAAAGAAAAGAAATAAAACTACCTAATTGTAGATGACATAATTGTCCACATAGAAAATTCCAAATTATCTACCAAAAAACTCTTAGAACTAATAAGTGAGTTTAGAACATCATACATAAAATTGTAACATTAATTAATTATAACATTAATTATATCTCTATATACTAATAATGATCAAGGGGACACTAAAATTAAAAGTATAATACCATTTATTATTATTATTATTATTATTTTATTTTCTGGTGAAAGAGAGAGATAATCCTAAGCAGGCTAACAGAACGGAGCCCAATGTGGGACTCCATCTCACAACCCTGAAAAAATGATCTGAGCTAAAATCAAGAGTCAGATGCTTAACCAAATGAGCCACCCAGGAACACCAAAGTATAATACCATTTTTAATTGCTAATAAAAATGAGACATTTAGTTTTAAATCTACCAAAATATTTACAGGACCTGAACGCTAAAAGCTACATAACACTGATGAAAGTATTCAAATTAGATCTAAATTATAGGCCATGTTCCTTGAGTGGAAGGCTCAACATAGTAAAGGTGTCAATTATCCCCAAATTGATATAAAGGATTAATGCAATTTCTACCAATATCTGAGTAAGATTTTCGTAGATCTAGATAAGATATAGATATTGATATCTGAAATTTATATAGAAAGACAAAGGAACTAGAATAGTTCAAATAATTTGAAAAAGAAGAAGAAAGTGGGAGGAGTCAATCTACCTGATTTTAAGGCATTATTTAGGTACAGTAATTAAGACTATGTTGTGTTGGTGGAGGAGCAGACAAATAGATTAATGGAAAAGAACAGAAAACCCAGAATTAGATCCATACAAATATGCCAACTTATTTTTGATAAATATGCAAAAACAATCAGTGAAAGAAAATTTTTCAATAAAGGTAGTGGAGCAAATGAATACCAACAGGTTAAAAAATAAATAACCTCAACCTAAGTCTGACAACTTATGTAAAAATGGATTCACAATGGGTCTTAAAATTTATTGTGTAACATAAAGTCATAAATATTTAAGAAATTAATATTATAGAAAATCTTAGAGATTTGGAACTAGACAAAGGGTTTGTAGATTGACACTGGAGCACAATCCATAAAAGGAAAAAGTGATGAACCAGACTTCACTAAAACTAAAAACTCACATTCTATAAACCATCCTCTTAAGTGGATGAAAACACAAGCAAAATATGGCATAAAATATTTGCAAACCACATGTCCAACAAAAGACTAATATGTAGAATATATTAAGAACTCTCAAAACTCCTCAGTAATAAAAAAAAGAAATAAACTAAATACCAAATAGACAACTTGCTGAAGAGATTTCACCAGAGGATCTACAAATGGAAAATTAGCACATGAAAAGATGTTCACGATTAAAGCCACAATGAAATAGTACTATACACTCAACAGAATGGATAAATAAGAAACAGTGACAACCCCAAAGGGTAGGAAGGATATGGAGAACTGAGGAAACATTGAGGAAGGGAATGTAAGTTGGATTAACCATTCTCGGAAACAGTTTGGCAGTTTCTTTAAAAAGATGAAACATGCAGCAACTACAATCCTGGAGATTCCAAAAAAATAGAAGACTTACGTTCACACACAAATCTATAAGTAGATGTTTATAGCAATTTTATTCCTAATAGCCAAAAACTGCAAATAATCCGGATAGACTTCAGCAAAAGAATGGCCAAACAAACTGTAGCTTATCTACAATCGTGGAAGACTGAGTAGCAAAAGGGAATGGACTACTGATACACACAGCAACCTAGAGAACGTGAAATTAAATGAAAAAAGCCAATCTCAGTTACAAACTGTATGATTCCATTTATACGACATTCTTCAAATGACAAACCTATAGACATCAAGAGATTAATGGTGACCCATTATTAGGAGAGAGTGAACAAGAAATCAATGTGGCTAAAAAAAGGCAAAATGTTGGGGGGCGCCAGGGTGGCTCAGTGGGTTAAAGCCTCTGCCTTCGGCTCAGGTCATGATCCCAGAGTCCTGGGATCGAGTCCTGGGATCGAGCCCTGCATCGGGCTCTCTGCTCGGCGGGGAGCCTGCTTCCTCCTCTCTCTCTCTGCCTGCCTCTCTGCCTACTTGTGATCTCTGTCTGTCAAATAAATAAATAAATAAATAAAAATCTTTAAAAAAAAAAAAAAGGCAACATGTGGAATCTTGTGGTGATGAAATTGTTCTGTGCTTGCCCTGGTTGTTTTGTATTATAGTTTTGCAAGTTTTACCATTGGGGGAAACTGGGTAAGGATATATAGGATCTCCCTGTCGTATTTCTTACAACTGCGTGTGAATCTACACTTACCTCAAAAAGTTTATTTTTAAAAATTTAAACTAAACTTCTCTCCCAAAAATGGACAATAGAATTTTAAACAAATAAAGTTTATGTTTCAGAATGACAAAAGACCAAACAAAATCAGGAAAGCTTAAAATCATAGTAATGAATATTAAAGAATTTTACATGTATATAATTTTAACAAAGTGCTAATAAATATTCACTATGTCAGCTCAAGGCAACTTGAGTTGCACATACTTGAGTATTGCATACTTTACTATTGCACACACTCAAATGTCTTTGAGTGTGTGCGATAATGAGGTGCTAGAAAATGTGTATTTATTTTAATTGGGAGCAATTATTTAAAGATCTCCATTCTAAATTTTTTTAGAGCCTGCATTCCAGCCATTAGGTCAGATACCTGGCCAACTCATGATATCAAATGAATATAAAGTAGTCCAGGAATAGTCATCTGTTAAATATATAAATGGACCTCCTTCAGCAGATGTCACTGTGTACATAAGTGTATGAGCACAGAATTTGCATTTTCATTTGATATATAAAACTTCCATCACCACAGTTTTCTATCCACTTTAAGATAAAAGACATGTTTTGCAGCTCTAAAACCATATAAATTCTGTAACTGAATTTATCAATCAATGTTGGTACTGGTAGGAAAAAGTAGAAAGAACTGCAAATGGTCAGCAATATTATTCCCCCAAAATTACCTTTTTAATTTCATGAGGAGCTATGATAAGTAAGTGATAAAATGAAGGGCACTTTATTTCAAATTTTAATTTTACTTAGAAAGGACAACTCACAGGGATTTAATTCTGGCAAATGATATGAAGAAACAAATGGATGTTCTAAATTGTGTGAAAAGCACTATGGGAAAGAAATCACAACCAGGAATTCTCAAAATAAAAAAAATCAGGAGCTTAAGAGAAATATGAAGCAAATAGTTAAAGACTTTGGTGACATTGCCAGTAAAGGCAAAGAAAGAGAGAAAGAGAAACTGTCAATAAGAAACACTTCAGGAACTTTAAGTTAATATTTATCAATTCTGAAAACATGAAAAAAATCATATTTAAAAGAGAAAAAAGTGACAGTAGTTAAATATGTATCATCCTTATATCTTGTTTTATTTAACATTTTGATAATTAATAAAATAAAAAGTTATAAATATATTATAGATATAAATATTTCCATGAAATTTTGCCTGTATAATTTATGCAAATATTTCCATTAAAAGTCTCTTCTTTGGGTATTAGGGAGGGCACTTATGATGAGATGAGCACTGGGTGTTGTATGTAAGTGATGAATCACTAAATTCTACTCCAGAGACCAATTTTGCAGTGTATGTTAACTACCTGGAATTTAAATTAAAAAAAAAAAAAGTGTCTCTTGTTTAAGAAAACAAGGTTAACTGCATCATGTACTCAGAAAACACACTTACTTATTTTTAGAGGAAGTCTTATCCACTGACAAGCGCTATCATAAGGCATTTCATAATCACCAGCTATTTAGAGGTATATAATCACCACCTAAATTAGATATATAGTTTCAGTGGGAATTAATCCATTTATAGCGAGGCACACTTTTCAAATCTAAATATTTGATGAATTCTTAGCATGTGTTTCAAACTTGTGTCTGTTATATTCCTTTCTGGATGAATATTTACGTTTTGCTTTTTCCTCCTCTCTCATGAGAGGTAATGGAGAAGGCAACAGATCCAATTTCTGTCATATTCTACCTTTCCTTTGTATTATCTCTTTCCTCCTAAATACAAATGTATATAGCTTTTCCTTCTAAATTATGCATTTCATTTATTCTATTACTTTTCAATCCTCTGGCAGAATCCTGCAAATAAAGGGTAATGATCGTATTTATTTATGGATGGTATTTATAGACATCCATGGAACCATGCCTGAACATTTCTGCTCAACTTCCCATTAAAATGCCCATGAAGATATTAAAAAAACACAAAAACTGGCAATTGCATCAGACACTAGCTACAAGAGAAGATGACATGTCAAAGTCCAGGTGGAATGTGCACTAATTGCAATGTTGATTAAGATGACTTTATCAACACAGTCCTACACTGTAGACCATCATGTCCTCTAGCCTCTGAATCAAGCAGAACAATTCACTTTGAAGGAGTTGGGGAAAACCATTTTGACATGTCTCCACAGCTGAATCAGAAGATCCAAACTCAGTCCAAGAGACTTGCATTAGAAGAATCCCAACTAGCCATTGTAAATTCTACCAACTTGGAACTTCAGGTTTAAATCTGGGAGAGAAAATATTCTAGCACAAGTTTATAGAAAAATAATTTAGATTATTCACTCTGTTGGAAACTCCAGGAATAAATAAAACTCTTCCTTTTCAATGTGTATAAACAGAAAAGAAAAATTATCCACTTTGCAGAGACTTAAGTCAAAGGAATCATTGCTCTGAAGGTTAAGAGAATCATATTTCTGATTCTTATTTTCTTTTAAAAAGATGAAAATTTTAGAAGAAATTTGATTCATGTCCTCCAAAAACTACAGAAAAATATGAACCATGTAGAAGAAAACACAAAAAAACCATAAATGAAAAAAATGTCATGAAAAAGAAATTTTAAGTGAGGTGGCTGAAGTATTAATGAAGATTTTGAAATATAATAGCAAAGGGGAGCATGGGTAGCTGAGTTGGTTGGGCAGTGGACTCTTGATTTTTGCTCAGGTCATGATCTCAGAATCCTGGGATCTAGCCCCGAGTCAGGGCTCCATGGTCACTCCGGAGTTGGTTTGAGGGTTTTCTCTTTCCCTCTTCTTCTGCCCCTCCCCTTGCTCGCATACATGTACTTGCTCTCTCTCTTTCTCTCTCTCTTAAAATAAATATTATGCCTATAACAGCAGAAAAAGGCTTAGGATACATAAAAATATAATACATAGGCTTTGGATCATAACGTTTTTTAGATAACTGGGAAAATGTGATTATATATTAGGTATTGGATGATATTAAGAAATAATGTTATATGTGCATTATGAGTGTATAATATATTTTTCATATTTTTAGAAGATGTGCAACAAAGTACAAAGAGATGAAATGGTCTAATGCCTGGGATTTGTGCTCAAAATACTTTAGCAAAGAAATGAAAATTAGAGAATGGACACGTCATGAATGCAATGAAATCTAAATTATTGCTGATGAGTGGCTAGTTGTGCAGATGCAGATTTTGGGCAAAGTTGGGAGATGTTTCCTGGGGGTAATTCCTGTGAAGGATAAAAGGAGCAGAAGCAGGATTAATCAGGAGAAGGCAGTGGGCAGGCCATGATACACATCTGACAGGTAGGAAAACAGAGGCAGAAGGAGGCAGAATAGAGTGGGAGGGCCTCAGACTGTGATGCAGATCTGACAGGGTCAGCCAACCCAGTGGATGAGCTCATTCAGGAGTCCCACACTGGGCAGAAATGGCAGGCCCTCATGTCCCTGCTGTGCTCACTCACTGGCTGGAGGCTGCCCTGGAGGAGAAAAATCCTGGCTTGAATGCTTAACAAATCCCAGAAGGGATACATCTGGAGATTCAGCTAACTGCTCACAGTGAAGCCCAAGTTCCTTCTTGATGAGAGGTCCAAGCAGCTCACCTCCCTGGCTACATTACCCGTACACAAGCCAGGACACGTTATTGCACTATTCTTTTTGTTAATATTTTGGAAATTTTCATTTAAAACGTTCAAAAGCAAGAGCAGGAGTCGAGGCTGCAGAAAAATGAAATAAACGATAGAAGACCAACATGGGAAACTTACCCGGAATATAGAAGAACACAATGAAACAGAAAGGAAGATCTGAGAGAAGACAATTGCCCTAAAGGATGGAAAACCACCAGAGAAAGGATATCAAAAATCAGCCCAGAAATGATCTTCTTAGATATTTATAGACCACATATATCCTTGGAAGAATTTATAAGCCAAAGAGCAATTTGAGTCCCCCAAAAAATGAATGAAAAAAAGCACACTCAGAATATAGCGAGACTTGCCTTTTGATGTGCTTTTACAAAGACAGAGCTCATGTATTTCTTTTCTTTTTTTTTTTTTAAGGTATCTTCCCTTTCTTACAATTCACTGTGTAGCAAATGGAGTCCAATCTGGTGGAAAAACCGAACCTGATTCACTAAGTTGAACAGTCTTTTAAGTTTAATTCAGTTACTTTGGAACAAATTCTTTTCAGATTCCTCCCCTGCCCACCCTCCACCTGCTACCTCAACAGGGCTTCCTCTGTTCCCAGGGCTGAGAAGGGCTTTTGGGATCCACTCTGTTTCCTGTCATTACGTCGAGCTCTGGAGTGGTCGCTTTTGTCTGCTTGGTTGCTTTTACCCTCTTGGTACCATGGTTGAAGTTAAGGGCCAAAGAATGCATAGGACCCTTGGTTCTCTCTGGCTGTCTCTTTGTCAGAGAATCTCTCAAATTCCCCAGCCTGCTGCTAGGGCCAACCCCTTCTGCACACCCCCTCACCCACTGCCACAGCAGGCCCCGAGGCCTCAGTTCAATTTCACTACCCCCCAACCCACCCCCAAGGACCTCTGGGAACTCTAGTTTCCACTCATGCTTTGCAGAAGCTCTTGCTGTCTGCTGCCTGCCCAGACTGTGCCGCTGACTTTGTGATGCTGAGGTGCCAAGTTTGGACTGACGGCCCATGAGGCAGTGTCCTGCCAGAGTCCCCAGGAATGCCCTTGTCTTCCACATGCTTCTCACCCAGACCAGCACACCCCCTGTGGTGGACAACCGTGTGTCTCCCTCCTTGCTGCCTCACTTCCCTTTTCTTGAACAAGGAGGAATCCTGAAAGCATGACATGGGGCAATTTACAAAAGCACCAAAATAAGCCTCTCCTCAGACTTCCCTTTCTCAACACAAATAGAAGCAAACTTCTGATCAAAACATTAAATATCGAGCCAAGCTATCACATGTGCAAAAATAACATGGACATGTACAGTTGAGAAACAACTTAGAAAATGAACCCCTCTCACACAACAGCAGAAGAAATATACCCGCACATCGAAAAGATGTTTATCAACCAAGACTGAAAAAGTCACGTTATGTAAGAGGTAAGTGAATTAAATGTGCACTATAAATTATAAATAACCATTGTACAACAACATCAGTCTCTCTTCAAGGTAACATTATTAAATGGTATAATACCGTGATGAAACCCAGATAAACTTTTAAAAGCTTGTGAAGTGTTAGGGGGGAAGATGAGCCAAATTGCCTGAGAACCTATGTGGAAAGTTTTTATTACTATGAAAAGAAATTTGGGCAACTTCTACATTCTCAAGAAAGAAATCAAATTAAGAAACAAGTGGTTAAGAGTTATTGGAACAGTACATTGGAATATCCGAAATACATATATTTATATATACTTATAGGGTGGCTTGCACAAGTCTATTCACTATGGAAGTTGGTATTGATTGAGCGAACAGCTTTCAAACTGATTTTGGTGGCTATTTGTTGCTCCAGCTACAGAAGAGTCTTTTCTGAAGTTTGCAGAAACTGTTTTATTTTGCTTCCCTTTTGGTCTTCATTCAGGCAAAACTGCATGAGAGACTATCAGTGTCTGGTCAGGTCTTTGCCACAGGCTAAGAGTTCTTCTTAAATAAATCTTTGCTTATAGACTTCTGGCTTTTGGTTTGAGAGTTGATCAGTGTGAGTTTATTTTGTTTTTGCTTAAATCACTTGCAGAATCATCTGTCAGGACAATGCCCAGAAGCGTTTAAGATTCTATGGAACAGGCATCGAACATAATGAGACAAATAAGTAGAAGTTTTATATTTGAAAGTGAAGGGAGGATCAGTCCCAACAACTCCGTGTCTTTGTGAAATAGCCAGATTGTCTTTTCTTCAGCTTAGCTACAGATTTTTTTTTTCCCTTATGAGTAATGTTAACTGAAGCAACAATGATACAGATTCTTTCCTGGTTGGCCAAAAGAAAATCTGTGAATATTTTGTTACCCATGACTACTTTAGTTAAGGAATTTAAACTGGTCTGTTTTACCTTCAGGCTATATTTTTACTATATCATCCAATATGAGGGAACAAATTTTTGATGGCCACCTCAAGTTATCTGATTTCTGAGGAAGGAGTCAGTATTATTAGGAGTCTTTCCAAAAAAAGAAGGAGTGGAGGGAACATTTCCTATCTTTTTTGGTTGTGTGTAAAAAGATATAGTCCTTTAGTGGTATTACATAATCACATCTCTGGAATGACGTAACCCAAAGGGTTGACAAAGCATAGCCTGCAGACTAAATCCAGACTACAATTAAGAATGGTTTTTACTGGGGTGCATGGGTGGCTCAGTGGGTTAAAGCCTCTGCCTTTGGCTCACGTCATGAACCCGGGGTCCTGGGATCAAGCCCCGCATTGGGCTCTCTCTGCTCAGTGGGGAGCCTGCTTCCCCCTCTCTCTCTGCTTCCCTGTCTGCCTACTTGTGATCTCTGTCTGTCAAATAAATACATAAAGTCTTAAAAAATGGTTTTTACATTTTTAAAAGATTATTAAAAAGAAGAAGAGTATATGACAGACACTGTATATAGGGCAGGATGCCTAAAATACTTACTGTTCTCCCTTTACAGAAAACATTTGCCACCTCCTGGCTTAATAAGAGCCATGTTAATGGAAAGACATTTTACCTACGGCCTACACTCAAGCAAATCATTGTTATCAGTAAGGGGTATGTGGTAGACTAAGCCAGAAATGTAGTAACTTTAAACTAGTAAAGAAATATAACAAAAATCCTAGTAAACAAGAGTATACAAGAGGAATACAACATATAGAAGAATCTTTTTCTGATGGTCTTGGACAGACGTTTCCTCCTTCATGTGATCATCAGCTTTTTCTGAGGTTGTGTTAACTGTCAATCTGAGAATCATCTACTTCTTGAGACTCTGTAGAACTTCTGTTTAGGTTCTGTCATGGTTAACTTCCCATATCTGTTAAATTCCTTTCATTTTCCAGAGGATTTAGAGTAGTAGAGACACATTTCTGAGTAAGAAGCAAAGCCTTGCATCAGTTATATGAAAGAATGACTCTATTTCACGTTTCACCTTAGATGTGTCCCATCTAAATGGATCATTCATTAGAATGTCTAAGAAGGAAACACAAAAGCCGATAGCATTTTAGCCATGGTAAGTGTCATGGTTTTCAACAGAAAGATGCTTGGATTCATTCAGAAAAAACCCAAGTCTACTATTATTAGTACATATTTAGAACCCATAGAAGAAAGCAGCTGCATAAAATCTGTTTGGAAGTATCTAAGGAGTGCTTTAGGCATGAGCCATATTCTACCACTCCACCTTTTCCAGATTAATTTAGCCACAGATCTAACAAACTATGTCCCCTCCTATCTTGCAAAGTGATTCCAGTGTTTCATATTGTAGCAAATTTGTTTTTACATTTCATGGAAGATTTTTTTCAAGTGTGTATTTGAGATTTTATTTGGTGCTTCTGGCCATTCAGATTTTGCCATATCTTATTCTCATAAACAATACAATATTATCATTTCTAGAGTATCTTTTCAGAATTCATTTGGCTTATGGTTATTAATGTATTTATATGGTATTTTAAAAGTATTAATATATTATTTCTGAATAATTAAATAGCATTTTTTAAGTATTTTATGAGATCTAGAATATAGCATACTATTCTAGAGTTTATTTTTTATGGCTTTTAAAAACCAGCTTTACTATCCATTTTAAGTACACAATGCAGTGGTTTTAAGTAGATTTATTGAGTTGTGTAACTATTACCACAATCTGGCTCCAGAACACTTCTGATAAGTCACTTTTTAAAAAAAAGATTTTATGGGGATGCCTGGGTGGCTCAGTTGGTTAAGCGACTGCCTTCGGCTCGGGTCATGATCCTGGAGTCCTGGGATCAAGTCCCGCATGGGGCTCCCTGCTTGGCAGGGCGTCTGCTTCTCCCTCTGACCCTCCCACTTCTCATGCTCTCTCTCTCTCTCTCTCTCTCTCTCATTCTCTCTCTCTCAAATAAATAAATGAAATCTTTTAAAAAGATATTTTTATCCATTTATTTGACAGAGAGAAAGAGAGAGCACGAGCCGGTGTGGGCGGTGGGCAGGGAGAGGGAGAAGCAGACTACCAGCTGAGCAGGGAGCCTGATGCAGCGCTCGATTCCAGGACCCCACGATCATGACCTGAGCCTGAAGACAGACACTGAAAGGACTGAGCCACCCAGGTGCCCCTGGTAAGTCACTTTTAACAGCAAATACTTTAAGTAGTATAATGGTATCTCTTCCTTGTGCATTAATAGACTTGTTTGTTGTTAAAAAGTACCTAAGGAAATTTTAAAAACTCTTTTTCTGCAGCATTTTAAAATAAGGGGATTATTTTAAAATACGCCAGCTGCTAGTTTTATATTTGCTGTTTTGTTTTAGTAATTTCATATGCCATTAGAGAAGACCAGACAGGTTCAGACATTTGAACAAGTTGACTTCTGGTAAGGAATTAAAATTTACAAGAGAAACTAGACTACTTCTCTCACTCTCTCTCAAATAAATAAATAAAATAATAAGTAAATAAATTCCCTAATTTAGAATTTAAGGGCCTTTACGAAAATAGACGGCAAGGCTCTCTTTTTCAGTATGTGGGTCTAACCCAGAATACAACTTGAAAGTTTTCTTAAATCTATTCTTTACCTTTATTTACTTTCAGTTTTTGGATCTTATTTATCTTTGGATTAAATCTTTGTATCAGTTTAATCTTTTATTAAAGAAAGGCTTAGGGAACTCCCTACTTTGTTTGTTTTCCTACTTTTTTTTTTTAATTTTACACAATAATATTTAAGTCTTCTGTTTTCCACCCTGTTTCTCTTAAATATTTTTACCAACTTAGGGGTGAATAATTAACTGATTAATTGATGTAGATCTTCAGTTTAAAATAAAAAGTATTGGGGCGCCTGGGTGGCTCAGTGGTTAAAGCCTCTGCCTTCAGCACAGGTCATGATCTCAGGGTCCTGGGATCGAGTCCCGCATCGGGCTCTCTGCTCAGCAGGGAGCCTACCTCCTCCTCCTCCTCTCTCTCTCTCTGCCTGCCTCTCTGCCTACTCATGATCTGTCAAATAAATTTAAAAAAAAAATCTTTAAAATAAAAAGTATTTAGCAAAGTCCTGTATTCTATAAGAAATTTTGCCTGTCCTTTCCAGGTTTAGAAAACTCCTTAATTATAGCCATTGACTCTAGAAAAGATTTTGATTCAGTTTCTATAGATTTGCATGCATTTTGTCAATCGCGTTCACAATATGAGTGTTCTTTCCTTAGAAAACACTGAAGGAAAGGTAACTCAAGTAGAAGGTTAGGTAAAACCCTTTAGAGAAAGAGAAATGCAAGGAGGATAAGTTTCAGAAGGTTTCAAAGTGAGAAAAACTATCTTGGGATTTAGAATTTTGTTTAGAAAGTTTAGTAAATCTATTTTAAAAGCTGACTGTTGCCCTGTGTTAAGAACTCAAACATATTAATTTGCTGGTTTTTGACATTTTAAATGTCAAATGTTATTTTGATATTCTTATTTTAAGTTAATTTTTTTACATTAAAAAATTAAGTGCAACATTTGGGTTTATCATACCCCTTAATATGGAAAAAAGAAGTTTTCTAGAAATTTGAGACTTTGATATAAACAGACCCATGACAAATGAGAAAGAGGAACCACGATAGCTGGTCAACAATATGTGCTTATTAGTGATAACTCAGGTCCATAGAAGAGGCAGAGGTGAGGAAGGGGCTATATGATTGATAAAGGACTACAAGTTAAAGAAAATGACTCTCTTCCAGAAATTGACAGACAGGGAATACACGCCTGACAGTTTTGTAGGGGAACTACATAGGTTGACCACTTTGTTTTCCAAAAATGTGTTGCCAATTTAGAGGACCTTTAAACTCAGGACCTACTTGGATTGGAGTAGAGCCTTATCAGATAGATGCCTCAATCTACTCTCTTATACATATGAAAAAACATTGCAGGACAAAACAAAACCACTTGAAAGAAAACTTTGCATATATAAATAAACACAAAAGCAAAGAAGCAGCAGAAGAATAAGCAGGTCAATGGAAAATATATTTATCAAATGGTATAACTCTAAAACCAAAAGTCTAGTTACCTTATTCCAAATGGTGCTCTTCAAATCAAAGAACTAATTACTCTTTAAAGAAAAATATAAGACCTAATTACCTTATCAAAGAACTAAGTCTAATGCCCCTCTACAAAGATCTAACTGGTTACCAGTCTTAGGATAACACAACGAATTCATCAACAAGAGCTCTGTGAAACTAGTCAGAATTCAGATCATTGCTGGATTCATATCCCCGGCAGCAACTACCAAGGATGAGTGGAGTTTGGGCAAAAAGTTCCCAATAGGACTTGCATGGACTGCTGCCATGCAGGGCGCCTTCAAAATTATGTCAGGGGCACTTTCCAATCGTCAAAGAATAAGACCATCAATTAACACCTAAAATAAACAAAGCTGAACTTCTTGCTTAATTACAGTAAGAGAGCAATGTTGGTCAGGAAAATTGCCTCTGAGTGGCATGCTAATCTTATTTGGGTTTTGGAGAAGCACAGAATCTGGGGATTGGTGGACTTTCAGAGGCGTAAGTGGGTTGGAATTATTGGTAGAAGTTGGTTACTCATGTGCGGCTGTTATTGACTGATTAGCACTCAGTGGTGTTTTGTAGACTATCTCTACTTAACTAAATTGCAGAAGCAGGAGATTGATACTGAATTGACTGACTCGCGAAAGCATGTTCACTGAATTGAATTGTCACTGATTAATTGAACAGGCTTAAAATACATTCTAGTAGCTACATATTACCCTGGCTACAGAGCAGTTAGTCTTTTTCTAAGTTTTGGGGAAATTTTAAATCCTTATTTTGAAGGAAAACTATATTGAGCTTGATTCCCAGCTCTGTCACTTAATTGGCTTAATAGCTCTCTATTTTGGCAGATTACTAGATCACTCTAAACCCCCAAGAAAGATGAAATAATTATGTCTACCTTGCATGATTAGACATTGTATTGCATTATTAGCACCTTGTATTTAGTTCATATTCAAGAAATAATAAATTTTATTTCATAATCTAAAATAGGCAAAAATAAAAACACATAATACTGGAGAGACCTTATTATGTACCAGGCATTTTTTCCAAAGGCTTTTGCATATTGTTCATTTGAACCTATAAACAGCCCTCTGGCATAGGTACTATTATGTCGTTTTCCAGATAAGAAAATCATGGCACAGTGCCCATAACTAAAATGTTCTGTCACACAGTAGGTAAGTAGTGGCTCTGAGACTTGAAGCTAGGCAATCCGGCTGCAGAAATTTTTGTGTTTAATCACTATACCAAACTGCCAGTCTAATGCACAATGAAGAAATATGTGATAAAAATATAAATTTTTATAAATATGTACATATAATATGATAATACAGATAAATTACTAGAGACCAATGTGGAAGGATTAAATTTTCAACCAATGTATTGGGGAAAATGACAGAGGTTAATTAATACAGAAATCAATTAGAAAGTGTCTTCTTCTTGTAATGGGAGACTAAGTAATTTAACCAATCTTTCTATCATGGACAATAAGAAAAGCCGGACAAAATTTTGAAAAGATATGTGCTTGAAGTCATGGGAAACTTTAAAAAGTAGTGAGAAACCACTGGGATAATATCAAGGACAAGAACAATTTTAGAGAAATAGTCTTAGTATAAAGGGCCATGTTTCCAGGGGGCCATTTGTTAATGAACAGAATAATATAATATAATATAATATAATATAATATGTAACATGTAATTATTTCAGCACTTATAAATTTCCATCTGCTAGCATTAATAACATTTCAACAATATAATGAAGTGATGAAATTCCACTTATTATAAATACCATTTTGTTATTTAAGCAAGAAAATATTGTAATTTGTTTCAGATACATTGTTGGTGCAGCCTGAAAGCAAATACATTGGAAGCAGATGGTCTTTATTTGTTACCCATGTAGGAAGATAAAGCATTTTATTAAGTATAGTGTATACACCAGTCTTATGAGCAGAGAGTTCTACAACTAATATATTAGACCTTAGGATACAATTTCTGATTTTAAAAACAAATTTTGTGAGAAAGTTTAAAGAAATTATTTTAAAATTAAATTGCAACTTTTTATTATATAACTCTGAGTGAATATAGTTATGAATCCAAATAAGTAAAATGGACCCAATTTCACAGTGAAAAGCTATCAATGAATAACTTTTAATGAATAGCTTTTTATTTGTATCAGTTTAATCCTTTTTCTAGCATTCAATTTAAATCTAAAAAATCCACTTGTATCATACTTATGGATATACCAAAAAGACATAATGAACTCTTACCTTGGAAGTATAAACAAAACCCAGTTATCTTTAAAAGTAGGAGATCAGATTAACTGAAATCAGTGACAATCATGAACCTAATCATAATTTTTTTTTATTTTAAAGATTTTTATTTACTCATTTGACAGACAGAGATCACAGGTAGGCAGAGAGGCAGGCAGAGAGAGGAAGGGAAGCAGCCTCCCTGCTGAGCAGAGAGCCCAATGCGGGGCTTGATCCCAGGACCCTGAGATCATGACGTAAGCCAAAGGCAGTGGCTTAACCCACTGAGCCACCCAGGGGCCCCCTAATCATAATTCTTAAATGAGGTAGTTCGCTCCCCAGAAAATTGCTTCTATAGAAAAAAAAGTAAGGAAAAATAAAGTATGTGATTAAGGAAAAGGAAAAATAAATAAATATATTCTCCTTTTCCCCAACTATTTGCTTTCTTCTTCTTTTTCTCCTCCTCCTCCTCCTTCTTCTTCTCTTAGATTGTAACAAGATAAAATATTCAACTGTATCAGAAAGGTCAAGTCATTCCACAGTTTTATTTAACTGACAGGAGATCAAATAATCCTACTCCCGAAGTTTTCTAGTGAAAATTACAATAACTTCCATTGACTCTTTTGCCTTTTGATGAAAATGAAGTAAATAATGATGTAAGATTTTTTAAAAGCTAGTATGTGGAAGAAAACTAAAAGCAGATTTATCATGTAAACCATGCACATCCACCATGAGAGCATCCAAAAGACATACATTTCATCATGACTAAGAAATAAATTTGGAAGCAAGAACCCCAGAATTCTCAAAGAGGTCTATGGTCACTCCTTTCTGTAGGATAGAAATTACAGTGGGAACTTCTGCTTGAAATGGAACCCTATATTATGCTTAGTGAAATAAGTCAATTGGAGAAAGACGACTATCATACGATCTCCCTGATATGAGGAAGTGGAGATGCAACGTGGGCGGGAGGGGGGGTTGGGGGGTAGGAAAGAATAAATGAAACAAGATGGGATCAGGAGACTCTTAGCCTCATGAAACAAACTGAGGGTTTCTCGGAGTAAGGGGTAGGAAGAGGGTGGTGGGGTTATGGACATTGGGGAGGTTATGTGCTATGGTGAGTGCTGTGCAGTGTGTAAACCTGGCGATTCACAGACCTGTACCCCTGGGGCTAACAATACATTATTTGTTTATTAAAAAAAAATTAAACCTGGCGATTCACAGACCTGTACCCCTGGGGATAAAAATACGTTATATGTTTATTTAAAAAAATAAAGCAATAAATTTTTAAAAATTAAAAATTATAATTAAAAAAAAAGAAAGAAATGGAACCCTAAATGTAATGGAGATAATGTGGTCCCAGGACGGCAGGGGCCAAATGATGACACTTAATCATGACAGACAAGGAGGGCAGAATAGTCTGACTTGCAGACTTATGGTGTTGACTAGATGATCAAGGTATTCCCTGAAAAATATATAGTTGACAGCCTACTAATTTTCTAACTTGATCTATATAAATAGGAGAGTTCTAAATTTAGTGCACAAAAATCTAACTTGAATCATGAAAACAGAGTCATGGCCTCTCAGTCAACTCCCAGACTTAAACCAACTTACACACCCAGGTATAGAACCACCAAGGTAGAAAAATGTTGTAGGGCTGGGGCAAGGTTTCCCCAGAGGCTGTAAATGCTCTAAATCAGTGTCCAATACCTGGTGCTGTTCTCCCATAGCTGGGATCCATGTGTGCAGGAATCAACGGGTGGAAATGAGAGCTGCTCTCCTACTAATCCCATTGATCCACCAGTAAAATTTTTGCTTCCTGTCACCACAACTTCAGGGTCTCGTTGTCTAGAGGCCTTAATTCCAGGGAAGAATGCCTCCACTAGGAGATACAACAGTGATTCTATTGATCTGAAAGCTGAATCTGCCACCTGACTACTTTGGCTATTCATGGCTTTGAATGAATGGGCCAAAAAGAAGGCTACTGTACTGATTTGGATGACTAATCCTGATTAGCAAGGGGAAATTGTGTTGCTACTACCCATCAGAGGTAAGAAAGACTGTGTCTGGAACATAGGAGATTCCTTAAGGTACTTACTTACTCCGTAAGTACTACTATGTCCTATCACTAAAGTCAATGGAAAGCTATGACAACCCAATTCAGGCAGAACTAATAATGACCGGGAGCATTCAGGAATGAAACTTCACCAGGCAAAGAACCATGGCCAGCCGAGGTACATCCTAAAGGCAAAGGGAATATGTCATGGGTAATAGAAGAAGGTAGTTATAAATACCAGCTACAATTGTCTGTCCAGTTGCAGAAATAAGAATTATAAGAGTTAAGAATATCTCTTCCTCACTTTGTTATAAATATATTTGTGCATATGTATGTATATATACTAAATATTTTGGTATTCTTTCCTCTCATATCCCCTTATCATCTAATATAAGATGGAATAATAACAGTTAACTTTACATCAGTGTATCTAGTTATAGGATATTAAAGAAGAGTGAAATACTTTACACCCTCTTCTGAGAGGAGGGTTTCCACATTTTTGGTTGGACAGGGGATAGTTGTATTGTGTCAGGCAGAAGTATGACTCTGTTATTGTCTTTACTGAGCGATTAAGTATGGTGTGAAGAGATGTGTATGGATGCTATGTTGACAAGGGATAAAATGTCTTTAATGTCTTAAATGTCAACTTGGCTAGGTTCCAGTCTCCAGTTATTCAAACACCAATCTGGGTGTTGCTATGAAAATGTTTTGTAGATGCAATTAAAGTCCATAATCAGTTGACTTTAATAAGGAAAGTTAGCCTAGGTAATCTGTATGGGCATGACTCACTCAATTGAAAGGTCTTAAGAGAAGAGCTGGAGGTTTCCCTGAAGAGATTCTGCCTATGACAGTAACCATAGACCATGCCTAAGTGTTCCATCCTGCCTCTCTGAGAGCCTGAGAGCCTGCTCTCTGGATTGTGGACTTCTCTAGCCCAACACCACATTATGTGAAACAATATTTCACAATAAATCTCTTAATGCATATCTCTTATCAGTCTATTTCTCTGGTTAAACTCTGACTGATAGACCTATCTCATTCTCAGTATCAAAGCACTAAGCCTAAGGCCCAGCATGTGTTAAGGGGGGAGGGGGCTTCAAAAACTACTTTATTTAAATAGTTTTATATTATATTTAAGTAAAAGAGTTTAACAAAAGTCCCTTTAATTATTTTCTTTTTGTAACCCACTACCTAGATACAGTGCTTAGTAAATTAATGAGATTTTAATAAATGTTTACAAAAAAAAACACAAATAAATGAAGGAATTAATTAATAAATTATGATTACAGCTGCCGGGATTTATAAACAGTACATCATGGCAGAAAATTTTTACAAATCGCTGCATTTTGTAGATTTGAAACAATTAAACAGATGCTAGCATTTAGTTAACTGCAATTTCACTTTGTGTCTCTGAAAATGATGCTCTTAAGAACTATAACAAAATGACTTGGGGATAAGGATAATTTACTCCTTAATAAACATCTCTGTGAAAGGGTAGGCTATTACTTTTTTGAGTGTTATACAACCTCCCTACAATCTTGACTCACAGGCCTAAGAAAGCTCTTGGGAGGTCATCAGTCCAGCCATTTGCTTCCCAAATGCCTCCCTAGTCTCACTCTAATAAATGAAAGAAATCCTGGGGAGAACAAACTGCTAAAAATTGGACCAAGCCTAAGGTGGCATATATTTAATACTGGTATAAGATAAATGGTGTAGAATCATCGTTTTACAATAAGGTGAACAGGACAAGAAAAAATGGAGGATGTAAAGAGAAGAAAAAGACAAAAAGTGCTTTGGACCTTTAAAAATAAGGGTGGTGTTGATGCTGTCAGTAAATATGTATCTAACATAATGGAAAAGAGGAAATAAAACAGGAAAGGAGAAACCAAAGGAGGTTGAAGTTCTAGTAACTTCTTTCTCAGGAAAAATACTATCAATAAATAATTTTAATGCTGTGACCAATATTGATAGAGAAAATAGATTTGTACAGTGCAATAAGGTGTGGAATCAATCAGGGTAGATGTTACTGAATTTTATCTGCCCAAATCAGGCATAATTTTGAGAAATGATTCGGAAAAACATTTAAAAGATTATTTTGAACTCTGAGGATTGGGAAATCTCATTCTAAGGGATACAGACTTGGAGGCTTCTATTTTCAGAACAACTATTAAATGGTTCTAATATTCCCATTTGAGTGGGAGAACAGTTATTCTAGATAGCTGCAATTCAAGGTCTCATATGTCCATCAAAAAGTCTGACAAAATGGAGATTTTTTTTTTTTTAATTTCCCAGGGAGACTTTTTTTTTTAAATTTCTTTTCAGTGTTCCAGAATTCATTGTTTATACACTACACCCAGTGCTCCATGCAATACATGCTCTCCATAAAACCCACCACCAAGCTCACCCAACCTGCCATCCCCCTCCCCTCCAAAACTTCACATTGTTTCTCAGAGTCCATAGTCTCTCATGGTTTGTCTCCCCCTCCAATTTCGCCCAACTCCCTTCTCCTCTCCAGCTCCCCATGTCCTCCATGTTATTCCTTATGCTCCACAAGTAGGTGAAACCATATGATAATTGACTCTCTCTGCTTGACTTATTTCACTCAGCATGATCTCCTCCAGTCCATCCATGTTGATACAAAAGTTGGGTATTCATCCTTTCTGATGGAGGCATAATGCTCCGTAGTATATATGGACCACATCTTCCTTAGCCATTCGTCCGTTGAAGAGCATCTTGGTTCTTTCCACAGTTTGGCGACCGTGGCCATTGCTGCTATGAATATTGGAGTACAGATGGCCCTTCTTTTCACTACATCTGTATCTTTGGGGTAAATACCCAGTAGTGCAATTGCAGGGTTATAGGGTAGCTCTATTTTTAATTTCTTAAGGAATCTCCACACTGTTTTCCAAAGTGGCTGCACCAACTTGCATTCCCACCAATAGTGTAAGAGGGTTCCCCTTTCTCCACATCCTCTCCAACACACGTTGTTTACTGTCTTGTTAATTTTGACCATTCTAATTGGTGTAAGGTGGTATCTCAATGTGGTTTTGATTTGAATCTCCCTGATGGCCAGTGATGATGAACATTTTTTCATGTGTCTGTTAGCCATTTGTATGTCTTCTTTGGAAAAGTGTTTGTTCATGTCTTCTGCCCATTTTTTGATGTGATTATCTGTTTTGTGTGTGTTGAGTTTGAGGAGTTCTTTATAGATCCTGGATATCAGCCCTTTGTCTATAGTGTCATTTGCGAATATCTTCTCCCATTCCATGGGTTGCCTCTTTGTTTTGTTGACTGTTTCCTTTGCTGTGCAGAAGCTTTTGATCTTGATGAAGTCCCAAAAATTTATTTTCGCTTTTGTTTCCTTTGCCTTTGGAGACATATTTTGAAAGAAGTTGCTGTGGCTGATGTTGAAGAGGTTACTGCCTATGTTCTACTCTAGGATTCTGATGGATTCCTGCCTCATGTTGAAGTCTTTTATCCATTTCGAGTTTATTTTTGTGTATGGTGTAAGAGAATGGTCGAGTTTCATTCTTCGACACATAGCTGTCCAATTTTCCCAGCACCATTTATTGAAGAGACTGTCTTTTTTCCACAGTATATTTTTTCCTGCTTTGTCAAAAATTATTTGACCATAGAGTTAAGGATCCATATCTGGGCTCGCTAATCTGTTCCACTGGTCTATGTGTCTGTTTTTGTGCCAGTACCATGCTGTCTTGGTGATCACAGCTTTGTAGTAAAGCTTGAAATCAGGCAACATGATACCCCCAGTTTTGTTTCTTTTTTTCAACATTTCCTTAGCAATTCGGGGTCTCTTCTGATTCCATAAAAATTTTAGAATTGTTTGCTCCAGCTCTTTGAAAAACGCCAGTGGAATTTTGATCAGAATGTTGTTGAAAGTATAGATTGTTCTAGGCATTATAGACATTTTAACAATGTTTATTCTTCCGATCCATGAGCATGGAATGGTCTTCCATCTTTTTGAGTCTTCTTCAATTTCTTTCATGAGTGTTCTGTAGTTCCTCAAGTACAGATCCTTTACCTCTTTGGTTAGGTTTATTCCCAGGTATCTTATGGTTCCTGGTGCCATAATAAATGGAATCGATTCTCTAATTTCCCTTTCTTTATTTTCATTATTAGTATATAAGAAAGCAACTGATTTCTGTACATTGATTTTGTATCCTGCCACAGTACTGAATTGCTTTATGAGTTCTAACAATTTGGGGGTAGAGTCTTTTGGGTTTTCCATTTAAAGTATCATGTCATCTGCAAAGAGAGAGAGTTTGACTTCTTCATCACCAATTTGAATACATTTTATTTCTCTTTGTTGTCTGATTGCTGTTGCTAGGACTTCTAATACTATGCTGAACAAGAGTGGTGAGAGTGGGCATCCTTGTCGTGTTCCTGATCTCAAAGGGAAGGCTGTTAGCTTTTTCCCATTGAGGATGATATTCACTGTGGGTTTTTCATAGATAGATTTTATGAAGTTGAGGAATGTTCCCTCTATCCCTAATCTTTGAAGCGTTTTAATCAGGAACGGATGCTATATCTTGTCAAATGCTTTTTCTGCATCAATTGAGAGGACCATGTGGTTCTTCTCTCCTTTATTGATTTGTTCTATCACACTGATTGATTTGCGAATGTTGAACCACCCTTGCAACCCTCCCCTTGCTTGTGCTCTCTACTGCTCACTTTCTCTTACAAATAAATAAATAAAATCTTTTTTTAAAAAGTAGAAAGAGAAATAGGAAAAGGACAGAAATCTAACAATTTTTTCCACAGGACAAACACTGGAGTTAGAGCAACAGGGAAAGATCAGTTTTCTGCCACATACAAGAGGTCATTTGCAGCTTCCGAGAAATACCCTGAATGGCTCACATTGATTAATTCCAGAAAGGTAATGACCCCATTCTAATACTGAACAAACATATGTGTTAGTAATACCACATTGTAGAAAACCAAAGTATTTTATGCTACAGTCTGGGCAATTTCCTCTTACTTATTTATGAGTACAAACTAAAAACATCTGGTTATCAGCCTTTTCTCAATATAAAAATATTTGAGCCATTATTTATTCATTTGTTATTCATTTGTTTGTAAACCACATACTCTGTATCCAAGATAAATATAATATTAGATACATATGTCCTAGTGTTATATAAATAAGGATGGAGGAATAAGAGATTTTAAAAGAGAGGTTCTGAGAAGAGTTCTAACTGGAATTTTAAGTTGTTCCAAATTCAGTTGAGTTTCTTGAGAGTGGAGACCAAAATGTGAGGCACAATGGATTAAACAGATCTTTAGAGTCTGTATTTTATTATTTTTTGATGAAATGATCTTACTTCCTATACTCTTTCAGTATAGTTCTTACTTTGTCAACCCATAATCATTTTTATATTTTTCTGGATTAAAAAAAAAAAATTCTCCAAATTCATCTTAAGTTGTGGAGCCCCGACCTGAATAGTACAGAGCAATCATCAAAGTTTTGAATGTCCACATAAAAGTTAAATTAGGAAAACTCCCAGGTGGTAAAGGAAGAAACAGAGAACAAAATGACATGCAAACAAATTCCTTTCTGAAATTAGAACCAGTTACAAAACAAAATGTTCAATGAAGGGGGAAGAAGTAGAAAGAACCACAATAGAAATCTTAAGGTGACAGCAAATTTTAAGATATACTTACTCTTTTTTTAAAAAATTAAACTAATGCTGCAAAGTATAACAGAAATGTCCCCCAGTGCCCACAGATGAACAGATAACATGTTAACAACTTTTTCTAAGCTCACTGTGGGCACAGGCAGAGTGGAGGTGGATGTTACCTAGATGGGTGCCTCCCCTCGCTACAACTTACACGACCTCCCCTTCCCAAGGCCATTAGAATGCAGACCTCAGTCCTGTCAGGCCTAACCACAGAAACATAATCTCAGGCAGCTTTTCATTTTTATTTCTTTGGACTAAAAGAGGATGTGGTGGTGGTGTATAAGAAGGGACCACATCTCATACCATCCAGCATGTGACCTCTGTCCAAGCCCAAATTCCCATGACATTTTCCCATCCAGCTTTCTTCTAGTCCAGCTATTTCCCATCCTTTCCACATACTGTCCAGTTTTTACAGACATCTGTTCTCTTGCATATCCAGCCCTCACAACTCAACTATGAAGAGCAATTAAGCCCTGTGTTCACATCTACCTCCAAATTACTTTCTAATGAAAGTAAGACCCATGATAGGGGAATTGGGTCTGTTTTGGTTTTGTTGCATCTTCAGCACCCAGGAAAATACAAGGCATATAATAGACACTCAACAAATGATTGTTGAATGAATGCACGATTGAGGAAATGAATCAATTGCCATGTGCCCCCATATAGATGGTGATGCTTTTTAAATCAGCTAGTTGGACATCCACCCATCCTCCCCTACACACACACACACACAAACACACACACACACACAGATCCAGAAAGCATAACATCAAGAAATAACACATTTCTCTCTTGTTCGCCTGCCCTGAAAGAAATACTTATAATCCCTTCCTGTTTATTTTGCTGATTCCTTCATTCTTGAGGAGAAGAAATAATTTTCTTCCAGGATTTATACTGTCCACCATATTGCCTGTCTACAGGGCATAGTTGCTCACTTTTTTCTCTGGAAGACTTTTCTCAGAGCAACTAAATTAGCAGAATTCTCTAATGAAGTTAGCAGTGGGTAGGATGGGAGTTTCTGTTCAAGAAAATTTATAACTGGCATTGATCAGATGTGATATTACATTGTTGGGATTTAACAGTAACCGCCCCCCCACACACACACAAAGGATGGAGTTCCCAGACTGCCTACTAGCACAGGGTCTCTTCTGAGGGCTGGGGTGGGAGGAACTATCAGGCAAGTGCTTGACTGCTTGCCCCACCTCCTCCCTTCAAGAGGAGACAGAATATCTGCATGCCTCTTCACTTCCCCTGAAGTATGGAAATATTTGTTTTTTCAAACCTGAATTTTGGAGGGCCAGGATTGGACTCTCCTCATGGGTGCAGTCTATCACAAAATGTCCATCTTCTTCACAAACAATAACAACAAAATCTACAGGCATTTTTGCTCCACAGAGTCCTAGGCAGTATAAGGTTAGTTTGTTGGATTTTTACCTGAATCTGGCCTAAATATACCAAGTTGGGTTCCAGAGGGTGCACTCGTGCAGTAACTTACTTCAAATAATATGTAAAATTCTTTTCTCCTTCTTATGGGTAGAAGAGCTCCATCAAAGAACATAAGCTAAAAGCTTCAATATATATTGTAAGTTAACTTCTAGAATAATGGTATTTCTTTTAAATCCCACCTATATTATATGAGTAAACATTTTTTCTACACATTTGCCTTTAAAAAAAATAAACATGGAAAAGACAGAAATAACAATAGCCATCATGTTAGAATAACACATCGATATTTTGTTGTTTTCAAAATAGTCTGTGCTGTTATTTTAATTCAGTAAAAATTTAAGATAAATACAGGTATGTATTTTACTTTGAAGGGAACATGCTCCTAAGACACTGAGGTTACCTTCAGAAGAGCAGATGGATTAATTCAGAGGAGGAATAATGATGGTGGTGATGGAGGAGTGAGTTATGAGAAATGATTAAAGATAAAGATTATGTCTGGTGTTGCTAAGTAATGGCTGAGGGGGGACTAATAATTGACTACAAAAATCTGACAGGAGAAATACTGAACAGGCAGTAAGAATTATTCAATCAGGTTTAGGGCAGGTTAGCTAGAAGTATAAGGAAGGAAAGAAAAATTTACCCTGAATGGGAGAGAAAACTTTCTGACAGTAAAAATTATTATTTAAGAAAAATATTGCAAGAAAAGTGATGAAAGCCCACCCCTAGGGATATTTAAAACAAGGTTGGATGGAAACCAAGAGAATGTATATGACAGAGAACCACAGGGCTATGATTCAGGGCCAGCTTCCATCTCTGATTTTATAGCAGCATTGGGGAAAAAAATTGGTCAGTCAGTCATGATGGAGGATTAAAACATGGCCAAGGCATGTTTACACAGTTCTATGTAACATTGTTTACCCAGTTCTGGCAGGTCCTGCTTCCATGCTAGGCACTAAACTAACCTGAGCCAATGTCTTTGTCTGTAACATGACCTGCTGTGTGTGACTGGGAACTCCTACTTGGGCATGGCTCCCACATATGTGATAGAGACAGGGTGTCAGCAAGATTACCTGAGCCAAAATGTGGATGCCAGTAACTGGTTCCTGGATCATAGAGAATGGACCTAACTACTTCCTTTGAAAATAATGAAAAGCTCTACCTACCAGGTGTATGCTATGTACCAAACACTGTGTTGGATGTTTACCAATGTAATCTCATTGGATTCTCCCAAAAACCTCGGAGCATAGCTGTTGATAACCAGATTTTTAAAATGAGCTGAAATCAGGATTTCTATCCAAGTATATGTATTTCTCTACATGCTGCAATCTCAACAGACAAAGAGGGGAGTGACTCACACAAGACTGGTCAGTCCAATTTAAAGCCCAGTCTAGAACTTATAATTCTTATTCTTGGTCTGTGTCCCTTACTTAGTTTTCATCTCCATCTTCTTGGGTGCCCCCTCTCTTACCCTCTCCTTGTGATAAGGAGCAGATAAAGAAAGAAAACTATATTTTGATGTTTTAAACTGGGGACTGGTGGAAAGAATGTGCATATGTAAATTTATCCTTTCAATCATTTAGGTTATTTTATATGATTCCAAAATTCATTGTATCAGTCAACTGGTTGGTGTGATATTCTAGCTTTTTAAAGATAAATCAGAAAAGTAATTTAGTCCTCTAATAACAAAGCAAGGCTCATTGTATACTGGTTCAAATGCAAATTTTTCTGTCTAATCTAAAACAAGTTGAATAATTAAAATAGGAGTAATATGTGTCAGTGAGATGCTTCATTTCTTTATTCCCTTACTTATATTTATATATATATTTTATAAATACTTCTAATACTCTTTCATTATTGTTTGCAAGACAAAGGAAATCTATTAAGAACATAAAAGTTGTAACATACTGGGGTGCCTGGGTAGCTCAGTCGTTAAGTGTCTGCCTTTGGCTCAGGTCATGATCCTGGAGTCCGCGGTTCAAGACCCACATCATGGTCCCTGCTCAGCGGGGAGTCTGCTCCTTCTTCTGCCCTTCACCCTGCTCTGACTCTCACTCTGTCAAATAAATAAATAAAACCTTTTTTAAAAACGCTTTAACACACTATATACCCTATGAATTTATTAAGGTCATTACCTACTTTGTTTTAATATTTAATCATAATAGATTGCATTCTTTCTGGTGTATATTCCTCATTCCAATGAAGTTAATTAATAGACAAACATTCTGAAATGAACACATTAAGTAACTTTGAACAATCAGGAGGTAAATGAATAGCAATAAGAATGAAGATCTGTATTAGCTAGAAACATTCGGTCTATCCTCCACTCACTAGAAATGACTCATCACATATATTCAAACTTTCTTCTTTGTACCGTCCTCCTAGATATGAAGTTAGTTATATCTGGAAGAGGAAAGCTGTATGCCTCACAGGCTTCAGACATCCATTCCTCCAATCCCAAGAAACATTTTGAATAGAGCAAAATCTAATGGAACAAGTTAGTTTCTAATAGTGCTTAATGTGTGGAAAGAGGAAATGGGGTGACATTGTGGAGGATGGAGGTTGGAGAAAATAATCTTTTGAATCCTCTTTATGCTGCTCCATTGCTTGGCTCACCTCTGGAGACAAGGGGAGATGGCCATCTGGATCATGGGCACACAAGAGGATGCTCTGCTGGAGAAAACGCCATGTATTATACAGAGAAGTATTCCTTCTCTGCCACACGGCGGCTGAAGTCCACATGACCCAGCCGTCCCCACCTGCATGGGCCACTGGAAGAAACTATAGAAACAGTGGAACCCTGTTTGGAGGAGCTGAATACCACACAGACCTGAATACTTTAAATAGGAGCACACTGTTGGTGCTTTTCTGTTGCTTAACAGATTTTAACTGTCCGCCTAGAGATGGTCGTATACAGCCACAACTTACATAGGAAAAGCATCTGGAGGCCAGGATAGCCACAGTCCCTTCCCTAAGGCTCTGGGTCTGCTGAGCAGAGAAAGTCTCACTGAGAAATCCTTTCTAAAAACTGAGTCTGAAATGCTGAATTCTGGACCTGGTGGCTTCCTTTCCTGTGTTTGTGTATATTCTCACTTTTCTGGTTATTTGCAAAACAGACAAGAAGTCTACCTTTCCTTTGACTAGACAAAAATAAAAAGCAAATAGTTTCCTCAAGAAAGCCACAAATTTTATTATTCTGTAACTCAATAGTCCAATGTAAAACCCAGTTGTCCACCGAAATATAAAGCCCAAAATACAACATGTTCATTTTCTTAAGCCCAACATTACAGTCTTATGTTCACATTAAATAAAATTTTTAATAATTGACTCTATGTCTAAGGTTTCCGTAAACACCCTCCCTATATTTTCTACCTCCACAGCAGATCTTCTGATAATGAAGTCTCCTAACAATTATGGAAATTATACCCTATTAATAAAATTCTTACTGGGTACAGCTTTGTTTTGATATAACAATCAGAATAAATAAAATTTAAGTTATATCTTGAAGCACTTTAGTCATCTGTGAGACAGAGTCTGGATCAGTAATGTTTTTTTTAAATTATGGTCAAATTTAAGACATAGAAAGCAAAAACAAATGTGAAATAATGTAAAATAGCCAAAATACAGATCTCACCCTATTCATCTAAGTCAGCCCTGAACTGTTCCTGTACATTTTTCAGAGTTTCAGATCCTTTGTGTGTTTGACAGCATCTTACTGGTAATGGTTTACTTTAAACTTGAATTGTCAGAATAATATGTAATATAACAATGTGCTCGACCACCACCCACATGCAAATCCATTATTCTAATAGTCTTGTGAAATAGTAATTCCTTACATTAAATAATTTCCCTATCCTTTCATGGTAAAAATAATAAGCTAGCAATGAATTCAAATCTGTATTCCTGGGTGTTTGATCCTTAATTAGCTTATAAGTTGATAAGTGTTGCTGTAGAGCTAACACTTCTTATATTAAAGAACTGGTAATATTACTATTAACTGGAAAGGAAACCAAGGCCCACAAAGAAATTACTTGGCCAGAGAAGTGGCCAGGAAAGGTTCTGGAGGTGCATTTTCTTCATTTTATGTGCAGTGATTTTTTATTTTTATTTTTATTTTTATTTTTATTTATTTATTTATTTATTTATTTTGAGGGAGAGAGAAAGTGAGAGAGTGTGGGGAGGAAGATGGGCATAGGGAGAGAGAGACCCTTAAGCAGTCTTCACTCCCAGTACAGAACCCAGACTCCCATCTCTATTTCAGGACCCTGTGACCATAACCTGATCCAAAATCGAGAGTCAGACACTTAACTGACTGAGCCACCTAGGCACCCCTGTGTAGTGATTTTTTTTAATGACCCAATGCTGCTTCCAGGATTCGAATAGATCATAGAACCAAAAATTACTTCATTTATGCAAGTTTTCACCTTTTCTCCCAAGCCTGTTAATTAATTTGAACTAGTATGAGTTTTTCTATTCATTCCCTTGATGCTATCCAACTCTAGAGAAAATCACCAAATGCCAGGCAGTGGGAGAAAACAGAAAAGGAGCCCTCGAAAACCAAAAACCGACAGCGAAGGTCTCCAGACTGTAGATGTTCAGGAATGGACTGCATTCACCATGCATGTAGCAAGAAAAAAAGTGATTGCCCTAAAAATGACTCAAAGGGGGGGGCGCCTGGGTGGCTCAGTGGGTTAAAGCCTCTGCCTTCGGCTCAGGTCATGATCTCAAGGTCCTGGGAGCGAGCCCCGCATCGGGCTCTCTCTCAGTGGAGAGCCTGCTTCCTCCTCTCTCTCTCTCTCTCTCTCTGCTGGCCTCTGCCTACATGTGATCTCTGTCTGTCAAATAAATAAATTAAAAAAAAAATGACTCAATGGGTTGCTTCTAAGTTTTTGTTGGAAAAGAGAAAGAAAAGGAGGGAGGGAGGATGGGATGGAGGGAAAAAAAGAAAAAGGAAAAAATACTATGACATGATCACATCCTATTAATTCAAATTTTCATCTTGGTAAAAACAAGATGATTTGGTCACATACAGAGAGGTGAGCCTGTTTGACCTGTTGGCCCAGGTCTTGGCTGTGGGGAGGGAAGGAGGTTCAAGGTGGACCCATGCAAATGAACGCTCCCTTGGGAATAGCTCTTTTTTTTTTTTTTTAAGATTTTATTTATTTATTTGACAGAGATCACAAATAGGCAGAGAGGCAGGCAGAGAGAGAGGGGGAAGCAGGTTCCCTGCTGAGCAGAGAGCCCAATTCAGGGCTCGATCGCAGGGCTCGATCCCAGGACCCTGGGACCATGACCTGAGCTGAAGGCAGAGGCTTTCACCCACTGAGCCACCCAGGCTCCCCGGGAATAGCTCTTTGTGAGTGCAAGTTGTGTCTGCCCAATTTGGTGAAACAATTCCCTCTAAATATTGTTCGTGAGAAAGTGCTGAGCTGTGAAAATATTGGATACTTCTGAAAGGGCTCAGTTTTCTTTAGCCAGTGTTGATGCTCTGCTAAAAGCGTGAGAAATGCCCTACAGGCAGCTCAACAGAAGTGACCACTGTGAAATGCTGGCTACAGGGGAGTAACCGGTTCTAGAGAAAGCTTTGTATTCATCCCCATGTTAGATCAAGTTGTCCTAAAGCCCATGTCCATATGCTTCCGTTGACCGCTCTTCAACAAATAACCCTGTGACATATACTTGCCCCCTCTGTATTCATATTTGATGTGAAAAAAATAGGCACACGACAACTACAAATTTTAAGAGCTAAACCTTTATTTAGACTTTACTACGTGCAGGCAGGCACTGTATGAAGCAGTTTATATGCATCATTTCATTTAATCCTCACCAATCCCATGTGATTGATAGATCCTGAAACTATCCCAAATTTTTATATAAAGAAGCTGAAGCTGAGGCAGGTTAAATAAATTATAGAAGAACACACAGCTTGTAAGTAGCAAAGGCAGGAAAATGTAGCCGAAGAAGTCAGGCACCAGATCACAGGAATGCAACATTCACGGACAGGGTACTTGGATGTTGTTCATAATGCGATGGGAAGACCGTGCATTTTTCTGAGCAAAAGAACAACATAATTTGATCCGTGTGTGTGTGTGTATGCATATGGCAAAATATACATAATACAAAATACACTATTTTAATCCTTTTCAAGTGTACAATTCAGTGGCGTTAAGAACATTCATATTTTTGTGCAAACATCACCACTGTCCATCTCCAGAACTTTTCTACTTCCCAAACTGAAACTTTGTACCCATAAAATATGAACTCCCCATTTCTCCCTCTCCCCAGTCTCTGGTAACCACATGTCTATTTCATGCCTTCATTTTGACAACTCTAGATACTTCGTATGGAATCATGCACTTTGTAATTTTGCATCTGGCCAATTTCATTCAGCATAATGTTCTCTAGGTCCGTCCATGTTATATCATGTATCAGAATTTCATTCCCTTTATGACTAAAAAATATTCTATCATAGGGATATACTGCATTTTATTTAACCAATGGATTAAGTAAGATCTGTTATCAAAATTAATTTCATTTCCTTTTTTTTACTTTGTAAAAATACGGCTCATGAAAAAGGAGCGGTTACATATGTGACCCACATTTGTAGACTGCGTCATAGGTCTCTTGGACAGCTCTGCTTTAGAGTCTTTGCACACTTACAGAGAAAGCATGGAAAAAAAACTACCTTAATAATTTTTTAAGTGTCATGGGGAAGAAAGGAAAGCAGGTTGTTGCTGACTATAAGAGCCCCCAAGAAAAGAACTATGCCCTCCACCAGCACAAAATGCCCCAGAAATAACTTTTGTGTATGGAGGTTACATGGTTTTACGACCAAAGAAAGCATTTGTGATAGTGGATTGTTCACCAAGAGAATTCATTGAAATCAGATCAACAGCTCATTCATTATGGAGGGTGGGGGGATCTAATGGGAAACAGGAACCATTTGCTCACTGCTAGCCTGATGAAGATTAAAATGAGTGTCAAGCAATCAGTAGAACAAAACATGAATGTGTTCTGTAAAATGTTTATTAACCTTCCTAAGCAAGACATCATACTATAACAGAAATATTTTGCTGAGAGATTTTTTTTAAGTCACAAATCTGGTAATAAAAAAATCATGAGAACTGAGCAAAGACACACCAACAGCTTGAGAAGCATTGGATGTACTGGGTGGCATTCTTGTTCAGAGATGCAGGGACAGAAAAAATGCAGACATTGAGGCTTCAAGTTGGAATCTGACCGAAAAATGCAGTAGCCTCCAAATACCCAACTTAGAGCTGATGTGAGCTCATATGACAACATCCTGCACATGCAGAACGGTATTCCATGTCTTTATTCCAAAATCAGTAGAGCTATGTCTGAGCTGTTTAACCAGTAGTGAGCCACCCACTCCCTCCTTTGACATAAGACAACACTGTCCTCCTGAAAAGAAGTCTAAAAGCCTTGGTGCACAGAGAGCATGGGAAATAAGCATTCATTTATTAACGTTATCACAAGGTCACTTCAGGCCAGTGGCAGGCTTTGGAATGCCGAGTTTTTAGTAGATTGCCTATCTTTTTGCATGCATGTTTTAAAATTTGTGTAACCTCTCCTCTCAGCATTGTACCAATCTTCCAAAAAATAAAAATAAAAAGCACTCTCCGCGATTAAAAATTGCTCAGTCCATGTTGGCGCTACTGTCCATATTATGGCCACAAGCCATTCTCCTTCTGGGGTTCAGAGCTGATGAAATGCGAAGATTTGTACATCCTCTTACCTGCCGCACCCATGGAGATACAGGGCAAGCGCGTATACGCGGCATTATAAAGAAAAAGTTCTGCAGACAAACCCATGTTTTCAAATTACCACAAAGAAACTTACTCTAAGCAATTTATTATCTGGGAATGATAGGACATAAAAGGGAGTAATGATATATGATTATGCAATTTGCATATGATCAGGTGACACTCGGCACCAGAGAGGACGAGAAAGAACATAATGATCGGAATTCGGGCCAAGCTCTGATAACTGAACTTCATGCTGGATGTATGCCTCAAAACAGACATGTTCCAGTATAAGCTACTTTAACCTTCTGGCCCCCACTGCTGAATTTCCCCGTACAATCTTTTTTCCTTAAGGAAAAGGGTTAGACAACGTTTGCCTTTCTGAAGCATTAGTCTCCGCTAGCAACCAGAGTCTGGGGAACACACTGCTACCAAAAGACAGAAATGACCCGTCCCTGCCACCCCTCCTTGTGGCCATGTTGATGAACATGTCTGTTACAGAACCTGTCATCCCTGAGAGCCAAAGGCCGGGACAGAGAATACACACAGCGTCCCCGGGGACAGGACAGCGGGCTCCCACCAGCTCACATGTCCGGCCGTGTGTTCCACAAGAGCTATTATTGATGAAATGGGAAGCCTGCTCACTGGAGAGCCAGCCCGAGGGGGAAGGGGTAGGCAGAGCAGAGTGCCCATAAAAGAGCTGTTTGCTACCTACTTTTCCTTGTGAAGTTTTATTTCACAGCCTAGCACAGCCTACCTCTAGCACAACCTACCTAGCACAGGCTCCTAGCACAGCCTCTACCGCTCAGGTGTTCAGTGCACAGTAGATATTTCCTGAATGAATTGAGTCCTCTGATCCTGGAGACTGCTTATCACTGTGATATGTACCACGTCAGCTACACTTCTGTGAAAAGACAGTTCATATGCAAAGTTCTTGCTATTCCTGTTTATTCAAAATGTGAGCCCTTTCTTGTAGTTTCTCTTGTTTTGTGTACACAGATTGCAGGATGAAGCTCTCTGGTTGTGTTTGTAAATCTCCAGAGCAGGACATTAGCATTCAGAAGCACCTATGAGAGGAATAAAGCCTTTATGAGAATCCATGAGTCAACAATAAGATAAGTTCTCAGCTGTCAAACAAATAATTTACAACATGGATGATGGAGTCAGGGGCAGGAGAAAGATTTGGATTTTAAATAAAGCAAGTAAGTATGCAGATCTAAAAGATTATAGTTTCAAGCAGGAAAATCCATGGGATGGTGGAATTTTGAGATCTCCTCACAGGCTTAATAATATAAAACACCAGGATCAGATAACAGATATTGGGTTCCTAGGAAACTACAAGGTTGGGTAAGTGGACTTTTGCTTGAAATGTACATTTCCTGGAGCTTGGGAGAGAGAACAACAGTGGAACTCTGCCAAGGGAGGAGGAGGGAGAAGGAGGGGGAGAGTCCTTTGATTCAGATCCATCATCTTTGACCCAAAATCAGTGCCCTTACCTCTCAAAAACAGTACGGTGTTTTTCTCCCACTGCAGGTAACTTTGACTCATTCCCCTCTCATTTTATGAACAGTTGGAGCTTTCGGAAAGGTTTCAGTTGTGGAGGGGGGTCAAAAATGGAAATTTGTCCAGACTTGCTGACTCCACAAATCCCACACAATTTGTTCAGGACAAAATAATACGCCTATATTTCATTGACCTTAAGTCCAAGACTTCAAATTCACAAACCTATATTCGATAAATATGCATAGAAAAGGAAACAGATACCAAATCCATCATTAAGGCAGCCTGCTCTTAAAATACATGGTACCAACGACACCGAGACTTCTGCAACTCCGTTTCTTTCCTTCTTTCCTTCCTTCCTTCCTTCCTTCCTTCCTCCTTCTCTTTTCAAGCATGTGTTTATTCGACACACATTTATTGGACACCTAAAACGCTTCATATATCCATTGCCAGCTGATCTTTTCAGGCCAGGCGTACATTTGCATTTTATTTTCATTTCCAAAAATCTGCCTCAAGTTGAGCAAACTTAGGCTGAAGACACAGGGACCCACTCTCAGTGCTTGGGTGTCCCAGCACCTGCCAGCCGTGCGTCCCCGGAATTGAGGACATCGTGTTTTCAATTTTCTTCAATAAAGCGATGAATCTGGCAATTTGCTGGCCTGCTTCAGCTAAACAGAAAGGACAATTTGAGAAAGATCATAGTTCAGGCCCAGTCAGACGGAAACGATTGAAAACAGAGAGCTGGCCGCTATGTTTCCCCAATGCAGCTTGCTGTCGCAGTTTGACTGACAAACTGACTTTTTTGAGGTGCTCGTGCCCATTTCAGTCAGAGTTTATTGAAGGTGATTTTGATCTTCTCCATGAGGCCACAGCAGTGGCCATGCCATCTGTCACCTTGATTGCATCGTGGATTCTCTGGAGAGAGCGCCATGGCTTCTGATCATTTACAGATTGTGCTGCTCTCCCCTCCATAAGGACCACATGCACAGAGCCAGATGGTGAACATGCACGCTTATTATAAGTCTTTATCTCCGTGCAGGAAGGAGAGGAACCATTAGGTCTCCCTCAGGAGCTCTGCTCCTCTCTACCATCACGCTGCTCCTCAGCAAATACAGTCTTCTTCAGCTGTCATCAGCCTACCTCTGAAAATTAAAAAAATAAACAATAATTCCATCAGCCAAGTCCAGGAAAACCAAGACCAGACCGCAAGGCAATCCCCCCTTGCCTTGCCTTCCTTTCTTTTCTCTAACCTCCCACTGGCCTGTCAGCACAAGGTAAAAACAAGTTTGTTTGCAAATGCATCATTAATGTGTTGATTTTTTTTTTTTTTTTTTAAGAGGTCAGGAGGGCCTGCCGCTTGGAAATTGAGCAACGTGATCCTATTTTCTGGTATTGGGATCATGGCTTCCACTGTATTGGCCTCATTCTGTTCCACATAAGGAGTTGGGGTTCACTTGATGTATATTAAAATTCTATGTTGTTGTTCTAAAATAACGCCAGGAAGGGGACCACCTGTGTGTCAGATGTAAGGGACGTCAGTGCTGGTGACCAAGCAAGAATGGAAAACCCCAAGGACAGGGGAACTCTAGAAAAAATCCTTTTAGTAAATTCTCCGTGGGGAAAGAGATAGAACGCGGGAGGCTGGGGGTGCGTCTGGAGAGCAGACCGAGCACAGCACAGAGATCCAAGTGACAGCTGGTAAAAATGTGGGTCTTCTCCCAAACCACCTCTGTCACTGACGGTTAGGGATTCCAAGGGGGTCCAGAAGAAACCGAAGTGGAACTGTAACACGTGCGAAAAAATAAATACTGACAAATGAAGTACACATTAGTTGTAAATGAAGAGATTCTCAACTTTCTGGTTTTATAGGTGTAACTTACATAGAGTAAAGCACAGACTTCTTAAATGTAGGTTTTGGGTTTTGCATATAAATACGCCACGGAGGTCCGGATGTAGGACATGTCTGTAACTCCAGCAGCAGCAGGCTTGTGATTAATTAATTAATTAATTAATTTTAAAAAGTGTTTATAAGCCAATTTGCTAAGAAGCCCACGTCCTCTATCTGCATTCCTTTTACCATAAAAAATAAACTCCAGCTGAGAAGTCTCTTCTCGTGTGCTCTCTCTCCCCACCTCAATGCCCGCTGTCTCTTTCTCCCTCCCTCCCTCTCTCTCTCTCTTTCTCTCTCTCTCTCTCTCACACACACACACACACACACTCAGAAGAGAGAAGGAAAGAGAGTGGGGATTGGCCTTTGCCACCAGGAGACCCCAGCTCTGTAGGAAAGCCTCCACCAGTGAGCAGCTATATGCCGACAGCAGATGAAGGTTTCCAGTGACCCATAACCTTGAATTCTCACCTACATGGGTCATTCATTTCAAATAACTGCCATGTTAACCCAATGGTTGCAATTACTGAAATCCAATATCTTTGCTCAGACACTAAATCTAAGTGATCCCGGAGCTCACTAAGTCACATAATCTCTTTTGGTTTAGGTTAAAATGGCATAGGCTTTCTCTCTCTGGGAATGCTAAGTTGAGACCATCTCCTACACACCTGGCTCTTCTAGAAGTATCAGCCTTTGTTGGGAATGCAGGATAAGCTATAACAGAGTAAGTGTTAAAAAAAAAAAAAGAGAGAGAGAGAGAAATCCCACTGGAGAGTGCCAGTGTGCATGCGTGCGTGCGCGCGCACACACACACACACACACACCAAGCTGTTTACACCTCCACATCTCCTCAAAAAGTAATTGAGTCCAAATCACTTCCTAAACCAAGTCCAAAAGTTATTTCCCACGTTTAGGTGACATATCGGGGACCTTTCCAGTATATATTTGAACAGAAGATAATGTATCAAACAGACCAATTTCATTTTTGTAAGCCTATCATTTATAAACCCATCAACTTCCATGATGGTACGGCTTTATTTACTTTTTCTGTGAACTAAAACAACTGTTCTTAACAGAATAAAGTTACTAGCAAATATTTTTAGAGGAAGAAATTTAGTGTGGTTTTAATCCAATGCAAATGTTTTTTCAGAGGCGAAGTTTATGATATACTCCTATTCTTAAACCAGCTTTTTTTTTTCCCCCCACTTTGGGACATGAAGAAATGTGTGCCCATAACGCTGTGTGAGGATGTGGGTGTGTGCAGGAAATGTATGGATTTGATAGGCTCGTGTGCTCGCTATACTTGAGATAGTTTGCAAATGGTAGTTAAAAAACACAAACAAGAAAAAAATTAGTCATGCCTATCTAAAATAATTCCTGGTGCCTGAACATAGTCTCAAATAACTAAGCATATGGATTTAAAAAAAAAAAAATAATCATCATTCTCCCCAGTGTTTATCATTTTTCTACCCAGCATAGATAAGAAAGAGAGTGGAATTACCTCTACCTAGTTAAACAGATGATCTGGATCTTTGTGACATCACACTGTTCTGTAGTTTTGGCATAAAACCATTTATAGAGATGCACATTGAAAACCAAATCACCAAGTACAGTTCACTCTCTCCAAAAGGAAGTAAGATAATCAGAAATAATAAAGTACATTTGGTTAAAAATAAAAATGTGGTTTCATAAAGTGAAAAAAGATGACTAAGGTCCAGGAAAAGGAAAGGGAAACTAGGTTTGATTACTTAGAGTGAATGAAAAGTGCTAAGAGAGAAGAAGACTTCCTGGCCCCCAGGTGGGGAGAAGATAATCCTGCAAATCTAAAACATGGACTGTTTCAATTCTGAGTTCTGGTTATGTCACTTCTAGTAAGGCTAGGATCAGAAGCTCAGTGCACTGCATCCCAGGCCATGGCTTCGCGTTCAGGTGCAAGGAGAGGACACGAGGTCATGGAATCAGGCTGGGATGGAAATCCAAGCTTTTTACTTGGCCTTGCCCTTGGACAGGTTGCTCCCTTTCTCCCAGTTGCATATCCTCTCTCTGCCATGAGCTAAGCAATTCCAGTCTCCCAAGTGAGGATTCACTGAGATGAACGAGAACACATCTCACATGTGTCTGGCATGTACTAAGCCTGGAAAGCTTTGTAGGACTGAAATGAAACTAGCACAAACATCACTATTTCTGGTAAAAGATGGGGCTGCAAACACATACCCAGAGCAATAATGAAGATTATTAGGTGTCAGCATAGAAATCATATTTTGTAAAGCAGCCAGAACTGTAAATGCATATTTGATGGCAGAAAAGTGGGCAGGGTGATGAGAAATAGATGTCCCACATCCAGTTCTAGCCTCTGCCTGCTGTTTAGTTACCCTGTGACCTTGTGCACCTCGCTTAAGTTCTCCGTGTACGGTTCCTCCACCGAAGAAGGGGACCACAATGAGGAACCTACCTCAGGGTCAAATGAGCTCATGGAGAGAACGTGTCTGGCACACCGTACCCATTATAAAATTTAGCCAGCGCCCCAAAGGCTCCGAAGGCTGTGAGATCGTAGCTTGTGATTTCATCCTTTGCTAACTTTTGGCTATGCCGCAGCCATAAAACCTTATTGCAGCTCCAAAGCCCAGGAAACTGACCAAAATTCATTGTTCAATTTTATTGGCTGCTTTTGGTTTCCAGTGTTTGCTAAGTTGGAACTCTTGTTTATTTTATTTCATTGCTACAAACCATACCTATAAACTTACCAAGCTGTGTCACATCTCCCACCCTCATGAACACACAGATACACACAGACACACACAGACAGACACACGTAGTCTTTGGACAGGGTGGGGCGCCATCCTAACCACAGCCAGAGTACAACAGAAGAGTGGCATTGTTTTGGACTCACAGGACTCAGATCTTGATCTTCATTCATTTCTTCACCTTGGATAAAGCCCTTATTCTCTCTGTACTTACAGAGTAGGTCTGGGTATGCCTTTTTACTTCGTGGGGTTGCTATAAATCTGTGAAAGGACTTTAAAACAGCTGAAACACAATACGAATTTCAATATCAGGCATTGGTATTCCTTATTAAAGACGGCATCACCACCAAACATTAATGAGTCGTATACAGATTAATGAAAATTTTGTAATTATTGTATAACTGTCAGAAATGAGATTCTAGTTGAGAAGCAAGAACATCAAAATCTACTGCCTTATGAACCACAAGGCCGATGCAGAGCTATATCTAAATTCTGCTCCCAGGGGTCTCAGGGGTTCCTGGATCAAGTGATTTTGATTAATAGAGTGGACGAATAGGGCTCACATTTTAATTTTGCTTCTTCCTATCTTTGAGAATATTTCCAGTATTACATTGTCTATCCCCCAAATAGCATAATACCCAAATGAAAGTAAATCCAACCAAATCTGCTTAACTCAGGCTGCTTTAAAATAAGAGTTCCTACAATGGGACAGTTGGTCCCAATCCTGGTTTAATATGTCTGCAGTACAAAGGGTCTTTGCTGCCTCTTGTTCCTGCAGAAAAAAAGGAGCTTATTAAAATAAATGTAGACTAGAATTTAAGCTCCTAATAGAAATGGAAAACAATAATTATTATTATATATTAGTATTAATAATAAACAATAGACCTACTTTTCAGAATATTTCTTATTCTTGCACTATAATTTAAGTTAAGAACATTCAGATTTCAAGGATTATTCACATGAGTGCAAAAAAAAAAAATGGAAATAATTTTTCCTCAAAAAGTCCCAGAGATTCTCTTAAAGAATGATATGACAATAAAAAGGGAGTTCTAAAAATAAATTCAAACAACCCATAACAAATAAAGTAATTCAAATCAAAGTAGCATTAGAAAACATATAGGCACATAACCTTTCCTTTTTTCTTTCCGTCATTAGGCAAAGTAAGCCTCAGAAACTAATTGATTGTGATTTAAAAAGTAAGTCTTTTTAAATAATAATATTATAATGTGTCAACTAAAAATCGGTGCACATAAGTCTACGTGTTCGTGTGTACACGCATGCACATGTGTATGCGTGCACATATGCGTAAGTGTGTGTCTGCTCAAGCCAAGTTCAACTAGCAGGCAGGGATCGCATGTCTCATCTTGTGAATGGCATTAGATATCTTGTTCAAAATCTCTGATTAATCTGATTAAGCTAGTGAGTGAATAATCCTTTAATCCTCTCAAGAATACAGTTTATGTCTGCTGAGTGTCAAATTTAAGACGAGTAAGCTGTAAATACTAAAATTTCAGGGAAAGAAAGGCAAGAAAGGCAGCCACCCAAAGCCAAACCGTGTCGCCTCTTTTCTGGATTCTGTCTTTTGTGGGTGACCTTCTCGGCTGAAATGAGAATGAGAAACATTAGGAAAAATAATAAATCATCCTCCAGCGGTGGCTCTGCGGCGGGGAGCGTATCAGTCACCGAGGACCAATCTGCTAGCATGTGCTTCCCTTTCCCCAACCAGTTTAATTATAAATTAATGGCTACTGCCTTTCACTTCTCATTTCATTCTGAAGCAGAAATGCTTAAAACCAGATATTTATTCTGGAGTTGGAAAACTATCGCTGAAGCTGAAAATGGCTAAATATTTTTGCAGAATCACACAAACAATTAAAAAAAAAGAAAACAAAAACCAGGAAAAGGAACATCCTTCCTTTAGAATCCCAATCAGAGGACACACTTCAGGAACTGTTACTGCATTTAGAATAACAGGGAGTTTGGGGTCAAATGAACTGAGGTGCCTTGATGCTGCTTTATCATTGCGCACCAAATTTACATAAGAACAATAAGGTAAGAGAGTGTGGTGAGGTGATTAGAGGAGGATGGTGGTGATTCTTTTGCTGCCCAAGGAAAATAAAGAGTAAACCAAAAAAATTATTTTAAAACCAATTGGCTTGGGCGCCTGGGTGGCTCAGTGGGTTAAGCCACTGCCTTCGGCTCAGGTCATGATCCCAGGTCCTGGGTTCGAGCCCCACATCGGGCTTTCTGCTTAGCAGGGAGCCTGCTTCCTCCTCTCTCTCTGCCTGCCTCTTTGCCTACTTGTGACTTCTCTCTGTCAAATAAATAAATAAAATCTTAAAAAAAAAAAAAAAAACAATTGGCTTACTTGCTTACTTGTGTAGGCATTTGACCATCTACTTTTTTTTTTTTTTTTTGTCTTAAATATGGTTAAATACTCTTCTCCATTTCTGGGGCACCTGGGGAGCTCAGTCAGTTAAGTGTCTGCCTTCAGCTCAGGTCAGGATCCCAGGACCGGGGGATGGAGCCCAGTGCTCAGCAGCGAGTTCTCCCTCTGCCCCTCCCACCCGCTCTGGCGTGTGTGTGTCTCAGATAAATAAAATCTTTTTAAAAAATACTCTTCTCCATTTCTGTACAAAACAACACCAAGATTTTGCTGCTTAAGATCTCTCTGTAGAAGCTATAGTGATTGCACCGGGTATGGTTTTCAGGCCCTACCTCCCTGCCACCCCACTCTTATTTCTGTGTTTGTATGTGTAATACATTTTCAGTAATACTGATACATACATCAATATGTAATGCAATATATTGACTGCCTACTTTTTTTTTTAAAGAATTGTATTTATTTATTTGACAGACATCATTCGTAGGCAGAGAGGCAGGCAGAGAGAGAGAGAGGAGGAAGCAGGCTCCCCGCTGAGCAGAGAGCCTGATGCCTGGCTGGATCCCAGGGTCCTGGGATCATGACCTGAGCTGAAGGCAGAGGCTTTAACCCACTGAGCCACCCAGGCACCCCACTGACTGCCTAGTTTTAACTGGAATCTACACATATCATCCAAATCACAAGTTTATAATGTCTGTAGTCTGAAATGTGCTGTGAATTTGCCTGAAACATTTTTTGGGTCAGTTGTTTATGAAAATCATCCCCTGCCCCTAAAAACCTTAACTAGTATCTGCTAGAGGGGCAAAGGGCAAGACTGCTACATGTGATTAATTTGCCGCTCAACTACTTTTTCATTTACTAATTTAACAAGAGTCAAAGGGATCTGATCTAATTAAAGTACTGGCTCACCCTTAAAAGCAGAAAGTCCATATTATCCCTTAATTCCTCATGATGTGAGGAAATGAGGCAAGGGAAGAATCTGCCCCAGCCTGTGTAGCGCCACAGTCTGAGAAGTGAGGTAGAGATGAGATCAGCCCATCCTGCTCTTTCCCGTTTGGGTTCTGGTTGTAGCCTCTACTCATCGACTTTTCCAATGAAGACTGAAAAACCTGGAGAAACTGGGTGCTCAGTAACCAGACAATGGAAGGAAGCAGGTGGAGAAACCTTCTCCTGACTTTCTCTATGTTTGCCTGAATGGAGGTGCTGTATGTCTAGGTTTGCCCCAAATGTATGGGGGTAAGACAGGTGGTGAGAATCTTCTGGCCCCAACACAACTAGCCATACCCTCAGCCAACTGTATTTCTCACCCCAGATTCTGCCAATCTCTGTGAGTAAAGCTTTCAGTGCTGCTAACTTCAGCATCTTTCTGTAATGTCAAACATCTGGCACCATTTAGTAGTTTTGGTCCTTTGTTTTTACTAAGGTAGGTAAAAGTCTCACATCTTTGGCCCATGTGTTTAGCTCTAACTCTGTCTTCCTGAATATTCAGTGGTAATAACTTCTGTAATTTGACTTGCTACATTATTTGTGACCCCCATGGATATTTAGACTCTTACTAGCTTTAACCAATCTACCTTTGAAGTTCCCCCCAGCACCCTAAGCTGGAGATTAGCTAATGCCTGATTTTGAAGGCCAGGGCCAATGCCTAGGCCTTGAAGACCACACACCTCATCACAGCTTCTAGAATGAGAGGGACCCAAAGTCAGAAGGGGAGGTTTAGAATTTTCTGCAAACTCTCTTGTAAGGTGTTAAAGAATGGACTGGAAGGCTGAGAATAGTTTTCAGCCATCTCTGTCAATAAATTGTGCAGTTGAGTGAGTGCCTGAAGATGAATCCCATACTGGCAACAAATTATAGAATGACTTTGTGCTTTTTGTTCAAATAGTAAGGGCTTTCTTAAACTCCAAAGAATAGTGTTTACCAACTATATAAGATCATTTCTGAAATTATTTTATAATGAACCTAATTATGAACAAATATATAAGGAATATGTGTATAAACTGTGGCATATATATATATTTTTTCATTTTCTACAGATCCTCTAATTTACTGTCTTTAGATCTTGTTCTCATCTTCTCAAAGTTACTCTTACTCATATTACAGGATAACAGACACACTTTTGCCTTTACATGGCATGCAAGTTAATATAGCCCTCTCTTTTGCTGTTCATTTACTAATTCACCCAACAAATGCCTACTGAAAGTTTGTAAGGACATGGACATAAGGAAGCTATTTGAAATGATGAATGGGAGCTGGGATTGAAGACGGCAATGAGAAGATGGTGAACTCACTCCATGGACACATCAAATCTACAGCTACATACTGATCACTTCCCTCTGAAAACTAGTGGAACTGCTTCTCCACAACAAAGTATAAAAGAACTACATTAAGATGACTAGGAGAGGTAGAGACAAACTCTCACAAAAATCCCACCCTCTGCCTCCATAAAGAGAGATCTCACAAGTCTGGCTTATCACAGAGAAATGAGGGGAGGCTCCCCCCAAAACAGACACCAGAACCCTAGGGAGATATGCCCCCGAAAATGTCTCGCTTAGGAAATCAATGGGGCTGATGTCCAAAAGATCTAAGAAACTGAGAGTTTCTAATTAAAATACTTGTGGGCAGTCTCACTAGCCTTAGGATCTGGTGAAAAGCACTGACTTGAAAAAAATGCCTCAACTGTACATGAAGGAGATTCATTTTTGGATCTGGAGCAATCTGCTGCAGGGGAAAGGGACAGTTGGAGTGCTCTCCAGAGATGGAAGCACTGGTGGATGCCATTTGTGTGCTTCCCACCTACCCCACTAGTGCTAGTGGTGTCTTCAGGCACAGCACCCTCCCGCAGCCTCACTGAGTCAGGAAAGGGTGAATGGACATGACACTGTCTTGCTGCCTTGCCAAGGCCAGAGAGCCAGTTGTAGTGATGCCCTACTCCCAGGCTAGAGCAAGTGAGCACCAATGATCATAGCATTCTCACAGTTGCTTACTAAAGTCAGTGAGCATGGGCAATTGCAACACTTACCATGTGTCATGTCTGGGGCTGGCAAACAGAAGCAGCCATGGCATTCTTCAGGCTCTATCCTGAGGCAAGCATATACCCACAGTTAGGGTACTCTCATGCAGCATTGCTGAAGTTCCCAGGCCTGTCAAGACAGTCAAGACATTTTCCCACTGCCTTTTCTGAAGCTGGTAAGTGTGTCCCACCCCTACACTTTCCAACTGCCCTACTAAAGCCAGCAGGTCCACATAAACCAGACAGAAGATGCCATTGTTTGCCTGGCTCAGGTGGCCAAGAGGACTGGAGTTACTGCACTTCAAGAGATTTTTAACAATCAGAAAGATGGTTTTGGCAGGCCACCACCCCCAGGCAGGCCACCACCCCACCACCACCCCAGACTGAAACAACCCAGACTTCCTGTGAAAAGGCTATTTATTTATCCTGTATCTTCATCCTAAGAGGCAGAATTCAGTTTTCACATACATCTAGAAGCTATGGAGGCACTCCTAGGGAATGTAAGCAAAGTGACACCATCTTGGCACATTCTCTTGGCCAATTCCTCCCAGAAAAGAGCTTACACACACATCTGGACCCCCCGTTGTTGCAACTGTCACCCAGGGCTAACCTCCAGATCTCCTGGTCAGGAGGCCATTAGGGTTTATAATTTGATCCCACAGGACTGTATATATTTGCATATTTTAAAAGCTGCTGCCTAAGGGTCTGGCTTCTCATCAGCCTGAAACTAGGTGCTAAATGGGATTCCTCCCCTTGGAACACTGACAGGTCTTGGCACACCCTCAGCAACAGGAACATATCAAGAACAAATCAGGCTGTTGATTAAGAGGTAAAATGTGATATCAAAAACAAAATATGAGGGGGGGGAGTAAAAATGTAGTGTTTTGGAATGTATTCAAATTTAAGTTGCTATCAACTTAAATAGACTGCTATATACATAGGATGTTATATGTGAACCTCAGAGTAACCACAAATCAAAAACTTACAGTAAATACACAAAAGAAAATGAGAAAGAAATCTAAATATAGCACTGGAAAAACTCATCATATCACAAGGGAAGAAAGAAAAAGAAGAAAGGAACAGAAAGGAACTACAAAGATAGCCAGAAAACAATTTTTAAGATGTCAGTAAGTACATACTTATCACTTACTACTTTAAATGTAAATGGACTAAATTCTCTGGTCAAAGGCTATGGCTGAATGCATAAAAAAACAAGACTCATCTATGAACTGTCAACCAGAGACTCACTTCAGAGCCAAAGACACACACAGGCTGGAAGTGAAAGGAGAGAAAAATATATTCCATGCAAAGAAAATGAAAATTAATGCAACTATACTTATATCAGACAAAATAAACTTTAAAACAAAGACTGTAATAAAAGAAAAAGAATGGCATTACATAATGATAAAGGGGTCCATCTAGCAAGAAAATACAATATTTATAAATATATATGCACCCAACATAGGGGCATCAAAGTATATAAACCAAATATTAACAGACCTAAGTGGAGAAAGAAAAAAACTGGAAAAAACACAAAAACTTGAGGATTAAACAACATGCTACTGCACAGTCACTGGGTCATCAAAGAAATCAAAGCAGAAATTTAAAAGTATTTAGAAACAAGTGAAAATAGATATATGACATACCAAAATCTATGGGTATGTCATACAGCAAAAGTAGTTCTAAGAGGGAAGTTCATAGCAGTACAAGCCTAGCTCAAGAAATAAGAGTTCTAAAATAATCTAAATCTACACCTAAAGGAACTAGAAAAAGAAGAATAAGTGAAGCCCAAAGTTAGTAGAAGGAAGGAAATAATAAAAATCAGAATGGAAATAAAGAGACTAAAAAGATAACAGAATCAATAAAACTAAAATCTAGTTCTTTGAAAAGATAAACTAAATTGATAAACCTTTAGATAGACTCACCAAAAGAAAAAGACAGAGGGCTCAAATAGAGAAAATCAAAATGAAAGAGGAGAAATTACAATTGATATCACAGAAATACAAAGAATCATAAGCAAACAATTATATGGCAACAAACTGGACAATCTAGAAGAAATGGACAAATTCCTAAAAACACAATCTCCTAACACTGAGTCAGGAAGAAATAAAAATAAATTGAATAGGTTGATTATTCGTAAGAAGATTGAACTGGTAATCAAAAGCCTCTCAACAAACAAAAGTCCAGGATCAGACTAGTGAATTCTACCAAACATTCAAAGATTTAACACCTACCCTTTTCAAAATCTTCCAAAAAATTGAAGAAGAAAGAACACTTCCAAACTCATTTTACAAGGCCAGCATTACCCTAATGTCAAAACCAGACAAAAAAACAAAAACAAAAACAAACAAAAACAAACAAACAAACAAAAAAAACCCACAAAAATTACAGGCCAATATCCCTTATGAAGACAGATGCAAAAATCCTTAACACAAAATATTAGCAAACTGAATTCAACAATGCATTAAAATGATTATATGACATGATCAAGTGGAACTCAATTCAGGGAAACAAGGATGGCTCAACATTTGCAAATCAGTCAGCATGATACACCACATTAACAAAAGGAAATATTAAAACCATATGACCTTCTCAACAGATGCAGAAAAAAACATTTGACAAAATTCAGTATCTATGATTTAAAAAAAAAAACTCTCAACAAAGTGGGTATAGAAAGAATGCACCTCAACATAATAAAGCCCATTTGTGACAAACTCACAGCTAATATCATACTCAATGGTGAAAAACTTAAAACTTTTCCCCTAAGGTCAGCAACAGAACAAGGATGCCCACTATCCCCACTTTTATTCAACATAGTATTGTTCAACATAGTATTGGAAGTGATTTTATTGCCTCTAGTCCCCTAGACTAGTCCCCTAGTCCCCTACAACCAGCATGTAGTCAAATGTTTTTGAAAGGAATAGAAAACTGGATTTCGTCACCTAGTTTTGATTCTCAATTTTATGTTTTACCATACACTTGAACAAAATAGCATAAAAACTTTCAAGAACTTGATTAGATTGATTAAAATTGGAAAAATGAATAATGCTGTTGTTGGCCAAACGGGTGTATTGCCTGCTGGCTTAAGCATAGACTGGTGCAGACCTTCTGGAAATAACTTGGTAGTAGTACTTAGTTAAATTAAATGTTCCTTATGACAAAAAGTATTCTTCTTTGGATACAATTCTCAAAAATACTTTTATACAGTGGAGGGCATCTCCCATGATATTTATCACAGTGTTGTTTATAGTGGTGGGAAGCAATCATGGAGTCCATCACTGGTGGACAGGTAAAACATAGTGAATGCCAATTATAAAGTATTCTGCAGCAATTAGAAACAAATAGCTGGATGTTTACATAGCTATATGGATAGGTCTTAGAAACAATAGGCCATAATGATAAAAAAGAAAATAGAATGATCTAACATAATAATATTCATATAAACTAGAATGCATGAACTAATGTCTTATAAAAATATACAAAAACAAAAAGATACCATCAAACACAATAATATGACTGCTTGTAATAGGAAGAAGAACAAGAATGGCAGTGAGAAATTGAGAACTGGGGATTAAATGAGATAGATTGATGGATAGATGATAGAGAGATAGATGACATACAAGTGAGTCAGCCATTTGGTTGAGAGAAGCCTATACAAACTAATGATATGGTGTCATGAACTAAGATATATAATTAACAACTTTTTGAACTTAAAATCCAGAAAGAAACTTAAACAGTCTAAGAAAACTGCTAAGTTTCTAGGGCAATAATATATTATTGATGTGGCACACTCCAGATTGAGATTAAGTCTAAACAATGAGTTGTGGTGTTGCTCAACCTTCACTCTGGCTATAAGACATATTTACCATGAGCATCATGTCTGCCTCCTTGAGATGTCTGTTAGTAACCAGCCAACAGTGAGGGCCTTGAATGGGACCAGTCCACTGGCTTAGCATCTTTGGCAGAGGAGACAAAAACTGCTGTTAGATAGCAAGCTGGAGTGAGACAGCCACTAGCAGAGAGTAAAGACATCTTAAGGTAATATCCAATAGTCTAGTCCTCCAACAGAGCCATAGCACATTGCAAACTGCAGTGTCTGGCAGCCCAACCTAGGCAACTGGACAAGTCATAGTTCTAGAAAAGCTCAGCCTTAGCAGCCTGGGCAAACCCAAGAGTAGCCTTCACATGTATGAACATAAAGCAGACTTCACTCTCATTCCTTCTAGCCATTCACCCATATATATTCATAGTTTCAAGTCTCAAGATCACATAGAAATAAAAACATTTTACAACATTTGAAATAATTCATCCATCAAAAGAGTCCCTCTTAGAGAACTCATATGCAGATGGAGGATTAACAGTCCAGAGCTAAATTGTCCAATATGGCAGCCACTACCCACATGTGGCCACTGAACACTTGAAATATGGCTGATTCAAATGGAGATGTGGAGACCTAGTCTGATAAAAGAATGTCAAATATCTCATTAATAATTTTTATATTCATTAAATGTTAAAATGATATTCTGGAAATAATGGGTTAAATAAAATATGTTATTAAATTACTTTCACCTGTTTCCACTTTTTTTGAAGTAGGTAGTAGTAAGTTTTAAATTACATCTGTGGCTCACCTTCTACTTCTATTAGACAAGGTTGTTTTGGGGATTTACATGTTGATTTACAGCTTCTCTTTCAGTTTAATAAGTGAAACTGAAGCCTTACTATTTTTCCACAAAGGTGTTAAATTCTCTCTTCCAGATGCTACTGTTCAAAATCATGTTTGGTCCCCTAACATTTCTTATTGGTGGTGATTTCCACTAGAAGTTTCTGGCCTTTTCTATATTTTTAATTCTATCTTTTAGTCTAAATAGAGCATGATCAAATCACAAGAGAACAAGAGGTCCACATAGGTTGGGAATAGCCTGCAAATACCGTGATGATCATCTAAATTACATTAGAGTTGCTCAGGTCTTTTGTGCCAAGATAACTTGTAGGATCCAGAAGGTCTCTTCTAGGCTTCTACTTGCAATCCTGGCATGAAATCTCACTGACAATCAAAGATAGAAAAGAAATGAAAACAATCCATACCCAAATATGTCATTTTCCACCATAAGGGGAAGTCGGGAAATGGAAATCATTCACCTCTTATTCCCAAGAGTCAATGTGATAGAAAATCAAGATTTTTAAAAACAAGATACTCCTTTAAAATTAGGGGGGTGGAGGCAGCTTTACTTAGTAAAAATATGGCTTGTGGAACTGAAATCCTGAAATGTCACTAAAGACCTTTATTAACTTGGGAATAAAGTACCTTTTCTAGTTTGATTATTACCACATAAATATATCACCACTCTTTTATTATTATTATTATTATTATTTTCCTTCATTTGAGCTTGATCCCTGGAGTCAACCCTTAGTTGTCAGGGGACTTGTTGTAAGTAATGGTCATTTGTGTTTCATAATTATCTTGAATCAACACAATTAGTTCCACATTCTGCTGTTTTCTTCCTAAGGCATCTGTAAACATTTTTTATACAATTCCAGCAAATAGCTTTTGGCAATAATTAAATTTTTCTAATTAAAAAAAAAAAAGTAAAGTGATCCAAGATAGCTATTTTAAATGTGCTTTACAGGCCCCTCCAAGTGTATTAGAAAATATTCTTCAAGATGCCAGGAGATCTTCTCTTTCAATTATCAAACATAGTTCCACAATTTAGAATGTCTTTGGTCATGGTTTTAACATGGTTAAATCAACACAAAGCCTGAAGGACATTCAATTTTTTTAAAAGTACTATATTTGAATAGTGTTTTAAATTTCCTGGGAAAATTTTTTATTCATTTCACAAAAAAAAATGTATTGAACACCAACTACGTGCAAGGCAATGGATGTGATGGTGTCAGATTTTTCATGTGTATCAGAACTACCTACTTAGTACCTTAGCAACTCTGATTCAGTGAATAAAAAAGCTAATCCCAGTAATGTACACCTGTAACATGTACCCAAGATGATTCTGAAAGAGGGGGGACTCAAACTCCCACTTTTGAGAAGTACTAAGAGCTTCAAATTCTGTCCCTTAATCTTGAGAGAGGTGTGGAATACGAATGCTCCTCCCTGAAAATCAAAGGTGGTTATGTGTCTCATATAATTTCAGTAAAACTAAAATGATCTAAATGCAGTGGTCCTTCCTCACCTGCAGCTGTGATAGTATGTGTAGGAAGAAGGTGGAAAGGTGGGTGTCATTTCTAAAAAGTCTACTTTGGATTTCTAAAAAGGCTCTCTTTAAGAACTGCTCCTAAAATAATATTCTCTAACAGGTTCTTCATAAATAGGCAAATCTCCTACTGAGTGATAAAATCTATTGACAGGAACTAAGCATGGAAAATGCCTTCTCTTCAGGCCACTTCCCCGAAAGCATTTAGAGCCATCTGGAGGGTGTGGCCACCAAAACAGGGTCACTGAACCACAGCCATTGTGCTGTGCTCTCTCCTAAGCCCCGAGTCCCTTCACCGATGCCATATTCAGATACGTGTTTTGTTTTGTCTTGTCTTGTTGTTCTGGTTCCCCCAAGGAATATATTTGGCAAATTTTAAATAGTGTAATTATGGGCTGACAAGGGAGGTTTTTCCAGTGTCCTGAGGCCTGAAAACATAGTGGTGCTGCCCGCCCATAGTCTAGAGACCTAGGGAGGGAGAGAACATGGCCTCCTCTCACAAAAGTGAGGGCAAAGGCCTGGGCATTGAAGGCTCATCCTTGTGACGTATAAGTGTGGGGTCAAAGTCCTTCTCTATTTGTCGCTCCAAGTTCTAACAGGATCCAAACTAGAGAAGATGAAAATCAGAGTATATGAATGAAATACCAGCGTATACCAGTATCAGTAATGGGGTATCACTAAGTATCATATATCATGGCAGTGTATCAACAAAACTTGAAAGATTAAAATCAGCAAGCCCTACCCTTGCCATAATGAAGAACAGCACCGATCCCACCTCAGGAACAGAAATCTCTGGCCTCAGCCTATCAGGATGTATTTCCCACTGTGGATTCAGCATCCTGTTTGAAATTACAGTATTATTTTCTTTAATTTCCCCCAAATTAATCTCCAGTAATAAAAGGTAATTTCCCTATCCACATTTGGCAATTGTGAGAACATTTAGCCACTTTCAAGTCAGGTGTTGGCACTGCAAGGAAAAGACACGAGGTAGTTAAAAATTTGAAGAATATGTCAATTGGTAAAATTAGATAAAAAGTTACGCTGTGTTCTGCCCTACATTTGGACTATCGCAAGTGAGGCAAACTTTTCTAGGCAAACTGCTGAGGACTGCCAATTTAACAAGCTGTTCCATGCTGCAAGGGACATATTTATGGACATACTTTCAACAAGACGTACCTAGTGCTACCAAGCTGTGCTGTACTAAAGAGCAGAAAGAATCAGAATGATAGATGAAGAAAAAAAAAAAAAAAGGATTTCACACATGGGTCTTATTAAAATCAGATCAAGTATTCTGAAATTTACAGGCAAAAATATTTAAAATAATGACAAGGTTGTTGCCATGATCTCAGGAGAAAACACCCAGGAAACATAAAAGATAAGATTGACACAGCATGTTTAGCTCAGGCTGTTGTACAACAAGTCTCTTGGAGAGAGAGAGAGGAAAAGCCAAACTACATTGTGAATCTTCTCATTTTTAATTAGTTGGGTCAACATGACTCGAGTGCTTTTCTCATGGATGGTTTTCAATATAAAAATTACTGTTCACAAAAATCTTTCAAAAAAGATTGATTTCCTGTCTCTTTATCTTTTGACGGTCCAAAAGTCACCTGATATGACTACTAGTACTATGAGTACTAGACTTACTTATTTTGAGAAGCCATTGGCTATTCCCTATGATAGCACTTTCTTATCCTTGGGAGTGTGTTTGGGATACTGATGAGTCAGACTGTGCTCTATTTAAAACTTGCTACCTATTTCTATTTCTGGAAGTGGAGCTATCAGATCAACTCAGAGCTCATCTTCTTTGTTCTGGCGGGGCGAGGGGGAATCATTGCTCTGGAGAAAGAGTATGAAAGAATTGTTGGGGGGTAGTTTGACAAGAACCTGGCATGAAGCTGCTTTGATGATTGGCACTACCCTTCACACATACATTCGTTTACATCCATCCACTTATTTGATCCAGAACCCTGCAGGAGAATGACAAACAGGACCAAGAACATTTTACTTTGATAATCAATGTCATTCTAGCATTTTGGATGGTCACAGGTGTCTGAACACATTTTTACCACAAAGTGCCAGGTAGTGAATATTTTAGGTTCTGTAGTCCACAGGGTGTCAACACAGGTCCTCCACTCTACTGTGTCAAAGCAGCCATGGAAGCTATGTAAACAAATGAGCATGGTTGTGTTCCAATAAAACTTTATTTACAAAAACAGTAGCGGGCTGGATGTGGCCCCGTTGGCTGTAGTTTGATGACCCCCTGCACTAAGGTGAGTCCAACAGAGGCTGCCTGCAGGAGAAACAAAAGGACTCCTGAGGAGGAAAGGAGGGTCCGTAACTGCTGACCCAACTCTAGAGTCAGGATCGCTGGAGAGGAGGACTGGCCCTAGGCCCCAGAGTGGCCAAGACTCAATTCCCTTCTTATGGTCACTCTGGAGCCAGTGCATCACCAGGGCAGGGCTGTGGGTGTGAGGACTTAGATTGCTGCTTGCATAGGGCTTTAATCTCGGAGGCTCTGGCCTCCTTGGGCAAGCTCTACTCCTCCCTTCCCTGATCCTCATGTGGAGAAACCACCAGTGACCCCATGATGGTCTTGGAAGAGCAGCCTGTCTATAGTCAGGACATCAGCTTCTAAACTTGTGGGGTTTGCTGATGATAGCAGCAAGAGCAGCAGAGAAAGGGGCTCTTCTGCAATTTGACCAGATGTTCGAATTTTGCCCTTTGTAAAGTGATGTATTTATGGAGCTCTTTGGACTGAGCAGGTTCCTAGATGTCCTAATTTTCTCATGAACACCACAGGGAAAGAGGAAATTGGATGACATACAGTTAATATCATTTGAATAACAAAATAAATGTGACCTCCTTCTCTATCCTAACCTGATGAAGGGGTGGCATTGACTATAGTTATCAATTAACACTACAAACCGGGGGAGTGTCTCCTCCTTGTTCTTTGGACAAAGGTGTTAAGCTGGCGAGACCCATGGATTCAGATTCTCTCCCAAGACAAGGACTGTGATGTAATCATTAAAAGTCTACTTAGATGGAAATGAGAATAACTCAATGGATAAAAAAAATCAAGGTGAGTTAAAAGAAAGTTGGTGTCCAGAGACCTAATCTGGGTTCAGTTACAGAAACAAATCATTTCCACTAGTCACTCCAGACAAGGAGATAAATCAGGATTTTATTTGATATTAAAAAGAGTTTAGTATTAAAAATAGTTTTCTTCATATTTTTATACACTTTAGAGTCTTCCCATTGCTTATTCATGCACTGCTTTATTTTATCCTGAGAACAATGTGTGAGGCAGGTGGAAACAAGTGCTCATATTACTGCCAGGATTTTTTCAGACTTAACAATTATGACCCCCATCAAAATGTCACTGATCTGCTTAGGGTTCCAGAAGAGCAAGTGTGGCTGTACTGGTCTTTATCCCAGTCTGTTTATTTTGAATACCATGTTCTCCCAACCCTAGCCGCCCCAGTACCTTTACTTGTACAGCCTCTCAACCAAGCCACATCTGTCCTGGTCAAAGGGAGCCTGGAAGGTGGGCAACAGAGCAACTCAGATACTCACTGCCCACATCTCTTGGCTGAGATGAGTTGCCTGGTATTGTAGCCACCTAGTAATGACCTGTTCACCTCAGGCTAGTTCTTATTCTTGTTGGAATAAGATAGAAAGCATCATAGAAGAGAAACTGGAGGTCACAGAGCATACAAATAGGAGATGCACAATTTTGTGGGAACAGTACCAAGAAGCTGTCCAGCATATACTGTGAAACCTTGGGCAAGTTACTTGCCTTCTCTGTCCTCAATTCCTTTATCAGTAGGATAATGAAAGTCCCTACTTCAAAGACACGCAGTACAGGTGAATTGACTTAAAAGGTATAATGTGCTCAAATCGATGCCTAGTAGACTGTTAAGTGCCAGGCAAAAGTAAGAGACACAGACACAGAATGGTGTCAAGGAAAGAAGTCTTGAGCAAGAATCAGAAAAAGGAAGGAATCTGGTCTGGATAGATGTGATCAAAACCAAGCTGATTTACCTCTGGACCTCCTATTTTCTCCTCTGTGAGTAGGAGAAAATACTCTCTATCTAAACTGTTGTAGAGAAGGGCTGGGAGTGCTTTGTAAAGTACTGGTCAAATGGTAAAACTATGTTGGTAATTACCTTCTTTTTGAGGGACTTGTACTACACAGTGCAATTTTAGGACTATGAAGCAGAAAATGTCAGAAAGTGATTTATATAAAATGTAAATACAACCTGCTCACCCCTTCTTAAAATTCCTTCCATCACACTTAGAAAAAAAAAAGAAAAGAAAAGAAAAGAAAGAAATGTCATCATCTGCCCCATCTCGAGCTGTCAAAATCCCAAGCATACCGAGTATTCCAATAATTGCCACCATTTATCAAGTCTTCACTCTGTGCTTGGCCCAGGGAGTTGCATGGATTACCTCATTTAATCCCCATGGAAATGCAGTAAGTATAACTAACCTAGTTTTATAGATGAGGAATCTAAAACTTACAGAGGTTAAATCATCTGTCCCATGTCCCATGTCAATCTGTCCCATGTCCCATGTCACCCAGCAAATAGTGAAGCCGATTCAGTCCAAGTCCCTGTGGTCACAAGGACCATGACTTTAACCAACCACTCTACATGTTCCCTCCATTAAAAGGAATCTCTCCCGGGGCACCTGGGTGGCTCAGTTGGTTAAATGTCCTCTTTCCCTCCCCTTTCCCTTCCCCCTCCCCTCACTCTCTCTTTCAAATAAATAAATAGTATTTAAAAAAAAAAAAAAAAGGACTCTGCCCCTACTCAGAGATGATACAGTACTTTGCTCAGATTCTTTTCAGAGGAATACAATTCTATCTTGAGTTACGATTTTTTGTGTGCATACCACAGCTTAACTGCTGGTTTACAGGCATCCCAGAAATGGAAGATAAGCTTTTGCATCTTTACTTTGCACATACCCTAGTTGCCAAGCAGGTGTCTGGGTATGGATGGGCTAGCAGCAGGACAAAGGGCCAAGAACAAAGTCTGAACTTGCTTGAGCTGCTTTACCTGAGAATGAGGTGAAAAATCCCTACTTCACAGGTTTGCTGTGAAGGTTGTCAAATGACGAAAGTCATGTGATTTAATAACAAGCCTGATACCCTTTATTCAGGGAACGACAATGCACCACAGATTGGAGGAGTTCATTGCCTCACAAGCAGAGGGATTTTGGGTGAGAGCAAGTTTCACTGAGCGTTAGAAGCAGTAGCATGGATACAAGGCATGACTGACGAGGAGGCCAGGGATTTCCTTATTGGACTAGCAGGGCCTATTTTCTAGGGTAAGTTAAGCTAGCTAGAGCTGAGTTGGAGGATTGCGACTGGTGGGTGGTAGGTTTCCCTGCCAGTGAAATGTTTCCACTAAGTGTAAGCTGGCCGGGCTTTAGATTTGTGATATGGGCCAGGTTACTGGGGTGGTCACATCATTTTGTGGGTCCAAATATTACCTTTGTCAGGGCCTATTACGAGAACAACTTTAAAAGCGCTGTGCAGGGGTGCCTGGGTAGCTCAGTGGGTTAAAGCCTCTGCTTTAGGCTCGGGTCATGGTCCCAGGGTCCTGGGGATCCGAGCCTGCTTCCCTCTCTCTCTCTGCCTGCCTCTCTGCCTACTTGTGATCTCTGTCTGTCAAATAAATAAAATCATTAAAATAAATAAACAAATAAATAAATAAAAGCGCTGTGCAAACCACAGAGAGCTACCAACGTGGTCACAATTCAGGTTGATTAAATTCATATTGAAATCAGAGTGGTTCGTGGGATACACTGGCTCTTCACCAAGAAGAGGTAGAGGCCATAGGGATATAAACACAGATGGAGAACCACCCGGACTACCTGCCCAATTTCCCTGGCAGGCAGAATTTTAAGGAAAGCAATGAACAAATAAGTAATAGTGAAGAAGGAGAAAAAGGTGCAACGGAAGACAAAAGTACCGAGAAGGCCTTACAGTGCTAAGGTAATTGAACACCACCACCACCACCCCTACCCCCCCCCCCCCCCCCCCCCCCGCCACAGCAGGTGGGTGGTCTGCCCATAACTTCCCTGTGCCCCCACCTGATCTGCACCTACTGCTGGGTTATGGGGGAGTGATTTTTGTAGTTCATCTGAAGCCTCTCCAACCAGAAAGTGCTACACAGGTGTGAGGTGCTGGTGCATCACAATGGCCTCCTCAGTGGGAAAGCCCAGTCTGGGTCAGCCCCTTCCACCAGGCCTGTCAGAACACCAAGGTCATTCATAGGAGATGGGATTTACTATCAGGGATTCAAGCTCTGCTGTGGCATATTTTAGTTCTAGAAACAACTCCAGGTGACTTCTGTGAGAGACTGACTATATTCATCAATTCTTAATAAAGTTTCCACCAGGTTTACCAAGGGAGCTTTAAATGAGGAGAACAGCTTGTTTCCTTGACAGCAAAAATCGACAGTTTTTTTTTTTAAATCTTTTATTGTCTGTCAAGAATTCCATCGAAATAATAGATGCCTAAAAACACAAGGAAACAGCATGCGGGTTTTTTTTTTTTTCCTTCCAGCTTTGGGGTTTGCTTACAAGGAGACTGACAAGAGGAAGGAGGAGGGTTTCAGAAATGTGAGCGGTGGGCTACAAAGACCCTCAGAGCCAATGGGGGACAAGTTATGACTCAAAACTTGCCTTTCCCCAAGTCAAGGAAGTGTTTGCAGCCTTAGGACCAGCAGCTTGCTGGGGAAGCGGGAAGGCAGCATTTCAAAACAAAAACAGACAACAAACAAACACTGCAGAAAGGGCTAAACCCCGGCCCAGGCAAGCAGCTCAGGACCCGGCCCTGATTTCGGCCGCTCTGGGGGCTCCATGAAGCCCCCAGAGCAGCGCCCCGCTGCGCGGGCCTTCGGCCCAGGCCCAGGGGCTTCCTTCAGGCCGGGGTTTCTGTCGTGGGCGCGGGGTCTGCGGCTGGCTCGCCCCGGAGCTGTGAACTCCTGCGTTCGCCAGGCCCATCGATTATTAATGAGCCATCGTTAAAAGACTTGCCGGGGGGAGGCTCCAACTGACTTGCCCACTCTATGGAGAAAACAAAGAGGATAGAGGTGGAAGGGAGACTGGGAGGGGGAGTGCGGGGCGCACTGGGGAACTAGGCGAAAATGCAGCTTTCAAGTTCAAAAAGCTTATTTTGCATGAGAAAACACACGGGGACTCGAGGATTGGTCGTAGGCATCCCCCCTCCCCCATCTTTAATATCTGCTCAGCAAAAAGTCAGGATTAAAACCATCGGCCTCTGGGACACCTTAAAAAAAAAAATCCCTTTCTTCTGTGTCCTTATGTACAAGGGTAAAGACCAGCTTTCTCTGTCCAAGTCGGGAGTGCTGAAGGGAGAGCTAGCAGTGGGGCGCCCAGCCGGAGCCTCTGTCCTCTGCCTGTTCCCGATTCCATGGCCTGAGGCGATGGTTTGCATTTTTAGGACAACAGCCGGCTATCGGCAAGCAGGAGACCTCTCGTCAGGCTTCATTACTACACACAAAATGACACGAGCGAGCCTGTGGTCACAACTGCGCTTATGAAGTGCTGCGAAGCCATTGCCTCTCCCTGCAAACCAACCGTCTTCCTCTGCCCACACCCACCCGGACGGATGGCCCCAAACCTGAGCTCTGCTTCTGTGCGCGGCGCCTTACCTTGGGACCCAGCGCTCCCGCCCGATATCGGGCTTTACCACCTGGCTTGCTGCTTAGCTTATACATTTCCAGAGAGACAGAGAAGAGCTGTATTTGCCCTCTGAACTTTGTAATTCAACACGCTCTTTCCCTTCCTTCCCCTCTGGTATGCTTCCTGAGGCAGAGGCTCCGTAGTACCATCTCCTGATCTAGACAGGACGCTTTAGCGGGCAATGGGAGCACAGCTGGGAATACAGACCCCTCTCCTTACAAGGTCATTTACGCCTTTTTAGTTACCTCCCTAATTGCAATAGTCTTATGTGTCTGGCCTAAATCATAACTGTCCTCTTAAAAAGAAATCCCACAGCCAACAGCTGCAAATATCACCATTAAATCCTATCTATTAAAAGCTAATGCCACTCCTGTATTTTTTCCAAAAAGGGTGAGTCTGTTTGCATCAGCCAGAGAAGGGGTCATGATGGTTTGGTCAGTGCTGACACACCAAGCATTCTAAACCAATATACCGGAATAGGGATATGCAAGCACACGATTGCTGATTATGAGGTTACTGATTATTCTGAAGAAATGATTTCAGCGGAAAACATTTGTGTCATCATCCAGGCAGATTGAACTTGATGGTGAATTTTTCTGAAGCCTCTGGCACTCAAGTTATGTGGAAGATGGCTAGGTGAACCCAACATCTGAATCTTTTAAAAAAGCCACCAGGAAAGATGTGATGTGGGACACTAAAAGCAAATAGCAGGCCACTGGCTAACAGTGAGGTATGGAAAGAGAGATCATCCTATTACCTAGCAGCTCCTTCTAACCTATTCCATTAGTTAGGGTATGGGCTCAGTCACTGTAGCAATGAGACCTCACATAATTATGGCTTACATATGCCAGAGTTTATTTTTCCTTTGCTGAGCAGTCCTGAGATGAGCTGGCTAGATTGACAAAGTGTGCTACAAAGTGTGCTCCACAAAATTACTCGAATCCAAGTTCCTTCTATCTCATTGATTTAGCAGCCCCTGTGGCAAGAGTTCTCAAACGTCAATGCAGAGGTTGGTAAAGTTTTTCTGTAAAGGACCATATAACTAATATCTTCATCTTTGCAGCCCACAGAGAGTGTCAATTAAATATTCTTTGTTTTTATTTGTTGTTGTTGTTGTTGTGGCAACTCTTTAAAAACATGGAAACCATTCTTAGCTCACCAGCTGTACAAAATCAGGCCCCCCGGTGATTTTGGCCCACGGCCATAGTTTGTCAGTCCCTGCTTTAGGGCATCGGAATCACCTAGAGGGCTTTCTGAGCCCACTCCAAAGTTTCTGATTCATTGGTCAGGGTGGGATCCAAGACTCTGCATTTCTAACAAGTTCTTATGAGATATTGATGCTGACGTTTTGGAGACCACACGTTGGGAACCACAGCCCTGCACGGTTCCTTTGTCTTTATGGGCAGAGCTGAATCTCTTGCACATGCGCGTTCCTGCAAGAAAAGGAAAAGAGTCAAGAAAAAGTCTCTTTAAGTATGTGACCAGGAAATTGTACACATCACTTTCACTTGCATCCCATTGGCCCAATCTTCATCATATGGCCATGAATGGCCGCAAAGAAAGTTGGGAAATGTGAACTATAAATGGATGTTCGTGAGTCCTGTTACAACTCAAGAGGTTTTATTATTAAGAGGAAGAAGGGGAGAGTTTGTTTTGCAGAACAGTTAGCAGATTCTGCCACACCAGGAAAGTAAGGACCAGTGGATGTTCTTCCATACTTTTTCACATTGACCTTACAGTGTTTACCCTGGGATTTATTGCAGCATCTCTCTGCTATGTTCACAAACAAAAAGGAAACTCACGGCGTACTATAGGGACCGTAAAGTATATATAGAGGACAGCTACCACAAGGAGTTATTTAAGCTCCCATTTTCTAAATAAGTATCTGTTCTGGATGCCCCTCCTGATGCTAAAAATTCTTTAAGCTTAAGGTCCCTCAGGATTTTTAGACTTAATGAGTTTCTAGAAATTTACCAATGATTCGTGGCAAATAACAATAATAATAATAATAAACCTATTTCCTATTATATAACAAATCAATATCAGATAATTTAAGTGTAAATAAAAAATAATCATGAGATTACCTTATTAAATTTAAAAAATATATTTTTGGAATATTTATGTAATCCTGGTGCAGGAAAACACTCTTGATGATGGTAATGAGACTACCAATAAGGTAAAGAATGTCTGATTGACTATAATAAGATAAGTCATATTCCTAAATATTTCCTCCAAAAAAAATCAAAACCACAAAGACCAACAGACCTATGGGAGAAAAATCCTGGCAAAAAAAGTAACAATAAAAAATGCTAATACTCTATCCAGGGCACATGTAAGGCAATTCTCAAAAGAGAAATGTACACATAACCAAGGAACATGGGAATATACACTTATTTTCAATTATAAACAAATATATTAAATAAAAATGGTAATTTATTTTTTCAAATTAGTCAATGTTATAGGGAAAAGGTCACACTAATTCTATGCTAATAGAGATACATTTGCAGTTTGGTTATATTCATCAAAAGTTTTAAACATGTATTATTGTGGACAGATAGTTAGAATGGCCCCCATGACCCTGCTTCTGGGTGTTCATGTCCTTATGTCATGCCCTCCCCTGCAGTATCATGGAATGTGTAACTTATGCCAGCCAATAGAATTAATACAGAAAGGGGAGAAAAAAGATACACATGATTACATGATTATGTTACATAAGATTTTAACACTTGTCTTGCTGGTGTATGTTTCTCTTGTTGGCTTGAAGTAGCAAACTACCATGTTGGAGCAGCCTCTGTTAGGAGGCCACCTGGCAGTGAACTTTCAGCTAACTCTAGGAGGTGAAGGCACGGCACCCTCTAGCCTATAGCAAACAAGGGCTTTTGGTCCTTCTGCTGCAAGGAAATGGATTCTTCTAACAACCAGAGTTAGTTTGCATGTAGATGCCTCCCAGTATGGCCTCAAGTGAGATCACAACCCCCATTGGTGCTTGACACCTTGATTGGTGCCTTAATGATGGATCAGAAAAGTGGCATCCAGACTCTTGACCCACAACAATTGCTACCATGAAAGTGTGTTGTTTTAAGCTAAGTTTGAGATAATTTGTTATGCAACAAAATATACTAATATGTGTATATTAACCCCCAAATCCTGCTTAGCCACAAGGATACTACTCATTATAGCATCTTATAGTTATGAAAAATTAAACAACTAATATATGCAAAAACAGAAAATTTGTCAAATTATGGAAAATCCATACAAAGGAATATAATTCAGCTAGCAAAGACTGCAATGAAAATAAATACATATTTTTAAAGAAAACTGTTTTAAATACAAATGAAAATGTAGTTTCTAAACCAACTTGCATAATCAATTCCCACTTTAAATTTTTAAAGGTTTATGCATGTATAGAATATAGTGCTTAAAGTTACATACCCAAATGTTAATAATAGTTTTCTCTGAGAGGTAGAATTATAGATTTTTTTTTATTATAAGACATATATTTTTACAGTTTTCAATACTAAACATTTCATGTCTTTGCAAAACAACCAGAACCTAAAAATGAATTTTAAATGCAAAATGAAGGGGAGGAAAGAGTCCCAGCTCCATGAAAAGAAAAGGTTAAAGTCCAATGCAAATGCTAGTTATTTATGGTTATTAAATATAAGATGCATATGTCCCCAGATGCTAAGAATAATGACTACCATTTTTGAGCATTTACAATGAACCAGGCACGTGCTAAAAATTTAGAGTGTATTTGCTTGTTGAATTGTGGATAAAAGGTTAGATTTATCTCTTGTGTTCACAGAGAAGGGCAGCCCATATCCTAGGCATTCTGCTACTCTTACCTCTACTTTACCCCACACGGTAAGGTAGTTAACTAGAGAGGCACATTATGACCAAGAGCAAAGGGATCATTGGTTACCCAGGACCTGGGTCAACTCCCTTAAATGTGGTCTGGGCACTGGTCCCAAATCAGGCAACTAGTTTTGCCATTGCACAGCAGTTCTCAAAACCTTGCAGTTTGGGTTCCAAGGAGCCAGAGAGACGTTCTTTATTTGTTGTGGAGTCTACCACAAAAATAGAAGAGGCCCTTACCGCACACTTTCCCGTTGAATGACTGAAAACAACAGTTGCTCTTACAGATGCATGGAAAGAGCAAAGATATTTCAGTAGGCTTGAGGACAAGCTAAAAATTACCAGCTCCTCAGGAATTACTCATTCTGCTAGAGAACAATTGAAGGTTAGCTCTTCCCAAAAATCCATCTCACTTTGCAAACTGAAGTTAGTCTTGATTTAATGGACCTAGGCAGTCATGTAACATTTAGACCTCAGTTGTCCTCCCCATAAATTGAATTTCTGTTATTTTCCTTAATTAGAGGCTAGTCAGGATGATCTCTTGGTTCCTATCAAATTGATGGTATGTGATTCTGAAACAGATTTCTTCATCCAGGTGTTTTATTAGTTAAAACTTTTTTTAAAGAAGAAGTCTGTAAGACATATCTATAACACTGACTCAATGAATGAGTAAAGCTTTCAGAAAGATTCATATATAGGAACTTTGGGCTTACCAAAAGCCCTTGTACAGGATTTCCTCTTAATGAACTCTACATGTTTCCAGTACAATGTTTTCAACTGACCTCCCAGTAGAGTTCCATGGTCCTGCGGCTTGAAGGCAAGTTCCCTGCTCTTCCATGAGAGCAAGGGAACCAAAAACACCTGCTCTTTGATAGATTGACCACAGAGAATCAGTTCTTAGGAAGGTCACTTTTATTGCTTTAAGTCAGTCTAAAGATTTTCTGTCTGAGAAAGTACAGCAATGACATCTGTTCATTCTTCAACATAGACCGGCCCTTTACCCATGATTTTTCAATATTTAAACAAACAGCCAAAACAAAGCTGTGCATCAGTGTTAACCTTGTAAACTTAAAAGTCTGCACCTGTACAATTAGTAATTAGCATATTCAGTAACAAAGCTGGTAGGTAACGGGTGACATTCACACCTCTTAATTGGTGCGATTAGCAGTCCTTTTGTTGTCAACGATTAGCAGCTCTCCTCCAGTGTAAAATGCCACAGGTAAAGGGGCATTGGCGAAGGGAGGAGTGAAGGGGGGAAGGTGAGAGTGAATAAAAGTTTGTAAAACAGATTAATCTGATCTAGAGGGAAGAAAAAATAACCTCACTACAAAAAAAAAAAAAAAATGGCTAAAACTGCCAAATGAGTAGGAGCATCAGTGATTGTATCTCCTTTCTTCTTCACTGATGATGTAAATCTGACTTTGTGGAAAAAAAAAATTGACTCCCCCATTGCGTTGCAAAATGGGAAGGTCTCCCTTTCAGTAAATTTAATCATGAATGGGAAAGTCAAATTAATTTTGTTTTTAAACGAAGGCCGATATGGCTGGGGAGCTTTCGCTCTCATAGCAATACGCTATAATATTTACTAGGAGATTCTTGACAACAAATAACCTCTTAGGTTATTAAAATAGAGCCCAATTATACAGGACTCTTCAGGAATACAGGAAACAAGATGTATTTCTGCATTTCTTATTTAATACTCCTCTCTTCTCTTTTTCAAAAAAATAATAGCAGGCTCCCCTTCAGCTCCTTGAGTAACTTCCTTATGTATCTAGCATTGAACCCTCATCATTCATGACCAACCTACTTTTATTTAGGTTTCCTAGAAGGCATGGCCCTGTATTAGTATCAGTACTGTTTTCAGGTTTTAGCTTCCAGGCCTGGCTTTTCTATAGTTTCCTCAAAGGTTTGTCTTCTTTTCTTAAGGACATGGCTTGGTATGAACCATACAGAAATGTTACTGTTCTCCTATTAACTAGAGGCTCCAACATTTCTTCATAATGGGAGGGGTTACCGTGTTGTCATTCTGGGACCGAAATTTGATATAATATGTTTGTGTGCTCTACAAGGGCAAGAATTATGTCTCTTCCACCTATAAACCACTAACTTCTAGCCCATATACACCTTCAATAAATAGACATTACTTACAGCATGTGAACGCTGATGTCAATGAGATTTTTCTTTCTCCTAACTTCCCTTTCACATTATACAATTTTGGTTTTTACATATTTCTTCTGGGGTAAGGATGAGCAGATTATTTGCAATGCAAGTTGAATTTAACACAAATATGTACTTCGTCCTTATTTATAGACTCGTCTTCCTTAGTTATAGGCTCATTTTCCTTAGTTATGCATTCTCCAGTTATTAGTCAAAATAATGTTATCTGGAATAATGATTATATTTTTCAGCTAACTTGCTGCCATGTAAATATATTCTGCCTGATTGTATATAAGCAGGAGTATCATGCATGAAATCTGAGAAGTCCTTAAATAGGTACAACTGTCTACATTCTTTCCTCTTTCTTACTGGCAAAGGGAAAAATGATGCTTAGAGCTCTGGAAGCCATCTTGAATCATGTAGTGGACAATCATGGACTAAGGATGGCAGAGCAATGAGATAGACAGAACCTCAGTTTCTGATACTCCCAGCTCTGTGCTACATATCATATTTATTTATCCATGAGACAAAATTCTGTCTTTTTTAGACATTGTTACTTGAATTTTCTGTCACTTGTAGTAAAACCTGGTTCTAATACATCCTTCTGCTGGTAAGGTTGGTTGGATAATTTAGTCAGGTTAAAACAACTTAATTTAAACTATTCTTCCAACAGACACAGTATATAAACTTGCAAAGGCTGATTAAATTTCACTAGGGCAGATCTTTATAAAAAGAATAAGTAACATATGTAAATATCACATCCGAATTTAAATACAGTATTTAACTGCCCTAGATTTCACAATGTATTCATAGCCTTGAGAGGGGATAAGAAACCACTTTATAATCCATTGATCCTTGTAAATTCTGTTTACATGTGTTTTTCAAATATGACATTTTTGTGTTGTGTTGATGGTCAAGAGCTCTGAATTATAAAATATCCTCCATGAACACTCTGGAGAAGAAACCAAGAAGTGGTCTGTGACTTGCAAGCCCCTGCTGGGGAGGAGGGCAGTGCTTTGGGAAAGAATACCCATTTGTAAAAGCCAATGGATTCTTTTTCTGAAATGGCTGCTGGATACCATTGCTCTAGTTCAGCGCTCGCTAGCTGTTGAAGCTTCCTCTCTCCTTTCCTTCTACAAAACCTTCCACATTCGTTCTACACATTCCCAATACATGCTGGAATTAACCCTTTAAAAATAACATCTGATCATGTCATTTCACCATGAAGACACTTTGATTCCTTGTTGCCTCTAGGTTGGTGTAAATGGCTTGTACTTTTTCTGTCTTATCTTCCATGAACTTGCCCTGTCCTTCATCACACTTGGTCTATATTTAAACATGATGAAAATTTCACCTTGCTTCAAATATGCCATGCCTTTCACGCCCCTGCATTTGGAACAGGGCATTTTCTGTGCCTGAAATAACACCCGTACCCCAAAACTTGCTTTTTAGAAGGTTCAGGATGCATCTCATGGATCTAATAGCCTTTGCACAAAAAGTTTCAAAAGCCTTTGTCATGACTACACACAAGGTGAGGTGAACCACTCCTTCCCTGACCCATATTCTGCATTTTGTTCTACCCCATCATAGCACTTATGAGCTGATATTATAATTGATCAGTCTTCAAATCTGATTCCTCCTGTGTGAAATGCTGGAGCTTTTCTAGTACTTAGGTCAATGTCCATAACAGAGTTGCAAATGGCTATGTCTTGCAGAATGGGCTAGATCCATGGCTGAGACAAGGTCATCCCAACAAAAAGCATTTGTGTTTAAGTGTAGGTTAAGGTTTGTATGATAAGGGGAGAAATTAGGTGTACTATAGGACTTACGTAGATGTTTTCAACTTCTTGGAAAAGATATTCATAGGGATGAATATACAGAAACATGCATGAATATCCTCTAACCCGCAATATCTTTCTTCCTACCTTGAAGAGAAATTCAGCATTCCTTAGAGCTGAATTTTCCTGGAATTAAAATTATGGAATCATAGAATTGTAAAGCTAAAAAGGACCTTAAAAATTATTGACTCCAACTTCATGATTTATAAATGAGAAAACTAAGGCCCAGAGAGATTAAAAGATTTGTCAAAGGACATCCAGCTAGTTAGTGTCAATCAGATCTGAAATCCTGGTCTCTTGACTCCAGTGTTCTTCAAACATTTCAATCGTCAGTCCCTGGTTAAGGACAGCCAGCAGCTGTGAAGCACACGGACTTTAATTTCAAGTTAAATCAGAGCTAAAGCACAGATAAACCCGAGGGTTTCAGCTACAAATTAAACAGGTGAGAGAAGATAAGTGAGATTATTTGATGAAAATTTTTAAATCATACACTGTTAGAGTGTAAAAGTCCAAGCCCCCAGTTTTCATAAATGAAAATGAGAAGGAAAGGAATTGACTTTCTCCACGTCAATCATAAAGCCAGAGACAGAGACAAAACAAGAACTTTGAATGTAATTGTGACATGGACTTCACAAATCTCCTGTAGATAAAAGGAGAGTCTACATAGAATAATGGTCCTCTCTTTCAAAAATATTGGAGCCTGGGGCACCTGGGTAGCTAAGTGGGTTAAGCCTCTGCCTTCAGCTCAGATCATGATCTCAGGGTCCCGGGATCGAGTCCCGCATCAGCCTCTCTGCTTGGCGGGGAGCCTGCTTTCTCCTCTCTCTCTCTGCCTGCCTGTCTACCTGCTTGTGCTCTCTCTCTGTCAAATAAATAAATAAAATCTTTAAAAAAAAATATTGGAGCCTGTGGCTGGTCAATTAATTAAAAGTTAGATAAATTGGAAATTGGTTTTAAAAAATGATACATACATACCATAATAATCACAATAATTTTATTTTAATTTTAAGCATGAATGTATTCTTATTTTCCATATGTAGATAAACAAATTCCAAAAAAAAAAAAAAAAGTGAATGCACATTGGCTTAAAATGATACAAAATTATTATCCTAAAATTCTGGAGGTCAGAATCCAAAATGGATCTCACTGGGATAAAAGGGTCTGTAGGGCTGCAGAGCTTCATAGCAGCCTCCCATGGAAGCTCCAGGGAAGAATCTGTTCCTGGCCTTCTCTAGCTTTAGACTTCCCCAGAATTCCCTGGCTCATGGTTTCCTCCCATCTTCAAGGCCAGCAATCACCTCTCCAGCCTCTGTTTCTCTCATTACATCTCCTCCTCTCACTGTGACTCTACTATCTTTCTTTCACTTGGGATTATATTGGATCCAACCGGATAAACCAGGATAATATCTCTATCTCAAGATCTTTAATTTAATCACATCTGTAAGGCCCCTTCAGCCATAACATACCACAGGGTCTGAGGATTGGGATGGGATATCTTTGAGGTTGGGGATGGGGGCACTATTCTGCCAACCACAACATGGCTATGTGATTGACATTTTCTTTCCTTCCTCAGTCCTTCATAAAGTGTATTGTCTACTATTTCTAGTGTGTGTCTTTATGTTTTTTTTAAGATTTATTTATTTATTTGAGAGAGAGAAAGAGAGAGAGCACATGAGCAGGAGGAGGGGTAGCAGAGAGGGAGAGGAACAGAGAGAAGCCCAAGCAGAGCAGAGCCCAACACAGGGAGCCTGATCCCACAACCCCGAGATCATGACCTGAGTCAAAATCAAGAGTTAGATGCTCAGCAAACTGAGACACCTAGGCACCCCTCTACTGTGTATCTTTAAAGTTAAAGTAATACTTTAGAGCATTTGGAAAGCAACCTGTTTAGAATTCTTCTGGGGCGCCTGGGTGGCTCAGTGGGTTAAAGCCTCTGTCTTCGCCTCAGGTCATGATCCCAGGGTCCTTGGATTGAGCCCCACGTCAGGCTCTCTGCTCAACAGGGAGCCTGCTTCCCTTCCTCTCTCTCTCTCTCTCTGCCTGCCTCTCTGCCTACTTGTGATCTCTCTCTCTCTGTGTCAAATAAATAATTAAAATCTTAAAAAAAAAAAAAAGAATTCTTCCAAATTTGTCTCTCAATTTTTTTTTATGATGTCTGTCCCTCAACCAATTTCAAATTGATTTTTGATGTGATTTGTCTTTTTTGGTCCTTCTGAAGTATTGATTTAGCTGTTATAGATACAATTCTCTATTTTGCACTCTTATGTCACTGGTTGATATACTAATAAACACACAATTACAGTAACAAGTTCTCACTTAAACAGTTTTGAGGACAAACAGAACTTGGTAAAAATTGCTTCACTGTGGGACACAAAGGTGACCAGGTTGTTGAAAAGGGGCTGACAAATCCCTGGTCCTCAGTGTGCCCAGAAATAAATGAAAAGTTTTCTTCGTCTAGTAGATTGTATACATGACCGTGGTTTAAGAAAGCTTCTATTATATAAAGTGCCTTGTATACTATATATATAAGGCATTCTATAGATATGAACTATCATTATTATTTCTGCTTTTGCTTCAAGATCTTATATTAAGAATTATACAAATAAACATTTACGATTGAATATGGATGATGCATGCCAGGTGGAAAAAAGCAGTCTAGGGATGCCTGGGTGGCAAAGTCGGGTAGGTGTCTGCCTTCGGTTTGGCTGTGATCTTAGGGTCCTAGGATCGAGTCCCACGTCTGGCTCTTTGCTCAGTTGGGAGCATACTTCTCCCTCTGCCTGCCATTCCCCTTGCTTGTGCTCTCTCTCTCTCTCTGAAAAATAAATAAATAAAGTCTTACAAAAAGAAAGAGAGAAAGAAAGAAAGAAAGAAAGAAAGAAAGAAAGAAAGAAAGAAAGAAAGAAGCCATCCAGAAATTAGCCTGATGACTAGGGAAAGTCAGAACAATTTGAAAAAACTTTCCACTCAAGCAGGATAAAATCTAGAATTAAATTAAGTTAGTTAACAATATAGTCAAGTTTCAATCAATAAAGTCTTTAATTATAATTAATGGTTTATTTCCTTTATTAATCTGCTTTTAAGCCTTCCCACTATCCCTCTGAAAATTTAGGTTTAACTGCCTAACTAAAGAGCTATTTTCAAAAATATTTAATTGGCTGGAAAGAGTGTATTGAACTCTTCTTTCAGTTGACCTATCTTTAGAAAACTGAGCTATTTGGCTCATTAAACTATAAATGTATCCAGGCATCCTCGTGAAAGCATATTTTAACTCAGACTGAGTAGTGCAGGGTAGAGCCACATACTGATATTCTGAGATAGTAAACACAGATAGTAGAATGTGACAGTATATGGATCAAAAAAAAAATCAGTACTAAATCTAGAGTTGAAGGGTCTTTCCATAGATGTGTTCTTTTGCCCCCAAACTCTATTTGTTATTTTTGACTGCTGAGTCAGGAACTGCCTCCATTTACTAGGTTGCTTAGGAGGACAAGAGAGATTCTAAGTGACCATAAGAGGATTGGCTCCTAAGCACAAGGTATACCCACCAACCAAAGACATGCGTTTCTTTATCCCTACCCAAAGCACAAGCAAAGCACTCCTTCTGTATCAGTTTCCTGACACTACCACGACAAAGAACCAGAAACTAGATGAATGATAGAAGCTTATTTTCTCACAGTTTGAGAAGCTAGACTCCTGATATCAAGGTGTTGACAAGGTCTTGCTCTCTCTGAAAGTTCTAGCAAAGACCTCTCTCCTAGTTTCTGATAGTTCCTTGCTTGTGATAACATAACTCCAGCCATTTGATGAGATTCTACCTGTGTGCATTATCTGTGTCCAAATTTCCCCTTTTCATCAGGACATCAGTCACATTGTTTTAAGAGCCCATGCTATTCCAGTATAACCTCATCTTAACAAATTACATCTGCAATAAACCTATTTTCAAATAAGTTAATATTCTGAGGAACTGGGGGTTGGGATTTCAGCATGTGAAATTCTGGTGGACACAGTTCCACCAATAACACTCAGTGGAGGGAGCCATCATAATCATATACTTCATACTAATTCTCCAAATAATTTTTAATGTTAATAACCAGTACATGGTCAAATTTAACCAGCTGCCTTAGTAATAACCATAATCATAAAAATTATAGGCAGTGCCAGTAGAAACAATAAACAAATGAAAGATTAATAAAATAAAAGTTGGTAAAAATTGGTGAGATCTGTTATTAGCTATGAATAAGAACATCACCAGTAAGAAAGAAGGAATTAACTGAGAACATGGAAATATGAGAAAAGCTTTTATTTTTTTAATTTAATTTAATTTTTTCAGTGTTCCAAATTCATTGTTTATGCACCACACCCAGTGCTCCATGCAATATGTGCCTGGTGGTGGGTATTAAGGAGGGCACGTGTTGCAGAGAAAAGCTTTTAAAAAAGAAAAAGTAGAAGGAATAGATCAAGTATAAGGAAGATAAGTAACAAGAAAAGGATGTCCACTCTCACCCCTGTTGCTCAACATAGTGTTAGAAGTTCTACTCACAGCAATCAGAAAAGAAAAAGAAATAAAAGTTATCCTAATTGGTAAGGAAGAAGTAAAACCATTCACTATTTGCAGATGACATGATACTATGTATAGAAAACCCCAAAGACTCCACCAAAAAATTGGTAGAACTGTTAAATAAATTCAGTAATGTTGCAGGATACCAAATCAATATACAGAAATCCATTGCGTTGTTTTTAAGATTTCATATAGTTAATTAAGAAAGAGAGCATGAATGGAAGGGAAGGAGCAAAGGGGGAGAAAGAGGGAGGTGGAAAGAATCCCTTAGAGCAGACTCACACTGATCATGGAGCCAGACACGAGGTTCAACCTCAGGATCCCAAGATCATGACCTGAGCCAAAACCAAGAGTCAGACACTTATTGACTGAGCCACCTAACCACCCCAAATCTACTGCATTCCTATACATTGATAATGAAGTAGCAGAAAGAGAAATTAAGAAAGTAATGCCAGTTATAATTGCACTAAAAATACCAAGGAATAGACTTAACCAAGGAGATAAAAGATCTATACTTTGAAAACTGTAAAACATTAATGAAAGAAATTGAACATGACACAAACAAATGGAAAGATATTCCATGCTCATGGATTGGGAGAAGAAATATTGTTAAAATGTCCATACTACCCAAAGAAATCTACAGACTTAATGCAATCTTTATCAAAATACCAACAACAATTTTCATAGAACTAGAACAAATAATCCTAAGATTTGTATGGAACCACAAAGACCCCAAAGAGCTAAAGCACTCTTGAAAAAGAACAAAACTGGAGTTACCACAATCCCAGATTTCAAGATATACTTCAAAACTGTAGTCATCAGGGACACCTGGGTGGCTCAGTTGGTTAAGCAGCTGCCTTCGGCTCGGGTCATGATCCCAGCGTCCTGGGATCGAGTCCCACATCGGGCTCCTTACTCGGCAGGGAGCCTGCTTCTCCCTCTGCCTCTGCCTGCCATTCTGTATGCCTGTGCTCGCTCTCTCTCCCTCTCTCTCTCTGATAAATAAATAAAATCTTAAAAAAAAAAAAACTGTATTCATCAAAACAGTATGGTAGTGGCACAAAATAGACACATAGGTCAATGGAACAGAATAGAGAGCCCAGAAATAAACCCATAATTATATGGTCAATATTCAACAAAGGAAAAAAGAATGTGCAAAGGGTAAAAGTCTCTTCAACAAATGGTGTTAGGAAAACTGGACAGCTACACACAAAAGAATGAAACTGGACCACTTTCTTACGTCCTACACAAAAATAAACTCAAATGGATTAAGGACTTAAATGTGAGACCTGAAACCATAGAGAATCTCAGAAGAGGACACAGATAGTAATTTATCTGACATTGGCAGTGGAAACAATTTTCTAGATGTGTCTCCTGAGGCAAGAGAAACAAAAGCAAAACTAAATTATTGGAACTACATCAAAATAAAAAGCTTCTGTACAGTAAAGGAAACAATCAGCAAAACAAAATGACAACCTACTGAATGGGAGAAGGTATTTGCATATGATACATCCAATATAGGGTTAGTATTTAAAATATATAAAGATTCTCCTCTGCACCTCAGCCCCATCCTTGCCTGGGTCCACGGCCACCTAGCTCTACCATCTTCCCTCCCGGCCTTGCCAGAGGTGGGATACTGCCATAACAGAGCTTTCATGGAGCATTTTCCAGAGGGCTGATAAAGACAGGAGCCAAGAGATATCAGACAACAAGCTTCAGCAAGCACTGTCCGACGGCACATGGACTCGATTGAATCCAGTGACTGCCGGGTCAGTCATATCTATGTTTGACTGAGAGAGCAAGGCTGGCATGAACTTCAGCAAGTTCAGTGGCACCTGGAAGTACATCACAGACTGCAGAACTTCTTCAACACCTATATCAGGAACAAGTCTGAGTGACTGACAAGAGCAAGTTAAAGTAAGCTCTCTCAGGATACCGACTCTCTGACCATTTTCACAACATCTTCATTTGAAAGATTGACAGACAAGCGTGGGCGCAGATTGCATTTGATGACTTCATCCAGGGATGCATCCTCTTGCAGAGTTTGACAGATATATGCAGACATTATGATAGGGATCAGGATGGCTAAATTCAGGTATCATATGAATAGTATCTGTCCATGATCTTCAGCATTGTATAACATTGACCTTTGCAAATAGCTATGTGACTTAGCGGAGGAAGACTAAAAAGGCCAAATCTCTCTTTAAAGAAATGGAATGCATATGCAGCTGAATACTGTTCTTCCTTAAGATTTTATATAATTAATATTTGGGGAACCAACTGTACCTATGTGGATAACTTGATTAAGGTTTTTGCAAATGTAAAAATAGTTATGATCGTTATGCACATATGAACGTTTGATTTCAGATTGTTCAATTGTGCCATGACATAAGATAGCATAATATTTCAGATATCCTGGATGCAAAAAATTCATCATGTGCATTTCTAGATAGTTCCAGTTCTATAATGGAAAGCCACTTTTATTAGTCAATAAGAATTTAAAACTAGTACAGGATTTGTACAGAGACTTTTATATGCCTCACATTTTTAAAATGGGGTTTAATGTATTTGACTATGTGACATAAGCAAATGCACCCTGTCAAAATATATATATATATACATAGGCATAGATATATATGTGAGTATGTGTATATATGTGTATATATATGTATATATGTGTATATATATGTATACACACAATATATATATTATATATAAAATATATATATACACACACTATATATATACACACTATATATATTATATATATTACATATAATATATACATATAAAACTAACACAACTCAACCCCCCCAAAATTTTTTAAATGGACAGAAGACATGAATAGACATATCTCCAAAGAAGATATCCAGATGATCAACAAACACATAAAAAGATGTTCAACATTACTCATAATCAGGGAAATACAAATCAAAACCACAATGAGAAATCCCCTCACACCTGTCAGAAGAGCTTAAATCAACAACACAAGAAACAACAAGTTTTGGTAAGGACGTGCAGGAAAACAAATACTTGTGCTCTGTTGGTGGGAATGAAAACTAGTACAGTCACTATGGAAAACCATATGGAAGCTCTTCAAAAAGTTAAAAATAGAACTACCATATAATCCAGCAATTCTATTATTGGATATTTACACAAAGAATATAAAAACACTAATTCAAAGGGATATATGCATCCCTATGCTTATTATATCATTATTTACAATAGCAAAAATTATGGAAACAACCTAAATATCCATTGATAGATGAATGGATAAAGAAGATGTAGTATGTATATACAATGGACTATTATTCAGCCATGAAAAAGAATGAAATCTTGCCATTTTCAACAACATGACTGGGTCTAAAGGGTAAAATGCTAGGTGAAATAAGTCAGAGAAAGACAAATATGATTTCACTCACGCGTGGAACCTAAATAAAACAAATGAACAAAGGAAAAAGGAGAGGAACAAAAACCAGACTCTTAACTATAGAGAACCAACTAATGGTTACCCAAAGGGAGGTTGGCAGAGGAATGGGTGAAGGAGGTGAAGGGGCGTAAGAGTACACATCATGATGAGCTCTGAGGAATATATAGAATTGCTCGATCACTATATGGTACACCTGGAACCAATATAAGACTGAATGTTAATTACACCAGCAGGTAAAAAGAAAAGGAAAAAAAATCAGAAGGAAAGGGTAAAAAAGAACATGCAGGGGTACCTGGGTATCTCAGTGGGTTAAGTCTCTGCCTTCATCTCAGGTCATATCTTAGGGTCTCTGCTCCGCATTGGGATCTCTGCTCAACGGGGAGCTTGCTTCCCCCTCTCCCTCTGCCTGCCTCTCTGCCTACTTGTGATCTCTCTCTCTCTCTGTGTCAAATAAAAAAATAAAATATTAAAAAAAAAAAAAAGAACATGCAGTGTCCTGTAGGAAAGCTTGGTTATCAGGTAAGAAGATATTGTCCAAAGACTGAGTGCTGTAATTTACAGCTGGCTCCATATCCTATCTCAAACATCACAGCACCTTTTATTTTATCTCTGATGCCAGGGATTAACCTATGGTGGTGACGGTTTAGAAGTGAAGGTTTAGAGGTAAAGGTGGCTATGGAAAAAAAAAGTCTATTTATCCGGTAAGGTACAAAGTAGTATGTGTCATTTATAATAAACATTTAAATGAAGGACAAGTACAAACTTTATTTTTAATTAATTTATTTAGTTAGATAAATAAATAAATAAATAGCACAAGTAAGCAGAGCAGCAGGCAGAGGGAGAGAGAGAAGCAGGCTCTCTGCTGAGCAGGGAGCGCAATGGGGGCTCGATCCCAGGACCCTGGAATCATGACCTGAGCCGAAACCAGCTGCTTAACCAACTGAGCCACGCAGGCACCCCCGTTTTTTTGCTTTGTTTTGTTTTTTGTTTTAATACAAACTTTTTTCAATGAGACAGGTGTCAGAAACAAATATTGAATGCATTTGTCTCAAGAATGCAATAGACACTAAATCAAAAGAAAACATGTTTTTCAAAACGTCCAGGGTTTTACAATCCTTACATACCAAGTGTCTTTTTCTTGCTTAAGAATTATTAAAATTTGTCATCTTTCTATAAGGCCTCAGTTACCTAGGATCATTCAATAATTTTATGCATAGTTTAGTCCACAAATTTTTTTTAAGTTTCCTTTTTCTAGCAACATTCCCCAGATGTGTAATATATAGTTCTATGTGTTAGTAAATGCAACTTACTGAACTTACGGGCACCTGTGTTGGAGAGGCAGGTGGTTTGGGACATCAGGTTGACTCTATTAAACATAATAAACCATAATGCATCCTGGAGAGAATTCTCATTATTTGTCTTTTTCTTCCAAAAAGGGTTTGCAGAATGTGCTGGGGCAGAGCCTCCTATACCATGTAATTCCAAAGTAATTATTAAATTAAAGGCATAAAAACTTTATCTTGGTTTGTTATTTTGCCTTCAATAAAACTGTTATCAGCACTAACCCACTTTGTAACTGAGTAGCTTTTAATTTATAAGGGCATACCATTTTATCAAAACAAAATATTTGCTACTAAAGATTACGAATGTACAATAAATAACATTGGGTTCTATTTTTATTCTCTCATAACCACAAATAGAACTTTATGCCATTTTTTTCCAATACCTGATATATTAGTTGGGACTTTGGGTTACAATTGCAAAAACCAAATACAATGTAACGTAAGTTTTTTTTTTTTTTTTAAGATTTTATTTATTTGACACACAGAGAAAAATCACAAGCAGGCAGAGAGGCAGGCAGAGAGAGAGAGAGGAGGAAACAGGCTCCCTGCTCAGCAGAGAGCCCGATGTGGGGCTCGATCCCAAGAACTGAGATCATGACCTGAGCTGAAGGCAGAGGCATTAACCCACTGAGCCACCCAGGCGCCCCCAATGTAACGTAAGTTTTAAAGAAGAAAGTTATTGGCTCATAAATGTGGCAAACCTGAAATTGCATACAGCATGGCTGGGTCTAGGAATTCAAATGACTTTGTAAGGTCTCTGGGTATCCATCATGTAATTATGTCTTCTTTGGCTCATCGTCTGTCTTCTCCTGCCTGACAAATAGCACACCATCTGAACCCCAGAAATACCCAGTACTCATAAGTGGACAATCGCTTTGTTTTCTTGTTTTTGTTTTTTACTTTTTTTTTTTTAAGATTTTATTTATTTATTTGGCAGAGATCACAAATAAGCAGAGAGGCAGGCAGAGAGAGAGAGAGAGGAGGAAGCAGTCTCCCTGCAGAGCAGAGAGCCTGATACGGGGCTCGATCCCAGCACCCTGAGATCATGACCTGAGCCAAAGGCAGAGGCTTAACCCCCTGAGCCACCCAGGCACCCCTGTTTTTTACTTTTTTTCCCACAGATTTCCCGCAAGCATTGCATCTTACCATGCTGATACTGCCGCCTCTGACCCAGATATTACTCAGACCAAAGATTGTTATGTAATTGCCCGCAAGCATAGTCATCTTTATCTACTCTATCTATGTCATGAGGAAGAGAAACATGTTCATTTACTTTAGAATGGATTTTCTGTGGCTATCGCTCTATGCTGGAAAACATCTGGAAGAAAGCAGAAGAAATCAAACCAACAGCAGCAACAACAGCATCATCAACAGAAGCACCAGCCGTTTGAGTATTTCTAAATGCCTGGGCTATAGTATTAAAATACTGATTTGTTGATTGAATTTTTAATTGTCCTGAAGATACTTGAGTTCTACAACTCAAAGTGTACTTACAAAAAACAAGCAGCTAATGGTGTGTAAAGAAGAGTTGGCTTAATGGTCATTGGGATCTTTCTCCAAAGACACAAAATCAGTCTAGTAACAAGCATTTTAGAATGAACAGGGATCTTGAGATATATTTTCAAGATACCAAGAAATCATGGGGGTGTTGACCAGTGTAATTCAGTCTCCTAGCAGTGGTTTATAAATTTGATACTTTTTAAAAATCCTGTCTGTGGGGCGCCTGGGTGGCTCAGTGGGTTAAGCCTCTGCCTTCAGCTCAGGTCATGATCTCAGGGTCCTGAGATCGAGGCCCGCATCGGGCTCTCTGCTCAGCAGGGAGCCTGCTTCCTCCTCTCTCTCTGCCTGCCTCTCTGCCTACTTGTGATCTCTGTCTAAATTAAAAAAAAAAAAAAATCCTGTCTGAGTTCAACAATACCTTATGTTATATAATAGACTATTTTGGAGGAAAACAAGAAAGTGGTTTACAATAAGGGTAACACTATCTTAGAATCCTGGGTGTAAGATGAGAACTTTTCCATATTATTACTATCAACTTGAATTTAAAACACCCGAGATGTTCATCTACATGTTATAAGGAATCACCTGATGAAACTTTTACTCTGTTGCCTTACACATAGCACTTTCACTAGACAGTATTTGAATCTCAACTTAGTAGAATTAATAGGATTGCACTATTTATACCAACGTCAAGCTGAAAGTATATTCAGAAAGTCAAAATATTCATTTCTTCCCTGTTATTTGAATCAAGAAGCTTCAGGACCTTGGTATTTAAAATGAAATTTGTGATGTATTCCACCAAATTCTCATTTACAAAAGAAGCATCATAATATCACTGTTTCATATGTTAGTGAATCATCACCCTGAAAAGTAATAATAGAAAAGAAACAGCATAGAAAGTCATCTATTCTTGTGAATGCAAGTGAGAAAACATCTTCTGATTTCATCTTTCACGATATTCAAATTTTACACAAAAGAAAACAATGAAGGCAAGTTTGAGCTCTTTGATTAAACTGACCAAACTGCAAGACGTGTTTCAAACACACAGCACCAGCATTTATATCTATACACACAAGCTTCACATTCACCATTGTAAATGTTGAATGGTAGTAAAATTAGCAATCCCTTGGTTCTAGGGATTTGGTTTTTGAAATCAGAAAACAGCTTCAGCTCTCAGTTTAAATAAACACTAGGGAGATGTATGAAAATAGGATAAAGGCCAGTGATGAGGTATTTCCCCCAAGATCTCTTTCAATGCTGTTCTTAAACTTACATGATGTAGGCCATTTGCTTCCCTAGCCATGCTCCAGTGGAGTATGGTCTATCTTGGACTTGTCCTAATGTTTGTCACCTACTTCTGGAGACCCAGTTGTATCACATACTTGGACAGACTAATGGATAAGGGGTTAAGGATCTCCTGATAACACTAGGTCTCCTAATCATTCTTCTAGCAGCCTATAATTTCCTTTTGTAGTAATCATATATCTATGAATTTCTTATTTATTAATCATATTCCCTATAACACCATATAAATTCCATGAATCCAGAGGCTTTATCTGACTATTCTTCTCTCTATATTTACTGCCAAGAGGCATGGTACCTAGAACAGAATAAGTGTAAAATAAATATTTGCTGAATAAATAAATGAAGCAATTTCAAGCAGTATCCTCTCCACTCGATATAAATTTATCTGACTTTCACAGGAGAAGAACAAGAGATGCAGAGTAAGATGATGTTTCACCAAATTGCTTATTTTTGAAAATGCGGACTATTAGGCCCTTCCCCTAGAGCTACCAATTCAGAAAGTTTGGGGTGGAATTCTAGCATCTGTGTTTTGAACAAGTTCCCCCAGATACTACTCATAGTGGAGCAAGTTGGAAGACTCCATTTTAAGGATTTCACCTTAGCTTCATAATCCTAGAATGTTCCTCTTTGTCAGTGATCTGAGGATCTCTGGAATCCTCATAATTCCTGTGCTTTTTTAAAATAAATGTTGATATTATACTTCTTTGTTCTGCCCACTTGCAACTTGTTGATTTGACATTTATAATTTTGACTACATGGATGAACCTGCCCATCTCTGGGTAACTCTTTGTCTCAGGCATGAAATTTCCTCTTATGAACTATGTGCCCCATCTTCAGGAAAAAAAATTCCAGCTAGTGTGTGAGTCTGGCTGACCACTCAATGTGTACAGATAACATGATTTGATGGCTTTGCATCGCATGCTTTTTTACTCTAGGAAATTGTGTTTTGATGATGTCCACAAACAGAGGCTTATAGTAGACATTTGATGTTTTATTCTTTCCAGTATCTTTCCTGTCTTCTAGTAAGAGAACCCAAATTTTGCTTTAGAGGAACCATTTTTAATCACGTGACATGGCATAGATATGATTGACTTCAGCCCCAATTTTTTTTAAAGATTTTATGTATTTATTTAAGAGAAAGAGAGAGAAAATGAGCAGGGGGGTGGGGCAGAGGGAGAGGGAGAAGTAGACTTTCTGCTGGACAGGGAACCTGACCCAGGACTCGATCCTAAGACCCTGAGATCATGACCTGAGCCAAAGGCAGATACTTAACTGACTGAGCCACCCAGTCGCCCCAACCCAAAATTAAAAGTGGTACCTGGGGGCACTTGGGTGGCTCAGTTGGTAAAGTATCTGCCTTTAGCTCAGATCATGATCCTGGAGTCCTGGAATTGAGCCCTGAGTGGGGCTTCCTGCTCAGAGGAGGGCCTACTTCTCCCTCTGCCTGCTGTTTCCCTGCTTGTGCTCTTTTTCTCTCTCTCTCTCACTGTTGCTTTTTCTCATATAAATATTTTTTTTTAAAGGGGGTAGCTGATTGGCTTAAACCCACTAGTGGATCCCAACCCCCTCCAACCAAGTAACTGGTTGATGACAAGGCACAGAACCTAAGCAGAATCCATGAAGCAGAGGAAATGTTTGCAAAGGCTTTTGGTAATGAAAGTATTTCTCTTCCATGGAAGTTACCATAAGAAACATTGCCTTTCCTCACCAGTGAGGGGTGAAGATGTAAGGTCTAGAACTGCTGGGGCCATTTTCAGACCTGAAGTAACGGGGCTCTCAGGGGCTCTGTGTGGAATCTGAGGATACAGTCAACATGAGGGACAGGGGAATTGAAACAAAACCAGTCCTGGATAACATCATATAATTTTCCAAGTTAAGCATCAATTACAGCCAGCTCTAACTTGCCTTTTCAAGTGTATGACCTAATAAATCTCCTGTGTTCTTAAGTCAGGTTAAGTTGAGGTCTCTGTGACTTGAAACCCAAAGATTCTTAACAGATGTAAGATCCATGACTGTATTAGAATACAACCCTTAATGGCCCTTGAAGGGGGAGATGGAGGAGCTGGGAAGCCATCAGTGGAACCAAAGTTGTACGTAGATAACAGCACACCTTCTGGAAATAGTGTGGTTTAGTTTAAGAAACAAAAATAAAACCCCTTCACGAGGAATGCTAAGGCCTACCCAGTACCACATTTTCCAAAGAAATCCATAAACATAATCTAGCAAAATATTTTTTCTGATATGCCAATTCATTATACGAAATCTCAGAATAATATAAAAAATTGAAATCGCATTTCATTATGTATTTCACTAATTGCCTTTATTGGAATGAAAATAAAATTACATGAAATCAAGATTAGCCCAGAAAATTCAGGGCATATGGTGGCCATATCTAGGGAACATCCACCTTGTTTTATTGGAATAAATTATTGTTAAAATGAACACACTGCTAGAAATGCTGTTACCAGTCTGCAGGTCATAAAGATAAAAAGAGCTAAACCAACCTCTCAGTGCTGAATTGGCAAGTGAAAAGATGCGTTCTGCACACAATAGGTATGCAGTGAATATATTTGACTGACAAGAACCCTGCTAGGACTAGCAGTGAGCTATTTAAGCCCTGCTGTTTCTTGTGGACTTTGCCAGGCTTGGCTGCAGAGTGAGGATTCTGTAGTCATTAACAAGAGCCCCAAGCTACGGCTCCTCTTCCTCCACTTCAAACTTTCATAAGCCCTACAGTCAGGTGCTGGGCTCTCATCAGTGACTGATAGGCACATAGGGTCTGAAGAAGACATTTTTGTACTGGATTATTTGTTGAGGAGAATAATTTCACTGTGCCTGTGTCAACAGGCTTGTTACTATGGAATTTGTAAATATATTCACTAAACTGTAAAATGATAGTCTGGTGTTGAAACTGACCTGCTTTTAACCTATGTGTTTTAGGCATCTGGCATCCAAAAATTCCACCGCACAACACAAATCAAAGTAGATGAAACCAGTTAGCTGAAAATAAAAATGAGGGTGATCAAGTCTTTCAGTTTCTGGAAGAGACTAAGAGAAACAAAGCAGAGACAATCTTTGAAAATCCACATTACAAAAGTTTTTTTAAAAAATATTAGGAAGTATATATAACGATGTATTCACGTATGTCATATGTACACACACACACACACACACACACACACACACACTGACCTTAAGCATTGATCAACCAAAGGTAGAAAGGTTAGCCTTCGTAAGGTAATTGAGCTCAGTAGAGAAGGAATTCTATTTCCAGAAATGGAGCTATGTGTTGTGGTTTTATACAGTATTTGCCAAAGAATTGGTGGCATGTGTAATCCTAATTTAAGCTTCAACATCATAAGATGACAAAAGATCACATTTTCTCGACTAAGCAAATTGAACATCTCATGCCCCACCTGTCCATGAAAGAACTCAATGTCCCATCTGCTGCATATTGCTCGTGGTCATTTTCCTGCATTTTCCTTTCCATTCCATGAATCTTTTATCATCTCTTCCCTCTAGACTTTTGACAGTAATAGAAGTAACTATCATTTATTGAGCATTTATTACGTACTAAGCAGTGTGCTACGAGATTTACATGCGTTCTCACTTTATCCTAACAACAATAAGGCAGGTGCTCTTCTCGGTCATTTTACAAATAGAGAAATTGAGGCTCAAGTTCATAAGCTAATAAATGGCAGAGTCAAAGTCAGGCTGAATTTTAACCCAGCCTGATTCCAAAGCCCATGCTCTAAACCATTACATAATTGAACTTTATTCCCTTTGGAGTTCTTTAAAGGATTTTAAATCTCTCTCAATAATTGTAAGGTAATATACCCCAATTAAATAATCTGGTTCTGATATATTCAACTGAAGTTCTTCTGATAAACCATCTAGGCTTAAAGAGAAAGGTAAAATGCAACAAACAATATTTGCACAACTTGTGACTTTTAGAAATGATTAATTATATTTAGAGAGAATCTGGTGGTTCAGACTCTAAGAGAACACACTGAACTTGTATTTTGCCCATTTTAGTAATGATTCACCAGGCTTTATATTTGATTCCAGCTGAACTTCATCAGAGCTATATCCAGGACATTTTTTTGTCTTTATCTGCCAATTTCATTTCATGTTCTCACTTTGTGTTTTTCCTGTAGAAATATTAATGATTTTGGAACAGAGAGATTGTGATGGTGGTCTTCTGAATACTAGTATAACAGTTTGACTTCAGATCACTCCTCTAGTTCTCTCTAGACATACCCAGTCTTTTTCTTTCTTCGTCATCCTTCTCTTATTTCCTCTCTCCTTCTTTCTGTCCCAGAAATTTCCCATACCATCATTCTTCTTGGGCCCCCAGGTCATTTTTCTTTGTTCTTGTGGTTAGAAATATGTATTTGATATGGAAGGTCTAGATACCATACTTTGATCAATTTGGATGAGAGATATAGATATGGATACGGATGTAGAATTAGATTTACATACTTAGAGATTCAGAATTTCTCACTGTTTTTAACATGTAATTTTTTCAGTTTTCAGCATTCTTGAGGTCAGGTCCAATACAACCGGTCGTGCATTTGACTTAATGCAGTTACAATAAATGCAATCACTTTCACAACAGTGGAGTGTTTTCTAATAACCCAAGCATTCCTTGTTTTTTTTTTTTTTTTAATCTCTCTCTCAAACACAGATACACAAATTTCATGTCTGTTTTAAAAATTCTCGGACACCTTCTCCTGTTTCTCCTTTCATGCTCCATGCAAAAAGATAAAAAATCTGAGATCTGTAGTTATAGAGGGTCTTTCCCCTATACCCTGATGCAATAATTTTTAGGAAATATGTATCAACCCCCCTTCACAAGTCAACTTCCAAGATGGGTTGTTGATTTTTTTTTTTCAGGCATTTTCAAATACGCTTGCTTCTCTCTTCTTTCCTCCTTCTCACCTGCCCCCCCTCACTCTCTGGTATGTGACAAGGTGCTACATAAGGTAAGTCTAGTGGGCTTAAGCACTGCTGAAGCAGTGCTAGTGGGCTGTAGCGTCGCCATGTGCACTGGATGTACATATTTTATTATTACCTTTCTTCCACAGCCAAGACTGTCAGAGGAAACATGGCATTCTTTACAGCTTTCTGCTAAGTGTTAGGCTTTGCATTTCAGAAATATTTGATAAGTGGAGCATAAGTTGCAGGAGCACATCCATGCAAAAGGCAGATACACAATATAACTTTCCCTCTCCTATTAACTTTTTCATTTCCCTGCAGAAGTTGTTTCTGTCCATATTTTTACTTCAGCTGGGCTGAGTGGGAGAAAGAACTCAAAGGGAGGTCGAAGCAGATGGTTGTCACAAACTGCATACGGCAATTGAGAATTAGTGTGCAAGCATATGCAACCTGGTACAGTATGAAACATTCCAGCATATGAGTGCCGAAATAAATCAAGCCTGGAGAAGATCGGGATGATAAAATGATGAGCTCTTCTTTCCCTGTTACATATATATATATAGGCCTTCTGAATTCATTAGGATATGTTCTCTGTTTGCAGTAGGCAAGTTAACACCTAAATTGAGCAGATTCATGTAGATTCTGGTATCTTGCCTTTTTCTCTCATCCACAGTGTGCTTTCTGAAAAGAAATATTTCTGAAAAGATACACATCCTTTTCACATAAGGAGGATTGGAGATGTGGCATTAATTTACCTGGCAATAATTTAATCGGCAATAATACCTACTAGTCAGATATAATGCTTTATGTTTGGTCCCCAATTTATTCACAACTGTGCATCAGGCACTAGCAGTGTATATATAATTTCCACATACGTGTTTTGACTATTTGTGACCCTACCAGTGACCGACTTGTGGAACACCATTCATTCACAAACATGCACTTTTGAGTGTTCTTCCAGTGAGAAGGGTAATAAAGAGACACATACCAACAGTAGTTAACAGGAAGTGGAGCCAAATTCGCAACCCGGAAGTCCTTACGGTAGTAATAGTAAGGAGCTGTAGCTCTGCCCTGTTGCCTTTTATGATAGTAATGAACTTGATACCAGAGTATCATTAGTATTCTTACCTAATCTCAGGGAAGGGGATCAAATTATCTTTCATCCCATTATGAATGAAGAAGCAGAAGAGGAGGAAGGCTTAATTGTCAGTCACTTCTCTTCTCAGAAGAGCAAAGGCCAATGTTGCAGTCAGGTTTAGTCCTTGTGGAGGCTCTCTGTGGCTCTGCAACCTGGTGTGCTGGAGATTTCGGCGGCTGCTCCTAGGGCTGGGGCTGGTCAAGACAGGTCCACACACTGCCTCTGTTCCTGCAGGCAGGGCACCTCCACCCTTCCCCACACTTGCTCCCAGGGAGTTTTTAAGAAACTACCGTTGTTTTCCACAAGGCCTTTCCCGCCCTGTCCTTTTTGCTTTGTTACCTTCCCATCTGTCCTTCTTTGTGAGAGGACAAGAAGAAAGGTAAGATGCAAAAGAAATAGAAAAGGGGGAAAGTGATAAGTATTGGCTCAAGACGAGATATTGAATTACATATTGGTAGACCAAAACACAAATCAACTCTGAACTACAGGAGTCCACCAACATGCACATAAATCATTTATAACGATAATCCAAGACTAGGTCCAAATCTCATTAAAGTATATGAATCCTTAATCTACTTTGGCAAAAAAGCACCAATACACATTTTTTCTTTTTATCATAAATTACAGTTCTGTGGCACTGTGCAAATATTACCAAGCTGTAAGACAGCTGTGCTCCATTAAAATGTGTAATGGTCGCTGATTTCTTACAGCACATGGTCATCAGGCTGAATCTACAGCCAGTAATTAGGAAGATGAAATGTTTAATTGTGCCTTAATTTTGATAAAATTTATCTGTCACACATCCCGCAGCCGAGCATTATGCTCACAAATCAATGTCATCGGGCCGAGCAGGAACTCAAGCACCAGACTCTTGTCCCTGACAGATTCATTTGAATATGTAACTGCTCATGATGAGCAACCAGGCTAAGGAAGAAAGTGAAAACTTCCCTGTTGACATTGTTCTGGTGAGGTATGTCCTGTTACTTCCTTTAAGGAAAAGTAAGGCTCAAAAATAATTCCACTGTCACCGCCTCATGGCCATATCCACCTCCGGCTCTGATCACGTAGAGAAAGACAACCCCTCAGGGCCTTTTTCATCATCTTAAAATCTATTAGCACAGGGAGAAGAGATAGATTGTAAAAGGAGGAGAAAACTAAAAAGGTGAACCCAGTAATGCCCTTTTTAAATCTTAGATCCTAAAATCCTTATTTAGGGATAGATCGGGGAGCTAGGCAAGGGGCATCACTTTTCGCTGGGTAGCTAAACATCCATCAGTACAAAAAATGTGAGAACGGTAGAGACAAAACTCGTCTTGTTTCATACGCAAGAAAATGGAAGACCAGAGAGGTTGCCCAGGGGCCTCAGCATCATCAGAGCGAATTCGAATTACCACCATGTGGTCACAGTTGAGATAGCCTCATTTGACAGAAAGTTTTCTAATTCTTACAAGCAATATTTACAAATCATAATATTGAATTCATTTTTCAAATGGCAAGAAATATCATTTTAAGCACAGAGAAGTGTAAGTACAAATACCTGCCAATACTGAAAATTAATTTGTATCATGTTTTCCCCACAGAATGAATCAGTGATCATCTTTCTCACCCACAATAGCGACGGCTCATTATCCAAGAGAACTTAAAGAACATATGTAGGAAAGTACTTTACATTTTTATTTCAAAGACTTGGAAATAAAAATGACTGAGGAGGGTCATGGCAAAGACTGGGGGAAGTGAGGGGAGAGCCAGTGAGAAGGACAGCAACCTGAAGTCAGGCTGGATGGTCACAGATGGCACAGAACAGTGCAGCCACCAGCACACGGGGTGGGGTAGGGGCTGTGAACCGTGGGGAGTCGATCTCCCCAGGCCAGCGTGTTAGATTCTGAATGTGGTTTTAAGAAGCCCAAATTTTGCCAAAGTACACCAGCAAGTTTTCTCAGTGACTCATTCCTCACCAGGCAATTAATGAACCAGCTCAAGACTCAGAGCATGTCCGCTTACTTTAAAGAAAAATAAGTCTCAAGATCAGGAATAATTTTAGAAGAGTCTTCAGGGAGAGCCAAATGGCATTAAGCTATAGCCTGCTAACAAGAAGACTCATTAAAACGCTTTTCTAAACTTAGCCATGGAAATAAGTCCAAGCTAAAGATATCATATTCCCCATTCCCTTTTGTACTATTTTCATGGGCAGATATATTCAGGGATTGGATAAGCGAGCGATATTCTAGTAAGCCAGTTGTATTTCATCCCACTAGCACACCACATAAGCTAAAAGAAGTCAGGTAGGCATAACAAGGAGGGCACAAATGGCAGGGAGAATAATACTAACTAGCTGGCATTTTGCAAGGCTTTATGACAAACTGTTTTCACATCCATTGTCTTATTTGGGGGGTTACAAAGATTAAATTTGTCCCATGCTCATCCAAGAAAGAAGGAACACCAGTGGAGGCCTCTCTTTTACACTAAACCACTACTTCCCAGACTCCCATGGAGTGAAGGTTAGGCATATGATTTAGGTACCGCTGTTCTGATGCTCTTGCATGAACCAATCCCCAGCAGGATTTGGGAGCCAGCCCTCGTGGTAGCAACTTCCTGATTTGTCAAGCAGTTCTCTAACTCAGCAGCTTCCTGTTCCGAGCAGAGGTGGCTCCCTACCCATGGCAGAGGCCTCACCTGCCTTAGAGGTGCCATTCCACAACGTGTCAGAGCTGCAACCGAAAACCTCCCTCAGTATATGCAAGCTGTGGGATCCTAACCGTTTTCTTTTCCCTGCTTCTTACCACGAGGTGGAGAAAAAAATGCATATTTATGTATCTGGTTTAGAATTTTGGAAGACCTCATGACTTTTGAAAACTATGTTTCAATTATTTTATTATGGCATGGTAGAGATAGCAATAAACTAATCATGCAGGAGGGCTGGATTCTAGTCTCAGGTCTGACTCTCTGATTTGGGGCAAATCAATACCTCTACAGGCATACCTGTCCTCCTTTAAAAGTAACATCCACACACAGCAAAATCAATGATCTCTGTAGTCCTCATGGTCTCAATATTCTGAGATTCTATAAGAATCATATACATTTATATATCCTATACTATTTTATGTAATTATATATATATATATATATATATATATATATATATATATTTCCTTTGTCAGAGTTCTTAGGTGGAACCTGTATGACCTACTTTCTGAGGGATATTGATACATACTTGTTCCATCTTGACCAGCCCATTTAGCAAGAACCACAAATTCAGGTGCCAGTGTATGATCTGATCTATATAATTCCACCCCCAAAATAGAGACAGTAGTTTACATATTGATGTTTTTTATAATACCACTACTTATGTTTTATGTTTTTATAATGATAAAGGAAAAACTTTCCACATTATCTTACTATGCCTCACACTTTATGGTATGTGCATGTGCCAAAAATTGCATTGTTAGGAAAGTTAGTGAAATTGGTAAACTCAGTGGTAAATGAAACATCCATTTAGTCAGCACACAATTATTGAATTTACTCACACACATTTAGTGAACAGCAACTCTGTGCTGGGTAGAACGTTAGGTAGTGCAATCTGAAGGACCCAGATCCCACCCTTAGGGAGCACACAAGCTGGAGGAGAAGAGAGACCAGTAGATAGGTAGCTGTGATTCAGGGTGATGAGTGATATTATAGCTGCAGGTTGGGTGTGTTGAGGTCACCTGGGAGGGGCTTACAGAGACTTCCCTGAGACTGTGATTCCCTGGCTAAGCTCAAAGGCTAAGAAAGTGCTTTCAGTGAGGGAGAGAGTTGACAAGCTTTTCAGAGACTGGAAACAGCACAGATGCAAGGGACAGACATTTTAGAGGGTACCTAAATATTCAGAACAATGCACCAGCCCGGGTAGGAATGTGAAACTGAGTAAACACATGTCTTCTGTTTTTGACATTTTCATCTTCCATAAATAAAAAAGTTTGCAGGGGTGCCTGAGTGGTTCTGTTGGTTAAGCAACAGACTCTTGAGTTTTGCTCAGGTCATGGTCTCTGGGGTGAAAGATTAATCCCCACATCAGGCTCCGGGCTGAGTGTGGAGCCCGCTTAAGATTCTCTCTCTCCCTCTCCCTCTGCTCCTCCAACTCCCTGCCATTGCGCACTTTCTCTCTCTCTCCCTCTCATTAAGAAAGAAAAACAAAAACAAAAAGAAAGGAAGCTTGCAGAAGGGGAGAAGAATCAGAACAGAATGAAATAAATCCTACCAGTTTCAGCTCCTGTTTTCTGGGGTGTGAAGAGTACACTGACCAAACTGACTGCCTCTCCACCTGTTGACCTTCCACATTCTTCCACAATACCACCACAAAGAACAGATTCAGGAAATTTTGGAGATGACAGCTTTATAAAAATTTGTATTTTCTGTGAAAATATTATTTAACTTGCTTTTATTAAAATTATTTAATTCTTTAAAACAGAAAATAGGGGCGCCAAAATGGCTCAGTCGGTTAAGCTTCTGCCTTCAGCTCAAGTCATGATACCAGGGTTGGACTCCCTGCCCAGCAGGAGGTCTGCTTCTCCCTCCCACTCCCTCTGTGTGCCCTCACTCTCTCTCTCTTCTCTCAAATAAATAAATCAAATAAATTTTTTTGAAAAGTAAATAAAGGTAAAACAGAAAGTAGCAAATAGCATCAATAAAAATAAATCTTTTAGTACATATTTTAAGCCAATCAGGAAAGCATCACAGAATTTAAATTAAATAGATATTAATAGAAATTAAATAGGGAAGGGTATGGTAGGCTAGACAATGGCCCCCCAAATATCTAGGTCTTAATTCCTAAAACCTATTAATACTACCCCATAATGTAAAAACAGACTTTGCAGGTGTGATTAAATTAAGGATCCTGACATGGGGAGATTCTCATGGAATCTCTGAATGGGCCATGAATGTAATCACACATTTCCTTGCAGGAGAATGTAGAGGGAGATTTGCATAAAGAAGAAGGCAATGCAAAGACAGAAGCAAGATGCTGCCTTGCTAGCTTTGAAGATGAAGGGAGGACAGGAGCCAGGAACACAGGTAGCCTCTAGAAGCTGAAAGAGGCAAGGAATGGATTCTTTCCATAAGGAACCAGCCCCCAGGACACCTTGACTTTAGTTCAGTGAAATTGATTATGGACTTTTGACCTCCAGAATTGCAAGAGAACACATTCGTGTTCTTTTAAGCCACTAAATTTGTGGTAATTTGTTGCAGTGTCAAACGCAAACAAATACGAAGAGCAAAGGAATAATTTTATAAAATTTCCAAACATGAGAACTGGCACACAAATATTATAGGAAAAACATTATTCATAGGCTAGGATTGTTACGTAAAGCACTTGCCATAATTCAAATTTTAACTCTGCAGTTTTTCCTTAGAGAAATTATTAAAATGTTGAAGTTTGTGGAAAAGCTTACCAAATCAGTGCACAACATTCCAAAAAGAAGACAGAAAACCAGGGATGGGAAAATTACAGTTGAATAGTATAATTTATTAAACAGGCTTGTCTCATTCACTAAATCTGCTGAGAAATTACTTTAAAAGCTAGCAATAAGGTATTGTTTAAATATTTATAGTTACTGCCTTGTAAGAAGGTTCTTTTAAAGTGATTCTTTCAACAAACATTCATTGAGTTAGACTTTGGGGATAAAACAGTGACCTAAACAGTCTTGAATTTCTTTAAAGAGTTTACATTCTATGTAAAGGCATTTACAGTGGTAATAAAAGAGAAACCTAGGAGAGTGGCATGTTTATATTGTACTAAGATTTTCAAATATTTAACTCCATAACAGAGAATTTTTGGAAAATGAAACTGTATTAGAAAATTGGTCCAGCCATCCAGAATAGTTCTTTTTAAATAAAGAAATTTAACCAGTGATGTAATTACACTAGTATCTCATCATCTTCTTCTAAGTTAATATGCATGGTAGTTTGGAAAATGGAACATACAAAATGACAAAAAGATTGCCCTGATGCTAATTTTTTACGTACACTTTGTGGAGAACATGAATAAAAATATTGTAGAGAATATTATTTTTAAAATCTTGAGATTTATGATCATTATTTTAGAGTCTATGGAAATTTGAAGCCTGCCTAACTGGCACTGAAAAGTAACTGAAATGCATGACATGATTTACCTGGCATGGTGCTCAATGAATATTGTCCCACTCCTCCCTTCAAGAATAAATATTAATGCTAGAATATGCTGATAAATATCACACAAAATGATCTGAATTCTTACATCAGTACTAAACACATTATTCAACAAATATTTGTTGATTGAAGGATAAATAAAGGACTTATCATTTTTTTGGATAGTCTTGGTATCCTCCATATGTCATTTTCCCTACTCACTTAATTGATGGAGGGTAATAATGTCTTGGGGGGAAAACTGTAAATGAGATATTATACAACTTGTCCATTCTACAAAGATAAGGAATTTACCAATCCACCCTGGATAGTAAAACAATTAGCACTCAAGTAAAGATGGATACTTAATGACCACCAAATTTCACCTACACTGGTACATGTATAGAAATAGTGTATGACATAATGAAGACATATATTTTGAACATCTCAGCTGATAACCTGGAGTTAGAGGTTTGACAATATGCAGGGCTCGATCCCAGGAATCCAGTACCCCAGCAACTGGGACCATGACCTAAGCCAAAGGCAGATGCTTAACCAACTGAGCCACCCAGGCACTCTAAGCTTTTAACTCTTGATTTCTTTCGGCTCAGGTCATGATCTCAAGATGGTGGGATTAAGCCTCATGTCAGGCTTCACACTGGGCATGGAACCTGCTTGAGATTCATTCTCGTTCTCTCCCTCTGCCCCTTCCCCTACTTGCACTCTCTCGAAAGAAAGAAAAGAAGAAAAAAAAAAGAAAGAAAGAATGAAAAAGAAAGAAAGGTTTTTTATTGAAGCATGAAACTTTAAACTCAATTCCCCTTCTCTTCCTACAAAGCAAATAACTGTCAAGTTGTTTAGTCAAAATGACATTTAAGTAGTGCCTAAGCATAGTTTTTGTTTTTGTGGCACTGTGTTATTTATTGTCCAGAATTCCTATTTTCAAAAAACCAGTGGGTGGCAGGAGATAGCTGAGCCAGGTGGCCAAGGCATGGGACCACAGTCCCAGCCCAACCAAGGAAAAAACTGACCGTACTGTGGCATCCAGCTAAGTCCTCATCCATGTCAAAGGCAGGACCAGAGGACCCCTTTGGCCTCCTTTCTCTAGCTCAATATTTAAATCTATTTTTCTTTTTAACATTATGTTTGGGATTTGAAAGAAAACTTTCATAGGATTAATTTCTACTCCAAGAAAGAAAGGATGTCAAAAATTAAAAACTAATAATTCTCTGTGATATAACTCTAGAAACAAAATTAAATTAAATTGAAGTCTCTGAAGAGTGGGGTATAAAAATACCCTAAGAGGGGTCTTAAAGAGCAGGTCAAGAGAGCCCTGTGAGATCAGATCTCAGGAAACAATGTTGTAGATACACTGAAAATAAGACACCAATCACTTTTAAACTAGAATCTGGTTATTAATAGAATTAAATTCATATGTCATCTTATACCCACAGAACGTGTGTTTATGTCTCTGTGCATAACTTCCTTCATGATTCATGTGGGCCTAAATGAAAGCATTTAGTGACCCCAGTGGAAATGCACAGTGGAGAAAGGAAAGTGAGTTATACTGGGTTGTATTTTCATCATTGAGAGAATTAAGAGAGTAGTAAAGGTAAGGGAAATGGATACTCCCTCAGGATACAGTCCCTGAAGTAGCTGTACATTGATACAGTGACCCACATCCCAGTGTCTAATCCTCAGCTTTGCAAGTTCTCAAATGTTATTTAGTCAAAAAACCTAGAGTCAATCAGTTTCCCAGGTCTGATATACATATGTCTCTCAAACTCACAAGTGACATCAGGACATCAATTTATAAAAGAAATAGTCCTCTATTGCTGTAGTATTTACCTATTTTTCTTTTTCCAAGATATTTTGGAAGCTAATTTCATAACCAGAAGTTTCCTTCTATAACCGGAATTGGAGAAAAAGAAGTTGCATAGTCAACAGGGGTTATTTTATCAAGACCTTACAAACCATTAGGAACTATCTTTGGCCTTCAACAGAATGACTGATTTTTTTTTTCCTTTTTGGTAATGCTGGATAAATAAGGATGAGTTCTTTAACAAGAAATTAATCTAACTTAAGTTAGATTGTCCTACTCTAGATATATTACAGGTTACTCTTTTCTCTCTCTCTTTCTCTCTCTCAATGCACAATTTAATTTGTTTCATTTTACAAAGAATCATATTTTTCTAGGACCAGTTGCCCTCATGAACCCACTGACAAACAACATTTATGTATTTCTGCTTTGAATAGCTTTTGGGTTCCTTATTACTAATCATGCTCCAAGACCATCTTATCTTCTAATTATCAGGAAAACTCCATTTCACTCATGTATGCTGACTCCATGGAGAACAGAAGTAGAGAAACTAAATCTGGCTATAGAGATGATGCCTCAAAGAGTGTCTCACCATGATATCTAAGCTAATCCAATCTGGAAGTTATATCAAGGAAAGAAAACATTGTCACCAACCGAAATACTAAAAGACAAGCAGGTAGCAATGTATACCAGATCCAGTCCTCCCAGGCAACAGGCGAAAGTGAAAAAAAAAAAAAAAAAAAAGTAGGGGAGCCTGGGTGGCTCAGTCAGTTAAGCATCTGGCTCTTGATTTTGGCTCAGGTCATAATCTCAGAGTCTTGAGATTGAGCCCTATATGGGACTCCATGCTCAGCAGGGAGTCTGCTTAAGTTTCTCTCCTCTCCCTCTGCCCCTCTCCCTGCTCTCTTTCACTAGTGTGGTTTCTTGCTCTCTCTCCCCAAAATAAAAAGTCTTAAAAAAAAAAAAAATGGAAAGAAGAAGGCAAGTCAGACAACATCCAACAAAATGAGCTGAAATTCAGGGTAGAGTTCCAATCCCAAAAGGAGGAATTGAGAGCTAATTAGAGAGTCACAGTAGAGATTCAGACTTTATAGATCAACACAATGGAAAATAATGGAAGAATTTGATTGGTTGGTATATGTGTGTCCAACAACACCAGACACTGACTTTATGAAGGCAGAGTGACATGAGGTTAAGGCATGGGCTTTGGAATTAGAGAGACATGCAGGCTAATCCTGTTTCCACCACCTACCAGCTAGGTGCTAATAGGCAGCCTCCTTTGTCTCATCTGTAAAATAGAAATTCTATATTTAAATAGTAAAACACTTGGTACAGTGCCTAGCACTGTAGATGCTCAATGAATAATAGCTATTATTATTCCAGCTTCTAGTTGAGAGGCTGCTGACAGATTGCCTGCTTTGGTGAGGATCTGTGAGTGTTTCTGAGCTAGCAGGGTGAAGACACGCATGTCTGACACCCCGAGGGCCTGAGGAAGGCAAGGACTAGCTGACTGATTCCTCAACATGTAAAAAACCAATCAAGATGAAATGTGATGCAAAGAAGGAGTAGGGGCTTTGGAGAACAACCAGGGTTCAAATCATGCCTTGTTCTTCCATTTATGACATATATAAGCAAAATATTTTCTCTTTTGAGGCATTAACAATTGTTTATTTGTAAAACAGAAATAATACTTATCCCTCGAGGTCAAAATAAGAGAAAAAAAATGAGATGATGGGTTTTTAAAGTGCTTAAAACACAGTAGATCTTTAAATGTATTTCCCTTTCCTCTCCCTTTCCAATTTGTTTATATATGAAAGAAAAAGGACATTGTCAGATTTGTCAATGTTTGAAAAGTATATCACCTCGTCTGCAAAAATTATTCTTCATACAGTTCGCATCACAGTGGGAGGACTGGAAGAAGTAATGATTGAGGGAGCTGTGACTTAATAGAACAGGCTATAAATACTAAAGTAGGAGAGAACTATTATAAATAATATCAGAAAAAATGTTGACATCAGAGTAACAGAAGTAGAATATAAAATTTCTAAAATAAGGGGCACCTGGGTGGCTCAGTGGGTTAAAGCCGCTGCCTTCGGCTCAGGTCATGATCCCAGGGTCCTGGGATCGAGCCCCGCATCGGGCTCTCTGCTCGGCAGGGAGCCTGCTTCCCTTCCTCTCTCTCTGCCTGCCTCTCTGCCTACTTGTGATCTCTGTCTGTCAAATAAATAAATAAAATCTTTAAAAAAAAATTTCTAAAATAAGATGCTTAATCAAATGTATGGAGTTTTTTAGTTACAGATTGATGAAAATTGGGAGGGAAGGATATTCAGGGGGAATAATTGATTTAGTAATAAACATTTAAGTTTCCTCCGGGTCTTTTCATGGTTTAATAGCTTATTTCTTTTAAGTGCTAAATAATGTTCCATTGTTTGGATGTACCGCAGTTTATTTATCCATTCATCTGCCATTACACATTTTGGCTGCTTCCAGGTTTTGGCAATTATGAAGAAAGCTGCTATAAATATCTCTGTGCATGAGTTTGTGTGGATCTAAGTTTTCAACTCTTTTAAGTAAATCCAAGGAGTGCAATTGCTGGATCATATGGTTAAGAGTATGCTTAGTTTTGTGAGAAACTGCCAAACTGTCTTCCAAAGTGGCTGTACCATTTTGTATTCCTACCAGCAAAGTATGAGAGTTCCTGTTGCTCCACACCCTTGCCGTCATTTGGCGTCGTCTGTGTCCCAGATTTTGGACATTGCAATAAGGTGCATAGTAGCATCTCATTGTTATTTCAGTTATCTCACACACCATTAACAGTCAGTCACCATGGTTAGATTCAAAGCATTATTTCTACTTTATCATCTATAGGCAACAGTGCAAATTTCAGTTCAGTTCTCTAACCCTTTGCAGCATTGGTTTGGTTTCAACTCAGGTGAGCATTATTCAGGGACTAATCTGAGACTTGGGTGAATCTCATTTCTGCTCCATTAAGCCTTTGCTGTGGTGCTTTGATCTTATCTCCTGCTTGTAGCGCTCAGGGGTTAGACTGAGTCTCATGTAATTTCATAAACAGAAATTAGGGGACCCCATTCTTCAGCTTTCTCCTTTCCTGTGTCCTCCACTCTCCTGATTGGTTCCTCTGGCCAGAAGGATGGGTTCCTTTTGTAGTTTTAGTTGCCTACGCTGCTGTGCTAATCCATGACTAAGGACATGCCCCGGGGGAAAACTGCTTCAGAAGAAACACAGGCTTAAGCTTGATTCCAATTCACAATACTGCTGTTGTTTACTTTTCAGAGTTCACAGGTGGTTCTTTTTGTATTTTGCTCTGTATTTGTAATCAGCTGGAGGAGTTGCTATAATAGGCTTATTCCACCACAGTGGACCCAGACCAAAAACACTTTTGGAAACCTTTTAAGTAACTCTAAGAGAACGAAAGGAAGAGTTGCTGCCTATTCCACTTATTACAGAGCAACAAAAACGAGATAATTTTCACAGCAAAAGATAGAAATTCTTTAAATGTATGACAGAACATACAATGACTGAACTCTGATCAATTGGAAAACTTGAAAATTAATATAAATTAATACCATCTAAAAATAAATGGTTGGACAAAGATAATTAGTGAACAACAAACCAGAAGCAGCAATGTTAGTCATGTAGAATTTATTTTTAGCAACTTTATTGAGATATAATTCACATGACATATAATTCGCCTATATAATGTGTACAATTTGATAGTTTTTTGTATATTCAAAGATAAGTGCAACCATGACCACAATTTTAGAAAGTTTTCCTCACCTCAAAAAAAAAAAAAAAATCCCATACTCTTTAGCAGTCTGAGCCAACCCAACCCTCCAAATCTTCCATCTCTACCCCAGCAACCATTAATCAAGTTTCTGTCTCTATAGAGTTCCCCATTTTGGACATTAATCTGAAATAAATCATATAATATGCAGTCTTTTGCAACTGACTTCTTTCACTGAGCATGATGGTTTCAAGGTTTATCCACATTGGAATATCTATCAGTATTTTATTCCTTTGTAAGGCCAAATAATAATCCCTTGTATGTATAGACCACATTTTCTTTATCCAATTGATGGATATTTGGGTTATTTCCACCATTTGGCTCTTATGAATAAAGCTCTCACAAACATTAATGTACAAGAATTTGTATAGATAAATATTTCCATTTGGGTAGATATGTTTTTGTTTATCCTGGATATATACCTATGGTGGAATTGCTGTGTCCTATAGTAATTATGTGTTTGTTTGAGCAACAGTCAGACTATTTTCCAAAGTGGTTGCACCAATTCATATTCCCACCAGCAGCGTACGAGGGTTCTGGTTTCCCTCAGCCTTGTCAACACTTGTTATCTGACCTTTTTGATGATAGCAATCCTGGTGTATATGAAGTGGTACTTGTTACAATTTTGATTTATCTTTCCCCAATGACTAATGATCTTGAGCATCTTTTCATGTGCTTATTAGCCATTTGTATATCTTCCTTGGAGATACATCTATTTAGATCTTTTGTCCATTTTCTTATTGGCTTGTCAGTTTACTGGTGAGTTGTAAGAGTTCTTTATACGTTCTGGGTATAAGTACCTTACCATATATATGATTTGCAAATATTTTCTCACATTCTATGGGTTATCTTTTCACTTTCTGGGTGATATCCTCTGAAACAAAAGAGTTTTTACATTTTTATGAAATCCAATTTTTTTTCTTTTCTTGCTCATATTTTTGGCATCATATCTAATACATGACAAATACAAACTCATGAAGATTTACCCCTATGTTTTATTCTAAGAACTTGAGAGTTTTAGCTCTTGCATTCAGATTTTTGATCCATTTTGAGTTAATTACTTCAAAACCTAAGTAGAAATTAAAGCAAAAATATTACATGAGATAAGTAGTCCATTGAAAATTTTTTTTTAAGATTTTTTTATTCATTTATTTGACAGAGAGAGATCACAAGCAGGCAGAGAGGCAGGCAGAGAGAGAGGAGGAAGCAGGCTCCCTGCTGAGCAGAGAGCCCGATGCGGGGCTCGATCCCAGGACCCTGAGATCATGACCTGAGCCGAAGGCAGTGGCTTAACCCACTGAGCCACCCAGGTGCCCCCCATTGAAAATATTTTAAGAGTTAATAAAAACATAACAACATTGAAATTTGGGGGGCAAATTCTATAGCAATTAAATGCAGTTTTTCAAAGGTTAAAACTGGGGACACCTGAGTGGCTCAGTCTGTTAAACATCCAACTTTTGATTTGGCCTCTGGTCATGATCTCAGGGTCCTGAGATTGAGCCCTGCATTCTCGCTCTTCCCTTCCTGTGCCCGTCCCTGCCCCCTGCTTCTGTCTGCCTGTGAGTGGCTATGCTCCTGCCCTCTCTCTCTTTTAAAAAAAAAAAAGCCGGGGTGCCTGGGTGGCTCAGGGGGTTAAAGCCCCTGCCTTCGGCTCAGGTTATGGTCCCAGGGTCCCAGGGTCCTGGGATCAAGCCCCACATCAGGCTCTCTGTTCAGCAGGGAGCCTGCTTCCCTTCCTCTCTCTCTGCCTGCCTCTCTGCCTACTTGTGATCTCTATCTGTCAAATAAATAAATAAAATCTTAAAAAAAAATTTTTTTTTTAAGTCACAAAGGTAAATTGATACTTTTAATCCTTTTATTTCTCACAAATGAGAAACTTAATTCAAATTCAACTGAAGATTTACACAACAAGCAATAACGAAATCTCTAAGGAAAATGGTAAAAATAATTAGAAAACAAATTAAACAGTGAAATTGATTATTATCAAACAATTTATTAAGTTTAAAATTCAGAGCTAATACATTACACACACCTCTGTTAAATCTAAACAGAAAAAAAATACAAATTGTTAAAAGCTACATATAAGAAGTCACATTAAGTATCAAACATAAAAATTTTTATTACAGAATACACAACTGTTTGCTAGTAGCATTCAAAACTTCTAGAAAATATACAACTTTCCTTTATAAGTAAATTAAAACAGGACATACAAAACAGGTATTTATGAAGAATTCAGAAAATCATCAATAAGCAAACTCCATAAAATGGCTCCTGCTATAATGTATGTACTATTGAACTTTTTATTTAAAGAGATAGTTTTCATTTAACAAAGAAGATGAGAAAACTTCATTATTTATTATGTAATGTAAATAATCCTGATTCCAGGAGTTCCAATATTGACAAATCCAATATAAGAAGAGCCAGAAGTAGGGGCGCCTGGGTGGCTCAGTGGTTTAAGACTCTGCCTTGGGCTCAGGTCATGATCTCAGGTTCCTGGGATCAAGCCCCACATTGGACTCTCTGCTCAGTAAGGAGCTTGTTTCCCCCCTCTCTCTCTGCCTGCTTCTCTGCTTACTTGTGATCTCTCTCTCTGTCAAATAAATAAACAAAATCTTAAAAAAAAAAAAAGAGCCAGTAGTAGAGAACAGAGCAAACAGAGAAGTGAAATTATTACTGAATACAAAAAGGTTTCCTAAAACTGAAGAGCATGAGTATTCAGAAAAATAAAAGTACTGTTAAGCTCTGAGTGATCAAAATTCCATGTAAAAATTCCATGTAAAATTTTTAAATACCAAAGGTATAAAGAACAGTACTAAAAGTTTCAGCTAATATTTATTGAGGGATAGGTATACGAGCTACTCTTCTAAACACTTCACGAATACTCATTTAATCCTCTTAACAATGCTTTAGTTAAATAGCATTTTCTCCTATGTACAAATGAAGAAAGTGAAAGACAGAGGATTTAAGTAACTTGTCAAGTTCATACTGAAAGTTAGCAGTGGAGCTGAGACACAAACCTAAGGTAATGTGACTCTGGAGCCCAAACCTTTGGCCACTAAATCCAAAAGAAACAACAGGTCCTTTTAAAGGAATGAGAATCATACTTATATCAAATTTCTCATTATCACTGACATCAACGGTGTTACTGTAATTCCAGTGTTCTAAAGGAAAATTATTTTTAATTGTATAAATCTGTTTACCTAGCTAAACTATTATCATTTCTGATAACAGAATGACATTTTAAACATAAAAAGACACAGAAATTTGTAAGGACCTATTTAGCCAGAGCGACTCCATCTTGGGTAAATAGCCATTTTGTTGTTTGTGCAGTAAACTTAAATTGACACTCCCCCCCCAGAGAAACATACTTAGAAATAAGTCCCGGAAACCAGTAAAATGTAGTCGGCTAGTTCCTGATAACAGAGCCCAGAATACAAGGATGAGTCAGGCCAGATAGAGACATCTAATCAGTACGAAGTACTGTTTGTAACAGTGAGAAGGTCTTGCCCAAACTTAAATGACTCCATCTTGGGAAGGACGACAATCTTATTATTCACACTGAATATGTTAACTGACTAAGTCTTCCCAGAAAGTACTGTTTGTAACGGTTCCTAGTATGGGGTAATCTTGAATAACACATCACCGGACCAGATGGAACTAGCCAATCAACAAGAGACACACAAACCCGGTGGGTTGAGATACCAAAATATGGGTTACAGTTTTACCCAATAAAAGATTGCCTGTAAGATTGGGAGGGGTCACTCTCTTCGGAGACAGCCCTGACTGGTCAGTCAGTCAATTCTTGAGCCTCTAAGCTGGGGGTGGTTGCTCTCTTCAGAGACGGCCCTGGCTGGTCAGTCTGACTTCCAATGCTTGGCATAGAATAGAGCTTTGTATAACTTTAACTTGTTTCAGTCTCGTTCCCCATGGCCAATCAGTCTGACTTCTAATACTTGGCATAAAATAAAGCTTTAAATAACTTTCACTTTGTCTCAGTCTCGTTTTGTTTAGTAACGGACCTAACAAAATTTCCTTCTTTTTTTTTTTCCTTTAAGATTTTATTTATTTATTTGACAGACAGAAATCACAAGTAGGCAGAGAGGCAGGCAGAGAGAGAGAAGGAAGCAGGCTCCCTGCTGTGCAGAGAGCCCGATGCAGGGCTCAATCCCAGGACCCTGGGATCATGACCTGAGCGAAGGCAGAAGCTTAACCCACTAAGCCACTCAGGAGCCCCCAAAATTTTCTTCTTATGCACATTCTCTAAGGAGTTACTTAAGGGTGTTCTCCAGAAAAACAAAGACAAATGAAAAAAGACAACTCATGGTAAGAGGGAATTTAATCTGAGAGATCCAACCCAGGGTTTAACACAATATCTCAATACTATAACAGGTCAGTACAAAAACTAGGTTACTAAAGAGTAAGATGGGGGTAACTGGGTGGCTCAGTCAGTTAAGCATCTGCCTTTGGTTCAGATCATGATCTCAGGGTCCTGGAATCAAGCCCCACATAGGGTTCCCTGCTTGGTGGGAAGTCTGCTTCTCCCTCTCCCTCTGCCTCTGTGATTTCTCTCTCTCTCTCTCAAATAAGTACATAAATTCTTTTTTAAAAATTAAGAGTGGTCACCTGGGTGGCTCAGTTGTTGGGCATCTGCCTTTGGCTCAGGTCATGATCACAGGGTCCTGGGATTGAGTCCTGCATCGGGCTTCCTGTTCAGGAGGAAGGCTGCTTCTCCTTCTCCTGCTCTCCCTGCTTGTGTTCCCTCTCTCACTGTCTTTCTTTGTCAAATAAACAAATAAAATCTTTAATAAATAAATAAATAAATATTAAAAATTGCAAGATAATTGACGGTTTTGAGGAACAAGTATCTGGGATAAAAAAATACATGATTCAGCGACAGCATGATTAAGAAGATGGAAAAACTTGAGTATATTGCAGATATTTTATTAAAGAAAAATTAGAAAAAAGAAAATTCAGAAGAACAAATAAAAAAATGATACACAAAGTCATGGTCTAAATGTGAAACCAATCAGAATGTGGCATAATTATTTATTTTTAATGATTTTATTTATTATTTGAGAGAGAGAGAGCACAAGCAGTTTGGAGGGGCAGGGGAAAAGGGAGAAGCAGACTGCCCCCTAAGCAATGAGCCCTGCATGTGGCTCAATTCCAGGACTCTGAGATCATGACCTGAGCTGAAAGTAGATGTTTCACCAACTGAGCCACCCAGGCATCCCTATGGTATAATTTAAAGCAAATGCTAAAATGTAAGAAAATTCTATCCATTTTACCAATGATAGGATCTTTCTCCTTAAAAAGGACATTGCCTCAATTTACATGAGAGTTGATATGCTGGTCAAAGCTGATAGAAAGTGAAATTAAGTGATTAAAATTTGCATAGGTAATCAACTAAAAAAAAATAATACAATTTAACAAACTTGGAAGGATGAGGGCAAAAAAGTGAAAGGAAAGGAATCAATCGTAAACAAGAGTAAATAAATATTTCCTACAAGCAATTAATCAATGAAAAGAGAATACTTTTTAGAATTATGAAAACAAACTTTAAAGGTGAGGGAAGTAAAATTGATAATTAGGGTGGGGAACAACTTCTTCTTTCTTCAGTATTTCCTTAATTTCCTAATTAATTCCTTAAGAGTTTCATTAGTGAAACACTTCTCCCCCTCTCACCCTGGTTGGCGTATTTCTAAAGAATGGGGCATTAGCATAGCTTTGCTCTGTTTTCTTTTTCTCTTGAGACAAAAGCCACACACTGAAAGCTTTCATTCCTCTGTGCTCTCTTCTGTTCTACAGAAAGGTAGAGACCTTTGGTGGTTCAGCACTGCTTCTTCTTCTTCTTTTTTTTTTTTTTTTGTAAACATATAATATATTTTTTATCCCCAGGGGTACAGGTCTGTGAATCACCAGGTTTGCACACTTCACAGCATTCACCATAGCACATACCCTCCCAATGTCCATAACCCCACCCTCCTCTCCCAACCCCCCTCCCCCCAGCAACCCTCAGTTTGATTTGTGAGATTAAGAGTCGCTTATGGTTTGTCTCCCTCCCAATCCCAACTTGTTTCATTTATTCTTCCCCTACCCCCTTAAGCCCCCATGCTGCATCTCCACTTCCTCATATCAGGGAGATCATATGATAGAAAGGGGAACCCTCCTACACTGTTGGTGGGAATGCAAGCTGGTGCAACCACTCTGGAAAACAGTATGGAGGTTCCTCAAAATGTTGAAAATAGAACTACCCTATGACCCAGCAATTGCACTACTGGGTATTTACCCTAAAGATACAAACGTAGTGATCCGAAGGGGCACGTGCACCCGAATGTTTATAGCAGCAATGTCTACAATAGCCAAACTATGGAAAGAACCTAGATGTCCATCAACAGATGAATGGATAAAGAAGATGTGGTATATATACACAATGGAATACTATGCAGCCATCAAAAGAAATGAAATCTTGCCATTTGCGATGACATGGATGGAACTAGAGGGTATCATGCTTAGTGAAATAAGTCAATCGGAGAAAGACAGCACTGCTTCTGATTGAGTAAGTAACTGTCTAATGCTGGAGAGCAGTATTAGGAAGACCATTTGTCCACAGATGTAAGCCACATTTCCTACATCAGTTTTAAGAATTATTAAGGAATTATTTTAGTTTCATCCATTTTGCTAGGTAAACATACTTCTCAGTTGCTTAATAATGCAGACGAATAAAAGGGTGTTATTTGTTGGCCTCCTTTTAAACCTTAACCTTTGGTATCTTTTTTTTTCTTTTAAGATTTTATTTATTTATTAGACAGAGAGAGAGAGAGCACAAGCAGGGGTAGCAGGAGAGGGAGAAGCAGCCGGCAGAGGGAGAAGCAGCAGCCAGAAGGAGAAACAGCAGGGATCCTGGTGTGGGATTTGATCTAGGACCCTGGGATCATGACCTGAGCCAAAGGCAGATGCTTAACCTACTGAGCCACCCAGGCACCCCCCTACCTTTAGTATCTTGAAAGAGCTATTTTCTGTGGGTGGTGAGATATAGCTGTCTATGTACATGTTCTAAGGACATCACAGCCGCAGAGAAATTTTGAACTTCATTTAGCATTTTCATTAGTGATAATATTTGCATCTTTATATTGAAAAGAATTTTTATTTGTTTTGTCAGATAATAACAATAAACAATTATGCTAATATTAGGAACCAATAAATATTAGTGAAAAAAGATCCAAGCATAAGACACAAGAAATTAAAATTCATTCGCTATTTTATTTATATTGGAAATATCAAAAAGAATTCATTTTATCTTTTCAAAAATCCGTATTTTGCTACTTCTTGTCTCTGTGCATTGAAAAGACCAGAAGCAAAGACTGGAAAAACCTTTCCTCTAAAAAAGTAGACTTAAAAAAAAAAAAGACTTTATTTATTTGAGTGCACAAGCAGGGAGAGGGGGAGAGGGAGAGGGAGAGGTAGGCTCCCCGCTGAGCGAGGAGCCCAATGCGGGGCTTAATCCCAGGACCCTGGGATCATGACCTAAGCAGAAGGCAGACACTTAACCTACTGAGCCACCCAGGCGCCCCTAGAAAGGAGACTTTTGTTATAGAGAACATTCTGGGTTCATTTCACTATGATTACTCTTGTCTTCCTCCTATCAGGCTCCCAGGAGTTTCTCGCTCTAGAGCTAGTTCACCTCAACCACCAGCAGTAAATCAAAATTATGACTTGAGCACTCCTCCCAGTTCATGGCTTCAGCAGCTTCCGCTCCAAGTATGTAGATCATGTTAACGGTACTCTGAATGCCCTTCTCTCTTCAGGTTTCAGCATAACGGTTTGCTCTGTTACCCACTTTTCTGATAAGCCCAGGGAAAATCATCAGTTTTCTGTTCACCCAATTGTTTTCTTGTTGTAAGGAAGGGAGTGGCAATTTCTAAGCTCTTCATGTGTTGGAGCTGAAGCCACAAGTGCTTTGCCACTATTTGCTTTGCTTTTGTGTGTTTGAAATTGTCCTCGCTTTTTAAAAAACGTTTTATTTAATTATTTAAGAGAGAGAGAGAGCACGCATGTGTGCACAGAGGGAGAAACAGAGGGGGAAGGAGAGGTACAAGCATACTTCCCACTGGGCAGGGAACTCCACATGGGGCTCTACCCTAGGACCCTGAAATCATGACAAGCTGAAACCAAGAGTTGTGCACTTAATCGACTGAACCACCCAGATGCCCCTTGAAACCCTTCATATTAAAACTTAACAAGAAGAAGATTGAGAAAGACATTTTAGTAATTCCTCTGAAAATAATCCCAGTGCCTGAGAAGCATTATAGCAATATAGTACAGTCAGTAAGGGTGATATATCTTTTAAAAAAGCATATAGAGTCATGTAATACTGCTTATTAAGTGATATAAAGTCTTAATGTGGTATTCAAGTATATATGTGCCACAGTCGTGCATATGTAAACTCTGTAAACACATAGGAAACATCTGAAAGGAAAAACACACCATATATTGATATGCCTCCTATATGGGGTGTGTATCTCATTAAATGTTTATTGTTGAGCAAGTGCTACTGATCAGGGTACTTCATATCCTTCAGATGCATTTTACTGGAGGAAAATGCTTTAAAATGCCCATCCACAGCCACTGCTTCTTTCTTTAGCATACGGTTGAGACTACCTCTTTGGCTATCCTCTCTGAGAACACAGTTTCATACCTTTTCAGCAGTACAAATGGGGATAGTCAACCTTTTTGCCCCAGTAAGTATAACGTAAACTTGTAGCCATAATTAGATTTACTAATGAAGGACCCTGTAAGCCTGTGTTCCTAAATTTTAAAAACTTCCCAACATTGGAAAGAGAATTCCTTTTGTTTTAGTTCAGTTGAACACATATTTGCATCACTACTCTATGACAGGCTCGGTGATTGGATTCTGGGAAAAATGGAAAGATGAAGAAGCAGTGCCTACCCACCAAGACTTTATAATGTAACAGGGTGAGAGAGAATGAGGTAAATAACTATCAAACAAGGTTGAATAATATTTATAAAAGGAAGAGATCACACAGGAAAGTCTTTAGGAAAGCAGTGGTATTCGTCATGGGCCTTGACTAATAAATAGACAGGATGTGAGCTGACAAAGATAGGGAAGGGGAGGATTTCTGAGAGAGAGCCCTAAGCAAAGACACAGAGTCAGCAAGGCTTGAATAAGCTTGGAAAGTTAAAGCGATTATTCTTTTTATTGATCAAGTTTAATGACTGAGATTATTTTATATCAAAATCCCAAAGCAGCCACTTGAAGAAGCTTTAATTTAGTCACTTTGAAATAAACTTTACCCTGGAGCTCCAAAAACTAAATACATTTCTCAACTCCATCTTGAATGGAATCATACAAATTCAGTTTGAAGTATATTATAGAAAGAAATGAAGACAAATTTAGATTAAAGTTCCCAAATCCTGATCTTTATTCCTTCATTCAAATGACATGTACAATTTCAAACAATGTGTTCCCTAAATGCATTAGATTACGTACCACGGACCTAATAGTTCTTGCTTAGAAAATGGACTATGAACACCTTTCAGAATATGAGAAACACCAAGAGGATCTTGGAGCTGGGGTCAGTGAGGATATGGGATGGCAGGAGATAGGCAGACTTGAGCAAAAAAATCTGTTGTCACATTTTCCACACTTCAATTGCTAATAAAAACTTGGTAATGATGGCAGAAGTCTTTTCTGGAAACACTTACGACATTGGTAATGACCCATACTGGGGAGATAAATCCAGTATGTAGCCATGCTTAAGTAAAAGAAATTCTTATTACCTCATTTGTCTACTAATAAGTGTGTCTTTGGAGGGTCCTTTAAATATTATTGATATGGTGAGTGATAAAAGAAGACTGTTATTGCCTGAAAACACTGAATAACTTATCCTCATTATAGCACATCCACTGGAGGTTTCTCTGTTTGCATGAAAGGTAGAGTTCAGAGAAGTCTGCTTTTATTATGGAAAAGAAAAATCATGTCCTTGATCATTTTTTTAAAATTCAGCATTATTGAAAGATTTTAGCTGTCTTCTTTGGTGTAGTTGTGACGTCATCTTCAAAATCTAAGTTAATATAACTGTATCTATTCCACCCTTTTCTTAGACTTTCAGAGATGTCCTGTCTTGACTTAGAATTTATTAATTATTTATCACATATTTGTTAAATCGTAATACATGTCATTTGTTAAATTGTAATATCACATATATTATAAATCGTAATATATGTTAAATTGCAGTGTGTTGGACGCTGGGGACTCAGCTGGAAATAATTCGGACAAGAGCCCTACCTCATGTCAAGTTTTCATCCAGCACTTACCCGTATGATTACAATATCTCTCCTCCTCTAGCATAAGCTCTATCGCCGTTTCTTATTCTGGATTCTGTTTGGTGCTAGCACAAGGCCTTGAATGTAGGTGCTTGCTAAATATTTACTAAGTACAATTTCAACTTTCATTTTCTACCTTACATTATAGTTGACTATGTCCTGGTATTCTTCCTAAGCTAGTGACTGAGGAGAGACCATGTGGCAGAGATCTACTCTTCTGCTAGGATGCACAGTTAGACTACATTGCCCAGCTTCCTTTGCAGTTGTGACCACAAGACTAAATACTAACCGGTAGTATGAGAGAAGCGACACCCTAGAAACATAACCTCTCTAAGCCTGGTCATAAAATGAGATAAAATTCTCTCGTAAGATATCTTCTGTACTGTTGGATGTTGACATCCTCAAAGTCATCAGAAGCCAGCAGAACCTGTCTGACAAGGTCATAGAATTACTGTGTGAAGCAGAACTCTCCTACTCACCTGAATCTGTCTTGGGCTCTTGATAGAAATGAGAAATAAACTTCTATTATGTGTATGTCATTAGTTATTTTTAGTCTATTTATTACAATGCAAAGGTTATCCAAATTAATAAATGTCTTTGCACCTTGTACAAAATAAACTTCAGAATGCTAAATGATGGGATTGAATTTAGAAAAAGGAGTCTCCTCCCTTTGTGTCATAAACCAGCACTAGCTACAGTTGGCATATGACTGCTTTTGCTAGAAAATACCAAAGAGCAGGAAGTCACAAGGTTCACTGTCATTGAGATGTTTAATAGTCAAGTAAGTGATAGCACAAGTGAATGATGATTTATAGGAAGTACTTTTTCCCTCTGTATTAGGAATTCAAAGTTGGGGGGAAATTGAATATGTTTATAATCTTCCCAAGCTCCATAGGCTCACTGATCAGACTGGAGTTTATTTAGCCCTATCCAAGATAGTTGTCAAAATTAATCAACATGTCTATTTACTTCTCTCTTTACCTACAGTTCTCCTTACCTACAGTTCTCCAGTTCTCAGAAGTACACCTTCTGCTAGTTTACCTCAAAAGACCAGAAAGATGTCTTTCAAAGTCCCTTTTGCTCAATATCCAAATTACAATTAAATGCATTTTGATAGAAGTAAAGACAGGCTGACAACACACACACACACACACACACACACACACACACACGGAGGATAGCTCTATGCTAGCTCACCAATAAATTACATGTTCTTTCCCAAATAGAGAAAAACATTTATTTCAGAAAAGATTACATATTTTTTCTATCACTTTGTGATTTCATAGGAAGTGGATATGATTTAGCTAGAATACTTGGACCAGAAAATAAATGACTCCTGCTCATCCTGTGGGTGCCAACTACGTTCAAGCATGAGGGGTTGCTGGCCCGCAGTGCCAACATACAGCACCTTCGCAGGGAGGCCAAGGCCCTCATGCTCCAGCAATACCAGACGGTGCTCCGATGAGGCGGGCTGCTTCTGGCAGGTGGTAGCACAGGAGGTAGTAAGTGAAAGCAGCTCAGCATAAATAGTTCCAGTGAAATACAAGAATAATACTCTGGCGTCCTCAACTCATTTTCTCTCATTCATGACTCACAATAAACACATATTCGGATGGGCAAATGGCTAAACTACCCCAAAGAAATGAAGGTTCATCTCTAACCTCTAAATGGAAACCCTCCACTGATCTCGAAACCTTTCCCCCTCAAGTTAAGCAAAGTTTGAACAGATATGATTCTCTCCTCATTGACCTTGGAAATCTGTCCCAGGCTGTCAGCCATTCTGGTCATCTCTTCTAGACCAGCTGCTGTCTTCATATCAAGGGGGATTTGGAGCATTCCATGGGTCAGAAGAAGGTAATGCATTCTGGGCCATTTCTAATCCCTGGAAAGCCCCAGGTGTATAAGATTGAACCAGCCAACAAGAGAAAAAGAGGAAGACACAGAGAAACAGAGACAAAGGCAGGATTTGACCCAGGGGGGAAAAATGAACTAAGGATCCTAACACATCCATAGACTAACAAATAACTAACTAACAAATTTAAAGTATAATATCTCTAAGAATTAAGACATTTCTTTGTAGGAGTGAAAAATGTAATTTCAGGGTTTTACTTTTGGGAGATATAAATGAAAATTTACAGAGACTCTTCATATTTAAAATACATTGTGTTGAAACTTTTTGATGGATAAAAAATAAATTTATTATACTATATGCTCTCTAATTTTGCATAGGTTTAAAAATTCCCCCATAATAATTACAAAAATAAGAAAAACCAAAGAAGAGGCGAGAACGACCCCCGGACCAGCCAAAGCCCGCGCGCCGCTGCATCCCCGCGTCCAGCGCTTACGTCCCGCCGCCGTCGCCACCATGCCCAAGAGAAAGGCTGAGGGGGATGCTAAAGGAGATAAAGCCAAGGTGAAGGACGAGCCACAGAGAATATCTGCAAGGTTATCTGCTAAACCTGCTCCTCCAAAGCCAGAGCCCAAGCCTAAAAAGGCCCCAGCAAAGAAGGGAGAGAAGGTACCCAAAGGGAAAAAGGGGAAAGCTGATGCCAGCAAGGATGGGAATAACCCTGCAGAAAACGGAGATGCCAAAATAGACCAGGCACAGAAAGCTGAAGGTGCTGGAGATGCCAAGTGAAGGGTGTGCATTTTTGATAACTGTGTACTTCTGGTGACTGTACAGTTTGAAATACTATTTTTTATCAAGTTTTATAAAAATGCAGAATTTTGTTTTACTTTTTTTTTTTTTTAAGCTATGTTGTTAGCACACAGAACACTTCATTGTTGTTTTGGGGGAAGGGCATATGTCACTAATAGAATATCTCTGAAGCTAGATTGACACAAGGGGAAAAACACCTTTCCCTCCTAGTTTTGAGAAACTTCCTCTTGGCTCCCAGGAGGAGGGGTTCCTTGACGTTGACACACATGAACCGCCTGGGTACAAATCCCTTGGTGGCGTGGAAAAAAAACTAAAATTCAGTTTTTATGTCCTCTTCTCCCCCTCTGCCTTCAACATAGACTTGACTCCCTTAAACCCAGAGACCTACCTGTTGGAACCTGACCCCCAAGACATGGTTCCCAGTATGTCAGGCAATCTGGACTTGACAAAGTGTCACCACTGAGATGGCGTCCCTCAAAAGAGTTCCTTTTTTAGCTCGTGGATCTTCAGATGGATAATCCTGCCATTTTCATTTCATTTCCTGAAAGTCAGGGTCGGCTTGTGAAAAGTTGTTAAACAACATGCTAAATGTGAACTGTCCGCCCTCACTCTAAATTTCCCTGCTCTGAGCATCACATGAAGACTGCATTGGGTTTTATAGTGGCTTTCTGATTTTGGTAGTCCATTGAAGAAGGGAGTTTGAAAGTTGTTGTATACTGTTAACGATTGTCTGCCCATGTCCTGCCTGAAATACCATGATTGTTTATGAAAAGTATCTTTAATAAAGCTGGATACAGTTTGGCTTGGAAAAAAAAAAATAAGAAAAACCTACATAGTCAACACTAAGATTAATAACTATTTCTCACCTATTTACCATGTTTATAACTCTATTAAGTTTGATTTTTCAGAAATGTTCCTATTCCTACAGATAGAATTACCAAGAGATTATATAACTCTAACAATAAAATCCCTTTGTAAAGGAGAGGGGGAAATTTTTTAAAAACTCAGAAGGAAGAAATTAAAAGTTTCTGGAGTGACTAATCATGGACTATAGGAATTACTGGGAGTGGAGTTGTTTCATTTAGAGCTCCAAAATTTGTCAAGATTTTACAACCTGCATCTACGTGACAGACTAAATGATACAGGAATAGGTACTGAAACCAATTGTATGGAATGGAAAACTCTGCTTTTAATCTATTCACTGCAAAATTTACTAGGTCTGTTTAGGTAAATAGGCTCTAAAATGATAAGTAGCACAAACATCAGAGGTTTTAAATCCAGTTCTTGTTTAATAGGTCAGAATTTCAAGTTTGATTAAATTTTGCACTCCCCTGTTACCTGATTTCTATTCAGCCTAGAATAATTACTTTCAGGACCTTGCTAATTGGGATGACTATCAAAGATAATTTATCATGTGGCTTATTTTTACTTCTTAATATTTTCAATATTTAGTGTTCAGAATTTATAAAATTACAGTAAATTAGATTAGTATTCACAAAAAGTCAACATGCAATTCCCACAATTTAGCATTTCAAGGTCATCGTTGACCCTCCAATCTTCAATAAACCATTTGAGATTATGTTACTAAATTCTGTATGTAACTATAACTTGGCCATAGAAAAGTTTTACTCCATAGGGATTCCTGGTAAATTGCTCTTTCTTGGCATTCTTTTTGCCTATGAAATGAGGAAAGCTGAAGTAATTCGTCCTTTAAATTGAGATGCCCCATGAGGTGGCAAAATCTTAACAATGTGGGCATAGTAATCAGTGGGGAAAAAAAATGACCAATAAGGGACTTCAGTCTACAAAGTTGGAAAACATGTTTCTATACAAACCTATCCCTGAAATCAGACACCAAATTTCCTAGGAGATGCCAGTGACATTCCCCTCAAGTACAGGGGGACGTTGTCTCTATCTGTCACTTTTTTAAAAACTATTTTTATTAACATATAATGTATTATTTGCCCCAGGGGTACAGGTCTGTGAATCGTCAGGCTTACACACTTCACAGCACTCAGCATAGCACATACCCTCCCCAATGTCCATAACGCAACCACCCCTCCATAACCGCCCCCCACCTCCAGCAACCCTCAATTTGTTTCCTGAGATTAAGAGTCTCTTGTGGTTTGTCTATCCGTCACTCTTAACTAAACATCACAGTATCCCAGGGCTCAAGGACCTGAGACCCAAGGCCTGAAACTGTTGGGATATTTATGCAACTCTGTGATAGTCCTCCTGGAAAAGCAGGTAACTGATAAGTGAATGAACTACTCAGGCAATTAATGAAATACACGCATCAAACAATGGTTCGGTAAGATCATACGACTTTGGAGGCTTCATACATGCCTGGTAATTTACATCCAAGATCCCATTTAATCCTACCAGCATGGTAAAGCCGATGTTTGTATCCCCTTTTTACAAATAAGGAACGGGAGCAACAAGGTATTAACTAACTAGTTCAAAGTCTTAAGAGGCAGAGCTAGGATTCAAACTTAGAAGTAGTTAATACTGTTGGTCCCTTGCTGACATCCTCTTGACCTGGTCATTGACTTCTGACTCTCTATAACTGCATTTCTTTTCCTGATGATTTCTCCTACCTTTTTCTGTTCCCTGCTTTGCCAGCTCTTGAAGCAGGCCAGAAATGTCTAGGAAATAACTCCCCTCAATAACTGACGGGAATTATTGTACAAATATTCCAGTTTTCCCTCCCCTCAAGGGTAATAACAACGGGTCCTGGCTTTCCTTAATGGCATCAAGCTCATTTCCCACAATAAGTTACTTGATAGCATGCCCTTTACTACCCAAACCTGTGTCCCTACTCGTCCACCAGAGTTTGCTGGAATCACCTTGCAAATAAACTACTTATCTGAGAGCCTGCCTCAGAGGTAACCTAAAATATGATACAAAGTCTGTCTGATTCTAAATCCTTGTGATGCCTTTACTCTTCCATACCAGGAATATGGCAGTTCAGAATGACAAGCGCCCAGGATCTGACATTGTTAATAATGAAAAAAACTGGTTGTTTAATACACATCATCTTTTTTATCAGATAGTAGGCTGCTTAAATGCAGTGGCCTGATCTATTACACCTTATGCACCACCATGGTCTGGCACATCACTAGTGAGTCCAAAGTATTTGTTACTCTCTTTTTTCCAAGCTTGATTACATACACCTGAGTGGGGGGAAAATGGACATCCTCTTTGCTCCTCAATTTCTAGGCAACAAGACCATCCTTTTGTTCTAGGAGTGTGAGTAGTTAGGCTTCCTTGTTAAATCTCCAGATTAGGAACTCAATAAATGTGTGTTAGATTTGATTTAAAGTACAAGCTGAGATTAATCAAAGAAAGGTGATCTGAGGGCAAGAGAAATTTGTTAGAAGTGCAGTAGCTTCACAGGGCAAACACTGCGAACCCTTTGCCCAAAGAAGAGTCTAGTTCAGGCTAAATCTTTAGGAATTTCACTGTGCACTTACTTTGTGCTATTTATTGTGCTCGACTTTGAAGACTCATAGATGGGCACCACATAGGTTCTGGCTTTTGAAGTCCCCATTGCACTGGACGTGGCAGATTATAAAGCAATAGGGATGAGAAGCACACCTCACAAAGGACAAGAAAAGTGATTGTTGTAAGTGTTCTGGGATAAGGAGAGGGTGGGCAATATTCTTTGTGTGGCTTATGGAGGAATGGAAAGTTCTAAGAGACTTCACAGAAGGTGACAGTTGAGCTGGATTTTGAAAGATTGAAAAGGAGTTTATCAACAGAAAAGGGTGGGATAGCATGGGTGGTTTTGAGGATAGAGGTTTAAGGCAACATTTCGGCTCTAAGAAGGAAAAAAAAAGTTATTTCCCCTCAAAAGTCAAATTCCTAGAGACATGAAAGTTATGAAATGTTAAAGTTACACATTTCTACGTTGGAATTTTGGGGGGAAAACAGCAACAGCTAACCACTGCATAGTTTTTGCTCTTTGCCAGATGCTGTTCTGTGTGTTTTCCATACAAGAGCTTACTGAATTTTCTCATAATAATCCCATGTGATAAATGCTATTACATCACTACAGGTGGAAAATAAGGTACAGAGAAGTTAAGAAATTATGCAGTCATGCAGCTAGTAAGTAAAAGCCAAGTAATCTGGCATTAGAGTCTTTGCTCTTAATTAGCATAGTGCCCTTAGAAGTAAAGATGAATTAGGACCAATAGTTACAAATAACTATAGAAAATTAAAATAGATAATACCCAAAGTGAGTAGCATTTTTGTGTAAAATTTCTCTCTTACACATAATTCATGCTCTTACATGGCATCTCAGCATGGTCACTGGAAGGCAGGATAGCGTGTGGCTAATGGAGTTCCAGCATCAGCCAAATGAGGACTTGAGTCCCTGGCAGCTCTGCTACATGCTACCTCGGAAAGCTGGATCCCATTTCTTAACTTCTGGAGACATTCGCTTCTTCACCTCTCAAATAATAATAACAGTCCCCGTCTCATAGGGATGTTTTGGGAATCAAACACAATGCTGTACGTGCTGAACTTACTGGCACACAGTAAGTGCTTAATAAATGTCAGCTATTTATATTAGCAGCAAAGTTAATGTTATAACTTTATCATTCATTTTACAAAGCTGAGGAAATAGGCTGTGCAGGAGTTAACCGAGAGCTAGGGGAGAATGGCAGAGAAGTAAAAGAGCACTGTGGTTGGAGATACAGAACCCCCTTTTCTCCTGGGGAGTAGCAGCACCAAATCTTCCAAGTGGTTCCATGCATGACATTTTGTTCTTTGCAGTGGTAAGTCAGCAAGGCACAGACCTCAGTATTTACTTAGTCAAGGTATCTAGTGTCCCTAAATCTCAGTGATCAGGACAAGAGGGCAGAATCACCGTGACAGGCAGCACAGAAAGTGGTTTGTCTTCTCTCTCCACAAGCTGTTGGTAAGGACAATTACTGACACAGATCCATTTCTTTCCTCCTCCTAAACAAAATATGTTCTATAATAAAATATTGATAGAGTAATATAACTACTGCATAGTTAGGAACTTGGTTCTGGGAGTTACCCTCTAAATCTTTGGAATTTTCCAAATGATAGGAATATCTCTGGTATTCATCACAGGCCCTGACAGTCTATGTTAATGCAGTGATTGAGGAAGAGGTCTGGTCACATCTGAAAGACCAATCATGTGACTGGAGGGTTGTGGCTTTGAGTCACAGGATAGCAGCCCAACCTCCAGGAAGGGAGAGAGATGGAGATTGAGTTCAGCCATGTTGATTCAATCATGTTATCGTAATAAGACTCCAGTAAAATCTTTGGACATTGAAGCTGAGGGGAACTTCCTGGTTGGTGATTCACACTGATGTGTTGGAATGGTGACACATCCTGAGGACTTCACCATGTGGGTCTCTTCTTTTGGCTGATCTTGATTCGTATTGTTATAATAAAACTCTAATCCCGATTCTTGAGTTCTGTGAGTCATTGTACTGAGTTACCAAACCTGAGGGGGTAGTAGAAACTCCCAAATATGCAACCAGTTGGTCTAAAGTATGAGCGGCCCAACCCCTGAACTTGAAGCTAGTGTCTGAAGTGAGGAGAGTCCTTGGGGTGGGGGGCTGGGGACACTGTGCTGTGAAGCTTGCCCTCAGGGTAGTTGGCATCAGAATTGCATTGCAGGGATCAACTTGAGAAATAAGTATGAAATGAATTCTGTAAGACATCATACTCCATTAGGAAAATTATAGAAAATGAGATACCATTTTAAAGCTATCTAAAAGCAAAAGAACTGTGAAGCTTTTGAAAAACACAATCTTCATAAAATCTTGCTTGCTTACCTTTAGTCACATTCATTTGCGTGGCTCTTGGTAGAGTCAGTGCCCACTGAAGGCCTTGCAGGCACCCGCAGGTTTTCAGTTAACCAAACCATCATATAAATGTAACTTCATCCACGCGAGAATACCAATGCAACAAGATTTACTTGTTTTTCTTCTCTTTGCTTGATTCCTAACTTTTCTAAAGTTGTGCCAGAAGTTGCTAGATGTTTAAGACACCCCTTGCTTACCATAAATGCTTTAATCCAATCATTCACTCATTCGACAAGAACATATTGGCAGTTACTGTGTGTCCAGCACAGGACAAAAGATCCTGAAAAGAATGCTACATTTGGCCTCAGAAGCTTTCTGGAGTTGGATCTCCCAGCTCTGGGATCTTCAACACATCACTTGCCCTTTCTGTAAGGTAAGAAGATGGGACTAGATCACATTCCTAGGATTAGAAAAGTCCTGTCCGATTCTGAATGCTTTTGATTCCTTGAGTCAGCCGGTATCTGCTGGGAGACTGAAGCAGGAGCCCTCTTCCTCACTGTGTGTTTGCCAACTCTCTTGTGAGTCTTCCCTTAGCTCCTTCTCAAACACCCCTCCTCGTTCCATAAATCTGCATACGAAAGGACCAGACAGCTGTAGCTCTCAACAGCTTTGGTTTTCATCCCTGCCTGTGTCATCCTGCTTGCTGAAGCTGCTTTTTAAAGGGGCCAAGCCTCCTTTCAACAATTCTAAATATTTTTGAAGTTACGAACCAGAACATAACAAGCTTACAAAGAGATGGAACAGTAGCATTTTTCCACAGGTGGTTCAACTAACAAGAGGACTTCTCTGTGGTAGCTCTTCTGTGATGTGGGGTGGCGGATGGGGCCAGAGCAACAGGGGAGAAGTGCAGGTAATGCGAATCAGTCAGAGAAGCTCCAGGGAGAAAGGCAGCATCATGAAAAGAAGCAGGAGAAAGGGAAGGAATCCTGCCTCAAGAGAGGACATCCCGCATGCAACGCAGTCTCTGCCAGTTGTGCTATTTAGAGCAATTTAAATTTCCCCACACAACCAAGAGTCATTACTGTGGTAAGCATTGATACTGAACTGAAAAGACATCGCTGCTAGAATGGCAAAATTACTCTGGTCTTGCTAAATATAAGGCAAAGGCAGAGAAGCACTCGCACCCGCCACTCTCTGCTGTAAATCTTCTGCTTGCCTTACTCCCATGTCCCATCTTAGGTTGTGTCACTGATTTAGAGATGATGAATTGTTTGGTGGCAGCTGAGGTTAGCTAACAGGAACCAGGGCATTGAAAAAAAAAAAAAAATAGCAGGACAATAGAAAAAAAAATGGCAAAATATAGCAGTATGGTAACTTAACAAATGAGATTTAGATTTCAAAGTGTGAAACTCATGGTCCAAGAATGAGCATTGTCTTTGAAATGACCTAAAGAAACCACTGCCAAAGACTAGGTTCTGCAACTTACACCTTTGCCCCCGCCAGTTGCTTTGAATAAATGGCATTTTCCTTTATGAGGGTGAAATCAGAACACCGCCAAACACTGGTCACTTTATTTATTTTTATCAGTTTAAAAAAAAAAAAAGGTTTATTTGGGAATAACAGAATTATAATCCAGGACACAAAAGTTATATCAAAAGCATGGATTTGTCCACAGAACAAATGATAGGAGGTTCTTTTATTTATCTTTTTTTTTTTTTTTTTTTAAGAGGCGCAGGTAGTTGGGAAGGGTAGTTATAAACAAAAAGTCCATTGGAGTAAACTGGGAGTTTGAGGAACAGTGGCTTCTCATTGGCTGGCCTGTGTCTCTATTTCATTGGCTGGGCTGGTATCCTCATTGGCTGGGCTGTTGCCAGGGGAAGAGAAAAATCTTCTTTCCTACTGTTGGGGTTGTAAAGTAATAATCAGCTTGCAGGGTGTTTCTCTTCCTGTTGGGTTTGCAACTGACCAGGTGTGCTAAGCATGAGAGCTCCCCCTGCCGGCTTCCCAACTCCATTCTAAACTAATTAATTTTCCTAATTAATTTTCACACAGATCAGGTATCCCTGCAATGTATTGCAAAGAAAAAATTCCGATCCATTTTCTTGATTGGTTTCCTGCCATGGAAGACAATGAGTTTGGGTTTACTTGCCACCTATAAGAACAAACATCTAATGACACAGCAGAACCATAAAAAAAGGGGAGTCAGATTTTACTAAATGAAGGTGGCACCCATTGCAGAGTACAGATAGAAGTAAGGAAAACCACTACCTTCCTTGCCCTTGACACAGTATGGATGACGCCAGAGCTGCAGTAGGCTGGCAGGAGGAGCAGCAGTTTACAGGGCATGGCATAACCCCAGGGATGGGCACCGAATGTCTGCTGGGCACAAGAAGTCTCACATTTTCTTCCCTAGCATCTGGGTCTGGGGACAGGGACTACCCCTCCTGGGAAGGCATGATGTTGATGACAGAGTAGGGGTTAACTCTTCTTGGACCTCAAGTGTAGTGGGTTTCACCAGCACATCTGTGTCTATTCCCATCTTGACTTTACCTCCCAGCCAGTACCCTCTCCACCGTCCCTCAGAGCCCCTCATCCTTCTCCAACTCTGTACCCCAGGATGCACCCCAGTCTCCCAGACACTGGGCACTTTAGATTTCTGTCCCCAATATATTGTGATGTCTGACCTCTTGTTGATATCTGATTTTTTCACTTTTTAGTCTTTTTCATCTTATAGTAATGCTCGCTGACATTTTTCTTAAAAGAGCTAAGCCTTGGCTGAAGAAATGGTGACATCAGCCCCCCCCCCCCAAAAAAGCAAAAGATGTAGGACTTTATGAAAAGTTCAGCACTTAGAGCTTTTAAGAGTGATCAAATTTAGACTTTGTTCACAGGAAAATTTTAAAAACTGTGATCATTTGCTTTGCTTGTATGATAATAGATATTTATGAAGGCTACAGGCTGAATGTTTCCTGTCATCATTTTGTTGGTGGACATTGTGGAATAGGACCCATGAGACGTAGAAAAAGTCAATCTTTGGAATCTAGAGAGCTGGATTTTAGTCCCAGCTTGCCGACTTAAAAGTTGTGTAGCTTCAGGCAAATGAATTGATCTATAAGGGCCTCAACTTTCCTTACCTATTAACAAAAAGAAGGAGGAAAAGAGAAGGAAGAAAAGGAAGAAGGAGAAGGAAAGAGCATGTCAAGGAAGGAAAGGAAGGAGAAAAATAAAAGGGAACTAATAATATATACTTATATAGCTCATAGGGTTATAACTCACAGCTCATTGAAAGCAGTATATACAATGTAAGATGTTTTTTAAATATAGTATTATTGGTAAAAATCATACTTTAGATATTGTTAAAGTCCTCTGTATACTGGGAAAAAATTCAAGAAACAAGCTATGCTTCCTAGAATAAGTAATAAAAGCATCACCTTCAGATAAATTGTCAGTATCTCCATCCCAGGACAACTGCAGTTTGCTTTTGTTGGGTGGCAGTGTAGGTCTGGCTTTCTAGGACACTCGGCTCAAACCCACTGCCCCCAAAGAATGGGTCTTTTTCCATCGGTACCTTTTACAGATTACAGACTTCTGGGTTTGACTCTCCAGATCTTCCCTGTAGCCTGAAGTCCTACACAGGTTAGAACACTAACCATCAGACTGTACAATAAGCACAGTCCTGTGGACACCAGCCCCTGAACTGAAATAGTACCTGGTGAGTGTATGGTGCCCGTCTCGGTGCACACTGGAGCTGTTAGTTCTGGTTTGGTATTCGATAAAGAGAATATGAATCAGGACATGGAGTCTTGCAATAAAAAGGAACTAATGAAGGTAATTAGGAAAGAACACCTGTCGGTGAGAAATTGCAACCTCTACGTTGGCCATAGCCAGCCATTGCTCCCAATTGTTATTCACAACAATGGAGAGCCTCTGGACTGTGAATGTGAGCAATGATGGACAGCAATAAAATTCACAAATGAGTTTTCACATAGTCTAATAAAATTCTATGACTTTGTCAATCTGTGTTGACACAGACCTACACAGGACTAGATGATATAATGTAATGGGAATCTAACTGTTTCCTTGGGTTTATGCATTTGCCTTTTATTTCCATGGTTCTAGATGCAAATTCTGACTTTCTTAGAAGCGACCAGGATAGAAGTCAATTCTGAGGCCCTAGCAGTCAAATATCCTATTGCCCAAACCATTTCAAGACAAACAGCTAAAAATGGGCAGCAAAATGAAAGCCCCAACATGTGGATCTGACTTTTAGGGGTATGTGGAATCAGGGTTGCCTCAAACATGGCTCAGAATTGTGCATTTTAATTTTTCCCTGTTTTTTAATTCAAGCATCATTAACATGAAGTATTTTGTATTAATTTCAAGTGTACAATATAATGATTCAACAATTCTATACATTTCTCTCTGCTCATCAAGGTTAAGTATACTCTTAATCCCCTTTCATCTCTTTCCCACATCCACCCACCTCCTTTCTGGCAACCACCAGTTTGTTCTCTGTATTTAAGAGTCTGTTGCATTTCTATATACGAATAATGAAGTGGCAGAAAGAGAAATAAAGAAAATAATGCCATTTACAGTTCCACCAAAAATAATACCTAGGGATAAATTTAACCAAGAAAATAAAAGCTCTGTGCTCTGAAAACTATAAAAAAAAAAAATACCAAACAAACAAAAAACCACTGATGAAGAAATTGAAGATGACAAAAATGGAAAGATATTCCATACTCATGGATTGGAAGAATAAACATTGTTAAAATGTCTACACCACCCAAAGAAATCTACAGATGTAATGTAATCCCTATCAAAACAACAACACTTTCCATAGAACTAGAACAAATAATCCTAAAATTGGTATAGAACCACAAAACTTCACGGATTGCCAAAGCAATCTTGAAAAAGAACAGAGCTGGAGGTATCAAAACCCCAGATGTCAAGATATACTACAAAACTGTAGTCATCAAAACAGTATGGTAATGACACAAAAACAGACCCACAGATCAGTAGAACAGAATAGATAGTTCTAAATAAACCTATGTTTTTATGGTCAATTAATCAACACCAGAGGAGGCAAGAACATAGTATGGGAAAAAGACAGTCTCTTCAACAAACTGTGTTGGGAAAACTGGACAGCTAGAAGCAAACGAGTGAAACTAGATCACTTTCTTATACCACACACAAAAATAAACTCAAAAATGGATTAACAACCTGAATATGAGAACTGAGCATTTTAGGTAAGCTGAAAAACAAAATCTGGATACTGTCACAGAAGTTCTACATTAAGGTTTGCTTTATACCTGTTCTAAAGATGTCATCCTGAAAAAGAAGAAAGAAAGAAAGAAAGAAAGAAAGAAAGAAAGAAAGAAAGAAAGAGAGAGAGAGAGAGAGAGAGAGAGAGAAAGAAAGAAAGAAAGAAAGAAAGAAAGAAAGAAAGAAAGAATTTTATGCTTAAATTAGCCTCAGAAAAGAACATTTTAAAAATTTACTTCAGGGGCGCCTGGGTGGCTCAGTGGGTTAAGCCGCTGCCTTTGGCTCAGGTCATGATCCCAGGTCCTGGGTTCGAGCCCCACATCGGGCTTTCTGCTCAGCAGGGAGCCTGCTTCCTCCTCTCTCTCTCTGCCTGCTTCTCTGCCTACTTGTGATTTCTCTCTGTCAAATAAATAAATAAAATCTTTAAAAAAATAAAAATAAAAAAATAAATAAATAAAAATTTACTTCAATTTACAAATAGCTTTGGAAGTTGTAACCTGGGAAATGGAAATGGGGAATAAGAATGAAAATTTTTTGCAGATATACCTCATATTTATTTGACTTTACATATTCAGCATGAAATAACTGAAACAAACAATTGTGGAGGGAAAGAGGAGGGAGGGGAAAAGAAAAATAGGTTTATATACATGTAAGCTCTATGTGGCCAAAAAATTTATTCAGTTTGATGTTTACCAGAAGGGAGGTGGATGGGAGGGGAGGGGTGGAATGCAAAAAACAGGTGATGGAGATTAAGGAATGCACTTGGCTTAATAAATACACAGGATGTTTTATGAAAGTGTTGCATCACTATATTGTACACTTGAAATTAATATTACACTGTATGCTAACTAACTGGAATTTAAGTAAAAACTTTAAAAAATTGTTTAGTTTACTACTCTACACCCATTGGCTAGAACAGGGCAATCTTATAATGTTTAATAAATATTTCTTATATAAACAAATAAAAACAGCCTATCAAATTTTGTCTTGTTGATTAGCAGACATCGTTTTGTTCATCTAAGTTATCATTTTTTTTTCAGTTTTTTTAAGTTATCATTTTTAACACAGCCTTAATAAGTATAAATTGACAGCTCTCTTAAATATTTACCCATTGAAAATCCCACAAGCATGGACACACAAATACAGTAGAGCTACCTAGGCATTTTCTATATTAAAGGTGAGAGGAAATATTGAAATAATGACCTGCTAATGTCTGCTTACTAAGTATGTATATATTACACTTTACTTGAAAAGTACTTTATTGATCTTTGCTCCATTTCTGTGAGATAGTAATTGAGGGTTCATTATACTTTGTTCTAGACTGTCTCATGGAGGGCATGGAATTAAAGCTAGCAGAATATTCTGAGTTGGTGGAAATAAATTAACATAATAATTATTTTAGAAATAAAAATTTGAAAATTGAGAGAAAAATCACACTCAGATTTCACAGGGACTTATATCTCATTAGCATCAGTTTTCAAAGCATTTTAACCAATGGAACCATAGTTCACAAGTAAATATAAATCAAGTGTGGAAGCCAAAATTACTTCCAATTTCTTATTCTCCTTTTGTGCCAAAATATATTCAAAATCAAAGTATGAATTTATGGGATACTTAAGTCTTTCCTGACTACATAGACCCAATGTTCTTGAGTAAATTATATATGTTGTAGGACAGAAGATTATTTTGTGTGGGATTTTCATAGAGAATTTTCAAAAACATTTGACAATTAAGAGAACAAAAAACATATGACAAATTATCTTAAGTAAAAATAAATATGCTAATACTATATCAAGACATGGATGCATGTGATATATATAATATATAGTTTTCACTGTGGTTGGAATTTACAAAAGTGAAAATTTGGGAAATTTATACACAGACTCTCATTAAGAGAGGTTAAGTGATGACAGGTTCTTGGAAAGAAAGAACTGGCAGAGGTTCTCAGCCCAGCCCCCTTTCAGATTATAAGAGACAATGAGGTACCCCTGAATCCAAGAGGAAAAGAAAGTCTTTTGACTTCAATCAGCACTTAGATCCCTCAGCCCTTCTGTGGACCTCTCTTTATGGGTTCCTTTCCAATTTCTCTGGACAGGCAGATGAGCACTAAGTTATGGAGAAATACATATTCATTTTCTTGGCCTGGAAGACAGTTGCTACACAAGTGGTTACAGAAGACCGGTCAGGAACATGAAAAGAGCATTCAACCTGGCCATGTGGGGGCTGGCCCAGACCCAAATTGCCCAGAATATAAATCCAACAGGATGTACCTGGCCTCTACTTTTTAGCAGCCCTGCCTTTGAAATGCAATACTCAACCAAAGATGAGGTGACTCCTTGTTCCTATGCGGAGAGATTCCAAAATGACAGATATATATATTCAGACCAGATGGAAGAACATCACCTTGAGAACAGAGTCCCTCCTCATCCTACCCAGCTAACAAGGTGCATATTGCATGTTTCTCCTCTCCACCTGCAAGGTGACCAGTGCTTTCCATGAAGGGTCTAAAACTTCCGTTGTTACACATATGAATAAAGTTCATCAGCATTTGTCTTCTCTGACATCTCCAAAAGCTCTTACTCAGGTGCAAGACTTACTCAGTATAATAGCTCCAATTATGCCACCTTCTTATGTAAAAACCACAGAAATACTCGGCACTCCTCAAGGATCCATCAGCCTTCATACAGGTGGGCTCTTGTATAGGAAGTAAGTCCTGCCTTTGCCACCCTTCTTAACCTCATGACAACTGAGATGGCCTATCTTCCTGAGGTCTCCATTGACACATATTTCCTCCCTCCCCCTGCCCAGGCTCAGTAATGTGTCTTCATCCTGAGTGCCCATAGCACTTTGTATTTATCTCTATCCTATTGAATTCTACTTACATTCAATAGTTTATTTAGATGTTTATATAGTAGCTCTATTTACTAACTTGATATGACCTTGAGCAAGTTATTTTACTTCTCTTGGTCTCAGTGTTCTTATCTGTAAAATGAGGAGATGGAATAGTTAGTCACAGTTACATTTGGATGCATTGTTCTTGGCTCTATGTTAGACTTTTGGAGTGCAGTGGTGAACAAGATTAGAGTTTTTCCCTCCTCATCTTACATCCTACTAAAAGGGAGAGGAAAAATAAATGAGTAATAAACATACGAATAGAGATCAACTTTGGATACTATTGCAAAGTGCCCATGACAAAAACAAAATAAGATGATGCTGTAGATGGTGACAGGGAGGGAGCTACTTTAGCCAGGGTGGAAAGTGAAGGCCTCTCAACTTTGGTTGATAATGGAACTAGAAATAGAGACACATTTTGTACCAACACTTCAAGTAGAAGAAACATCAAAGACACTAAAGCGGGTGTGTGCAAAGATGAAGCTGACAGCAGTGACTGTGGGCAGCTGAACATGGGGATGGCAGAAGATGAGGTCAGAGTAGCAGATTACATGGGGCCTTATAGGAGTTTGGACCTTATTCAGCTGCAACAGAAAAATATCAGAGCATTTTAAGCAGTTGACATGATTTGCTTTATACTTTAGAAAGATCAATCTGGCTGCTGTATGGTGGAAGGATTTTGTTGGGACAGGCAGAAAGTGGAAAGCCATTTAGGAAGATGTGTCTTCAGCACAGGTGAGTAATGCAACAGTTTGGGAAGTATTGCAGCAGTGAAATGATGGAAGACCCAAAAATGAATCGCAAGCTATTAGAGGTAGAGAGTGAAGAAAAGAAATTAATCAAGAATCCAGAGTGGAGTCTGAGCAGCTGGATGAACACAGAGGTGGAGAAGGCTTGGGCAAGAGAGTGTATTTGACTGTAGAGGTTTTAGCCTTGTTAAGATTGAGGTATCACCACTGGACATCTAAATGAAGATGCAAAATGGGCTGTGGACTAGGTGCGTCTGGAGCTCGCAGGAGAGTCTGAGAGTTGTCTCCTGAGTCTGTAGTTTCCTCTTGAGAACCATCAGAATGTCTATAGGAAAAACCATGGCATTAAATTAATTTGCCTGGAAAAGAGTGAGTGTGGAGAAAATTAAAGAGCCAAAGAGATAATGCTAGAGTCTGCTGATATGCTGATGTAGGAGAAGGCACCAACAACAGATGTGGAGAAAGTGGAGGGGGAGAAAAGACAGCAGGCATGTGTGGTGTCCTAGCTCTGGATAAGAATGTGTTTCAAGAAGAGAGGTGAACATCTGATGTTGAACGAATTAAAGAGTATTGAACATTGTCTTTGGCAAGAGGTAGGACATTGTTTTATTGTTGTTCTTGGAAACTATAATGTCTGACAGTTCTGAGTGCCTAGTTGGTATTCATGGTCATAAAGTGAGGTGGTTTCAACTATCCTGATGGTGTCATTTTCTCCATCAACTTTCAGCTACCTTGGTCAAGGCAGGGCAGGATGAACCATTGAGTTTAATGAGGTTACGGGCTTCTTTGGCAGAAAGTCAGAATAGGTTACTTTAAGTTTCTGCTGGTCTCTAAAGATTCATGAAATAAAACTAAAGTTTTGTTGTTGTTTTTTTTTAAGATTTTTATTTATTTGACAGAGAAAGAGAGGGAGCACAAGTAGGGGGAGCAGCAGGCAGAGGGAAAGAGGGAGAAGCAGGCTCCCTGCTGAGCGGAGAGCCTGAGGTGTGGCTTGATCCCAGGACCCTGGGATCATGACCCGACCTGAAGGCAGATGCCCAACAGACTGAGCCACCCAGGTGCCCCATAAAACTAAAGTTTTATTTTATTGGTATCTAAAATGTCAAATGAACTTTTTGAACTAACCTTTTAAAATTATCCAAATTAAGATTATTTATGATTGGATGCAAAAATTTGACAAGGAAGCAAGGAGAAGAGGGATCTTTAGCAATCTTGCATGTTACTAAAATCACAAATATTGGGCTAAGGTTATGGATCATCAATCCAAAACAAATGGCATGGTTTATTCTTTCAATATTTTTCACTTCTATTTGGCTTCCCTTCCTTTTCCAGTTTCGATCCTTGGGAAGTTTAAAAGAATGGACTGCAGTAAGCTTGATACCCTGCCAAGTGTGGCCAAGAGATATCGAAGGTCAAGTTAGAGCTGCCATAAAACTTCTTTTAAAGTAAGACAAAATCAAGGAATTTATATATTAATAGAAATTATTTACCCAGTGAATAATTCGAAGATTAGCTATTCCCCCAGACTCTGACATCTTATAGAAGGCAGCATTTGTCTTTTTTTTTTTTTCTGTTGTTTCATTTTAGGAAAATCTAAAATTAAGACCTACTTTAAATTCTAAAAATAAGTGGTTTAACTCCTGAAAATTTATTCACTCACATTTTAAACTCCAACATACATATTTCTAGACTTGTAAACATATTTGCATTCTTTTAAATTTAAATAGAAATAGATTTGTTAAAATCCAGTTCTCCGAAATGTTCAGGAGTCTATCATGTGGCTTGATTTTTATAAATAATATGTAATGTTTTTAATAAAATACTATGGACTACATGCTACCTTGGAACAGGAATTAATGATTTAACTCTCTTTCTCACAGACCATTAATTTTTCCACAGTGTCCACGCAGGGGCCAAAAATACCTCTTCAGCAGAACACAACACAGTGGTTGTCATTTTCAGTATGAAGCGATGTTTAACTCTTGCTAAATTCATTTTGTCGTAATAAAGAAAACCAACTCGAGTCCCAAACATTACTAGTGACAAAACATTTTATAGAGTGTTCATTTTGTATGTAGACCGCACCTGAAGTGCTCTGCTTTAATCTAAATGAAAAAGCCAAAGTGAAGTCAAAAGTTATTTACTGTTGCTTCTTCCTTGACATTTCTTAACAGGATGTAACAAGCTGGTAAAAAGGGGAGGCCGGACAGACAAGCCTCCCTGTCCGCGCATTCAGTGAGCCTCAGCAGCATCGCCCACATGCTGCCAGTAACCTCAGCAAGACCAATGATGCCGTGCACTTATACAATGCTTTCTAGTTTATCAAGTGCTTTTCATATTGGATTTGTTTCTTTTTAATGAGAGGGAAAGTTATGTGGAGGATTTTATTCCCTTAGAATACAGGAGACTTTTGGCAAGATTTTGAATCTTTCCTCTGTGGCCAATTAGTGACAATTCCACTTTTGCAAGACAGCCGTCTCCCTGTCCAATTTGACAAGGCAAAGCAGGAAGACTGGCACTGGATTCGATGCCAACAGTAGTTCAAAATCTCACCACCATCAAAATAGGAATTCGGATGCAGAATTCCAGGGCTTGTTTCATCAGCTCTGGACGCCACAGAGGCTGAACCGTAACCAGAGTCGGCTTCGGAAAGAAGCAAGTTGATGGCAGTGTAATTCGTGTAATGCTTCTGCGGAGGAAGTCTGGCAACATGTTTCAGATAAAGGCAAAACCGTGTAATTGTGCAATCACTGCACACCTTGCTTCAGCCATGCTTATAGCAGGAAAATATTAGAAGCAACGATACTAGTCAATGGTGGTCGGTTTGCTGTAGTTAAGTGGAGTACTATGTAACCAATAATGAAAATACAATGGAATGCCATCTGGGAATGGATAGAGTAGACCAGATAGTGTAGGACTGCGTAGGCTAAGATAACGCAGAATTCGAACTTGTTCTCAGTGTGAAGTAGAAAGCCCTTGGAGATACCTGAACATAGGAGAGACAGGATTTGATCTACATCTTCAAAGGATCGCCCTGACTTGGGGTGGGAAAGAGACCAACAGGACTGTGGGAGGAAGAGATGAGGATGTGCCAGGGGATGGTTAGCCTGGCTTAGACCAGGTACCACCAGCGGTGGAAGTGGGGAAAAGTACTGAAAGTCTACAAATTGTAAAGGACAGGAAAGCAGAATCCTCTAATATACTGGACACTGGGTGTGTGAGAAACTGAAGGGTCAAGGAGGACACCCAGGATTTGGTTAAATAGAAATGTTTATGCATAAGTAGAAGAAAGCACAAGAAATAGAAACCCCAAAATAACTGGGTTGTTGCTGAGTAATTGGTTTAGAGATCTTTATTTTCATCTTTATACTTTTGTTTGGGATTATGCAAGGAACATGTGTTACTTCAATAATTTAAAAGCTATTTAAAAAATAAACTAATGCCAAACAGAATGAGAAACAATGCGCTCTGGTATATATATTTTTTTGGTCAGCCACCCCTTGTTGCATGACAACCAAACCTCACAGAATAGCAAGCAACAATTCTGGAATTTGAAACAATATCTGACCCCCAACCTGCCCAGTTTTAGGATTCATAGCAAGTTGCCTCGCTTTATCTGTGTCTTTTCTAACTGAAGGAGAGAATTCACTGGGGCCTCCTACACAATGAACCTGAAGATTAACACCACAGAGTCAGCACACCTGCCAACCAAACCACATAAGTAAACCTCCATCTGTGTAGTGAAATGACTCACTCTTATTCTCATTAACCCTCATAGTTAGCATATATGAGTCTACCTCTTTCAAAATTTTATTTTCTGTTTATATTTTCATAGGCCCTATGACATACATACCTTTTTTTTTTTTTTGGTAAGCCATTTTGAATACTTTTTTAAACATGTGGGGTAAAAATAAATACATACATAAACACTTGGATGTTTTCTTTCTAGCCCCCCCATTCCAGATATATCTGTGTGATTTATGTCTCATTCAAAATCATGCTTTTCATTCTCCCTCCTTACTGTGCAGTTGTCAAAACTCATGAGAAGAACCACTGCAGTTAAGAAAATTATTCACATAAAGATCTGTATGCAGCGCCGAGCTATTTGGGGGAAAGGTACAAACAAATGTAATACACAAATAATACACTGGGCCTGGGGAGCCATGCATGAACGTGGGCAGATACCTCTTCAGCAGAACACAACACAGTGGGTGTACCCCTGCAGGTGAACCTCTTTATTCAGCAGTGGAGATTAATAAAATGTGATCATTACCCAACAATTGTGACATGGTGCACTGCAAGATGAACAAAATTGTTTTCATGGCAGTGGTAGGTCTTCAAGCATTTTATAGAAAAACTCCTGTTGTCTTGTATCACACCAGGTCCTTCCTACTTCCTCAAGCATCCCTTCTCCGGGGCAGCTGCACTGTTCACTTTTTGTCCTTCAACATGGGAGCTCCTGGAACCCAATAAATCAGTAGTGATTCCAAGCTGTGTTTCTCCCCAGTGACTGATGATGGGGACTTTTGCATTTCTAGCTCATCTCATGGCAAATATTCGAACACTTGGAAGTTAGGCACGCAGTCTGTGCATGTACTAAGCATGTGGCTTTCTGCATATGTCTGCACATCATTTTTCAGGAAACTCTATTTCACACTACACCAGCTTGATGAGTAGCTGTTGTTCACACCCACTGAGAAATAACTCCATGTGAGAATAATACCTTTACAACTTTGAAATGTCCTCAGACAGACTTCTCATCTCCAGGCCATCAACCTGCTGTGAACTCTCATCTTGACTTTTCACACTTACAGGCAACAGTCATGCAACATACTGTCAAACAATATGAAGGTTTGAGGAAATGTGAAGGAGTGCAAAATTAAATTGGAGACTGAACATCTTTTCAGCTCAGTATAATTTTTATAGTTAAAAGAAGTCCCCTACACATGCAAGTATATTCATCCTCAGGGTCAGTTTAAAATATCTGCTCTGTGTCTTCAAAGCGTGTTTACACTTCCGATCATCATCAACATTCTTTTTGTTGAAAATTGGTGTATGAATTCAGCATCTGATGTCCCTGTCCTCAAGATGCTTTCTATTTACATATTTCTTAAAGGATTTCTAGTCAAAAATCTCAATCTTCACTTTAAGCCCCAATTACTATGATAACAAGCAAACCGAAAAGCAGTGTGGGTATGGTTTCAACGAACCATTATGTTGTGTTGCAGATTTGAGGGTGAATCTAATGTGAATCTGGACCTAAAAGAAACTCACTCATGCTTGGTAGAAGAGCTGACGGGTTGGTTATACTTTCCCCAACTCAGCAGGAACATTTTCAGTAAGGGCTAAAATACACACACCAAACTTCTTATTAATTTTCAGTTAACTAGAAAGTTCATTTGAGTGAAAAAACCCAGCTAACTCTTAGTGCTTAATTCTTTCACAAATACCCAATTTGTCTAACATCTGGAACTCAGTTCAACCTGACAGATGTATTGAGTGAATATCTAGACTCCACATTGTGCTAGGTCTGGGATATTCAAGATGAGAAGACAGAGGCTGGGAGGAAGAAGAATGAGTCAATGATAGTTCACACCTAATTCTGGGATGGACAAATGAACTAGTATAAGAGGAACAACAGAAGAATATACAAGATATGGGAGCTGATCGTGGGTTTAGAGAAAGGGACAGGGCACAGAAGAGTGCATCAGAGAGGCCTCTTTCCATATGGGGATGCAAATTTAGAAGGCTTGAATGGGTACTAATCCAAGACATCTTCTAGAAGTCATTCTTAAAATTTCCAGTGTCAGCTTGTTTCCTTTTCATTTGCCCCTATCCTGGAAGGTCTCAGTAGAAGGAAAATAGGATAAATCAAATCAAATCTTCTGAGTAGTTTTATTCTCTTCAGTAAAAATTGTCATGATTATACATCTTTACTCCCTGAATGTACAAGATGTTTTTGATGTAAATTATAGCTTGGACCTGAAACTAAAAGAACTATGTGTGTGTGTATGTGTGTGTATGTGTACATAAAATATAATAATATGTACATTTATATGTACATATAAAATATAAGTATATACACTTACTTAAGGATATAAATATGTATTATATATACATACACAGTTAATACGAACATCCTTGACTAGATATTTGCTGTTAAACATTTCAATAATTATCAATGCTAAATATTAATAAGAAGAGTTTCACTTCTAACTTGGAATTTGTACAGAAAGTTTAAGAAATGGCATATGGAAACATACAAACCAAGAGAAATTTGTGGTCAACCAATGAAAGTAGTAAGCCTTGCAGCACAATCAGTATAAGATTTGCTTCTTTCAAATTTCTTTCAAATTTTTCAACAGGAGGGACATATTTTTTTCCCAACTTAGCTTGGGAAAATGTCTTGAAGTATTTTATGATACATGAGTACACATATATCTTAGGAAAATGAAACTGCAGTTATCATCATTTATGAGTCTCAGAAAGCCATGTAAGATAAAGGGAACCAAATTTTCCATTAAAAAGGAAAACAATTAAATTTCATAACTGTGAAAACTTTGAGAGATCATATGAAACAGTCATAATGCAGTTTCTAGAGTTTAAAATTCTTGTAAAAACTCAGTATGTAAACTGTTTTATCTGTGAAAGATTTTCCAAAGGATTCTGAACACCAGGATGGAAAGTGAGCCAGAAACTGAGGCCATTTGTGTGTTGGTCTCTGCTAGCATTGCTAGCCTCAGCACAGCCAGTCAGACATGAAGTGGCAGGTGTCTAAAACATCCCTATTAATTGGCTGATAAACTCTTTGACCAAGTTCATCAGAAGTTATGTCCTCTAATGAAACAGCAAAAAGAGAACACAAACTTTTGCATTAGAAATACAGAGATACAGAGTATTTCAAAAAGCAAGTGATTCTACTAAACAGATTCTCATCTTGTACTTACATCTATTCACCAGAAAGGCATGGAGAAAATAATTATGAGACAATAATTCTTTATTATCAATACTCCCTGTTAGTTCTTCTGTGGTAGGAGTGAATTACCAATTTTTCTCATAAGAGATGTAAAGAAAAATTTCCAGAAAGAAGTTTTTAATAACTCAGAGTGGGTCGGGCAGAAGTAGAGGGTGCTATTGGCTAGTGTGAGTTTTTGATCTACAGTTGATGGTTGTGATAAAGCCTATCCATCATAGCAGGAAGTAAGCATGGCCCTCTTTTCTTTTTTTTTTTTTTTAAGACTTTATTTATTTATTTGACAGACAGAGATCACAAGTAGGCAGGGAGGCAGGCAGAGAGAGAGGAGGAAGCAGGATCCCCACTGAGCAGAGAGCCTGATGCAGGGCTGGATCCCAGGATCCTGGGATCATGATCTGAGCTGAAGGCAGAGGCTTTAACCCACTGAGCCACCCAGGCACCCCCATGGCCCTCTTTTCTAATATTCAGCTTTTAACAAAGATTAATCACAAATTTTTCTTTAGACAGTTTTGTAAAATAATTCAGATTTTTTAGGTAATAGATATTTACTAAGAAACATCTCTTGCTCGGCACTGTGTGCAGCGGTAAGATACAGCACAGAATGGGTCAACTGGGACTCTGCTCTCAGTGAGCATCCTATGAGACTGCTGGGCATTCAAAGCCACCACTAGATCTCTATCATATTAGTATTTAGAAAAAATATCCTTTTTTGTGAAAGACGGGTTTGACTCACCTATGATCATTTTCCAGCTTTACGTTCCTTTTATTGCTTTGAAATGTGGAATGTGCATGGTGCTGGAGATACAGATGATTAGTTCTTCAAGTGATTAGCTTGCCTTCGGGTAGCTGAAGAGCCAGGAAGACCATAAAACACGTATCAATCCAAGAAAGTATCTGTTCTATTCAATAATTTGGAAAATGAGAAATTCCTCCTCTCTCTCCAATCTGTCATTCATCTCTATTTACCTTTTATTCTGATAGATTATAAACCTGCTCTTTGGTTATAGGGATGTAAATTAATGGAATTACTGTACTGAACATTACTCCCAGTAAAATATTTTTATGTCTGTAGGGGTTTTTTTTCCTTATCTAGTCCCATGAGTGATTTCAGTGATTCTCAGATTTTCCACAATTAATTTGCTCATAAATGGACATAATTCCAGCTAACACTTAGCACTCCTTGAGTATGTCATAGTAGAGTTCAAAACTGTGCCAGATGGCCACCTGAGTTTTAGAGACACCTAGTTTATTTATCAGAACTGAGCTGAAGAAATAAGTTGACATTGTCAAATGATGCTTTCAAATGAGAGAGGCATAACTTTGCAAACTTTGCCTTTGGCATTGGTTGACTTCCCTCCCCCATCACTTGAAAATGACAATAACTAAGAGACTACAGATCCAAACGATAAACACTCAGCTTTGGGGAACCAAGAACCACCTAGAATCTTGGACCATACATACATATATTGTATTTTTATGTCAGAGAGAAGCACTATTTGTTCCTCAGTCTGTGCTTTGCAGACTGGAAGCCTGTTTCTGGGTATTACATCAGGATGATGTATTCTAGATGTGATATACAGCTGACGACGGGGATGGCATCTGTCCCATAGTAGTGTGTGTCTTCCAGGTCTTTATTAACGTGCTGCCTTACCATTTATCTGAAACGGTATATATGGAGATATGGACTGGAGCATGAGTATTATTCTTTGAATGATTACATTGCAGAGCCACTTGGAGATTAAAACAGCTGTCTAAAGTATGGATGAAGTGCTTACTGACAACTGGTAATCTGAGGAGTTTGGCAAATGGAACTTTCTAGTGATCTTAAGAAATGTCTTCACTAAAGCCAGGTTCTATTCACCAAACTCAATGAAAAACTTTTCTAATAATGTGGGCTTCTACGATATACAAGGGGTTGTGACTATTCTAAAGAAATATCATTAATCCAAAGGATGAAACTTCTCTGTTTTATAGAGTAAGAAGAATTTTATGCCTTCTGGTCTTATAAAGACTACAAATTTATGTGTCCATATGGATAGTTTATAAGTGTGCCTGCTTTAATAACTATGAAATCACACACCAACATTAAAGAGTAGCAATTTAAGAATATGTTAGCTCGATGTATGGCCTATTTCCTTGTAATAACTCATGACTTTCATGTGCCATCACCCATGAGCAATTCCTTCTTCACTTCATCCTCCATGTCTCATCGCTATTGGAAACACCATGATAATTTCATGTTCAAAAGATCTAGGAGGCCTAACCATTACACAAGGTTTCAAAACCATTTTTCACAAAGCAGGGATCTGACACATACGAAGAACCCCAAAGCACTAATTCTCTTGGTAAACAAACACAATGTGCTCATGATTTTTAAAGCCTAAGAAACCAATAAACAAACAAAAAATTAATAAATAATTCCAAAGGAAAAAAAAAAGATTAAAAAGTGAACTTACCATCCCTCACCATATTTATTCCACACGGAACCAAAGATGGACATAAGTTGTCATCTTCCTCAATAAAACCCTGCCTTAGAAAAGTTAATTACAAGATCCCACTGAGTCTGACATGTTGTAGGATAATGAAAACACTTTGGTTCTAGAGAATTACAGTACAGTACACAGTGCTCACAAACAGAATGAATAATTGAAATCCAGAGCTTTTATGCTTCAATGAAAAAAAAAACAATATTTCATGGCACATAAATTTATTCAGCTTATTTGCATTAAGGTTGAATGATCAAAGCACTGTCCACAGGAAAATAGTGATGGTACCTTGATTTAAGTGTGATGAGCATTCATAAATATTCTTAGGAAGCAAGATGTACCTACATTTAATCAGCACTTATTAAAATTTTATTCCCTATAGTTATTCAACAGGATCTGTGGTATAAAAACATAATTACAAAAATCAGATTTGAGCTCATTTGACAACAGAAGGGTTTTATGGTGACCTATCTCCAAATGTTCCTATTTGTAATTAAATGCAGCGATCAGCAGTAAGGATTTTGAAGCTGTTTTAGTAGTTCCGCTATTCTGCTTAACATGTGGCACCCGTAATAATTAAAATGATACTAACACATGCACAATTTTATGGCCCTTATGGTGCAACCCATTATGCCAAATAAGGGCCTCTGTTTTCACAGCATACTGCACATGGTCTCATTACACCCACTTTTCTTTTCCTGTCTTCACACTAACAACTGTTAAAGTGAATCAACACACGAAACGTACTATAACAGCTTAGTGTTTATGATATGTGTGCTGTTAGTCAGTGAACAGGAAAATCTAAACATTTACTGTTTATGTAAAGAATAGCGTTAGTGTTAGCGAATTGCTCGGGTCTGCTTACTTTATTATCTAGATCACAAACGTAATGATGGGTTTCAATGGCATCTATATTTTCGTTTTGTTTTGTTTTTCAATGCAGATGTCTATAAAAACCAGAAAAATTTAGCATTTACATATCTTAGAATATTTCTTCTCAACCATAAGATAATTTAGGGATCACTTAAAAAAAGATAGATAAGTCAGTATGTCATTCCTTTAAAATAAAAAAAAAGAAAGAAAGAAAGAAGGAAAGAAAAAGAAGAAGAAGAAGAAGAGTGAAATATTCAAAGATATTTGGAGATGATTTCCCCCACAACATTCTGAGGCTGGGTCTGGTTTACCTAAGGTGTTAAAAAGCTATAAACCATTTTTATGTGGTTCCACACTAAAATTTACAAGAAACTGGGAATTTGAGATCAGTGCCATTTTATCATGAATAATTTTATAATTAAGAAGCTCCTCAAAGACCTCCTACACTCATTTTACAGTCATCAGTTCCGAATGGCATTCAGTCTTTTTGTTCTGGGAAACGGTCCAAAGTAGGTCCCATCGGCAGAACACCAACGGATTGGGCAAGATCTCATGTCTGCATTTTACATTGCCATTTTTCTGAAGATGAGTCAAACCTTCAGATAGAGAATACCAACCTTTCTTTATTTTTTTATTTTTTTATTTTTTAAGTCGAACTCAATTCTGTCCATTTAGGAATTTTGCCGGATTGGCGCTAACTGGGAGTAAGCTGAGCTGAGTAGGCCTTGAATGTTAACGGCTTAATAGCTCAATTGATTGCAAAGATACAAAAGAAAAATGCTCACAGATTGCAGCCTTCACATGGTTTGGCTGCGAGATCTCATCAACAGTGTGACGTCGACCAGTAGAGAACCATGTGGATGCTGTATGAAGACCATGCGCTCGTTACAGAACTGTGAAAATTTGTGGGACCGCAAAATGAAAATTATCAGCCAGAAAAAAAAAAAAAAACTAGGAAAAGAAAAACAGCAAGATGAGAAGTGGTAAGGGGAAAGCAGCTTGAGAAAGACCTAACACATTCTTCTATACAAGCTCCTTAGTAGAAAGACTAAGAACATTTAATGTTATGTAAATATCACCGCAGGTCCAACAAATCTGTCAGAGCCCTAGCAACCCCAAGCTTTCGCACTCAGACACCATCAGGGGAAAACGACATCCCTGTCAGGGTGCATTCCCCAGCCCTACTACTTACAGAAACAAAAACACACCCTGTTTCAACAATTAAAGAAGGGAAAAAGCTTTGTATCTGAACTTGAAGAAAGTTGCATTTCACAATCCCTATTCTTTGATTAAAATAAGCGTTTGTGATCGGCATTCGTATTTACTAGCCTGTGATCAAAAACAAATAACCCACTTTGTTTGTTTCTTACTGCAAATGAATTAAATTAGAAGCCATTAGGAGGACTTGCTGTTTATATCCTTGTTTCAGCAGTGATAGTATTTGAAGTTTCCTGCGGTAAGTTCATTACTCGTATTTTGTCCAGAATTAGTGAAGCGTGCTGAAAATTGCTAATGACAGATGTTTCTCCACTCTGTCACACTTCTTGTATCATTTGATTTGGAAAGCAACATACGGTGTTCTGCTCTATCAGTATGTCACAGACTGTCTGTAAACAGCTGGTCATAACTCAGTTCAGTGAAAACCATTACTTTCCAATGAAGGGCTGGACACCCTCCAAATTGCATTTTGGCATGGCCTCGGCTGCATAATGCATAAAGTTCCTCTGTTCAGAGGTTACCTAAGGAAGAGTTATCACTTTTCCCACTTGTTTTTATGTTTCAGAAAATAGGAGTGTTTTCGCAGCAATAGATAGAAATCAAGAGAATACGAAAAAACGTATAATGATTATCTGCAGCACTCAAAAAAATCTGTGAATGGTGCGTTGCAAAAGACAACACAAGCCCCACCTAAAATGTGTATCTTATCAGTTCTAGTTGTGTCTCCAGTTGAAGGGAGCATGACCCACAAGATGACTAATTTAAATGTCTCCTATAGAATAGTCACGGCATATGAACATGACCGTGTGGCTATCTCTGATATCTATCTCTGATATCTAGAAGTACTAAAATCATCCCTCTGTCATTTCCACAATGGTGAAATTCAAAGAAATTGTTCCTGCTTTTTTTTTCTTTCTGAAAATCATCAAGCCAAGACCAAATGCAGAAATAAAGTAAGTACAGGGCCACACCCCATATTTTTAAAATGTATTCTAAAACATGCTGACAATTACATTAACAATGTCAGCTTGTTTGAATAGTTACTCTATACTGAACACCAAGAAATCATCATCAACAACTTTCGAAGGTTTGAATTTCATCTCCCCATGGAAATAAAATCTCTCATTGAAAGCCTCTGAACAGAGCAGAGAGACAGAGAGATCTTTAATGCTACCTGGAACTTCCAGATCCAGAGAGGTTTTTTGATAAATATGAAGGATCTAAACAGAAGGAATTGAGCCCATTTGAGGGACTGGCTGATAAAGGAACACGCCCATCTCAGCTCAGCACTCATTCAATCACATTTTCATCAATAAAGATCAAGTACTTACTTGTGCCAGATAACTGCTGGAGATACTCTTAAGGGACTTCTTTTCTACACATGGGAGCAAAGGTTTATGAACACTGAACTCTAAAAGCATGCCTTTTCCACCTGGCAAACCACACTTCCTTATAGATCAGACTCTCATATCACCTTTCTAAAGCCTTCTCTGACGTCCCCCACCCCAGGTAAAACTAGCCACATCTGGGCCTTCTCCACACATTTCTAGTAAGTCTACTATCGTTCTAGATAAGGTCAGAGTGGAGACCACGAGAAAGAGCGATTCATTCTGTGAGTCAGGGGAGACATCAGAAGAGGTAACGTTTGTCTGGGTCTTAAAGAATAATTCACATGTGCAAAATAGACATTTTAGAACATCCCAATTAAGAGATAGATACACACAAACACACACACACATACACACACAAAGAGAGAGAGAGAGAGAAGGAATGAGAGAGAAGTCCTCAACTAGTAAAAAGAAAAAAAAAAACGCAACACTCTTTCAAAATCAAATACCACAAGGGTAGAAGACAAATCTATGAGAAAATTCCAAGGAATAAATAGTATATAACTATAAGGAATCTCTTTAAAACAAGATATTTTACTGGATCTATTTTTCTCTCTTCTTCTAGGCCAGAGGTTTATTAAGTACCTCTCATAGATAAAATCAATATATCCTGTCTATGAAAGGAATTGACAATTGGCCAAAGACCATTTTTAAGTGAAAACACATGTACTTTAAAAGTCATATCACTTAAAATAAAAATAAAAACATGAGTTGTATCACTAATTACACCACTGAATACAATTGGTTTCCCAATACTAAAGTTTTATTAGTATTGCAAGGTAATACTTAAGTAAAAGTTATTTCCTTATGGCTCCTAATTGGAAACCATTCCTCAAAAGTACTCTATATTAGTCTTGCCTATATTAAAAAAAGAAAAAGGGAAAAAATTGCCTTACTGTGGATGTGTCCATCCTTTTGAATAACAGACTCTCTGCAGTTGCTATATTGTAAGTTTCTTGGCTTAGGTTGACCTGCCCAGTTGAACTAGGCTGCACCATTGAAGAGTTTCATCATCTGTAAACACAGCAGCAGGAATTAAAAAGGACATTTCCCCCTGCAGGTCGGGTCGCACGGGGCTTACCGTATTAAGGAATGTAGCCAGCTAAGAAAACATGATTGATTCCTTTAGCTCCTGGATGATGAAAGAAAATTAAAGGGAGGAATGTTTTTGTCGTTTATCCTTTTTCTCAACCCTGCTCTCTCTTTCCTTCTTTGAATATTTCCCTCTGTTTATGGTGAATCCCCTTCTGTGGTGCAACTCACTCCTTTGACTGCTCAAGTGCTTAGCAAAGGGCTATTGCTTTCTCATCATAAAGAAATATTCTCAGATATCATTCAAAGTAAGTGCCTGCTGGTTTTTTTTCAAAAGGTGGTACAGGAATCTCTATAGACTGATTATGCCCGGTGGCAAGAATATAAAATCAGGACTTTTGCACCAATATTACAAAGTGATTTGTCTTCTTTTTTGTTACTGGGTTTGTTTGCTATTTCGATGACGGCCTTTTATTCTTCTTTTTTAACTTCTGTTGATGGTCTTTTTTCCTCACTGTAAGTAGCACTACTTCTAAATATGAGCTATGGCTCCTAGAGCAGATGGGTGAGAAGAGAAATAATTTCCACCCTATAACTTGTTAGAAGAGCTCAGTGCCTTGCCAGTTGGCCAGGAGTTTCAGTACTCAGATACAAAATACACAAATTCTCAAAGGTGGGTCCTCTATGTGGTTCTTATTTGAGTCTCTTGAAATCCATATAGGGCAAAAAAATTATTCATAGAATTTTTGACTAATGAAAATTGCAAGTTATGGCCAATATCCTATGGTAGTTCCCTGTTGTCCTTCTGATCAAAACCTTTGCCAGAAAAAAAAAAAAAAATGCTAACATTTCTGTCAAATATATCCAAAGAAATTGAGGCCATCAGTGGACATTTTCCCTTAATGAACATAATTTTCATAACCATTTCAGAAAAGAAATGCTTTGCAACAATACACAACTAGAGCTTTTCAGGAAACAGTAGAACAAGGACGAGGAGGCATAAAAAATTAATTTAGTGCACCAAATATGTAAAATCTATATTGGCACCTTGGCCCCTCCCAATTTGTGGATGGAAAGATAAACCAACACAAATTATCCCGGACGGGACAACTTAATTTGATTTCATTTTATTCAGTTCCACTGAACAAATATTTATTTGGTATTTACTAAATGCAAAACTGTTTGCAAGGCATTAAAAGAAATTGAAGATGAATATATTCTCAAGTGTGGAAGAATATTCCTAAGGAAGCTAATGGGTATAATTGAATAAATTATTCAAATTATTCCAATAAATAATTAGACTACAAAGCAGTATTATAGAAGTGCCTTGTGTATGTGTATGCATGTGTGCCTGTGTATAAAATCTCTTAAAAAGTGTTAGTGTATTTTATAAATTCCAATTTAGGTAGCTAGATCCCCCTCTTCCACCAAAACAATACAAAAACCCTAAAACCCTACAATTAAATTACAAAGAGCTTTTGATTATCTAGGGCCTGATTAATAGAGTGCCTATATAATTTATCATCCAAACAAGGACACTTTGAGAGTGAAAAGTGATGCTATTAATAATTATGCCAAGTCAGTAGGAATAAACTGGGATTATCCCAGGCAAAGAGGGACATATGGTCACCCTATTGATTACCTAATTTTAGTGTGACCAAGGCAATATTGTTCCTCTTTTTCTGTTTCGTCCTGCTACCTGCCTTTAGTAATCCATGAAAGTCTAGCAAGGAATAAAACGAGACTATGGTCCTCAGATCCATCCATTTTATACAAAATAAAGACTGAATAAGAGATCATTATTGAACACTTATGGGACCGGGTACTGTGGCAGGTGCTGGTGATACAAAGACATGAATAAGTAAATTCTTGTCCACGTTTTGCTTCCACAAAATTGGAAAGTCATATATATTCATAAAATTTTTAAACACTTAAAATTACTTTTAAATATTTTATGCTATTATTTTAAAGTATTTTAAAAGTATTATAAAATATTTCTACAAATAAATGTTTTCAAAACACTGAAGTCTATATAGTAAGATAAGGAGAAAAGGGAGCAGTGAAATAATTCTTCCGCAAATGACTTCAATTCAGTTTTCTCCACACATAAGTCACAATAAATTCCTCCTACTTTCTGTCTCTTTCCCACTTCTCTTTTTACTTTTTGGATCCAACTCTAACATAAAAGATTAATAAGCATGAAAAGACATAAGCCACGCAGTCAAGGTTCTAAGGGCGTGGCAAAGCTTTGTGGCAGAGGGAACCGTCCAGTGTCTTCGTGTCCCATCTCAAACCCAGGGTTAACTGGCAAGAATAGATGTGATGAGCTAAGTCAAATTGAAAAAGACACAAGATCAATTTCTTAAGAAACACTTAGAGTTTTAAAATTATATGTATGTATGCATGCTATGCAAAGAAGGGAAGTATTCTATCAAAAACAGAAAAAGCAGAAAGGCAGAGCTCTAGGCAGGCAACAAGTCGTAGGGGTTGTGGGGAGAACGTAGAAATAGAGCATGGATGGCAAACTCAAATGCCTACAGGAACATGCAAGTGATCCAGGCATAAGAGGGTCAGGAACACGTGATGGAATGGTACGGACTGTGGCAAATTGCAGAGCTATGGTCTAGCTAATGGTGGCAATAGCTACTCAGCAATAGTCATTATTATGTGAAACTGTGGATCCAGCATATCCAAATCTACCAACTTCCAAGAAAAACTAGAAAACCAAAATTTTTTCAAAAGTTTTTTAATTAAGGGGTGCCTCGGTGGCTCAGTCATTTGAGCGTCCGACTCTTGATTTTGGTTCAGGTCATGACCTCAAGGTCATGGGATTGAGCCCTGCATCTGGCCCTGTGCTCAGCTAGGACTCTACTTATCCCTCTCCCTCTGCTCCTCCCCCTGCTCACTTAGTGTCTCTCCCTCTCAAATAAATAAAATCTTTAAAAAAATTCTTTTTCAAAAATATTTTTATTTAATGCGGCAATGAAATCAAAGGGAAAGCTCTGTGAACCAAACCTGTCCTCAGGCGTTGACTGTGTATCTTTTAAATGTATTCTATCATTTAAATGTGAAAAATTGTCATATTGACAATTAAAGTCAAGTTGAATAGTACTTAAATGTGAAGTTCCCTCCAAGGATTCAACAGTTCTATGAATCTTTGTCCACTTGAAACTTTGTCCACAAAGTCCATTTCTATTCACTCATTCATTCATTCAACAAACATTTATGGTGCACTCTAAGTACTAGACTCTATTCGAGGTGTTAGGAATACAACAAGACAGGCAAAACTTCCTGCCTTCATAGAACTTATACTCCAGTGGGGAAGAGATAATAATTAAATAATAATAATAATAATTAAGAAATAATTAAACTTAAAAAGCAAATCACACAAATATGGGAGGAATATAGTTTTGTCGAATAGTAGGTGAGATTCAGGTTCAGAAGTTTCTCTTCAAATGTCTAAAACTAAAATCCGATCTGACTGGTGTTTTTGAGATACATTTATTTATTTATTTATTTATTTATTTATTTATTTGTTTTTACTAGTCATTCATTTTTTATTTACTATAATTTTTAGGATAAAAGGCATTAAAAGTAAGCTTAAAAATTCCATTTTTGTTCAATAAACTCAGTAATGAGGGGAAATGTAGAGAACAAATTAGAGAAATCAGCTTCAACCCATATTCTTTCTTTTTTTGTCTTGGAAGGCAATAATTTGCACAAATGAAAGTTATATTGGAGCTGATGTCTCTGCTATTTCTATATTTTAGCATATTAACTTCAGGCCTTTCCTAAGTTATTGAATGAAGCATGCTAACAAATACTTGTAATAAAGTATTAAAACTTTTTTATAGTTGTAAAAAAACCACATAACATTAAATTTAGCATCTTAACCATTTTAAAGCATACAGTTCAATAGTGTTAATTATGTATAACAAAACTCTAGAACTATTTCATCTTGGAACACTGAAACTGTATACACTGATCACTAATTCAGTAATATAATATATTTTTTATTATGTTATACTGTCACCATACAGTTCTTCATTAGTTTTTGATGTAGTGTCCCATGATTCATTGTTTGTATATCACACCCAGTGCTCATTGTAACACGTGTCCCCCTAATACCCATCACAGGGCTAACCCAATCCCCTCCCCTCTGAAACCCTCAGTTTGTTTCCCGCCCTGATATATTTTTAAATATCAAATGCTAAAAGAAAACTGTATGACAATCAATCACCAACATTCTTTTTCACTGGAAGATAAATAAGGAAATGAATTATTAACTACATGACTTAGGAATAAGAGTGGAAAGACTTACTACAACCATTAGATTCAGTATCGCTTTTATATTATAATAGTTCATTCCATCATTTTCTAAAGTTGATAAAGTGCTGTTTAAATTCAATCAATACCGAAAAAGTATAAAGAAAAAATCATCCAGAAATAGGTATCATTAGTATTATATGAATCTCATCTCTGTATATACAAGATAGAAGAGTGGATGCATAGATGGATGCTTGCATAAATGGATGGGCAGATGGACAGACGGATGGCTGGACTGATGGAACAACTGGCTTTTAATAACTGTGATCAAATGACACATGCATAGTGTTATTAAATATGTCTGCAGTTGAAATCTTGCCTCTTCCACTTTCTAGTGAGTATATGTGACTTGAACAGACTGTATCCAGTTTCCGTATTGGATAATGAAGATACTAAATGAAATAATCCATATATAGCGCTTCGAACAGTATGTGGACCGTACTAAATGCTCAATAAATGTTAGCTGCTATTATTATCTGCTTCGTTAGCTCATTAATGATATTGCTTTGATCCTAAAAGTATTTTCTTAATTCTGCTATTTCCCTCTCCTTTTCATTCTGTTGTTCCATCATCATCTTTGAGCTATTTATTTTCTTACTAGGTTGTCCTAATGTGGGAAATGCTCGTGAGGGATTATGTTTAATTCCTTGACAGTCTGCACTCAGTGATCATGTCTTCTCCTCCTCTCCTGTCCCTCCTCTTCTTCATTGCACCCTTGCCTAGCCGCCTTGCTATCTATCCCTTCTCACTCACTCATGCTTAGCTGCTTATCCCTGTTTTCCATTTACTCTGCTACGGCATGAATGATTCCCTTTCGGCATGTCTTCTGTACCACATATTCAGTTCTGTTCCTTTTCCTCACACCAATATCGTCACGCTGACTGTAGTGTTCTGTGCATCCCTTCATAGCCCCTTGGGTATGGAGACTTGAAGAGGACAACTGAACAGACTCCACGGAGACCTGGCTGGGGCACTTGCTCTTTGCTCTCCCTTCTTAGGTTTCTGAAAATGATTTGCCACACTTGGGTTCACTCTACCTAGGAGAGAAGGAAAGAATCTCCTTCCTGCAGGGATGCTCTTTTACTTCGGGTTATCTCTCCATTCAATGTGGAGCCTGAGGGTCTTCACCACCATCGTAGCCATCTGATTCTGCCCCCATTTTTCACTTCCTCATTTTCCCAGGCTCTTCCCACAGTCATTTCTCTTAATGCTTCTTCCTCTCCAGAGAATCTCAGCTCAGTTAGCACTGTCCCTACAAGATACTAAATTATACTCAATTATAATTATTTATTATTAATTATACTAAACTATACTGGTCAAGGGCACCCTCACCTGCCTTTCTGACAGTGTCATCTTCTGCAAAGAAAATTCATGCAAGAGAAAGGACAATTTGACCTATTTGTCAACGAAAGGAAAACAAACTTACAAAGAAACCAAATGACCAATAACAGGGAATAGTTAACAAGGAAAGGAACATCCTCCCAATGGGATATATGGAACTATTAAAAATTATATTGACAACAAAACCTTTAATAATATGCTGTCAACTACATAAAACTTATTTATACATTTATTTACTCGTGTAGAAAAATATATTAAAACATTTAGATTGTGGGATAATGGGAGTTTCTTTCTCTTCTATATTTTCTAAATCCTTAGATTATATTAGTTAGACAATCAGTAAACAGGATCCATAAAACATTATTTAAAGAAAAAAGTAATTTTGTCCAGTGTGGCATGTTCCAATGCAAAGTAAGATGGAAATACATAATTAGAAAAGAAGAAACCTCTCACACCAAGGCTGAATCTTACTTTTTTTCTTATAACACATAGACCCAGAGATTTATTTTTCAGTAATCTAGACATCATGACCCACCAAATATGAATAAGGAAAGTCCTTTGTGTGACAAAGTCAATTCTGTGAAACTGTGATGGTGACTTTGGTGAGAACTAACAGATCTGCCAATATAACCTCCTCTCCATTTGTCATTCAGCTAGCTATTTGTGCTTTCAGAGGACTGTTTTTACCCTAAGGGCCAATTTCATTTTAAAAAAAGAAGAAGAAAATATGCAGATGAATTTTACGATTTTCCTGCCTTTTCCACCTTCTGAAAAATCAAGCCATGCAATGCCAATGTTCTACCTTTTAGGGGTAGACAGAGATTGCCCCCACACAAATGAAAATCTCAGACTCTGCCTGGTCATGAAGAAAGCTTCCGCTTGTCCAAAGAAAGGCATGAAATCAGGAGTTGACAGAGATTCTCATTCAGGAAAGAATTGTCACCATTTTTGCTGTGCTCCGGCCAGAACAACATATGGCAGCCCAGCTGACAAATATAATCTTTTCCTCTTTTTTTCCCATTCCACATGCACATTTCATTTGTGGAATATTAAAACTTCACACAAAGTGCCTGTTAACCCCTTGCCACCACAGCATCCCTCATCTGGGATGTGCTATTTCCCAGAATCCTCCCATCCAGCTGTGAGAGGGTTAAGGCCAAGAGAAAGATAACCTATGGTCAGAGGCTTCTGACTTCCCTGCCTCCACCAGGAAGGGAGACTCTCGGGCAGGGTTGTCTTTAGGTTAGAAAATTTATAGCTTCCTGGCTTCAATATAAACTGCCTTGTTACCCTGCATCCCAGAGCCTTTCTGTTGCCCAAATGAAAGGTATTTTCAGATAAAGCTGTCATTGCATCTTGCTGTCCATGGGGCCCACAGGCAGGCCCACTGTCCACCCCATGAGCACCCTGCTGGCCCCAGTCCTGAAGGAAGAAAGCCTGCACACATGATTTAAATAGAAAAAGCAACTTTGTTCACTTCACTACCTCCCTCCCCAGATTTAAGCACTGGGTTCAGGTTTAGATATCTTTGTTGATGGAGGCAGTATAGGAGGGCTGTTCACATTCACTCATGTTACACTGTAGAACTCCCCAGCAGCCCAAACACACTTCCAACAAGATGTTTCCACGGATGTGCCAATGTCTGATTTCTCTCTCCATTCACTCCTTTATATTTTGCTCTTCATTTAGGAAAATTGCCTAGCATAAAATAAGGCACTCAATATATATTCATTAATAAATTTCAAGTATACAAAAATGCCAAAAATAATATATGATCAATATCCATGGATTCACTACTGAATCCATTATATTTGCATCCAATGACTCTCTTCTTTGAAAAAAATAAATAAAAGATAAAATGTTTCAGGAACATCTGACTCCACATTCCTCCTCTACCAGGTTAACAACTACTCTGAAATTGGTGTGCATCGTTCCCTTGCAAGTGTCCTAATACACACACCTGTATCAAATACATACATATTTATATGTATGTATATATATATATGTGTGTGTGTGTAGTTTGTTTCTTTAATATTTTCTGTGAACATTATCATGCTACACATAACATTTAAATATATTTTGCATGTAATATTATGTCTCTTTGTGCAATTTATTCCTGCTAATTCCTGCAGATCTAGGTCACAATTTTATTTTATTTTATTTTTTAAAGATTTTATTTGTTTATTTAACAGACAAGAGATCACAAGTAGGCAGAGAGGCAGGCAGAGAGAGAGAGAGAGAGAGAGGCAGGCTCCCTGCTGAGCAGAGAGCCCCATGTGGGGCTCGATCCCAGGACCCTGGGATCATGACCTGAGCTGAAGGCAGAGGCTTTAACCCACTGAGCCACCCAGGCGCGCCTAGGTCACAATTTTAATTGCTCTATATTTTCCCCATCATTTCAATAAACAGCACTTTATAAACTCCCCTAGTAAGAGACAGATTATTCCATGTGTTTACTACTACTAACAATCCTGCTTTGATCAACCTCCATCACATCTCCTTACAGAGGGGATGCTGTATATTCTCTAGACTGGACACCAAGAGGTAGAACTGCTGAGTCCTAACTCCACCTCTTCAGTATTGCCGGATTGACAAATTGTTTTCCAAAGCAATCATATCAGTTCCTATTTTCACCATAAATTATAAAAGTCCCCGTGTCCCCAGATTCTTGCCAATGTTTGGTGCAATCAAACTTATTCATTCTTGCCAAACTGGTATGTAGGCAGTACTTACTGTTGAATTAGCTTTCAGCTCCCTACTTTTTAGCGGGGCAGAGCAGCTCTTCTTATGTTTATTGAACATTTGTTTTATCTTCTTTGTAAATTATCTTTGTCATTTTTCATTCAGATTGTTTGCATTTTTCTTATTGATTTGTAGTTCCTTATAAATAAAATCATTATCATCATCTTCTCTTCCCTGTCAATAGCTTATCTTTTTACTTTGTTTTGCTATCACTTCTCCTATATATAAAGTTGTTTATTATTATTATTATTATTATTATTATTATTGAATATCATCAAATTCATCCATTCTTATGGTTCATTCTTCTTTTGCCTTATTTAGGAAATTTTTTTTCCCCTACCACAATGCCAAAAAAATATACTCTCTTATATTTTCTTAGTCAGTTTGGCTGTAGTATTTGTTTTGGAAATACAAATTTGTTCTAAGACAATTGGTATAATAAAAAATATGAGCATAAGATGAAACTCCAATTTGTTTATGGCAATTTTGTCAGTAAAAAACACTAGGTGAATGCTGAGAAAGACATGTAGCTTAATCAAACTGTGTTGAAATATACAAAATACACACACACACACACACTCACACACACACACCTCAAACATCTACCAGTTACCTCAGTTCACAGATACGTTACATGCCACACCCATCCAAATCTGCTGTTACAACTTCCCATGAAATTTCAGATAACCTATTCCACTCAACAACTGAACTCTTCTGATGTCTATTCCACAAGCAACCTGTTTATTTCAAGATAAAGTGCCATATTTATTGTAGTGTTTATGTACTTTGTAACTATTTAATATATGAAAATTTGTGCTTCTAGTTTTTTTCCTATCTTTCTTTTTTTGTCAGCGATGAAGTTTTTGAGTTTTGCCTTTCCATCCCATTTCTCCCACAAGCCCTATGTTTTTTAACTGTGAGATTTTTGCACGATGGGGTGGTTTTTAGGAACACATATGTTGTGGTATAACAGAACTGATTTATGAGATCTGTAGTCTACACATGAAAGTCTTTATTCAATCTGGAATTTGCTTTTATGAAAATTGTACTATTTAGATTTTTTTTCTATAAGGAAAAATATTTAGCCTCCATTTTAGTTGATACATGTTTCTTTTTCTTCTCTTGTCTCATTTCATTAGCTAGGACCTCCAGTAAAAATTTAAATTGAGACGGAGATCAATGACATCAGTGAATTTGAATGTTTCTCAAGTTTCATGATTTAAAATATTTGCTCTAGGTTTTTGGAAGATATACTTTCACAGGATCATGAAACTTCTTTTTATTCAGTTTACTAAACAAGATTATGAATCATTGTGGAATTTTATCAGATATTTTCTGCAGTCATTGAGGTGATCATATAATTTTCTCCTTTAACTTCTTAATGTAGTGATTGAAAATAATGGTTTACTGTTAAAATATCTTTGTTTTTTTCAATAAATCTAAAAATTAACTATGAAATAGACATGTGATATATAGACATACATATGTGTTTATGTATGTGTGTGTTTATGTATGTGTGACCCATGTATTTTTCTATAGTTTTATTTTAATACATCTTATAAAAAACAAAATTTACTCATTTCAATTGTTCATGTTGATGAGTTTGGGGAAATGTATATAGTCTTGTGACCACCACATTAATCAAAACATTCCAAACCCCCCACAATTTTATCTTCGGCCATGTTACTATGAGGTGTATAGCTCTGGTTTTCTGAAAATTTTCCTACATGAAGTTCATTGAGCTTCTGGGAACTATGAGTTAATGTTCTTGACAAAATTTGGGAAATTTTCAGCTTTTATTTCATCAAATAATTTTTCTATACAATTCTCTCCTCTCCCTCTAGACTTCTAATAATACATATGTTGGAATTATTAATATTGTCTCACAGCTCTTGGATGTTTATTTATCTTTACACTTTTTTTCCCGTTTTTTGGATTAGGTAATTTCTAGGTTCATCGATTCTTTTCCATGATATTTCAAATGTGTTTTTAGTGCATCTGGTGTTTTTTTTCTTTTCAGTTTATAGTTTTCATCTATACTTTCCAATTGGTTCTCTTCAGTTTTTATTTTGTGGTTGTAATTCCCTATTGATTCTCTTATTTTATCATGTTTTATTTTAATTCCTTGAACATATTTTGATCTACATCTTTAAATGTAAGATTTGTTTGGAAGGTTTCATCTGCTAAATCCAATGTCTGGGCCCAGTTAGAGCACGTGCCTATTAACTTTAATTCTTCCCTTGAATAAGGCTCAAAATTTTCTATTTCCTTCAATGTCTACTAAGTTGGTGAAACTTGAAAGTATATGTAATATATTGGAGAGAGTATGGATTCTGTTTTGTTCTTCTGACAATTGGCAGTTAAATTCCTGTATTCTAACCGAAGAATGTGTCTCTCAGTGGTATATAGTCACTGATATCTTTGCTCAGGTTTTTTCCTCCAGCTTCTGATTTTTAGCCTTGCCCCCTAGCCATCTCTCCTTCTCCCCTCCTCTTGAGTTATTTAGTGATAATCCAAGGATTTGGAAAGAGATATACTCAGCTTCAATTTGTCAAAGTCTAAACTCACATCTGTATCAGGACAATCTTCCCTTTCAAAGATAGACCTCTATCTTTGTGTGCTTCTTCTCTGGGCTCTTGGGGAGTTTCTCATTTATATTTATAACGTAGCAGTCAATGAGATATTTGGGAAGAATTTTTTTTTAGGTTTCAGATCTATATTTTAGATATGTGTTAAATTATAAGTTGACAGGGGTTTTTTTAATAGTATTTTGAAGATGATATTCCATTGTTTTCTGCATTATTAATTAGAAATCTACTCTCTATTTAACTTTCTTTTGTTTTTAGAAAATCTATCTTTTCTCTCTGGCTACTTTTATAATCTTCTTTTTGTCTTTGGGGTTCTGCAGATTCACTATGATATATTTATGTGATCATATTTTTATTTATCTTTCTTGGAATATATCATGTTTCTTGAATTGGTAGCTTCATGTCTATATATCAGTTCTAGATAATTCTAAGCCATTGTCTTTTTGAATATTGCCTCTTATTTAGTCTCATTTTCTGGAACTATTATTAAATACATGCTGATCTTTCTAATTCTATTCTCCATACTTTTGAAACTTTCTTTTACATTTGTATCTATTTATATTTCCAAACCATGTTCTGAGTATCTAAATTATTTCTTAGTTTTCTATTTCAGATATATGTCTTTAAGTTCACCAAGTCTTTCTTCAATTTTGTTTAGTTATTCTAATAACTTATCGATGGATTGACTGATTACTTTCATTTTTCTGGTGATTTGAATCATGACAATCATGCCCCACAAGACTACAGACTCCATGATAGTGAGAGTCTCACAATTATATCTCCATTATATAGCACAGTGGTACCTATTTGCAGATGCAAACAGACCAATAATCCAGCAATTGAGTCTTTAACAAACTAACTTCATTTCTAAAAATTCTACTTGATTTTCTTCTTATCTATTTATCATAGTATTTTATTCTTTTCTTAAGCTCTTGATTCTTTCTTTTATATCTTTTATATAAATTACATTGTTCTACTAAGGCTCTAATCTTCCTATTTATGTGTGTGTATACATGTGTGTTGGTCAACTTTTGTTCAAGATGGCTTATTTTTGTATGTTTTGCAATTTTGGATTGTGAGCTTATCCATGCTGAGATGTTATCCATGGAAATTCTGTGTGATAGGGGTTGAGAAAATATTCCTCCAGAGTTTAATGCCTGCTTCATCCTGGTACCAAACTGCATGTTGATTTCTTGGCTTAAGAGTTCCCAGATAATAGTACCTGCATGACTGTAAGTCCCAACCCCTCATGAAGTTCAGTTTTGGGGTTTTAAATTCTGATGGGTGTATTACTACTACTACTACTACTACTACTACTACTACTATTACTACTACTACTACTATTACAACCACTACTACTATTTCCAGACTTGAAACTAGCTCTCTTTGGTTTCCTGATTCCAAGCACAAAACTTTTTCCACAAAGCAATGCTCCCTTCTGGAAAAAAATTGGCTAAACTGGAAAAAATGTATGCTTTGTGACAGTGAGAAACTGGAAGCACATGACACACATTCTTTTGATTGTCATCTTCATGGGCACTAAGTATTTCTACTGAAATTCATCAGCATACTATATTAGCCTGTGCCTAAACATGAGATGCAGCAGTGAAACAACTTGCGAAGGAAACATTTCTAACATTCTAAACACTTCTTAGCTAAACCTCCCATTTATTTTTGACTTGCATATATTTTCTAAGGTCTTGATATTATTCATTTTATAGATGTCTCAGTTGTTGAAATAGCTAAAAAATTTACAAGATATTTGATGGAAAAACTCACAGAATTTTGACATTGTGTGAAGCAAAGCCTTTGGTTTAAAAAAAAGACTAATTAAAAAAAAGTTAAAATGGTAAAACAAGAAGATATGTCATGTCTTGTCCAAATTCAGCCATATTCCATATTTTTCAAACAAACAACACAAATGTAATTAAAAACTAAGTCCAATTTCAGCAAGTTGGGCAATTTATTTATTTGAACACATTTGATCTTTACTGTTTATTAATTTCCTATATAAGAGGAAAAAAGGGAAAAGGAAAACTGTTCAAAACTGAGGACTATAATGATCATGAATCTGTTCAAACACCTTGACTGCCAAATCAGTACCTCCCATCAGTATACTTATCAAGAATCTTGAGTAACAAAATCACATTTCTTGATACTTTCTACCCATTAAACATTTTGCAAGTGTTCAAATTCTGTGGTAATTGAGGCCTGTTGTACACAGAGAAGTTTATGAAGGAACTAGTCTTGCTTCAACACTTAACCTCTCACCACTCAGAGGATTTGTAGGTCCATACACATGATTAACCAAACATCTCTGTCTACTTTCCGCCTCCAACAGTCTTAGTTTAGACCTGTTGTTCCAATGTAATCTTTAATGTCTCCTTTCACACTCAAAACTACCCCAGTTTGGATAGTAGTTTATATGGAAAATCACACTTACCATCTTAGAGACTATGTTCTAACTCAGTGCTTGGTGAGAAGAACTCAGTTTTTCTGGGAAGAAAGTTACCAATCAATGCTAGTCCTTCACAAAAGCAAAAAGACACTTGGGACCTGATAATTTAACTGATCTGTACAGACAAGTGGCCTCTCTTGGCTGAACACATGTAAAGTATGAAGTCACCCAAAACCCTAGAAGAAAGAGAAAATGGGACATCTTGTAGTTTGTCAAAGGCTTCCTTCATGCTCCTTGGTAGACAGGGCTGGATACCAAGGCAGCAGGCAAATTCATATAGGGATCAAGGGGTGTTCTTGGGGGAAAGAAATTAAAATTCTGACCTCTTCCTTGTTTGGGGTCAATAACATTGTATTTCTCTAATAGATTAGATTGTTTCTAGCTGGGTTTTGCTGGCAAGAAATGATACTAAGGGCCCCAAAGAGGGACATTCCATAAAGAGGCAAGTAGTCTAAATTAGGGAGCTATAATGAACGCCAAGTCCTATAAGTGGAAAGGTAGATGCCAAACAGCAGCATGATGTTTGTATTTTGGGAATGATGACAGATCATGTAATGTGTAAATTGAGACCCATAACCATGAAAGCTTGAAAGGGAAGTGGATAAGGATGGACTAAACTGGGCAGCATCAGCTTTCAGCAGCCGGAAATCAAAAGCCATCTAGAACAATAACCCACTGAAGGACTGGTAAGAATTCCCAGTTCTCTCCTTGCCCAGTATGTGGAAACACAAGTCACCTCTTCAGACTAAGTAAATGCCTAGATATCTTAGGTAATTTAGAGTCAAGGAAAATTGTAAAAGACAGAAAATGGACTTCCTGCTAATATAAGCATATGAAAGGGATTTAATGATTAATTGGGAAAATAAAAGGGATATGATAGTATTCTTGCCAAGAAAAAAAAGATATCACTTGAAGCCATCATAATTCATATATGACACAATGAAGGCATTTTATAATGTTTAAAGAATAATCAGTTCATTTTGAGGAATGGAGGTAGTGTCCCATACATGGTACCTGGAGCAGAAAGAACACTGCTCTAACCAGCTTCCTTAATGCCCATCTCTCCCTATCAAAGTCCATGGACAATGTGACTTAGAGGCAGCCATATGGACAGGGATAGGCAGTTATAGAGACATTTTCAACTCTTGACAAGAAATCTGCTCCTGAAAGAAAATAAGCAAGCAAGGGCTAATTAGTAAGTGTAACACTGGCTCCTTAATTAAAATCTCCCTTTAGATTCAATCTATTCCATGGGATGACATTTAATAATATTGAGTTATAGTTATGAATGAGTTTGCCCAAATGTCTTCATCTTTGATTAAGATAAGTATTACCCATAGAGAAACAACCTTCCCAAGTTAAGTCATCTGTAAACAGAGATTTAACAAATCTTTTTATTCTGGAGCTTAGGTGTTCTGGGACTGTTGTTTACCAAAGGGTATTCTGAGTGTACACTTTTCAAAATGCCATCAAGCAAGACCAGGTGTCAAATACCATTGCCACACAGTTCAACAGTAAGAATATACATATATACATATATTGGCATGTATATATGCATGTATAACAACAAGAGAGCTACAAGGGGATGAGAAAAAAAGAAGTCCTTATTGTACCTTCAAGATAAGACTGATGTTTTCTTATGACACCTTCTGAAACCATGATGACCAATCTGCCCTTGATTCCACTAAAACATTTTGTTGAGGCTGGGTAAAAGAGGAAAAGAAATCGTAACAGAGCTTTGGGTTAAAAGGATTTCCTTCTTTCTGGAATGAGTTGTTTTTGAAAAATAACATTAATGCCCAGATATTTGTATCTATATACCTCTACTGCACTTCACTTCCACTATTATCCATGGTGGGCCACTTGCCTGAAGAACCATGGATCTTCTGGGACAACAGAGACAACAGTATTTGCTATTTGTAATATGTGTCCAAAGCATTCTGCCTTCTGATTTTCTGAAACATTCAAGACTTGGCAGGCTCTATTCATTTGGGCTAAAATTTTGCATCAAAGATGATTTCCTTTTTTGAGGGAGAGAGAGAACATGATTGGGGGAAGGGGCAGAGGGGGAGGGAGAAAGAATCCTCAAGCAGACTTCCTACTGAGTGTGGAGCCTTTTGCAGGGCTCAATCCCAGGACCATGAGCTCACGGCCTGATCCAAAATCAAGATCAAGCTTTAACCTACTGAGCTATCCAGGTGCCCCAAGGATAATTTTCTTTTGCTGGCATTATAGTTAGTTGTGAATATGTCTAGTTAATGAGATCTTCAGGATCAAAATCTATGTTTTGTTAATCATTATATCTCAAAATAAACATCTGTGGAACTGAAACTGGACTATTATTACCATGATCTTCTAACTAACTAGTCTTCAGTTATAAGTGACAAAAAAAACTAACCCAAATAGCTTAGGCAAGGAGGCAGTTTATTGTTTCATAAAACTGATATGTCTGGTGACAGGATTAGCTCCAAGCATGGCTGAATTCAGGAGCTAAAATGAGTCATCAGAAATTGATCTCTCAGTTTAGTTTTCCTTTCCTCTGTGTTTTGGGCATTATTCTCTGGCAGATTCTAACCTTTGAATGCAAGATGGTTCCTAACTCTTTAGTTCCTGCCTTCTCACGTTTAATTACAGCAAAATAGAGGAACCTGGTTTTCTAGTGTTCCATGAGAAAAGCCTTGAGACTTATTCTAATCGGGTAAGTTTAGGACTAATGTTCTCCCCTGAATTATTCAATATAGCCAGAGATGGGCACATCCATTATGGAGCCAAGGCAACCATATGCAGAAGTGTCGGATTACCAGTCAGCAATATAGCACCATTTTGCCTCTTTTATGTTCTCCCCTTTACCACAGATTTGGAAGCTTGGGACCCCCTTTGCCTTGCAAGGCTCCAAGTTGGGTTCTAACAGTGAGAGTATGAGCCTAAGATTTGAAAGTCAAAGGAAATACACAGCGTCATTTCTCCTGGGGCCGTGGCAGGTGGGTGTGTGTGGGCTTTGGCAGTGCACGGTTGTGAGGTTTTGATGGCAGCTTCCAGGCATCTTCCTGCAAATCACTAAGCTTTGATGCTGCAAGTGGTTGAGATCATTGCCAGAATTTCTATGATTATGGCATTTCTTTATTTCCTATCCACGAGCGACAATTTCCCTGATCCTTACTCCCCCTTCTTTCACTGGTTTCATAAGTCTCTAACTCCTTTATTAAATCCTTCCTGCTTGAAGTTCCTAGACTGGTTTCTGATTTCTGGTTCATCTGTGCAGAGGACCTGATGAGGGTGAAGGGGAACTACATCTGCAAACCAAATCTTGATTTGTAAAGAGGTAGAAGAATGAGGGACAAAGTGGAAACAAAGTTTCACTCTACTTCCCTTTAGTAGCACCATCCTAATATTCTAGAAACCATAGGAATTGCTTTTTCAAAATGCCTCAATTGCATGGATTAAAACACTGTATCTGTTTCCATCATTTGCCAAACCTGAAAGAGAGATTTCAGCCTGTCCTTCCTGGCCCTTCATAATCAGGTCACACTTCTCTTTCTTACCCTAGCATTCACCATCCTTCCATATGCCCCACAGAAGAATTAAAGAGACTAGATTCTATGCTTGGAACATACCCTAAGCTTTCCTGCCTCTAGGCCTTCCTTCCTGTCATTCCTCCCATCTAGCCTCTTAGTTTAATACAAACCCCATAACCTCTTTTCAAATGTCCCTCAAACCTCATCTTATCCTTTCCAATCTTCCTCCTTGTCTTTTTCTTCCTCTTCCTACTCTTCACAGCAAGGTTAACATTTAGAGACCATGTACCACATACCAAACAGCATAATAGCTCTTCACATCGCATAAACTGAGTTCATCCCAGGTGGTAGGGGCTATTGTTTGCCCCAATGTATATGCAAGGAGCCTGAAGCTTGAGAGTTTGCATCCTTGTGGCAACCAGCCAGTGGCAAGTGGCAAGACTATCACTCAAATCCAGGTCCATCACTCCTAGTCAGAGAAACCCCCCTCTTCCCTGAAGAGTCTCAGAGAATTTACAGTCTACCTGGAATACAAAAAATATAAATGAGTCAGTACATTTTCCAAGGTATTTTGCCCAAAGAACTGATGAGAGCCCCTCAGGCTACAAAGCTGGGATGCTCAGCCACCTGCCACCTGCCACCCATACCTCCCTATCACTAAGGAGCTTCATCTGTCATGACCTGTCAGCCTGCTTTGTATCTCCAAGGCACCCATCTCCTCTCCACCCAGACCTCTTCTCCCTCCATGTCCATTTCCTCACATCTGATAACACTTTCTTCAGACAACCTTATATGTTGTCACATGAATTTTTTTATGTAAAATATATGAAATAGCAGTTTGTTATTAACTATTTAACAGATAGCATATCTGAACCAAACATTGTCAGGTGAATTTGCTGTTTTGATATTTGACCAAGGACTTCTTTTCAACATAGTTATCATGTCAGATGCTTGGCTGAGGCCTCCTTAGATCTAAAAAATCCAAAGCAGGAGCATCTGGGTGGCTCAGTGGGTTAAGCAACTGCCTTTGGCTCAGGTCATGATCCCAGAGTCCTGGGATCGAGTCCTGCATCGAGCTCCCAGCTCCACGGGGAGTCTGCTTCTCCCTCTGACCTTCTCCCCTCTCATGATCTCTTTAACTCTCTGTCTCAAATAAATGAATACAATCTTTAAATAAATAAATAAATATTCAAAGAAAAATTTAAGAATGGATCAGCACTACATTAAGTCCATCAAATTCACTCTTGTACTGTTACTGCTGCCTCATGGTTTTAAAATCATGATATAATTGAGTACAGGTAATGAAATACAGTGTTATTCCTACACCATGTTATTTGACCACCAAAATCCATTTGACTTCTCTGCCCGGACAATGTGACTTCCCCAATGAGCAATGAATTTCCAGCTTGCATTGGTAAATTAGAATATGAGCAGAGGTGATGTGTGCAACACCCGTATCATTCTTAAGAGAAGATCATTTGCCCAGCATTTATTTTATCTTTCCTGTGAGCTGAAACACAGATGTGTTGCCTGAAACCCAGGGATGAGAACAAGCTATATCCCAACCAGGACATCTCACTTTGGGACATTTATATGGTCTCATAAAAGAGAACAATAAATGTCTATTTTCTCCAAGCCACTTTAATTTAGATCTTCTTTGCTTAGAGATTTCTATAGAGGCTAAGCATCATCCTAGCTAACAGTATTAAATATATATGCCTTTGAACAGAAACACACCTAAACAAAGTACATATGACCAGTTGATGAAAAGTTATAACCAGAAGCTTGAGGGAACTTAACCCTCGATTTCCCCTAAGGGTAATGGCTCAGTATTCAGTACTTCAGCATTCATGACCACTGAGAACTGAAGTATAAAACAAAAAAACAAACAAAGAAGAACTGTGTCTAACAGCCTTGCCTCCTATATTAGTTGCATCATGCTGTCCCATTCTAAGTGACACTTGCAGGTAAATGAAAACAAAAACAAAAGCAAAAACCCCACCAGCTTTACTTCTATACGTGGTAGCAAAGAGGAGGAATACTAATTAACAGTAAAGAAAAAGGTTGTTTGCTTGCATTACAGACTTCTTTGAGCAGTAAGACTGAGAATACAAATCAAGCACAGCCATCTTACCCTCTCCAACATACTCGTGATAGAGAAATGTTATCAAGAAGAACACCAGCTCAATACAGTTCAATACCTTCTTAACTCAGAGGAGGAAACAAATGCCCAGGTGTCTAGGACCACACTATCTACTGGCTGGTACTAACGCAGAGCAAAACCTCAGGTCTCCTGGCTCCCAAACCAGGTCTGCCCAAGGCTTGCTAGGTAAGGTCATGAGAAGAGAACTGACTCTTTTGGTGCAATGAAAAGAAGTAGACAAACTAAGCACTGGAAGAAGGGAAAGTTGGATGCAAAGCCAGGACCATTTGATTCTAGGTTCTTATGTTCCTGACTTGGGACTTATGTTCCTGACAGCCAAGCTCTAGCCTCCTATATGAAATCAAGAAAACAGTCCTGACTACGGCAGACTCTGAATGAGTGTTGTGTCCCTGCATCTGACTGTTTCTCAGGCAATGAGTTTATTTCTCCAAAGAACAGGAGCTCTATGTTATTTTTTCCCTTAAAGATTTTATTTATGTATTTGAGAGAGAGAGTGAGAGAGAAAGAGACAGAGAGCAAGCTGGAGGAGCAGAGGGGGAAAGAGAGGGAGAAAGAATCTGAAGCAGACTCCATACCTAATGTGGAGCCTGATGTGTGGCCTGATCCTGTGACCCTGAGATCATGACCTGAGCCGAAATCAAGAGTTGTATACCTAACCAACTGAACCACTCAGGTGCCCCAAGAGTTCTATGTTTTGAACTGAGTTAGATGCCTGGCCCTGAGCTCTGGTTGCTACCCTGTTTTGATCATATTTTTGATCAATATTCTTCCAATATTGTCACTTGCCCCATTATCATTAAGTACTTATCATATCTCAGCAATAATTTCTTGACTGTAAAATAGTCAATGGTCTTTTTTTTTTTTTAACTTCTGAAGCATTGTTATTTGATATACAGATTTTTCCAAAATGACTCTCTATCAAGATGTGTAAGGATACTCATCTGGTTAAAAGAAAGAGATGTGTATTCCTGAAGATCAAACCAAAGCCTCCCAACAGCATTACCTTGATGGGTGGGTGGGTCAGGAGGCCTGAGAAGGTAAGTTCCCAGAGGACAGGAAACTAAACAACAAGCAGCAACTACATACAACTAATTTTGGCTGGAAATTTAAAAAAAAAAAAATTAGCCTGCATTGTGACTTCAGCATGCTGAAACAATGTCTGTGCAATGCCAAAAACATCCAGATGGATGTGGAGAACTCAGCCGCCACCACATGCTTCATCTGCACTGACGTCTTATGGTAACAGCCAGCACAGATCTCTGGGGCCTGGAACAGTTGCTGGGCAAGAAGCCAGAGGGGAGAAATATTGCCAATATATGTTTAAATTAAATTAATTAACATTTATATAACTCTCTACATTGTATAAGGAACTTCTATCAAATATAGTGTCTCATTTAATCAGAAGAACCACCTTATAAATTAGCTATTATTATCTGCTGTACTTTACAGATGAAAAATTTAAGCCTCAAAAAAAATTAGATCACACAGTTACTAAAGAGTGGAGCCAGGACTCGAACTCTTCTCATAGAGTCTATAATAATGATTGAGGACTTACTGTGTAAAATCATATCCTCATACTGTAATTAATGTCCTCCACATAGATATGCTGTCAGAGAGGGAAGGCAAACATTAATGTTTCATATGGCATTATATACCTGGATTTCATATATCTAGACATCTATCTATATACATATTGATATCTATATCAATCTATATGTATCTGTAGTATATATGTGCATGTATATGTATATGTATTATATGTTTTATATATTTATATATATATATTCACTTTACATTTTTATAAAGTAGTAGGAAATAAGAAAGAAATGAAGCAGAAGTGAAAGGATAAATTGGGTCTATTTGAAATTCAGTGGATTTGTTCCGTGAAGTCCTAATACTGCAAACATGAGCCCAGACAGGTTTTACATACCTTTTTAGACTATCCACACCTAACAAGGCATATGTTTCAGTGAAGACAGACTATAATAATCCAATATGTTTGTAAGATTCACAAGTTGACAACGTGGGGCAAGTTGCCAATTTTGCATTCCTAAAAATTATTCTAAGTAGTGGCCCTAGTTTGATGACATTATGCTCCAAAAAGAGTTTATTCTTATTTCTAGAACCATCCAGATCAACACAATTCTGTTTGCCAATATATTTTTTCACCAATATATTTTTATTCACCTCCGGTCCTCATCTTGGTCAAATGTATCCATGAAAGTAACTTGATTTTAGGGACAAAAAAAGAAATGGATAGAAATGCAGCACTGAGTTTGGAGTCACCAGTTTCTACAGATTAAAAAAGAGGAGAACCAAAGTTCCCTTCAGAGAATAAAGGAACGTGGTATCACATAAGAGACAGACACCATAGTCATGTACAGTGAGTCTCTGAAGTTTCCTGGTAACTGGGAGATATAAAGAGGAGGATGTGTGAAGGATGCAGCCTTTTACATGGGTCCAAGACAACTTCCTGCAGCCTCATACCTCAGTCAGATCTCATATTTAGGGCAGCAGGTTTTTCTAGAACATTGGTCTCCCCCACTTATACTTCCACCCACTATGAAATGAGATTTGATGCCAATCAGATATTCACAGATGTCTATGCTCAAACCCCTGCCTGGACTTCTAAATTCCACCTATTCAACAGGTTCAGAAAAAAGCAAGATTGTAAGTTATATCTAAGCAGACAGATTTGGGGATGAGTATGTCCCTCCTATGGTGCGAACTATATAACTCAATAAGAACATATGATTCATGCCCTATTTACACAAGCATTATATTTTCAGTATCCAACATAACATGAATTATGCATGTTAGAATTTCATAACTTTATGTAATCCTGCACATGAAACAGGTGCCTGGGCTCTTCTTAGAGTACATCTACAAAAGATTCCAATGATAAACACTATGATCACTTTACATACTGTAAAAACACAATGTTTTACATTAGAGGTCGCCAAACTTTGGACCAAATGGGCCAAATACGGCCTACAGTTCATTTCTGTATGGTTTGGGAGCTAAGAATGGTTTTTATAGTTTTAAATAATTGTGAGGTTTTTTTAACCAAAAACAAAAACAAAAACCACACCTACACACACACAAAAGTTAACAGAATCAAATAAAACCTTGCAACAGAGAGATCATGTATGGCCTGCAAAGCCAGAAATAAATTTACCACCTGGTCCTCTACAGAAAAAGTTGGGCAACCTATTTTAAATGATGAGCTGCAAATAAAACTATTTCATTTATTTACCTTCTTGTCTTTATTTCTCTTTTTTCTTTATTGGATTTGATTTATAGTGTTTTATTTATTTGATTTAATGAGGTATAATAACACTACATACCCAAGCTTTGATTTCTAACTTTTGACAGTGGCTACCTGACATGCTTCGTAGCCATCTAGGAGTCTAGGAGTTTGCACTTGAACGTGGTAGCAGGGATGCTGGTATCAATTAGTGAAGCCTCCATAGTAGATGTGGAAGGGTGAAATGGGGGTAGAAGCCCCACAAATTACCCTCCTTGCCTTGGGAGAGATTTTTAAAGTGTAGTTATATTTATACACGCCATTAAATATGCAGGGGTAAAAAACAAATACGTTAACAATGCAAGTCTCCGTGAGCAAAAGCCAGCTCTAGCCTGGAATGTGTCATGCCACATGTCCGCTGCGTGACTGAAATGAGCTTTGCAGAGCTGCGTATATAAAATGCTTGCACCCAGGAATTCAGATCATTTTTTTTCAACCGGGCATCTCCACCAGCGTGGGTTGTGGCTTAGGTACTCTAGAACCCCAGACTCTACACCAGAGCTTTACAAACAAGCACTTAGAGCATTTTAGCAAATATTCATAAATACTGGAGGAGGGTTCCCATAGCCAAGGATGGCCTGGCTGGCTGCTTCCTTATAGAGATTACACATTTTCATGTGCCAGTTCTCTTCCTCCACCAGTGGAGGAAGGGAAAGCACACTCCAAAGAAGAAGGCCACTTCTTGGGTCTGCAGTTATAGGGGGACGCCCATGAGTAAATCCCCTTTCACTATGACAAGGACATAAGCTAGAAGCGCAACCTCACTGTCATCCTTCAGTTTCAAAAGCACAACATGGTATATTTCTGTGGCATCGCTTCAAATTGTATTACCTCATCAATTCGTTTCTGAAAAAGTCAAAATAGTGGAGGCAGTCTATTTTGCCAACATTTTGAATCAAAGCTGTTTTGAGTTTTTCAGGCACCAGAAAGCAGCCTTACTTAATGAATGGCATCCTCTCCCAACACTGGTGCGGCTTTTTGGGTTCAGAACTGAACATCACCTATCTATTCATTTGTTCCATTCATTCAGCAAATACTAATTCAAATTCAAAAAGGGCTAGCTGTCAGATACTCTGCTCAGCTTTGGAGACACAGAAGTGATCAGAACACAGTCCCCGGACTCAAAAATCTAGGAGGAGAGGTAGATGAGTAAGCAAGCCATTAAGGGGCAGTGGAAGAGGTGTGAGAGGAGAAGCTTACGTATCTGGGAGAACACATAGGAGGGAGGAGCACTTAGCCCATATCTGCACGGACAGGGAGTCAGGAAAGGCTTTCTGGAGGAACAGAGACCTCTGCTGAACTTTGTAAGTCAAGAAGTGGGACGATACTACTTGACTTGTACGAGCATCGCATGTTCTGGATACAAAATGCAAAGGACATTCTGGGTCTCCAGCGAGTAGCAGGAACCCCGGGGCGGGGGCAGGATATACATGAGATGGCTCAGGGTAGGCCAGCGGTGGAGCCAGGACGGGGCCCCACCTTCAGTGCCAAACAGCTTAATGGTGCACTATATATTCTCTCCTCGAGAGACCTATGTTTAGGTCTGGGACATGAAGACAGTAACATAAAGACCTAAAACATGACTATCACAAGCTCTGGGGACAGTATCTATTCCAAGGACCCCTTCTATATTCATTTGCTAGAGTGCCAATGATAAAGTGTCACACACGTGGTCACTTCAACAACAGGAATGTCTTGTCTCGCAGTTCTGGAGTCTAGAAATCCAAAACTGAAATGGTGGCAGGGTTGGTCCCTTCTGAGGGCTGTGAGGGAGAGTCTGTTCCATTCCTCACTTCTGGTGTTTGCCAGCAATCTTTGGCATTCTTTGTAGATGACATGCTCCTTTGTCTCCACATGACTTTCCCTCTGTACATGTTTTTTCTCTTCACATGACATTCTTTTCATTAGGACATCAGTCACAGTGGATCAGAGGCCCACCCTACTCCAGCATGACCTCATTTTAACTAATCACACTGGCAGTGACCTTATTTCCAAATAAGGTCACACTCTGATGTACTGGAGGAGAGGACATCTGTATTCAAATGAGGGGAAGGTACCATTCAACCTTAACACCCTTATTTAAGACAGAGTAAGGGAACTTCCTTTCTGCTTCTCTTCACAAAGCAGCAGCAACAGGGACAATCCAATGATGCCTACAAGTGGAAGGGATGGGATAGAGGCCTCAAGGCTGGGCCCTCAGGTGCCCAAGAGCTATGAGGAAAAGCCCAAGATAAGGATAACAATCTCTGTCTTTCAGCTTCAAGCCCCTAAGTAATCATTTCTTCCACCTTGGCATTTTACTGTCCTAGTCACTACATCACCAACGCCCCCCCCCCCAAAAAAAAAACACCAAAAAACATGAGTGGGGCACCTGGGTGGCTCAGCAGGTTACGTGTCTGCCTTTGGCTCAGGTCATGATTTCAGGGTCCTGAAATTGATCCCCACATCGGGCTCTCTGCTCAGCTGGGAGCCTGATCCCCCTCTCTCTATGCCTGCCGCTCTGTCTACTTGTGATCTCTCTCTCTGTCAAATAAATAAATAAAATCTTAAAAAAAAAATACCACAATTCTCCCTGGAGGTGAGTACATCCTGATGAATCCCATACTGGCAATGAGGTCAGCTAGCCCTCCTTCACCGTGCAAAGCAGGCTGTCTTAGCTGTTGTCAGGTCAGGAAGCACAAGGCTGGACCCTGGAAGCAGAGCCTCCAGGCTGAGCAAGGATGGGAAAGGAGGACAGGAGAGGAGGAAGAAGAGCAGAGAAGAGTGGAGGTCATCTGGTTCTGTCCTGTTTGAGATGCTGGAGCCCACGGGCCGAATGTTATTTTAGAATTCGGTATGTCACACCGGCACAGCATCACCTGCCTGCAGCCACCCTCCTACCAGTGGGGGAATTAGGCTAATTATGTCTCCAGGCAGGTATTCCCCTAGTTTTAGGGAAAAAGAGACATAAGTAAGAAAGTTGCTATGGAAAGGAAACTGTGGGCTGTGATAGGATGGCAGGGTGGCAATGAGTGTATGCCCCAAAGGTCTCCCCAGAGCCCTGTGCTCCTACCTCCGAACGAGCTGTAGAAGAAGCAGGACAGGGGAAACCTCCAATGGGGTCACTGAGGAGGCATGCATTGTCACAGGCATTGACTCACCTAATCTTAACCTTCTTGTTTTACAAATGGGGAAACTGAGGACTCAACACACATGGAGATGAGTTCCATTCCCCCAAGGGGAGACTAACAATAAGCCCTACCACCAAACTTTCCATTTCAAGCTCTTTTCACAACATGCTATGATCTCAAATTGCTGGTGAGCCTGTGTAAGTTCCCTAGGGCGGCCATAGGAAAGTACCATAGCTGCAATGCCCAGAACTTTATTTCCTTTATTTTCTCAAAACTCTGGAAACTAAATATTTGAAATGAAGTTGTCAGCAGAGCTGGTTTCTTCTAAAGCCTCTCTCCTTTGTAGACGGCCTCTTCTCCCTGTGTCTGCGCATGTTTTTTCCTCTGTGCCTCTCGATGTCCAAATTTCTTCTTCTTATAAAGACACCCATCATATGGGATTAAGGCCCAATGTAATGACCTCATTTTAAGTTAATTACCTTTTTCAAGGTCCTATCTCCAGAAACGGTCATGTTCTGAGATACTGGGAATTGGGTTTTCAACATAAAGCTTGGGGGGGGATACAATTCAGCGGTAATCCGCTCCAGAGCCTTTCCTCGGGAGTTCCAGCTACACAACTTGTGCCGCTGGTATCACATGACCCTGCCTCTCTGATAAACACTGCCAGGACCAGGGCCACTAAACTCCCTGGAAGCCCAGCAGCCCTAAAGGCGTTCATTGTGACAGCACTGCCAGTGGGGACAATGGGCTGGCCCAATTCAGGCTCTTTGGGGCAATCTGAACTCAAGACATGGGAGAAACAGAGCAGATCCTAGGGAAGCAGAAGCAAAAGGAGCAGGCACAGAGAAGCTAAGCCTATAGCACAGTGAGCTCTAAGCAGAACCGCATCTCCTGCTGCTGATCAAGAGAGAAAAAACTCTGGACACCAGAACCAGGCCGGACTCTGGATACATTTCCAAAAACCACACTGCTCAGCCCTGGTAAGGTCCCCAAGCTGTGCCTGGGTTTTGAAGCTGCCAGCATTGGATATTCCTTATTTCCAGGGGTAACTTAATGTTAAAAGCAACCAACAAGTGTAAGTCTCTGAAATAACCACGGTGAGCCAAAAGAATCCTACCTTTTTTTTTCGTTCTCTGTCTAGGAAATTCATGTTACCTGTAGATGAAAAATAAACAAACAAATGAGAACCAAAACAAAACCTCAGACATACGTTTTGTTTCTTTCTGTGAGCCTATGGAAGTCATGAAGGGTTGAAACAGAGCTGAAATGGTCCTACTGTTCCCTAAAACAAGAATAAATGGAAAGCAAGGGTCTGAGAAACACACGATGGGCACACAGTAGTGAATAGCATTCTTTCCATCTGTACTCTGAGTTGTGCATAAGATAAAACTGATTTCAAATGCAATGGAAAAAAGGAAGAGTGCTGAATCCATTCAACAAACCTACCGTGAGCGTCCTGCCCGCAGTTACATTCCTGACTGCCCTACTGAGAACACTTCAACACAGAGAAATTTCAAGAGTTTCACATCATTTATCCCATTTTTTCTAGGTCATCCTTTTACATGGCAGTTGATCACCTGTCAGCCCTTTTCATGATAGGTTTTTAAGCAGTTAGAGTCCACCCTCCATTACATTGGAAGGAATAATTTTTTTTTTACTTCTTTATATTTTTCCCTTTTTGATTAAGCTGTCTATTCCTTGGTCTGTATCCGTTATTCCACTCTAGGCTTACTTCAATTTGTCTTTATCTTTCTGATAGTCATGATCCCTAAAATACTGAAAGATTTCAGAGTCCTTAGTTGTAAGCCCCTCTGGAGTAGAAATTAAGCTCCTGATTTCTGTTCCATCTCCCCACAGTGTCTGTGTGGTGCCCCTCACACAGGAGGCGGGAAACAAATGTTCCCTGACTCATTCCTTTATTCAGACTAGTTCTCCCCCAGGATGGTGGAACTGCTCACATAGCTCACAAGGAAAGACGAAGATTCTGGATCTCTTTTACCTTCTAAATAATGGTTAGTTACGTCATGTTTTTGTAATATCCCTCTATTGACCTGAAGCTGATTTCTTTCTCAGTCCTGAGTTATTCCATCAGCTCTGGAAAAATCCATATTTGTAACATAAACTCTTCTCTGACCCTAAATTTGCTCCATTGCCAACGGAAGGATTGGAAGTTGGTCAGAAAAAGCTTAACCCTGGCACAACTTCCCCCAGCAACTTAGAGATCCCTGGACCAAGCCTTCCTTTTAGAATTAATAATTTCTTGCCCTGAGATGCCCCAGAAAGCTTCAGTGGCAAAACCACAGTGATAGCAACTGATGAGGGTGCTACGGGGTTAGCTGAGCAAATACATACTGTGTCTTCTACAGGGAAGGGCTGGGGGAAGGGGGAAAATCATGTGTGGATTAAAAAAAAAAAAAGGTGACTTTTTCTAATCATGCCTAAGTATCCCTTTTTTGTAAAACAGTTGAGCTGTTAACTTCTATGCTAAGGCACGTATGCACTTTGGAAAGGTAATTTGAAAGCGAGTTGAGCCATGACAAATAGGGACAGCTGGCCTAATTGAATCATTTGATCTAAGACAGCTCAACTTGGTTATCCTCACTGCAGCCCACACTGATATTAGCGAGTGAATCATTAGCCATGAAATCATGTCGACTTTCCCGACTGCAGCATTCTTGACATGACAGGATCGCGGTCTGCCTTTCATTAGAGCCCCAGTAAGTTCCTCCGTCTGTCAGGAAAACAACAAAGCAGCTTGGAAAACTTTTAGGCTCTGCTTCAGAAAGTCATTTGCTCCAACATGCCACATAGAGCATTTCAAAGAAAGGGCACGAGTTAGAGACGGGAGCAAGCTAGCTGCACCTAAGCAAGTTCACTGCACTGAAGCCTCTCCAGCAGCCACACCTGCAGGGAGAATGCAAGAGCAGCTTTATTTTGTAAGCACCAGTTTGTGGTCACTTGGGAAAGTGGGCTATAAATGGAGTAATGATAAATGCTTTAACACTTGACCCACGGACCTCCCTAAGGGGAGTCTTCGTGTAGACAGGACATTCTTGCCACCTTTAATTTAGTTTTTGCAAAAGGAAGGAAAGGGGCAAGCTCCTCTTTTTGCTGGATTTGTCAGAAGTGGTGAGACAGTTAAGAGAGCTCAAATGGAGGGACCAGTTCATTGACATGTGGAACCAGCCTTGGGTCCTTACAGCACTCACACCTTATCCCTAACCTGGCCCCTCACAGCCAGGCTCCTTCTTTAGGTCTCCCTCTCAAAACTGTCCCTGAGGGTGCACTGGCCTCAATTCTCCCCCACAGACAGACACTGGGACAAGGGCTTATGAGGACCTGGAGGAGTGAGACAGAGCAGAGAAAGCCAAAACAAGATGCATCAGCCTTGGCTTCAAGCAACACTGTTCAATCCTACAGAACCTTCTGAGGGGTCTATGAAAGGCATTTCAGAGCTGTCTGCGAGGGGAAGAAAGGAGGAAACACTTACTCACTTGCTCCTGCCCCCTGTTGGTAAAAGGTGGCCCCAAAAGAATTAACTCCTTGCACTTTCGGGTTACACAATTATGAGTTATGAGCACTTTCCTTGGCTGTCCCCCACAACGCATCAACAATGCCCTAGACAATGCAGCAAGTCAAAGCACCACCTGTAGTTGCTGTACGAGCCTCGCCAAACCCTGCCTCAAACTGGTCTCTCCGCCTAAGAGATGGCCCAACAAGATTTTGAAGAAACTGTACTGATAAGAATGGTCAGAAACAGAAGTGTGGTTTGGATGCAGTTCATTGTAGGGAAAAAGTACACAAATGGATACATTCGAAGTTCTCCCAAAAAGTCTGAGTAAACAATGCCATTTGCAGATAAGTTTTATGTCGAAAATGACATGAGATTTAGAATGGATATACCAAGACCAAGAAACAATTGATATGGTTCACTTTCACAACTGTCTAAACAGTAGGTGAATCTGAAAAGCAATGGCAAAAATTGCGTAAAATCAATGTTGAGTTGGAAAGTACCTCAGTACTGTAGCGGTGCATGTAATAGGTACAATAGTCAATCTGAATCACAAAATTTCAGAGCTGGAAAGCAACTTGGAAGTCATGTCCTCAAACCCTCTATTATTACAGAGGAGAAAATCAAGCAACTTCAGATTCCGCCGCTAGGTGCTGACTAAGTAGGTTCCTGAACTCAGACCTTTCTTCACTTGACTGTGAATGTGGCCCATGAGACCAGTTTTACCATCTGATAGGGAGCACGCGAAAGTAGTAAGGGCGATTGGATAGCTAGAGTCAGTTATTTTGCGAACCCTACCCCAAAAATATTTTCACAGTAACCAAGACATGCAACAAAGATCACAGCCAGAAAAGAACTGTAGACAATTAAAAAAAATTTTAAGGTACTGTTTTAAGTTTTAAATGTAATTTTGTCAGGGAAAAATTAAAATTTTTTAATTAAAATAAATATTATGGTACAAAAAAAATAAAAAAAAAATAACTATTCACCTGATGGTTTTTAAATACACCTAACAGTTTGAACTTCGATCCATTAGCTACAGTTTCATATAACAGCATTTTACGAAAATCATTGTCTAGTAGCTAATTTATAAATTTTAATTAAATGATAATATCTGGGGTGCCTGGTTGGCTCAGTCGGAAAAGCATGTGACTGTTGACCTCAAAGTCATTAGTTCAAGCCCCACATAGGGTGTAGAGATTACTGAAAATAAATAATAAACTGAAAAAATAAAATGACTTTAAAAGGTACAATTTAGGTATTATTAAAAGTGCCACTTATGTAACTTTTTCTCTTTTTGACTTTTAAATAATATTAAAGCAATTCATTTTAAAACAATATATTTTAATTTTAAATGCATATTCAGATTCAGTGAAATATTTCACACAGAGATAAATTTGTCTTTTTGAACAAAAATCTTTTTTTTTTTCTGTGCCTTGACTTTATTTTCAATCAAATGGAGATTACAAAAAACCTATCACTTAAGGATCAAATGAATTAATACAGGTTTTACAATAAGTCCTATAAACATGATATCAATTATTATCTTACTATTGCTGCTATTATTACTGTCATTATTTGGGATATACAGAGGTAAAATAAAGGAAAAGAATTGGAGAGAATATTTTCACAGGTGATGTTATGAGTGGTTCCTCCAGCATCTTCTCTACACTCCCTTGGAATGTTCTGCTGAGCTCCTCAAGTTGAGTTCATTTTAGTTCTACACCACTTTCAGCCTTGAGGGGGATTAGCATAACAATGAAAGGTAAATTTACCTGAGAGAATTCCTTCTTTTTGAGATTTACTAAAAATTTAAGCCATTTTTTTTAATTTATTTCTTTTCAGCGTAACAGAATTCATTGTCTATGCACCACACCCAGTGCTCCATGCAATACATGCCCTCCATAATACCCACCACCTGGCTCCCCCAACCTCCCACCCCCAGCCCCTTCAAAACCCTCAGATTGTTTTTCAGAGTGCATAGTCTCTCATGGTTCATCTCCCCTTCCATCTCCCCATGTCCTCCATGTTATTCGTTATGCTCCACAAATAAGTGAAACCATATGATAATCTATACTTGTCTTTTGCACTCAGTTTTAGTGTTTTAAGTTGTAAATACCACTAAAAACCCCAAATTGTCCCATAGAATGATAAAACTAAAGAAACACAAGTTCTCTTTCTACATCTTCACAATCACTACACTATCGTTTACTTGTTTTTTTAAAAAAAAAGATTTATTTATTTGTTTACTTTAGAAAGAGAAAGCGCAAGCATGAACACAGGAAGGGGTAGAGGGGAGGGAGAGGGACAAGCAGACTCTGCGCTCAGCGCAGAGCCCATTGGCGGACCCTTATCCCACAACCCTGAGATCATGACCTGGAGCCACGTCAAGAGTCAGGTGCTCAACCAACTGAGCAACCCAGGCACCCCAACACTATCGTTTCTTTCTAATATGCTCTTTAAACTCAGGAATATGTCACACCGTAGGGACCAGCATACCTTCTACACCCATAGCCAGCTGGGAAATTCTGAACCAAAGGAAAGGTCTGAGATAAACACATAGTATCCCCATGTGTCAGGGGCAACTATATAACTAAGAATTCTTTAAATTAACTTTCATATAGAATACTGTTTATTAAAGGATGAGGAATAGTGTTACACATATTTAACTATTATTTAAATTTGATAATAATCTCAACAATTGTTAGAACTCAGATCATAAAGTTTTTTCAGAGAGCATTTTATCACTGTCACTGCTTAGAATTGCTGGCAAATGGTGACAATAAAAAGGCCAGCTTTGGGTGAGGTTTGTAATCGTTCTTGAATGCTGCACAGTTGATTCACTCCTTACTGCATGCCCCTAACGGTCACTCTGTAGAGTGAGTGAGCACTGTTCTTGAGCAACGTTACTGATGTGGATGACCACAGGTTGGCTCTGGTTTAAAGAGCACAGGATCCAGCCGACTACACGCCAAGGGTTTGTTGTCCAGACAGAACGTGATTTTGCCTCCTGCAGTCTCTCGTCTTTATGCTCATGATCTGAGATAATGACAGAGCTTTATTCCGTCACCTATTTCTGAGCCTTCATTTCAGCCATGTTTTCTATCAAAAACTTTCTTCAATAAAAGTTTTTATCTCTTAGCTTATTCATAGCATAGAGACAAAGACAAAGAAGCCAACCAGGACTTGGGACTTCACCATTTAAACCATGACTTTTTAAAAGTCCCATGCGTGCACACATGTGTAGAAACCACACATCAATGCTCCATAGCTCTGCTCATTTTAAAAAATTAATTACATTTAATCAGGTCAACTCAACCATGTCCATTAAGTAATGGACTAGGTGAGGCATAGCAAAATAATACTTTTTAATGATTAAAGCACCTGCATAGAGATGAAGAATCCAAGAAACAGAGAGGATAAAAGATTATCCTATAGTCACACAGCAATTGGTTTTAGACCCAGTTTCCTCATCCCCTACTTAGATCCCTTCCCACTTAAAAGCCATGTTCCCTAGATACATTACCTAGAATCCAGAGTAGGAAAATACCATTGCAATACATGAAGTTGCTCTATGTCATGACAGTGTGTGGTCAAATGTTACAATGAGATCCCTGGAAATCTAGGGAGGTAAAAGGTGGCTGGAGACATCAGGAAAGGGCCAGTAGAGGAGGCTTGAGCTGGCTTCAGAAGCTCTTCAGGATGAAAGAAAATGGAAGAGGAATGGATCACTCCAATGGTCTGTCAGCAAAGACAGAGGATCCCCAACACATGAGTGAACCAATGGCCAGCAAGTCACTTCACCCTCTCTGAGCCCACTTTATCTCCCTTGCAGGAAGGGGCACAGTCTTAATGACATAGAGAAGTGTCATTCACCAGAATCCCTCATAAATTGAGTCTGTATTTATTAGAAAGAAACGCTTTGATAAGCAAGAACAGACTCGTGCTCCTAAGGCATTCCATTAACTGCTATGTGTAAAATAGAAAGAACTTGCTTTTTTTTTTTTTTTTCTTTCTGAAATGAAAGGGGTAGGAGAATGAGAAGAGGAAAAAACAGGGAGAGGGTCAAGATGACAGAATATGGTTATGGCACATAATGTGACCCCCTTCTAATGACCTCTCAAAAGCTCATGAAAGCATACCAAAAAAACTACAACATGTTAAATGTGATGGGACTTCTTATAGAAACTGGCAGGGTATAGAGTTCTGCCCAAGTGATCATGGACAGAAAAAGATGTAGCACCAAGGATGTGGGCGTCAACTGGCTTCTATGCTATACTCTGTGACACCTCCATATTCATTGCCTAGAGCTGCCATAACAAATTACCACAACCCCAGTGGCTAAAACCAACAGAAAATTATTCTCTCACAGTTCTGGGAGTTAGAAGTCCAAAATCAAGGTGTCAGCAGGGCCAGGCTGCCTCTGGGGAGAAGAATCTTTCCTTGCCTCTGCCAGGTTCTGGTAGTTGTAGGCAATTGTTGGCATTCCTTAGCTTGCAAGAGCCTGATTGCAATCCCTGCCTCTGCAATCACATGACCTTCTTTTCTGTGTGTTTCTGGGAGGCTCCGACTCTCTCTGCCATTATAAGGACACCAGTCATTGGAGTCCTAAATCCCATCCTAATCCAGTACGACCTCATCTTAACTTGATTACAGCTGCAAAGACCCTATTTCCAAATAAGATCACTGTCCCAGGTACCAGGGTTAGGACTTCAAAGTATCTTTTTGAAGGACACAGTCAACCCACAATAGATCCAAATATATCCCTGAATATTTGCTATGTGCTTTATTAGGAGAAGCTCAAACTAGCTATATAATAACTGCGTTCTTAACTTAACCTTTGGCTTCTCTTTGCTGGCCCAGAATGGTGGATCTGTGGGGAGTAAGACAGATTTGATGGACCCTTATAGCTTCCCCATTATGACAGTACTTAGAGAACCATTAGGTTCAAGTGATAGTTTTCATGGACGATTCATCTGTACATAGGCTCACAATGAATAGGCAAATAGCTTGGCCTTGCCTTAGAACTTTCCAGATATCTTTCTGGGCACATAGCATACATGAGGGCTTTCCTGCTCCATTTCACTTCTTGTCTTTCTTTCTCCCATACCCATGTTGAGGTCTGTTGATACCAAGTATAGTTGGTACTCTATTGTTAATGCTACAAAATCATCTACCTCATTATTTTGTAATTATAAATGATGCCAAAGTTATCATACTTTTGTTTCTCTATTGCAATTATTACAGACTCTAATAAAGGCCTTTCACAAAATTCCAAATTTAATATGTTGTCCAGTGGCTTTAGGTCATATGCCTTTCTCCTTAAAAGGAGAATTCTTCCAGCATCCCCCTTAAAATTCTTCCAGCATCCCTCTTCTGACCTTGGGAGATTCTGATGAGCTTTAAGTGGTCTTAGATGGCTTGCCTATTTTCCCACGTTCCCTTCCACCACTATTACTAATACCTTTACAGACTCACCATTCTCACCCACTTCTATTCAAGCTAGCCTGGAGCATTCTCAACATTCCCCTTATTTGCCATGTCCTTTATACACCTATAACTTGCTGTTTCAGGCTGTGCTATTAACTTTATCACACATTCACATTATTTCAACTGGGTTGTCAACCCCTCAAGGGCAGGATTCATGCCTTGTTCTTCTCTGAATGTTTTATAACGTTTATCATGGTGTCTAACATGTGGTAGGTGTTCAAAAAGTATGAATATTATTAAATTGAAGTTGGGATTATCTTCCATCTTTTCAGGGCCTGAGCTCTCCTGAATTTCAGCATTGTAAAGGCAGTGAAGCTCACAAAAAGACATGCATTTATAGTACCCTATTCATCTCAAAAGAAGAGAGTATGTTTAAGGAAATGGCATAATTCTTCCAGGAATGGGACAAAATTGTGCTAAAGAGCTGGTGGTAAGGGTGAAACAGCATAGCATTGTCTCTGCCATAAGGAAATCAGGCTTCTGGAAGGAAACCACTTTAATGAACTCTTAAAATGCTGCAGCAGATATACAGCTGGATGCAGAGGGAGATGCAAAGCTGCTGTTATTGCAATAAAATTGGGAAAATCCTACCACCAGACTGATCTCCCCCCTCATTTTGAAAGAGAACTATTATGTTCACCCTATCCTTTCTGGGCTCTCTGGTTGGTTTCCTCTTGCATCATTACAGGTTTTTCTGAAAAAGCAAATTTTTGAATCAAGTTACTGTAGACTGAATGTTTGTTTTTCCCCAAAATTTATACATCGAATCCAAATGCCCAATGTAATGGTGGGGCCTTTGAGGTATAATTAGGTCACCACGGAGGAGCCCTCATGAATGGAATTAGTGTCTTCTTATAAAAAAGCCTCCAGAGAGGTCCTTTGCCCTGTCTACCATGTAAGAACACTGCTAGAAGGGGTTATCTATGAACCAGAATCTGCCAGAACCTTGATCTCGGATTCTCCAGCCTCCAGAACTGTAAGCAGTAAATTTCTCCTGAAACAATAGAAAGCCCCCAACCTGTGGTATTTTGTTAGAGCTACAGGGACTAAGACACAAGGAGACCAGTAAGGCTTCCATACAAGCCCCTTTAAATGCCATGTCATTAACCAAGTTTGGAATAATGGAATCCTTGGCAATGGGATTGGTTGCTTTCACATTTGTGATTTTGTTTACACTTTTCACAATGCAAATACCACTCTGATTTTTCAGGGTTAATTGAACAATTTGGAAAAGAATATACCCATCTTTTCAAAGATGTCTAATGTTTTTCCCAAATACTTCCATTCTTTATTCTTCCCTGATTTACACATCATTTTCTCCTGAACAGACAGTATGTTGTGTGCCAGCTAGACCTGGACCATAGTAGGTTTGTTTCCAAAGAAGGTTCGTGTCCAAAACATTGATAAAAGACCAAAGAAAACTGAACAGAAGAATTGTTTTAGGAATAGTTGAAGTAAAACAGTCCAAATCTGGATTGTCATCATTATACAACGGGAGTTGTAAAAGTTTTTTTAAGTGTCAAATGCAGATATCCTACATCTACAAATTTATTCCCAAGCTAGAATTTCTAAGTTCCATGTCTTTACCCACTACCACCTATGAGAAAGAAAAGAAAGAAAGAAAGAAAGAAAGAAAGAAAGAAAGAAAGAAAGAAAGAGTTAATCTGCAATAATTTGTTTTAAAGAAGATCAAGTGGTTCTAGTCAATCTTCACAACATGTTATTATAAACTCACTAATGCTTTATGATTAATAACGTAAGAATTTACCCTCACTCAACAACAAAATACTCCAAGCCTTGTCAGTTAGTCACTTTTAAGTTATCTACTACCCAGTTCCTATTAAAAGTACTGCTGTTAAAAGTTATATAAACAAGCAAACAAAAAATCAGGTTACCCAGCAGCTCACTTCCCTTCACTTTATCCTTCAACCTCTGTGGGCTATATCTAAATCCTTCACAGACTTGCTTCCCCTGTGTTGCAGTTTTACAATAAAGGAAATCCATTCCTATATCTATGATTAAAATCCTATCAAGGTAAAGGACATGGTCCACTGTCCTATGTGGCTGCTGTGCCAATGCAGTAGATCCTCCTTGTCCATGGTTTTGCTTTCCACAGTTTCAGTCTCTAGCAGTCAGCCACCGTCCAGAAGAAGATGGTCCTTCTGACATACCAGAAAGTCACAACAGCCTCATGCTACGTCACAATGCCTATAGCTTTCACTCAATTCATCTCATCCCATAGGCATTTTATCTTCTCATATCATCACAGGAAGAAAGTGAGTACAATGTGGTAAAATATTTTGAGAGAGATCACATTCAAATAACTTTTATTACAGTATATTGTTATCATTGTTCTGTTTTATTATTAGTTACTGCTGTTAATCTCTTACTCTGCTTGATTTATAAATTAAATTTTATCACAGGTATGAATGTACAGAAAAAAAGAGTACAATATGTAGAGTTTGGTACTTTCTACAGTTTCAGGCATCCACTGAGGGTCTTGAACCATATCCCCTGAGGCTCATAAGTGGGGGCTATGGTATTCTCCCAAAAGTGATTTGCTTCAGAATTCAAGGGAAAGAAAAACTTTGTTTCAGCTGGGGAAGTGGACTGGTGCCTATTATGAGAAATCTGACTCCAGGTTTGATCTTTGATGGCTGACAGCTTTTAAGCCTCTCCCATCTCCCTCTTGTCCTCCCTTTTGTCCACAAATGAACAAACTGATAACAAAACCCCTTCTTTGGTACCTGTGGGAGATGCAAACCACACAAGGACTCCAGAACCTTCCCCCAGGCCCAGCTCCTAACAATAAAAACTCAGGCCAGGCCCCTGCCCTCACTCTCTCCAGCCATTCCAGTCTGCTTGAGAGGAAGGCCCTTCTCTCCACTGAGACCTCAATGATGTAAGCAACAAATCTTTTCAGACCCTTATAGAGTGTATGTGGTACCATCAGTTTCAGCATCCCAAACAAATTTCAGGTCGAGGTGGGTGCCTCCTGCTTTAGCAAGGGTTACTGTAACAGCTACCTCCTTTCTGAAGTGAGAACTAGATAATATACATCCCCCTTTTGATCTTGACCAATATAAATACCAAGTAATTACAGCAGGCCAGCATGGTCTGTACATCTGTGGACACCTCTAAGGCAGGCAGATGGGCATCTCATGGTTATGGACATGAACTCCCAAATCCAGGTGGAGCCCCCATATTTGTGCATTCCTAGCACCCTAGACAAGGGAGTGTTTACCAGCCTGACTCTGCACTGGGCTGTAAACTCTGCAGGGCAGCTCTCCACCCATGGTGTTCATCACGGTCTTCCTAGCAGCCAGCACAGGGTAGGCGCTGAGCAAATACTTAATCAATGAATGACTGAAAGAATGAAATTTAGGTAGAAAAGTCATTTGCAAGAAAGCAAGGCAAAGATTAATTAATAAGTGTCCCAGGGGATAGGGGTGGCTGGGTGGCTCATTTGGTTGGGTGTCTGCCTTTGGCTGAGGTTGTCATCTCAGGGTCTGGGAACAACCCCACACTGGGCTCCCTGCTCAGTAGGGAGCCTGCTTCTCCCTCTCCCTCTGCTGCTCCCCCTCTTTTTCTCTCTTTCTCAAATAAATAAATAAAATCCTTTTAAAAGAGTAAGTGTCACAGGGGGAAAATAAAGGCTTCTTCTGTAATTTAGGAAATGAGGCAAGTATCCAACAGAAATCCTAACCTACAGCCTTCTGATCCAGTTAAACTGCCAGTGTGGCATCTAATTGCTCAGGCCTTATACCACCACAGCCACCTGCATTGAAATACTGGCGCAAATCACAATTTACTTCCCAAAGGTTAAACTTCATTAAATATTAGTTTAATTTAATGTTTTCTAGATTAATTTAAGATTAATTTATAGCCAGGCATTTGCACAGCCCAAGCAGTATCTCTCCTTTCTGTCATTTCTATCATCTCACAGACAGCAGAAAAAGGGAAAATGTGTGGTTAAGAAGCTCTATGATAAAGTAGGGGGAGATTTAATTAAACTATTACATATCTTTTCCTCAAGTGTGGGGGAAAAAAACATAAATTTGCCAGTGAGTACAGTAGTATGCATATCAGGAAGCCTGATAAACAAAAACTTTGCAGATATGAAAAGTGGTTCTTACAAAATGACTTGGGCTGAAAATCCAATACTGTATTTAACCCTACATTTTCTTCCTAAGTCTAAAATTATGTATTTATATCAAAAGAATCTTTGATTCATTGTTGCTAGAATTTGTTTTCAAAGAAAATGGAAAAAAAAAAAAAGGCCATTCATTGATATCCAATGACTTTTTTTTGCACAACTGTCTTTTCCAGAATCATAGGATCTTAGTGCTGAAAAGGGCCCTGGGCAACATCTAGTCCAATAGAGTTCACACCATTTTAACACGGCACCCTTCACTCAAATGGCATCTTATATGGAAATCATCACTTAAAGTAGGTCAAAACACAACTGCTTTGGTGAAATTGAGAGTGAGGAATATGAGCCTTCCTCCAAACCCCCTCATTCTTAGGAGTTGCCCCTATAAGTACTTCATCATCAGTTTCAGAGTTCTGCAAACACAGCCTGAAATTCACTGATTTAATGCAACCTCCCATTTTACAGATGAAAAAATACTGAAACAGTCAGGGCCAAGATATCAATCAAACTGTACTGGTAAACTGTAGCAAATCCAAGTTAGGCCCCCTCCCCCCTCCTCACTCACTGGTCTTCTGGATGTCTTCATGGCGCCCAGAGCTTCTTGTCCTGGAGAGTGTGGCAGCCAAACTCACCATGCAGGTCTAGAAGAGGGTCTGATTGGGGGAAATGGTCACAAAATAGAATTCTATGAGCAAAATGGCTGAGGCCCTGATGCCTGCCTGTGACTCTTTTTTCATCATTAATATCTGCAGATCGTTTTAAGAAAAATCAAGTCTTACAGAGCTCTAAAAATAAGTGTCCCTTCCTCCCACCCCACAGGTTCCACATCTCAGAGATAACTTTCTTCTTCACTGAACAGATGCAGATTCTATTTCTAAAGTTATCAATATTAGATGAGGAATTTGATAATGATACGACACTCCACTTCTGCTTCTCTTATAGACTTAGTTTTGCATTGTCAAGGTTTCTAACGTTTTCTTTTTTTTTTTTTTCCCCTTCCTCTCTGGAAGTATTCATGATGTTTTCTGTATACTTTGTGTTCTCAAATTTCACAGGTTATAGTCAATGGTAGAATATGTATGTGTGGATATATGTAATTTCATTTATCCTGCTCGGAACTCAATGTCACTTTTAATCAGCAGACTTATGTTTTTCTTCAGTTCAGTTGAAATGCTCTACTTTAAAGATATCTATTATTATTATTATTACCCCTGCCCTCCCATTATCTCTGTTTTGCTTTGTAACTACAATTAGTGGAAAGGGTGCTGGACCTCCTGGTACTAGCCTTTTGTTATGGAACCTGGACTGGATACTAGGGGAAGAACCAAGTGGCACTCAGCACTTGGAGACTTTGGAGGATTAGAGGTTTATTTAATACTGGTGGGCTCAGAGGAGACCGTTCTCCAAGGGTCTGAGCCCCAAGCACAAGCAGGGAGGGTAATTTATACCCTTCTATTTCCACATACTTGGTACTTTTGGCACACGTGGGAAACAGGGTAGGAAAGAAGGGCTTTGAGACAGGGACTAGAATTCCCTTGCTGGTTTGGTCGGCCATCTTAGAGTACAGTTTCCTTTTTAGGGTATAGTACTTATCATTTCCCCCCTTTGATGCCCCTTTAAACACCTTAGTTTAGAGGACATCATTATCATCTATTATGGGCCGATAGCCCTGAAAGGCTAGTATCTGGGCAGTGGCTTGCCTGGTAATAGTGTTTTCTCTGAACTTAGCAAACCATCTTAAGGTTCCTACGGCTGCCCAATAAACAATAACAATAACAAGCTTCTGGGAGAAAGTCCAGTCAGAAGGGGCAGTAGCATAAAGTCCAACTCCTGAGGTGAGGGATATCACGCTGATAATAGCCAGGGACCAGGGTGAACAGATGTCTATCTGTTGGTGGGGTCTTATCGAAGGTGGAGCCAGAGTGGGTCCATAGGGTCTGGTTGGGCTTTTCACTGGTGTGATTCGTCCAACTGGTGAGAGCCTTCTTTACTCCAAAGCAGCGGATCCATTGGGTGACACCTAAGACCTTGAGGGCAGTAGAGGTGGTTAGAAGAACAGTGGGGGGTCCTGTCCACCATGGTCTCAGGGGGTCCTTTCTAAAGCTTCTCATCTAAAGAGATGTGCCTTAGAGTTTTTCCCAGGGCTTGGAGGTGTTGGGACACTTCTAAGTTTCCAATCTGTTCGAGGTCTCCTCTAAGTCTATTTATTATGGGGTTGGCCTGCCATAGAGCCTTTGAGGTGAATTTTAACTGTGGTAATCTTTCAAATACAGTTGAGTAGAATAAACAAGATCAATGATCTCCAACAGTTATGCTCTATGGAAGTAAGACATTCATGTCCAGGCATAAGGGTAGCTGGATTTAAAGTTTGACAAGTTTTAGGTATTATTTCAGGCATATCTGTAAGTGTAGCCTGATATTTAGTAAGTCAGTCTCCTTCATCCATTGGTGGCCTTTGGTTTCTAAGACACTCTGGACCTGATGTGAAGTCATCACTGTTAGGGGCTGTCCCATGGTGAGCTTTGAGGCTCCTTTTACCAGGAGCACTGTTGTATGCTTAGCTAAGCCTTTGTTTGCAATTGCACCTCAATAGAGATGGCTTCTGGGATAAATATGACTGAAAAATACCATCAAGAAGACCTCTTTGTTTGAGGTAAAGAGTTAACATTCTAATTACAAAGGATCACTGGCAAGTGGGAGAAAATCTGTCTCAGGAGATAAGGCTATCACCAAGTGCATTACCCAATCCAATCATAAGGAAATTGGGGTCACCCATTCTCTGCAACTCCATAGTTAACCCTATGGAATGGGGTATGCTCTGGCTTTTAGGGAATGGTTTCATTATCCCAGCCACATAGAATTGGTCAAGGTGGTAAGTTATACAATTGTTGGGGAATCAATCCCATTTTGTTTAATCATGTGCCATGGGGTCCTGTTGTTATAAGTAAAAATAAATACAAAAATAAGAAGATTGTCTAAACGAGCTATTGTGCAACCTCTGAAGTTCACCTCAAGTTGTCTAGCTTAGGTAAACAACAAACATTTAAGGACAATCAAACCTAGAATTTACATGCACAAAGGTGGGTTATTTAAATATAATTTTTCTCTCTAAAATAACCTTCATTTCCAGAGATAGCAAAGTCAGGACTAATTTATTTGAGAAACAAGTCCATTTCTAACAAACCTGCCTTATTATTTACATACACTCGGCAAGAACAGTGAGTAATCATATAGATCTTTTAGAATCTGCTTTGCTGGAACTTTATAAGGAATCTCTAGGTTGAATTTTTAGTAGCCTCTCCAGGCCAGAAGTCAAGCCAAGACATACCTGCAATACCTGTAAGATTTGGGCAGATTCTTCTTCATGAGGTCCCCAAATTATCCTGAGGTTCCTGTACCTGCAAGGAAGTGACATTCTTTACTCACCTGGTGAGGTTGCTGGGACCTCTCTAAGCAAAGTATCAGGCCCACAGTTCCAAGGGGCTTTATGGCTCCAGGTTTCATAAAGTCAACCTTAGCTTCTTAAAGCTGTCTGGTCATATCTGAGTCTGTGAAAGTCTTTCTCAAATATGACATTCCAGTCAAAACCTTGGTAAAATAACCAACATTTCCAATGGTGTCCTGTTACAAGGAGAACAGATTCTTATGGAACTTATGCAAATGACTAGGATTGCCATGGAAGAAGGTATACTTATGGAGACCTTTTCAGTTTCGGAGGCTTCAGATAGAAAATTTGAATGCTTTAATTTGCTTACAAATGATTACTTTATCATGTTTCTGTATGTAATAGAAATCTTAATTTTCCTTAATCAGGAAGAGTGAACATTAAGGAAACAGTAACATTTTTCAAACAAAGATCACAAAACTATAATCATCTTTTTAGTTCATTTAGTCCATATTACTGATTCTGGGTTCAGTCTGAATGCAGCTTCTTAGTTCTGGAAGTTCTTACTCATTTCAGTTCTGATCTTAAAGACATTGAATGCCTGTATTGTCCTAAAAGTCCTTTATGTGAACCTCCTTGAAGACGAAACTTATTTTACAAGAGAATTAGAACAATTATAAGTGACAAAAACTTAGAATACACATGGTTAATGATCTGATAGGAGAGTTCACTATGATACGATTGACAAGGAAACTCTGTTATTCTGTGATACATAACACTTCAATAGCCCGAACCAGAACATTACATACCACACAAGCAAGTCTAATTAGTCAACAAGACTTTGTTCATGATTTAAATCTTGGGGAAGTTTGTTAAAACCTTAGAAAGTTTTAAAGCACATGCCTACATAGGATTAGGGATGTTCAAGACCTGATAAAGGCAAGACATAGAAACTGGTTTTTCTAAGCAGGCAGAGAGAAAACAACTATTTGCTTTTTCTTGTAAAGAGCAGACCAACAATTGAGAATACTTTGTCTTTTCGAACAGAGAGAAAACCAAATTTCTATACCCATGTCTTTTTAAAATTCATTCATTTCAATCTTAGTCCATCCTGACCACACCTAAAATTTGTTTGCAAAGATTTCCCTTCACAAACATTTTACAACTTTCCTTTGCATTCAGGTTTTGTCCCAAGCCATTTCCTTCCAAACAACATCTCATTTAGGACAAAATTACCTTCTTTTACCTTCAAGAAATGTGCATTTCCATTCCTTATCTTTTTTTTTTAAAGAGTATTTATTTATTTATTTATTTGACAGACAGAAATCACAAGTAGGCAGAGAGGCAGGCAGAGAGAGAGGAGGAAGCAGGCTCCCCACTGAGCAGAGAGCCTGATGTGGGGCTCAATCCCAGGACCCTGGGATCATGACCTGAGCCGAAGGCAGAGGCTTTAACCCACTGAGCCACCCAGGTGCCCCGATTCCTTATCTTTTTTACATATCTCTTACTTTTCCACATACAGAATTGATTCCCTTATTTCCATCAGTCTTACAGTTAGCAGAATTTTGCACTTTAGAAACCTTAATCTCAGCGAAGACTAAGGAGTAACCAATTGTGAACTATTGCACCAGAATTCTTATAAACGGCAAATTTGTGAATCAGTTAAGCACAAAACATGTTTACCAACAGACTTAAATATCCTTAGTTCTATGCAATAAGTCAAAAGCACAAACCTATGTCCAGTAATCAATGCTTTAGCACTTTATCCCATTTGGAAAAGACCTAGATGTCCACCAAATTTAATTCCATTTGTCATCCAAGCAAAACTAAAAAGTTTCAGGTTACCAAAGACTTTGAAAACTATTTTAACAACTTACCCATGAAAACTTTGATGAGGCAATTAATCATTTTAGTCATCTTTTTACTAACAACTCAACAGAGATAACAAGAGGTTATTTGACCTTCAGTAAACCTTGACAGAATAAAAGTTTCACGTTTACCACGGATAGCTTAAAAGACACATCTATCTTAATTAAACCAACAAACTTGGCTTAAATACTGAATTGTGTTCCACCTGGATCCTCCCCATGGTCAATTTTCACCTGAGACACATGGGGAAATCTGGAGTGGGCAGTGTTGCGGGGGGGGGCGCTCCTCTTGCTCCTTGACAGTGAAGGGAGGAGCCATGTTGCCTAAGGCACTGAGGATGGTCTAGTAGCCAGCAGTGTAGGCTGCACCCAAGGTGGTGCAGAAACGGGAAAAGGGGGATGGGGAGGCAGAAGAGACAAAGTGCTGTCAGAGGGCAGAAGAAGGGTTCTTGGTTCAGGAGCTCATCAGCTCCAGAGAAGCAGATGCCATGTTTTCCCACCAACAAGGAGAATAGATAGTCCATGTCTGGCCAAAGAAGACAGGGAATTTCCTGGAAACAAAGGAAGTTTTGGCAGCTGCTTGGGAATAGTCCTTCAGTATCTTTTGCAATAAACCTATAATCTAGTAAGAAAATTGTTTTCTGAAGTTCTGTGCAAATTGATCAAACCCAAGGAGGGGCTCTGGAGGAGGATGGCGCTCTTGTGGGATAGCCTTTATCCTGTGGGATCTAATGCTATCTCCAGGTAGAGAGTGTCAGAATAAATTGTAGGACACTCAGTTCGTGTGACAGAATTGCTTGATGAGTGAAAACCCCACACATCTGGTGTCATAGGTGTTGTGAGAGTTCTGACGATGAGTGTAGTAATTGAAAATAGAGAAGAAACACACCAGTGTTTTCCTTCATACCTGGGTCATGATTTTTTCTATTTATTCATCATGACCTCTTTGACAACAGTATTTTTAATTAAAAGCACAGTGATCTTCAGTTGTCAATTCATATTTATGGTGTTAAAATCTAGGTAGACTTTTCAGGAAGACCACAACAAATGTGTAGGTTGGTTTTCCTAGCAGGCCCTTTTCCTGAATGGAAAGGTAAGCTGCAGGACCATAAGTGGCTGACCATATCTCAGGAAAGCTTCCCTGAGGGGTCGCCATAGGCACCCAAATGAGGACTTTACTCAAGGATAGAGAACATTTCTGTATTTCACTTTTAGGCAGAGCTGTCCCTTCTTTCAAATTTTTATAGTGTCTGATGTGACTGTCCTAGATTTGCCTCAAATCTGCTCTAGTTTTTTCTCAAGCCTCATTACTCACTTCTAGATTATTCTCAGACAGATTATCCAGTGTACTTATGGTATGTTAGTCTGGTACTAAAGCCACCACTCCAAACACTCAATAAGTGTCACAAACTTAGAAGGGTAATCTTATAGGCTTAGCTGTTTGAGAAGTGAATTCTTTCATGAAGTACCCTGGTGACTGTCACATGTTTCATACTCCATTCCTGATCTTACATCTGAGTTTCACTCTTCCCTGGAATGTTCTTATTGCCTATGGCTTTAATCTCCCAATAAACAGATTTTCCCCTGTTATTGTTTTTCAATCTAACCCCATCCATTTCTCATCTTGCAGTATTTCCTTAAATGTTCTGGTCTACCATCAGTTTTCTTTCCTTGGTTTTCAATATTGTTATGACTTTATTTTTATTTATTTTTGTAAATGTCTTTTCAATCACTTCAACAAGACTTAGGAAAATGGAGGAAATGATGTCTATCAAACACCTGTTCATCTTGAGTGATGTTCTAGAATTTTGGAATCTTTGGCTATAATACTAAAAGCTTCCAGTGTTGAATGTAAAATAACAAATGTGTCCACATATGAAGTTGTGTACTCAGTAGCCTTCCAGTTCTGAGGACAGGTGTGGCAGACCACCTGCAAGCTATCATCAAGCAGGTCAGCCCTATACACTCAGCCATCCCTCCACTTCCATAGGTTAATATTACACCTATCATCCCCCTACATAAATAAGGTAACCTGGCAAAAAAGAAGAGAAAGACCTAGAGTCTGCAGTCTTGACCAAGGCTCACAAAGATCAATAAACCATCACAAAGGAAGTACAGATGTAGGGAAATTCAGTGATTATCTAGATCAATATCTTATGTTGGCCTGTGGATAACATGAAACTCTAAGACTTGAAGCTATTTTCTCAAGGCTACACAGTTACTAGTGATACACTTAGGACTTGAATCCTGGTCTTTTTATATCTAGATTATGGCTTGCCACACTTCTGATTGTCTTTTTTTCTCCTTGTTTCTCTTTTTTCCTTTATATATATTTTTTTCTGAACAAAAAAGCAGAATAGTTACCCTCACCAATGAGTTCCTCTCCTTCTATCCACCCATTTTGCCACATACTCTTCTCTATACAACATTCAACAGCAGAATTCCATGTGTTTGTGATGTCTAAGATGTCAGTCTTACTTTGCATAATCAGAGGCACCAACATTACCCGCTGACTACAGTTCAGGTGAATTCTATGAATATTAAGCATCTAAGACATAGAAAGCACTATACTAAATGTTTCAGGAAATACTAGGATGAATAGGAACTATTAAGAGACTAGAGAGATAAAGAAAAATGGCCCATGATAGTCTATTCAGTTCATTTAGAGGACAGGTGGAGAAAGAGAAAGTAGACATTGCAAGTGTCCAATGGTATCTGGTGCTTCCCTCACTCCAGGCACTTCTCAGCAACCTTGCAGTTAAATGGGTCCAGGTGACTCTTTTGGCCGATGGAGAATATAAACAGCATGTGTCACTTCAAGAAGGAAAGCATAAAAATGATTTTTTTCAGATTCCTTTTCCTGCTATAGCAACTAAGGTGACTATGTGTTCTAATGGTACAGCTATAAGATACGGGGAGTATCTCTAAAACTAGGGCCCCAAGTGACTGTGTGGAGCAGAATCTCTTGCCATGGGACATATAGCATGAGCCAGAAATAAATGTATGTCTTTCTAAACCATTGTAATTCTTATTACTAGAGCATTATCTAGTCTGTTTAGTATAGTCAATCCTGACCAACCAGAGGACACAGTTAAAGAAACGAAGAAGAAGCAGCTAGCAAAGTGAGAAGATAGCAAGGAAGAGAATATCATGTGGTCATGAAAATTAAAGAAGCAGTGGGGATTTGTTGCCAATATATCAAGAAAAATGCACTAAAATTTTTATTCTCATTGATAATCATTCTGTCAACACTTTGTCCTTCAATACAGCTTCACTCTGCTTCAGTAATTTCCTTGGATTGAAAAAGTACATGCAAAAATACCTCATTGCGAAAGTATAAACCTGAAATGTGAAAACAAATGCATATTACAATCAGACCAAAATATTTGCATGATGTAAAACATTAAATAAATAAACCGTTAGAATAATCCTATTGAATTAAGCAAATGGAATCCAATAGAACAGCTGTTAATATTATCTTCCTCCATAAAGAGAAACCTTGATGACTCATTTAGAGCTTCATAAATTGTAGTCTTTTCCCTGCTTGGTATAAATAGGGTTTTTTCCATCTAGTATGTTATTTGGTATATATTGCTAAAATTCATATGCATAACAACATAAGATCTTATCTGTCTATTGTGTCTCCTAGACCTGGAAACTCCTTGTCCACCCAAGTACCTCATACAGGCAAATCCACTCAAAAAAGGCTGAAAAAACTACAGATTAGTGGTAATCTAATTCCTCCTATTTATTTCTTCATAAACCCATTTCCAGGATAGCATACTTTTTAAAAATATATGTATTTATTATGCATTGCAGAAGAATCATAATTTATTCTTAAGAAATAAAACATCACCAAAATAACTTGGAAGTTTTTGTGTATTATCCTAAAATTGCATCCTTCTCCTTTTGTGTGCCTAACCCCATTGTCTTGGTAACAATTCAAAACACCTTCCACCTCCAGCACTCTGAACATTTCTTTGGACACCTCAAGTGAGCAGTTCTGGTTCGGACTTCCCAAGGAGCTTAAGCGAGAGACCTCTTGTCCTAGTCACACATTCATGATACTTCCACCACCCAGGAAAGCACCCTATGAAGAGAAAGGGCAGGATTTGTCCACTGTCCTTCCCTTTACAACACAGAGGATATTGTGAAAGGTAAAGACCAATAATACTTCTAAGCACCTTGGTCTGAAATTGGGCAAAAGAAAGAAGAAAAGGAAAACACTTGTGGCTTGTCTACCACACCCTCCTCAATAAAAACACTACTAATTTTCAATTATCAAAGGAAAAACTGTTTCGTTTAGAGCACAGAGATGGCCATCATGAGGATTTACAGTATTTTCAGGGATTTAGACCTGGGAAACCCACAATACCTGACACAAAAAACAACTGACACAAAACCATGAGCAACCTTTACTAATGCCTCATATTTGGCAGAAAGGAATTTTCACCAATGAAGAGAAAAGCTGAAGACAGCACTAATAAGTGGAAGGTGAGATGGTAAAGGTCTCAAGCTGAAGCTTCCACATACAGATCTTTAAAACTTTAAGTTCAAGCCCTTCGCTTTGACCGTGTATAGGCAAGGCAAGAACAGGACTCTTTGAGAACACTTTAACCAGATAAATGGAAACAGAACTGTGCGACCCACAGTATCCCATGTTTTTTTGTAAATGTGTGTAATAATAATCTGATTAAAATCAACAAAATCAACAGAATTTCTTACATTTTGGTACCTGATACAGCCATATTGCAGGAAAATTGGTATCACCTAGTGAATTTGAATTTGCACATATAACCCAGTAATCCTATAAACAGGTATATACCCTGGAATATAGTCTTCCATGGCCATAACTTTTTCAGAGCTATGAGATGTGTTACAGAAATGTTTATGACAGTGTTGTTTAGAGGAAAAACTGAAACTACTGAAGTCTGCAAAGAGGAAACTGGATAATTTTGGAATACTCATACCTGGACTCCAATATACATAAATGAATAAACCATAGGTATACATATCAACATAGATGAATCTCACAAACTTACTCCAAAAGAGGACAGGTGACAAAATAATACATATAGCATAATTCCATTTTGCCAAAGCCTGGCAAGATCAAGCAGTGTACTGCTTAGAGTGAAACTCTAAAGAAAAGAGAATGATTCACAGAAGATTCATTATAATGGCTACTTAGGGAATGAGGAAAGAAAGGATGAGATTTTGGAGGGGCAAATGATAGGCCTCAAAGAAGATAATAATTTTCTATCTTTTAAGCTGGGTAGTGGGCAAAGAGGTTAGTAGTCCTTGACACATATATGTTACCTATACTCCTTTGTATATAAAATAAATTTTTATATAAAAATTATTAAATTTGGGACGCCTGGGTGGCTCAGTTGGTTAAGCAGCTGCCTTCGGCTCAGGTCATGATCCCAGCGTCCTGGGATCGAGTCCCACATTGGGCTCCTTGCTTGGCAGCGAGCCTGCTTCTCCCTCTGCCTCTGCCTGCCACTCTGTCTGCCTGTGCTCACTCTCGCTTCTCTCTCTATGACAAATAAATAAATAAAATCTTTTAAAAAAAATTATTAAATTTAATGTACATAAGAATTTCTGTTTAAAAAACATTTTCACAGGCCCAATGCTCAGGGAATCTGTTTCAGTGGGTTTTGGGAGCAAGGGGTTACCTCAGGTTCATCTTTTATTTCTTTTTTAAGATTTTATTTATTTATTTGTCAGAGAGAGATAACAAAAGTGAGAGAGAAAGCACAAGCAGGAGGAGTGGCAGAAAGGGAGAAGCAGGCTCTCTGCTGAGCCAGGAGCCTGCTGCTCATGACCCTGGGATCATGACCCGGGTCAAAGGCAAATGCTTAGCCACCTGAGCCATCCAGGGTGCCCAGGTTCAGCCTTTTTAAGTACACATCCCAGGTGCAACTAGAAGTGGTCCATGCAGGTGTATGTGGCACTTAGTGGCACATGCCAATCTAATAAATACTAGAGTATTTTCCTGAGTTATCAAGTCTTATACCAAAGTTTATAGACTTTCTTTTTCAAACAAAATCTTACTTAAAAAAAAAAAAAAAAACCCAGTTTGTAGAAAGGATCAAAACAGAGAGTTTCTAGTTAGAGTTGGGGAGGAATTGTTAATGGGCATTCCTTTCCCCCATTACAACTACAGAGCTGGAAGCAGCTCTAGAAGTCTATGACTTTATGACCAATGGCAAAGAAACCCCTAGTATCAATCCTATTCAGTGAATTTCAGAATAAAAAGAAATTATGCAAGCTTGGCTGTAAGACAGAGGAAAGGTGGAAAATAAACCCTGGGAATATTTTAACTAGAGTTTATAAAATGTGTATGCTAGTGTGGCTTGATTATGCACACACAATTTACACAGTTTCCATAAGTGAAAGTACAATGTCTGGCACACAGTAGGTATGCAATACAGCTCAAGTGAATCAATACCTGATTCCTTCCATAACTTTGGGTAAAATAGGATTTGAGGCAAGAGACTTGTTATTCTGTGATTCTAACTTTTGGGTGCAATTTACAACATAGTAGTAGCCACAACTTCTCCCACTGGAATGCTTCCAGGCAACAAAAGTAATGGATTTGTTAAGTTACCCTCGGCAAACCACGGCACCCTGAACACCTGCTGAAAGAAAGAATTTTCTAATTACAAATGTAGTTGAACATGCTGTCTAGAGCAGATCTACTCTGCATGAAACATGTAGCCAAAGTGAGAAAGGAATGGGATGGAATATTCAAATAGGAAAAAATAGGTGGGTGGCTACATATTGGTGTAAATGGAACATCATGTAGAGAAATGTGTTCTTTCTTCCTGAATTTACATTTTTTACACAAATTGCATAATTAATACTTAGCCATAAGCAAAACTTCATGAAGTGGCTTTGGAAATGATTTGCTAAATTATTGCCACATACAAGCCCCTCCCCACCAAATATTGGTAAAGACTTATACTATCTATAATGGCAAAAAGAACACGGAAGTTAGTATTCTGGGTGAAAACCCTCCTCATAAGCCCATTGGTTTCTGTTGATTCTCTTGGCCTTCATTCAAGAGAAGCTGGCATGGGCTGTTGCCTAGCAACAGCATGCAGTGCACTTTTCTACCAGCCCATGGAAATGCTGTCTCCGGACCTCATGCCATTTAGCACCACGGTTTTGTAAATTATGACAATCTTTTAGGAACTTTTCTTTCCTCCCTTTAAATGAGTGCCTGAAGATGACTATTTTAATACTCATCCTTCAACGCAAATATTGTACTCGGCTTAACACAGACTAGAAAATAAGTTATATCCATTGGCAACTCTCCATTTCTCTGACCACTGACAGAGAAACCAGTAGGAACACACATCTTATTGAGAATTGCAGTATATTTTCTTTGAATGAACTGTGAGTTTAATGCCATCCTTTCTAGTATTTAATTAATACCTCCTATGTGTATAGGATATCCTATCTCAACAACACAGACACTGTTCTTATCCTCCTGGAACCTACTTGCCTATTCTTGAATCTCCCTAGACGTTAAATGTCCACCTATAAGAACACATTTGATATCCTTATGTACTCCAGCTAAAAGGGAGGTCCTACTTTTTTAAAACCAAGAAGTATTTTCAAGCCCAATTCAGATGATTAAAGCCCTAGTTGGTCAAGGCCAGGTGTATCCAAATTAGAAACTCCAGAAAATCAAGTCAGCAGACCAGGAATCCTATCTGTGTGAAGGTCCCAGTCCCCATAGAAATGGTTACAGCACTGCTAAGACTCACAGTCCCATCGCGATTGAGATTCTTTAATCAAAAACAAAGGATGAAGGTTTTTCAAATAAAGTATCTCTGAAAGCCCAGAAACTAACTTACCAACAGTTAAGAGAGGATTAAAGGATCTGTATCCTAGCATACAGGTTCAAGGACACCTAAGGAATGTAATGGGAACTTCATTCAAAACATCCTCTGAGCCATTCAGTGAGAAGAATGTTCCAAAATCCTCAACAGAGAGGACCAAAAGAGCATGACAACTCTTTGAGAACCCAAAAGAAATCTGGCTATGTGACTCTTCTTTAAAGAGTCGTATCACTTAGGAAGAAAATTCCTCCAACTTGAGGAAGGACAGAACAAAGCTACCAGCAAATGTTTGGGAGTAGAAATTTTGACAATTTTAAAGAACCACAATTACTCAACAAACCATGAGTTGCTAACACCTGTAGGAAAGGAACAGGGGTTACTGGGATGGGTAGAACAGTATTAATGTCAAATAACTAGTGAGTGCTATGGAAATTTGTACGACATGATTTTCATTGGAGATATATAAACAGATCTTGAGAAAGTAATATGGGCCTCAAGTTGATTTAAACATGAACCAGCCACTATTCAAATTTGTGACAATGAACCTAAATTCAAAGAACCTACCTGCTCATGAAAGACTGGAAGACATCTTGAGGGCCCTTTGTTTCAGACTAGATATAGATGGGGTACTTTTTTAAAGTTTCAGGAAAGGAAGAAAAGAGAAGAGAAAAAGGGACAGAGAGAATTTCACCAGAAGACTATATTATGAAGAAAGTTTTGGGAACTTTTCTAGCCTGATTTTTACCTTATTTAATGCCAGCTAAGTGCTCTTCCTCCCCCTCACCCCCACAAATGTTTTAACTAAAAAATAAAAGAGGCAAGGCAAGGTTCTCTCAAACTTTTTTTTCCCCTTCAGACACAAAGCATAATAATGGAAAAGCAATCCTATCACTATGCCTACATGATGAGCAATTTCTTAAAAAGAGAAAAATAGAGATAGAAAGAAAGCCCATGTCAATTAAATTCCATGTTCTTAGTTGATAGAAATTACTTTAGGAACATCTCTACATGTACATATATATACTTTTTTTAATAGCAAAAACAACATGCAATAAAGGCTCTATGTGTTCTTTTTTTAGAGAGAGAGAAAGTGAGCATAAGTGGTGGGGAGGGGCAGAGAGAGAGAACCTTTTTTTTTTTAAAAGATTTTTTTACTTATTTGACAGAGAGAGATCACAAGTAGAGAGAGAGAGAAAGAGAGAGAGGAGGAAGCAGTCTCCCTGCCTAGCAGAGAGCCCAATGCGGGACTCGATCCCAGGACCCTGAGATCATGAGCTGGGCTGAAGGCAGAGGCTTAACCCACTGAGCCACCCAGGCAGCCCCAGAGAGAGAGAATCTTAAGAAGGCTCCATGATCACTGTGTAGCCCAACGCGGAGCTTGGTCTCATGACCCAGAGATCATGACATGAGCTGAAATCAAGAGCTGGCCACTCAACTGACCGAGCTACCCAGCCACCCCATGTGCCCATTTTTTAAATGGTACTGACTGCCTATATAAACCCACACATACATGGGTCATCCAAGCTTAAATGTTTGGTCACAAATATTTCAGATCCTTCCCCCACGCACCTCACAACTCCTGTCTTTTTCAAATTGCAAGATGTGCCAGTGATTTCCTCCTTTTGGGGATCCCTGTGCAGACTGATCTCCTTCCCCTACGTAGTGATAGAACAGTCATCTACATGCTGAAGTGTCTGCAACCACAGAGCCTCTGTGGAGTAAGTCAGCCAAACAGCACTCACGACTGAGAGTAAGAAGTCTTCCCAGGGGAAGGGATATTTGAGAGGGACTCCTAAAGCCACATTAGCTCCAACTCTCCTTGCCAGATGTGTAAAGGATAGAGCTGAGTCCACAGGTGCTCTTGTTCACTCAGGAGTTACACGGATTCTCTAACATAATTATAGTGGCTATTGTGTTTTTTTAAAAAAGCATTTCCCCATTGACGTGACTTTACTGGTGAGGTATGTTCTCCCCCACAGCCCATTCCCCCATGAGGCTGGGAGGAGAAGTGGCTGTGACTGAGGACTCACCTCCAGAGAGAGAACAAGTCAAAGGAAATCCCACTCTCTCTGGCTCAGGAGGGTCAGAGAAGAAAGGAGAGATGGGAAGAGGAGCCTGGAGGAAGGCCCAGGGACTCAAGAGTATCCAGATTCACCCCCCGTGCTGCCTCTGTAGAAAAGGAGAAAACCAAACACAGGGCTATTCCCCGTTTTCCATCTAGGACTCTGAGAGGAGTAAGCACAGAGTAAGCACAAAATCAGGAGAGGCCTCGTTTAGCTCCATCGTTGTCCTCAGCTCCTGTATGCCATTTGGAGGCTGCTAGAAGTTAGCAGAAGGTATCACCTGATGAGCTTCAAGGGCTGGAGAAAGATAACCAGAGCAGAGACTGCAGGCGAGTTTCAGGCAAACCTCAGGAGCAGAGAAAGAGGGGCAGTGGGCCTGAGTCAGCTAGGAGGAGCCCCGGGCCTGACCACCAGGAAACAGACCCCAAGTTCAGCAGCTGGTACCCAAGGATTCCACTGTTCCAGAGGCCTGCACGGAGGCAGACACATACATGCTCCTTCTCATCTGATCCTAACTTTCCCGAAGGCAGAGCCCTCTTTCCCACCCCCACTGCCACCAGAAGCTCATGGTGCCCGATGCTCCTTAACCACTTACAGCTTTCCAAAGGTGACAGTCTCGGCTCCACCTCATCTATGCCTTTGCACTGCAGTTGCGTCTTGAGGATCCTTTGTCCTCTCGTTCATATGATCGGTTTATTCTACAAGAACGAACCCTAGCCTCTAAGAAGACTCACCAGTCCCTCAGGCCAAGATCATCACTCACTACTCTGCTCACTGCATCTTGTCTACTTACTCTATGGTAGGACTCATCAGGGATTTGTATGTGATTTCACCTTCCCCACCAGATCAAAAAGCACACCTCCTTCATCTCTGCATCGCCCACTCTAATGACAGCACCTGGCTAAGAGGAGGTACTCATAGCTTTATTTATTTGTTAAGTGAATTTATAGACATAGACAAAATAGAAAATTTCTGTTGGGAAATCCAAAAAATGCTTTTGTTAGGACCTATATTATGCCAGACACTGTTAACATGCATTTTTATATACACAATTTCATTGAATCCATACCCCAACGTGCAAGAGTATTGTCATTGTCGTTGTACCAATGAGTACACTGAGGCTGGGAAGGATGAAGGGACTCATCCAAGAACAGGAAGGAAAGGAAAAGGCCAGGGTTAGAATTCATGTCTTCTGACTCCAATAGGAGGACTCCACAACATCAGTTTCTAAATAGCTTTCACCATTGTACTCTACTAGAGTAGAAAGGTTGATATACAATAAAAGAAAGAAAGAAAGAAAGAAAGAAAGAAAGAAAGAAAGAAAGAAAGAAGTAAACTATGGGTTATATCTTATCTTTAACATCTCTTCATGTGATTATAATTAAATAGCATCAAGTCACATTAGTCACTTAAATTTTCTGTCCTAGTGGGGAGCCCATAGGGTAAGGAGGAGACTGGAGGGCATGGTGCCAATATCATCCCCCACCTTGTCACAGGCAGCCGATAGCTTACAGTAGTTTTGGGTCTCCATGAGACTATGATCAAACAGAGAATAAATGCTGTTGGAATCAACTGTGAGGCCACAGCTGCATGGAATAAGGACTGGAGGGTGACTTCAACAAAACCAAGTGAAGTGTTTTAATGATGGATACATTTTTCAATGAGATGAGCTTTTCCCAGACCCTACTGGCTATTTCTTTGAGCGATCATGGTGAGTCACGGGTTTGACAAAGCTTTCCCCCACAACTTTGAGGCATTAGGAGGTTGTCAGAAAACTCACACTTGTGGTGGAGATCTGTTTTTGAAGTTGTACAGAATTACCAATTAATGAGTTCTCGTGTTATTCTTTTATAGCTGGGTGCATCTGGATAAGACTCAAGCACAAAGGAGCCCAGGTTTGTATATCATTAATTCTAACTTCCAGAGACATATATGGTCTCACTATTACCTACTCTATTTGCCTTTGTTTTCTGGAGACCTGGTAAAGCCAATTAATAGGCCGATTAGCAAAATTTTTAATTCTTTTCAAGTGCCTCCTTTTTTTAATTACTGCAGATGCACCAGATCCTCTAAGCAGAGCTATAAAGCATTTGGGTTGTCTGATTGTAATAAGTTCTGCAAGGCAAATGCCATGTGCCAGCCCATAGGCAGACGTGGAATTATAGAATGGATTACAAGTTCTGAAAAGTATTTTACTGGTAGTAAACACACACTCAGAAAAGAAAGACACTTGGTCATTGCATTATGCTCAAAGGATCAGCTTGACACCTGGCAGGTAACAGATGCTCTTAAAATATTTCTCAAATAAATAATGCTACTAATAGACCCTCGACTATGACAACAGTTGTAGTATTCTTCAACTTGCTATCTGGTACAGATTATAGAGAATAGATTTACTTTTATTCAGAAAAATTTTTTAATTTCCCTAAAAATACAAAGTATAACAAATATCCATATTCCTGCCATTCATAATTAATCAATATTAATCATGTGTCACATTTAAGATTTTTAATAAAAGAAATAACAACTAACATTTATTGAGATTTAGCCATGGAAGTATTCCAAGTATTTTACATATATTAATTTGATTAAATCTTTAAGAAAAACCCTATGAGATAGGGGTTGTTATTACCTCAATTTTACCTAGGAGAAACTAAGGTATAGAATTTTAAGATTGTGCCAAGTCATAAGATTTAAGAGGGTATACTAGTTTGCTAGGGCTGCCATAACAAAGTACCAAAGGCTGTGTGCCTTAAGCGACACAAATTTATTTTCTCATAGTTCTGGAAACTAGAAATCTGAGACCAAGGTGTCTACAGCCTTTCTTCTGAGGCTTCTCTCCTTGGCTTGTAGACACCTGCCTTCTTCTGTTGTCTTCACATGGTCTTCCCTCTGTGCATATCTGTGTCCTAATTTCTTCTCCTTATAGGAACACCAGTCATATTGGATTAGGACCTACCCTAATAAACTTATTGTAACTTAATTACCTTTTTAAAGGTACTGTCTTCAAATATAGTCATTTTCTCAGTACTGGGGGTTAGGACTTCAACATATCAATTTCAGGGAGATACAACTGAATCTATACCAGAGGCAGAGCTGGCATTCATTCCCAGGAAACTGTGACCCATAGCCATGTACTTGCTGTCCATAGCATAGCTGTCTCTGATAACAGTCAGGTCCCATTGCACACTTTCTCAAACCCAGTCTCCCCATCCCATCCATTCTTCACAGAGGCAACACTATCACAATGTTTATGCTACTTTTAGAAGTTAACCTACATAACATGCATCCTTAATCTTATGTTTTTCTACCAAGTATTAAATTAAAAATACCACCCTTCTCCCAATAAGAGTCTTAAAGTGTTTTAACTTCTCTCCAAATAGCATCACATGCTCACACTTTTCATGTTATTGGTGTCCCATATCTTAACCATCCTTTAACCACCTCTCCTCCCAAATGAGTTAATAGTGCTAACATTTAGACCTATAAATATGTTTGATTGATTTCCTTGGTCATGATTTCTTCTTGCACTTGGGGTTCATTTTTCTAGTTGCTGAAGTGTCTGCATTAAAATTTCTTTCAATGAGGGTCTGAGAGTAGGAATGTGCTCCATCTGTGTATATCTGGAAACATCTTCATCACCCTTACTTGATACAGTTTTAGGTTCAAAAATTTTCCCTCCATGCTTTAAGATAGGATTACATTATTCCTGGTGATTAATTCATAATTCTAATCATCATTTGTTTCCAAGTTTGAAAGTAACCTGGTTTATCTCTCTGGTATCTTTAAGTCTTTCCCCTCTTTTTCCTTAATGTTCTGCAGATTTATTATGATGTGTGTAGATGTGAATTTGTTTCTATTTACCTGACTTGAGACAAATGTCTTTTTTCCATTCTAGAAAACTCTCAGTTATTATCTCTTCAAATACTCTCTCTTCTATTCTTTTCATTTCATTCTTCTAGATCTCTAATAGAAAAAGTTATAGCTGTTCATCATACCCTCAATATCTTCCATGTCTCTTAATTTATCTTCCTTTTCTCTAAGTCCTTGTCTCAGTACTGAGTTCCAGGTGATTGCCCCAACTCTGTCATCTACTTCACTTCACTAGTTCTCTCTCTTTCTGTAGTTGAACTGTTGTTTAGTCTGTAAAGGAAACACTTCCTTCAAAGGCACAAGTTCTCTCAAAAATCCTCAATTGTCAGCATCCTATGATAGGCTAACATTCATTTCAAAGAGCTTTGTTCATAAAGCCCATAACACTGTAGTGAAATGTTTTCCCTAGATGCAACAACAGTAAAAAGAAGTCCAAAACCTTATTCAAGTGATCATTTTTTAAAACAGTTCATAGATTATCCATTGTATGCATTTTATTCATTGAGAATCTGTAGTCAAGAATGGCAGTACAGTCAAGCAATGCGTTTCCAGAAATGGTAATGAAGTGAAGCCAAAATAGAGATAATTATTTTAATTAATGGTAATGATTTTAACGGTTGAACATTTTAACTAATTAATTATGATTGATTGCTTGTTACTAATCAGGAATATGATTTGAAGTTGTAATTGAAAAACCAGGAGCAATAGGTTCTGCAGAGAACATATTACAAGCCTACTGAGATCAGGAGCATAACTTTTGCCTTGAAAACTGCATCCTGGAGCATTCCAGTCCTTTTTCCTTCATATGTTCCTTAGAATAACTGTCAGAACACGGATTTTGGTTCCATGTTTAGGATCCTTTATCAGCAATGGGAAACAAAATGTAAATACATTTGATGAAATGTATTATGGTATTACGGCTATAGCCTTTAATACCATATTAGTCATTTAAATTTATTATTATTAGTCTTTGAGTCTAAGTTGTCTATCTTTAGATAAATAGTTTGGATATAAGAAGCTACTCAATTAGTCTACTCGGACAACTTGAAACTTCTTTTATTTTAATAAGCATTGACTGAGAATTCGTTTTCCATATAATTGATATGTAGTACTTTGGACATTGGATTGTTAAGCCTTTTAAAATCTGACAAACTAAAAATATCACATTAAAAACTGCTAAAACCAATGAGATAAGCTTCTTTTCACTCTTTCATCTATTGTTCTAATGGTTCTATCTAATTTGGCAGATCACTATTTCAACATAACCTGGGATTTTTCTTGTAGTAATTCATTCTGCATTAATATGTGTTACTGTACTATGGTAAGGTGGCTATTTTCATCTAATCCTTTACCATAAGGAAAATGCCACATTGACCTGCTCCTATTTGTTAGATAAGGAGAGGCAGGGAAAGAGATAGAAAGAATAATAAAGTGATAATAAGGCATGACAGGTTTGGAAAAAGGCAGAAGGTCAGTGTAGCTTGGTGCAGGGTATGAAGATAGGAAAGTGGAAAGAAGTAAGACTGGAGGGGTGGGTGGAAGCCAAGTTGCAGAGTCCGTTGTTTGTCAGAGTGCTATGGACAAGGAAGAAAGGCTGGAGATCACTAGGGAGGGGATGACATAATCAAATGTATTTTCTGGAAGGCCATACGGGAGCACCTATTGGAAGATCGATGGTAATCAGGAGAGAAGTTAAGAAGGAGGCTGTTCCTATAGTCCAGATGACAGACAATGAAATCTTAGAGTAAGGCAATGACAGGGGGCATTCCTAGAATAGGACTGCCCACATTTGGTTAACAGTTAACTGTACATAAGTATTTAATTAGCAATTAAATGTATGGTGACCGTGGAGGAGGTTCAAGTTCAAGGGATAAATATGAGCTCAGTTTGGGACATGTTAAAATCAAGGTCCTGAAAACACTCTGGTTACCTCATGTTCTAGCCACTTCTTTCCACTTAGCCCATTCAACAACAATACCTCATCAACCTATTGTCTACAGCCATGGTCTCCAGATCATGTATCTACTTTTCAAGTTGGATTCATATAGCCAGGTTCTGCCATCAGAGAAGCAAGTGTGGGAGGAGGGCCTGTGCCATTGATTGGCATGGGAGCAAATGCACAAAATACTGCCAACATTGGACCCTTTTTTTCTACGTCTCATAGTATAATCACTGATTTTTCAATCACTTAATTTATACTGTCTCCTCTGAAATTATTTTAATCACATTCTTTAAAAGCATTGGCTCTGAGTCACTTTTGCAAAATGGGTTCATAAAGAGTGTCTGATCTCCCTTCTTTTCTCCTAGTAAATTTCAGTATCTAATTAGCTACAATTGAATCTTTCTCTCATTGCCCAGCCCATCCTTATGAAAGTCTAGTCATAGATTACTGGACCCCTCCCCATTTTCTCTACCCTGTAGTGGCCCAGTTATGAAAAATATCAGCACACTGAGGCCCAGAGAACTACACTCAAAATCCCTGTAATTCTTCTCGTCCATAGTCAATATTGGACCAAAGCCCTCTCTGATCATGGAGTCTTCAGCTAGGGGTCAAATGACTTAAGTGTGAAGAGAAGAGATCTATAAAATGTGAAAATGTGTATAAAAAGTTCATACACAGATTCCCCAACATTTTTTGAAGTTAGTAGCATTTGCAAACATTTGCCCATTTCATAATCTTGTATGAAACTCTGGGGGCATAATCTTTATTTCTCTCAGGTATTATCAAGGTTAAAGTGCACTGTTTATATTTCAGCCAAGATTTTTTTTTTTTTTTTTTCAGAATCAAGGGGAAAGTGGACACAGAGTTGAAGGAATAATGATATTCAGATCATCAGCTTTTTTTTTTTCTTTTACCTTGCTGTAGATCGTCCACTTAGTAATTTACCCTTGGACATTTTTAGTCTCTGGTCAGACTTCCTTCTGCCATTTGGCATTCTCCCAGGCACCATCCTTTTCCATCACTCAGTGTAAACATTAGCCAAGCATAATTAGGAAGGTAAATCTGCTGTAGAAATGATCATGATTTCATTTAGATTTAACCAATGTTAAACAATGGATAGTCAGTTAATTTTCTTTTCCTGGAAATTTAAAAACAAATAACAGACTCATCATCTAGACACATCTAAACTGTCTAAGTCACCTGCTGCAGCTTGTTTTTCTGATGATAATATTTTCAGTTATGTTCTCATTTCAGTACTAAGAAATGAATTTTGGGGTAGGAAGAAGGAAGGAGCACAGAGAATGAAGGGAAAAGTAGAAAAGGACAGCATTAGAGACCACTGTGTATCATAAGACCATCATATAATTTAGGTATTTCAGCTGCAAACAAAATTTACTACTTACACTGGTTTGCAGAACTGACAGTCTGTTTTGCCAGAATGATCAACATTAGCAAGCAGCATCCTACTGTTCAGCTGTGGATTTAGTCTAGAGTCATAGAAGAGGATAATATGCTTACGAATAGCACCTCTCAGAGTGTGAAGTGCACCTCCTGGGCTGGCAATCTAACCTTGGTTCTGGCAGGGCCCCAAGCAAGGTGAAGGAAAAGGGGGGGAGAAATGAATGAATAATATTTCCTCTTTTACTTAAGATTTGCCAAAACTAGAACCTGGCATTGAATACTCAGAGCTGAAATACTCCACAGATAGTTCCATTCATGTGCTGGATCAAAATTGATATGGCTTAGTAAAGAAGAAAAATGAGCACTGGATGCTCTATCCATATGGTAAAAGTAAGAGCCTGATAACATCTCCCTTTTCTTCCTCATTACCAACTTTTGTGTGTTCCTAATGATCTGCCTTCAGAAGGGATCTGAATCTGAGATCATAGTCAGTGAGTTTTGAAAGTTCTTATGGCAGTGTCTTCAAGATCATGATGTAGGCTGGATGTCCCCAGACAGAGCGGACAGTAATATTTTCTTATGTATGTATACAGCTAGCCATACCCACTAACCACAATGAGTTAAGCATCTCACAGTAAATAATCCTGCTGAAATAAAAGCCTGAATTTTCTCAGCCCCATATGAATTATAAAGATAATCCATTTACCAATTATAAATATGCCCAGCGGAAGCTATTATGGTGCAGCAAATGTGTATCTTATATCCAAAAATGATGTTATTGTTATATTCTGTGATAGGGTTTTCTCTTTGGATCATCTCTGCAGCAGTGGTAATGAGTTCATACACAGATACTGACATGCTTTCTTTCCTTGTTGCTGATGACCAAAATCCTCATTTGTTAGATAGTTGGCCAGAATTGGGATCATCACAGCAAAATAGTTTAAAGCTTATAGATTATTGTTACTATCAATGTTAATTTTTTTACTACCAGCAAAATTTGCCTAATCCATACAATAAGGTTTTTTTTAATGTTATATCCTATTCTGTAAAGCAAGTAAAGCTCAATACATACATTATATCACATGTACGTTTAATTGGTTAAGGTAAAGTATTAGTTTCAGTAAAAAAATATTATTCAAAGAAGAATGATTATAAAGAATTCTTTATATGTAAATGATGATTAAGTTGAGTTATAAAGAGAATCAATGGATTTTTTCTTAAGAGATTTATGATATGAGTCCTAATTTTATTGCTTTAAACCAAAATCTTGTATAAAAGTTAGAAAACAAAGCATACCTACAAAGTGGTTTAATTAAGTCACAAAAACTAAATAAAATAAAGTTAGAGCAAACTACTCAGGATTTATTTTGAAAACCAATTGACTATGCAACTGTATCTACCATCTCTTTTGACCTCCAGGTTTCAAATAACTTTAGCTTAGGTTTTTTAAGAACTCAGTGCAAATAGTGTCTCCAAATTTAAAATACTTTGTCACTGTCAGATAGTAATTTGCCATTCCCAACATTAATCAAGAGTAAATACTAACTAAAAATATGTTTAGTGGGCACCTGGGTGGCTCAGTGGGTTAAGCCTCTGCCTTCCACTCCGGTCATGATCTCAGGGTCCTGGGATCGAGCCCGCATTGGGCTCTCTGCTCAGTGGGGAGACTGCTTCCCCCTCTCTCTCTGCCTGCCTCTCTGCCTGCTTGTGATCTCGCTCTCTCTCTGTCAAATAAATAAATAAAATCTTTAAAAATATATATGTTTAGTACTTTATCCCATGATTTTACATAAACAAAGAAGGGTCCCTGTCTTGCCAGTTCTAGATAGAACTGTTTAAGTTTAAGAAGCAGTTAAGAAGCAATATTTGACTAGAACCATATATTACAAGGATGGAAGATGTGGAGTAGGTGGTCTCCTGAGGGGGCTTCTTCCAGCTCTTGACTATATATTTGGATAATAATCATTAGAAGAAAATGTATTATCTTTTTAATTTGACATTATTGTTTCCCTCTTCTCCCGTTCAAAAGATGTGTGCTTTCAAGCAGCATGATGTAATTGAAAAAACAAGGAACTTGTAGTCAGAAAATACAGAGCCTTTTCTCACCCATTTAGAAAGTCACTTTCTTTGTAATTATAATGGAAATAATAATGAGACTGTCCCTCACATACCTCACATGGTGAATTTCAAATGATACAGGAATGTAAGAGCAATTTGTAAAGCCTAAAGTCCTGTATAAATGTTAAAGTTGAACATTTATTTAGTTATTTTTTTCTAATTATCATAATGATAAACACTAATTTAGACCTTATTGATATTGAGGAAATGCATTTTCTTAATAGATGGCCATGATTTAGAAATACAATCTGACGTTGAAAGAGTTTAGAATTATTTAAAACTAAGGGACAAAAATATAATATCTGTCATTAAAAACCCAATAGTGAGTTTATCATCACACTGAACCCATCAGAAGACAGGATTAGTAGGCTAAAAGAGAGAAAAATATACGATATTCCAATTGAAGCTTAGGTTAAAAAAAGAATAAAGGGGGAGGGGTGCCTGGGTGGCTCAGTGGGTTAAGCCGCTGCCTTCGGCTCAGGTCATGATCCCAGGTCCTGGGTTTGGGCCCCACATCGGGCTTTCTGCTCAGCAGGGAGCCTGCTTCCTCCTCTCTCTCTGCCTGCCTCTCTGCCTACTTGTGATTTCTCTCTGTCAAATAAATAAATAAAATCTTTAAAAAAAAAAAAGAATAAAGGGGGAAATCATAAATATATGAGCAGCATGTTCATGAGTTCTAACATGTGTGCAACTGAAGTCCTAAAACAAGAGAAGAAAAAGGAGCAGAAGAAATACTGGAAGACATAATTGCTGAGAATATTCCAAGGACATTAAGAGGCTCAATGAACCTCAAGCAGGATTAATACAAAAGAAACCACACATAGTCATATCCTCATCAAATGCTGGAAATCAAAGACAAACATCTCAAAAACAGAAAATCGCCTGCAAAAGAGTAGCATTGAGGCTTATAAATGACATTTTGTCCGAAACTATGAAATTGAAATAAAAATGGAACATTGTTAACATGTAGAGAGAAAAATCCATTAAGTTAGAATTTTAAACCAAGCAAAAAATATCTTTTTAAAAATAAAGGTCAAATAAATAGTTTGCATAAAAAATGAAGATATACAATTAATAACCAGCAGTGATGTTACAAAAAAATTATACTAAAAAGAATTCTTTAAGGTGACAAGATAATTCCAGATAGAAATACATAATGACAAGTAGAAACAGAGAATCAGGAAGGATTTGTTGCATGAATATAGGATATTTAGAACTTCTTCAGCCATCCGGGAACCATGAAGGGTGTATTCCTGATAAAGAAGATGGTGAAGCCAAAAGATAGAAGTCATTAAGGTATTGTTGAACTACTGAACCATTCTGAAACTAATTATCACAGAATTCTTAGGTTAGATAATAAATTTCTTATTTTTAATAAAAATATTTCTTTCTTTTAAAAAGCTAGCAATTTTTGCTTCCAGCATTCTGGCCTGTTAGATGCTCTGAGAGATATTCCTTTGGCAGAAAGAATACATTCTGGATAGGACACACTTTGTTGCACTGCTTTTCTTCCAGGGAGTATGTGAAGCCTCCAAGGAACACTTTCATCTCCTTCCTCCCAAAATAATCACCTGTCAGCTAATGCGTTAGGGTTGCCCTGTGGGTGCATGTTAATAACACCACTGTTTTGTGGATGCTGAGATGTGGTGCAGTGTTAAGGTGTAATATCTGAGTGTGGAACTCTGTGCTAGCCAAGACCAAAGAGAGAGGCTGAAGGAAAAAGTCTTCTGTGGAGGAAAACTATCCTAATTTAGATCCATATGACTCCCAGGTTAAAACTAAGTAATGAGCTTATGAATTCTTAAAAATCACCAAGCATTTAAGAATGCAAACCACCCCCATGTAAAAGTCAGAAGAAGCTATAAACAACAGAATTGGCTACCCAAGAAACTGCAGATACAGAAAATGGAATTTGATGATGTGTAGAAAAGTTTGTTTTAAATTGCTTAAGGAAATAAAACGCACTAAAATGAATATGAGTAAATAACAAGAAACTATCCAAATGAACAGGCAGATTTGAAAAACAATGAAATTTATATATATAAAACTTTTAAATTAAAAAAGGTTAATGGACAGGATATGCACTGCTGTATATAAAATAAGAGTGCAATCTGATAAAAATATCCATAAAGTAGCACAGTGAGATAATAAAGTATAAAATATTAGGAGGATAAGAAATACGAACAGTAAAAGGATATAACTGATTAGAGAGACAAGAGGAGATAATGGGAGACTAGAAGGAAAGGTAATATTTGATAAGTTAATGCTAGAAGTTTTCCGGAACTATATGGATTCATGGATACAGGAAGAATACAGTATCCTACACAAGAAAAATAAAAATAAATTCATATCTACCACATACTAGTAAAATTACAGGGCAAGAAAGATCTTTAAGGGAGCATGAGATCAAATTCGTATAGCCTAGAAAGGACAATTCAAATGACAGAAATTTCTCAGCAGTAACAATGGAAGCCAGAAAACAACAGAATGTTGTTATCTTAAAAAATGCTGAAAAAGGTAGCTTAGGGGCACCTGGGTGGTTCACTCAGTTAAGCGTCTGTCTTCAACTTGGATCATGATCCTGGGGTCCTGAGATTGAGTCCTGCTCAGAGAGGAGTCTGCTTTTCCCTCTACCTACCTCCCCTCCTGCTTGTGTTCTCTCCCTCTGTCAAATAAATAAATTAAATCTTCAGAAAGAAAGAAAGAAAGAGAGAGGAAAAGGAAGGAAGGAAGGAACAAAGGAAGGAAGGAAGGAAGGAAGGAAGGAAATGTAGTTTAGCCCGATTGAACTGCTTTAATAAAATACCATAGACTGAGTGGCTTAAATAACAGACATTTATTTCTTACAATTATGGAGGCTGAGAAATCTGTACTTTGCAAGTTTCACTATGATATGTCTTGGTGTTGACCTGTTTTTGTTAATTTTGAGAGTTCTCTGTGCCTCTTGGACGTGAATGCATATTCCCTTCCCCAGATCAGGGAAGTTCTCAGCTATAATTTATTCAGATAAACTGTCTCTCCTTCTGGGACTCATACAGTATGAATATTATTGGACTTTGTGGAATTGCTGAGTTCCCTAAGTCTGTATTCATGATCTAATAGTTTTCTTTCCCTCTTCTTTTCAGCTTCATTATTTTCCATAATTTTATCTTCTTTTTTTTTCTTTTTTTTTTAAATTTTTTATTTTTTCAGTATAACAGTATTCATTATTTTTGCACCACACCCAGTGCTCCATGCAATCCGTGCCCTCTACAATACCCACCACCTGGTGCCCCCAACCTCCCACCCCCCACCCCTTCAAAATTCTCAGATCGTTTTTCAGAGTCCATAGTCTCTCATGGTTCACCTCCCCTTCCAATTTCCCTCAACTCCCTTCTCCTCTCCATCTCCCCTTGTCCTCCATGCTATTTGTTATGCTCCACAAATAAGTGAAACCATATGATAATTGACTCTATCTGCTTGACTTATTTCACTCAGCATAATCTCTTCCAGTCCCGTCCATGTTGCTACAAAACTTGGGTATTCATCCTTTCTTTTTTCTTTTTTTTTTTTTACAGCTTTATAAACATATATGAAATTGGATCATTTCCTTACACCACACACGAAAATAGACTCAAAATGGATGAAGGATCTCAATGTGAGAAAGGAATCCATCAAAATCCTCGAGGAGAACACAGGCAGCAACCTCTTCGACCTCAGCCGCAGCAACATCTTCCTAGGAACATCACCAAAGGCAAGGGAAGCAAGGGCAAAAATGAACTTTTGGGATTTTATCAAGATCAAAAGCTTTTGCACAGCAAAGGAAACAGTGAACAAAACCAAAAGACAACTGACAGAATGGGAGAAGATATTTGCAAATGACATATCAGATAAAGGGCTAGTGTCCAAAATCTATAAAGAACTTAGCAAACTCAACACCCAAAGAACAAATAATCCAATCAAGAAATGGGCAGAGGACATGAACAGACATTTCTGCAAAGAAGACATCCAGATGGCCAACAGACACATGAAAAAGTGCTCCATATCACTCGGCATCAGGGAAATACAAATCAAAACCACCATGAGATATCACCTCACACCAGTCAGAATGGCTAAAATGAACAAGTCAGGAAATGACAGATGCTGGCGAGGATGCGGAGAAAGGGGAACCCTCCTACACTGTTGGTGGGAATGCAAGCTGGTGCAACCACTCTGGAAAACAGCATGGAGGTTCCTCAAAATGTTGAAAATAGAACTACCCTATGACCCTGCAATTGCACTGCTGGGTATTTACCCTAAAGATACAAACGTAGTGATCCGAAGGGGCACGTGCACCCGAATGTTTATAGCAGCAATGTCTACAATAGCCAAACTATGGAAAGAACCTAGATGTCCATCTACAGACGAATGGATAAAGAAGATGTGGTATATATACACAATGGAATACTATGCAGCCATCAAAAGAAATGAAATCTTGCCATTTGCGACGACATGGATGGAACTAGAGGGTATCATGCTTAGCGAAATAAGTCAATCGGTGAAAGACAACTATCATATGATCTCCCTGATATGAGGGAGAGGAGATGCAACATGGGGCGTTGAGGGGGTAGGAGAAGAGTAAATGAAACAAGATGGGATTGGGAGGGAGACAAACCATAAGTGACTCTTAATCTCACAAAACAAACTGAGGGTTGATGGGGGGAGGGGGTTGGGAGAGGGGGTGGGGTTATGGATATTGGGGAGGGTATGTACTATGGTGAGTAGTGTAGTAGTAGTAGTAGTAGTAGTAGTAGTAGTAGTAGTAGTAGTATGCTGTGAAGTGTGTAAACCTGGCGATTCGCAGACCTGTACCCCTGGGGATAAAAATATATGTTCATAATTTTATCTTCTATATCACCTATTCATTCCTCTGCTTCTTCCATTTTTATTGGGATTATATCCAGTCAATTTTGAATCTAAGTTATAGCATTTTTTATTTTGGCCTGACTAGTTTTTAGGTCTTTAATCTCTGCAGCAAGGGTTTCTCTGGTATCCTCTATGCTTCTTTCAAGCCAATTAGTCTTCCTATGACTGTTGTACTAAATTATTGTTCAGATATATTGCTTATATCTGTTTTGAGCAAATCCCTGGCTGTGATTTCTTCTTTATCTTTCTTTTGGGGAGAACTCCTCCACCTTGTCATTATGTCTACGCTTCTGTCTTTTGTGTAATATAAAAGCTTGTTATGTTTCCTGCTCCTGAAAGTACTACTATATTGGGAAGGGGTCATACACAGTCCAGGGCCTCACACTTCAGGAGTGTTTCTGGTGTATGCTGTGTGCTCTCTGATGTTGTGTTTTGGCTGCTCTTTCCCATAGGTCAGACCTCTGCAGAGTTCCTCCTGGCCTGTAGTGGGGAGTGTTTGGACCTTTAACTAAGTGTGCTTTGATTTGTTTGTTAAGCCTCATTACAAAGAGAGAGAGAGAGAGAAAAGCCTTATCCAAGAAATGAGAAAAGGAAAAGAAACAAAAAAGCAAAAGACAAAAAACTATTAGCACTATTCCAAAGAAAAAGAAAGAAAAATGGAAAAAAGAAAGTAGGGTGTAGTCGGGGGTGGGGAGAGAAGCCTGATCCAAAAAAAAAAAAAAAAAAAAAAAAAAAAAAAAACAAGAAAAGGAAACAAACAAACTAACAAATGAACAAAAAACTATAAGCCTATTTCCAAAGAAAAAAGAAATAAGTGAAAACTGAAAACTAAAAATAAAATAGAAAGAAAAAAGAAAGCCTGTCCTATTCCCACTAGAACTGAAGCTGAAACTTTAGTGCATTCTATGGTCAGTAGACTTGGTACATGTCGGGTGGTGGGGGGGGTACTGTGTTTTAAGGAAGAGGCCCACTCCACTGCACTGACTCAGTCAAGCCTGCCCTTTTAAAGATGCCCCTGCCCAGCACAGGGGGTTCAGGGTTTGGCGTAAGGGACTCCAGCCTCTATTGGAGGCACTGTCTTTCTCTTTAAAGTGTGACTGTGCTGGGGGCGGTGGGCAGGGTGGTTAAAGATGGTATCACCCTGCACTCTCATCCCAGGGGAGAGGAACTCTCAGCCACCACTGTTCAGGAGGCGCTCACAGAAAAGCGAACAATCTCCCTTCCTGTGTCCCAGGCCCTCTTCAGATCCCCACCCTCATCCTGTCTGTACCCAGGCCATCAGCACACCTGGCACTACAATTCTCCTCTTCTACCTTTGGCTGGCAATGGGATTCAAGACTCCAAATCTTAAAAGACCTAGGAAGGCATGGACTTGCTCTCTCCCCCAGAGGAGCGCTTCATAGCACTGTGCCCAGAAAAACCATTCTGTCCCAGAAAAACCAGTCACATGGCCCCAGAGGTGCCTGGAATCTTCAGTGAAGCACAGAAAAAACTACAATCAGGTTATCTGCCTTCTGTGAGCACCTCTGCCCCCAGCTTTTGAACTGCCACTCAGTGGTGCCCAACAGGTCCTTTGTCCTTGGAGAGGCAATATACCCTCTTCCAAATGTACTCCAGGAAGGGGAACATTCATTCTTTCCTAGTGCAACCCATGGGATCCCCACACCATAAGCACCTTGCATGAACCCGAGGTACTGCTCTCCTTCCCATTCTCTCTCTCCCTGACTTGTCTCCACAAAAAGATCTCCCTCTGCTCTGGAGCACTGTGGCTTTTCTCTCCCCAATTCATATCTCTGAACCTCACATCTGCCATGCACGCTCCTTCCAATTGTACAGATTGTTTTCTCAATCCTCAGATCAATCTCCTAGTTGTTCAAAATGACTTGATGTTGATCTAGCTGTGTTAGAGGGACAAGGTAAACCTAGGGTCTCCCTACTACTCTGCCATCTTAACTCCTCTTCTGGAGGCTGGAAAATCTGATATTGGGTTGCCAGGATGGTTGGGTTCTGGTAAGAATCTACTTCCTGGCTTATAGATTATTGCCATCTTGTTGTGTCTTCACATGGCAGAGAGAAAAGCTCTGGCATTTCTTCTTATAAGAGCACTAATGCCAACATGTGGGTTCCATCTTTATGGCCTCATCTAAATCTAATTATTTTTCAAAGTGCCCCTCCTCCTCAAACTATCTCACACTGGGGTTATGACTACAATATATGAATTGGGGACGGGGGACACAAATATTCAGTCTTATAACAACAGATATCAACCTTGAGTTGTTTACTGAGTTAAATTCTTTAATCAAGATAAATACACTTGAGATAAAGAGAAACTGAGAGTTTACAACCAAGAAATTTATACCACAAAAATTTAAGTATTTTTGAAAAGTTTATTTTTAAGTAATCTCTACACCCAATGTGGAGTTTGAATTCATGAACCTGAGCTCAGGAATTACATGCTCCACCAACTGAGCCAGTCAGGTGCCCCACATGAATTTAACTATTTGTGAGAGAGGAAAATGATTCCAGAATATTTTAAGATTAAAGGAGAATGATAACAAATTTAATTACAAACATACGAAAATCTAAATATTTATATAAAAGAATGTTAATAGCAAAACTAAAGTGGTAGGTAACAATTACATTTAATTTGGAGAGGATGATCAAATTTAAAGTGTTGTTAAGCCCTGATACTAAAAATATAATCTACTAATTGTCAGCATCAGCATCACCTGAAACTTTGTGTGAAATTCAGATGCTCAGGCCTCCTTAACAGGATTCCCAGGTAATTACATGCATACTAAAGTTCAAAAACTATCTAAAGTTCTACAACTGTTTGTAATGGAGGATTGAAATATTATGCAAATGTAAATTAGTTTAGTTCATACATGATAAAATGTCAATGCTAATCCCTAAAAATAGAAAAAGAAGGTGAAATTTTAAAAACACCAAACTCTTGGTCCCACCCCAGAGGCTGTAATTAAACTGGTCAATGGTATGGAACTGAGAACATAATTTTTGGAAGTTTCCCCCTCTACTCTGTGATGTAGAGTCAAAGTTGAGACCCACTGCACCGGGTAACTGAACTAACATAAATATTTTAGTATCTGAAGCTTGATGGGGCTAAATATAAAATGCACTTCAATATGTCCTAAAGAAAATAAGGTATACCCAACTAAATAATAAACACATATGCTTAGGAAATACTAGCTTTTCTGTCTTGAATAATATTTGAGTAATATCTTGTCTTTTCACTATGGAAAAAAGAATCTCTCCTGAATAGAAAGAAGGGAGTTATGGAAGGCTAGTATCACTGAAGTAAAACGGAATAGCCTTTTAGATAATTAGAGTTCTGGTGTTTTAGCATTTAATAGCACCTGATAGATTTTATAGTTTCCTGAATCTGACTATATCCTTACTTTTAATAAGTACTTTTAGTATATTGTACATTTTCATATATTCTTATGATATTAATTAGTGTCCTTCCACTTCAGCCTGAAGGATTCCTTTCAGCATTTCTTTTAAGGTAGATTTAGTGGTCATGAATTCCCTCAGCTTTTGTTTTTGGGAAACTCTTTATCTTGCCTTTATTTCTGATGGACAATTCTGCTGGGTAAAATAGTCTAGATGGCAATATTTTGTTTTCTTTCAGGGATTCAGCACTTTGAATATATCATCCCACTTTTTCTTGGTCTGCAAATTTTCTCCTGAGAAATCTGTTGATAGCCTTGTGGGGTTTCTCTTGCTGCTTTTAAAATTCTCTGTCTTTGATTCTAGACAGTTTTATTATTGTGTGTCTTGAAAAAGAATATTTTGGATTGAAATTATGGGCAGACCTATTAGCTTCATGAATGTGGATGTCTTAATCTCTCTCTGGGTTTGGGAAGTTCTCATCCATTATTTCTTTAAGCAAGCTCTCTGTCCCCTCTCCCTATCTTCTCTTTCTGGGACTCCAAGAATATATAGATTGTTTCTCTTAATGGTATCTCACAACTCCCATAGGTTTTCTTCATTTCTTCTTATTCTTTTCCTTTTTGTTCCCTTAAATAAAATTATTTTAAAATAATTTTAAATGATCTGTCTTCAAGTTCACTGCTTCTTCTTCTGCTTGGTCTAGTCTGATGATGAAACTCTCTTATTTTATCTTTATTTTATTTATTTATTTTTTAGAAAGAGTAAGTATGCACAAGCAGGAGTGGGAGGGGCAGAGGGAGAGGGAGAGAAAGAATCTTAAGTAGGCTCAATGCCCAGCACAGAGCCAGAGATGGTGCTCCATCTCTTGATCCTGAGATCATGACCTGAACCAAAATCAAGAGTCAGATGCTTAACTGACTGAGCCACCCAGGTACCCCTCTACTGAAACATTCAGTTCAGTCATTGTATTCTTGAGCTCCAAAATTTCTGTTTAGGCCTTTTTTTTTTTTTATGTTTTCTTTCTCTTTATTAAACTTCCCCTTTTGTTCTCCTATTGTTTTCCTGACTTCATTAAACTGGTTAATCTGTGCTATGAGAGTATCTCTCTGAGCACCTTTAGAATAATTATTTCTAATTCTTTATCAAGAAATTCATGTATCTCCATTTCTTTGAATTCAGTTACCTGAGTTTTATTGTGTTCCTTTGGTAGTGTCATGTTTTCCTGATTCCTCATGAGTCCTGTAGACTTGTGTAGTTGTCTGCACATTTAGAGAACTAGTCACCTCTTTTAGGCATTATGGACTAACTGGTATGGTATGCAAATATGTTCACCTGTAGGTAGGAGCATGTTGGAGCATGCTGTTACCCTGGGTCTAGCAGTAGAGCACCAAGTGCAGGGATGTGTGGCATCTCTAGGTTTGCGGTCATATGATTCTCCATTGGCTCAAGACACTGTGGCCCACAACAGTGACAACTGTGTGCTCTTTGGTAAGTCCTGTGGGGGTTTGCAGTGGCTGCAATGACTTCTGAGTTTTCAGTGGCACCTCTAGGTCCACCGAATTAGGAACCACAGTAGACAGCAGTGGTGGCCAGAGCCAGTGATGTGCATACCCTTAGCAATAGGGACCAGCTGCAGATGCTGTGTAGTTGCATGGGCTAGTTGCAGACACAGAGATAGTGTTGGAGGCCAAGGTCAGCAGAAAGAGCCAAGGCCAACTGCAGTGTTTGTAGTGGCCCTGGCTATAAGTGTGCATTTGTGTGGCTTTAAGATCTCACTTTGGGCATGTGCCCACTACTGGAGACCAGTGACAGGAATTGGATCAGCAGGGTTCAGGTACATAGCTAAAGAAGCTAACTCAGGTGAACCCACTGGTGCAGGAAATAGAGTTGGATCTGGGCTCAAAAGCAGCTATGGGGGTCCCCAGCTGTTGACATGCACTCCTACTCCTATAGGATCTCCCCACTAGCATGCACATGGCATTGATGGCTAGTGACAGGGGTGAGCCAGGAGCATGCCGGTGCACAGCTAGGAGGGCTAGCAGAAGGTGAGTTCAGTGGTATAGACCAGTAACTGGAGATAGGGTCAAATTTGGGCCCACAAGCAACTGTGGGGGCCTTGGCTGTTGGCATGTACTTCTGTGGCTGTAGGATCTCTCCAAAGGCAAATACATGACAATTGTGACCATGGCAAGTCAGGCTGGCAGTGTGCAAGTACACAGCCTAGCCACAAGCATGCACATAGCAATGGAAGTCAGCATCTAGGCCAGCATGTTGCATTAGCATAGCCACAGAAGCCTGGGCTGGCTGTCAGTGTACATCTCAGATTCCAGTTGTGGCAAGAGAAATGAGGCAGTGGGGAGGGAATCAGGCAGCTGGTATTAGTGAAGAATACATGTGGGTCAAAAACCAGTGAAATCTGCTGGGGTGTGTGGCTACCTTACTAGCTATCAGTTTCTTCAGTAGCGAAAGCTGCTGGGGTCCTCTGCAGAGCAGGTCACTGAGAACCATGGCCACTCCCATTGCATGGCTAATACTGATAGCCCTTGACCTTCCTCCTTGCTCCTAGTCATCTCTATATGTCTCAGCTTTGCCAGTTTCCGGGTGGGTGAAACCTAAGTAGTTCTTTCATATGATGCCCCAAAAGGCTGGGGATCCTGGTTGCTCACCATACTCTTCCTTTCCTGGCAAAGGGAACTCTTTCTAGCTGGTAGGTTTCCTCCCAGTGCTAAGCTGGTCGATGGGATGATCCAAGCAAAATGAAGCTGTTCTTCCTCCTCTTTTTATGCAGTTATTCCCAGGTTTTATTCCACTATCTTGCTGAAATTTCCTATATAGACACCTGAGCTCATCCAGAGCTGTTTTTTTTTCTGTGGATAGCTGTCTAATTGTCGATCTTTGTGGGGGGATGGAAACTGCCGTCTTCTATTTCACCATCTTGGTAATATCACTCCAAATATTTCTAAAATATAGTCATGATTAATAAGGAGTTCTCTGGGAAAGCTTTCATTATTAAGTGGTGGTTCATAATATTTCTAGAGCGGCACTGTCCAATAGAATTTTCCACAAAGGGAAATCTGCTAGCCACATGTGTCTATTGAGCAGTTGAAAAGTGATCAGTGCAAATGAGGCACTGGATTTTTAACCTTACTTAATTTTAATTTATTTAAACTTATATAGCCACAAGTGGCTAGTGGCTACCATATTGTTCAGTACAGCTCTACAACCTTGATACTCAAGGTACAATTTCAAAGCCCAGTAGTATCAGCATCATCTGGGAGTTTATTAGAATCTTGGACCCCATACCAACTGAATTAGAAGGTACATTCTAATATGATCCCTGTGATAATTCATATGTATATTGAAGCTAATAAGCACTCTTTTGGAAATTTTCCTCCTTAAATGAGGCTACATTAATTGGCTGGAGTTTTGGTTGTTTGTTTTGTTTCATTTTAATGTTTTCTTGTTCTGAAAGCATAAATCAAATGACTGTCTAGGCCTGAATCCAAGGAGTATAAGACCTTAAACATACAATGTCTTTGTGTCCCAGTTTCCATATATCTCATATACAAATCTCAGTTCCATAGCAACCTATGTCACAAGATTGTACTTGGGATTTTTTTTAGCACCCTGAAATTATAAAGTATAATTTGCAATAGGAAATAAGCATAATTTGAACTAGATAATGTTACCCCTGGAAGGGCCTATACAAATAACATTTAATAACTAAGAAAAGTCAGGCCTTCAAAATTCATTTTCCTGATTTCATCCTTCCAGGCATCTCTTCTTGTCTCATACCCCCAGGCCCTCCTCTGCTCCTTCAAATGGTCCATTATCATACAGACCAATATACGGGCAACATACAGACAGCTATAGATCAACAATTTGCTTTTCCGGTGGGTTGTAATTGGCTGTTCAGGGCCACGTGTCTGTGACATTGCATGTGTTCTCCTTACCGAGAATTTTCTTTCCTGCCCCTGACTATTCAATAGGAAAAATTCTATTCATCTTTCAGGATGCTGGTCATTTTTTTTTGTCCCTGCCCCTAAGCAACTTGAATGAATACCTACCTCTTCTAAAGCTTCATGGTAACGCATATCTGCTGCCATATTGCAAAGATTTATTTATCTGTCTCTCCACCTCACTACATTATTAGCTCCTCAAAGAAAAAGAAGCTATATCTAATTCATCTTGCTAACCTTTGGGACCAGTACATTATTGGCATGTAGTTGGAGTTCAATGAATATACAATGAAATATACAATGAAAATAAAATATACAATGAAATATACAATGAAATAAAAAGAACAGATGTTTCTCTAAGGTTGCATGCATGGCTTTGTCAGAGCTGGAACTGGAACCTAGATTCCAGTTCCCATCCAGACCAATGCTCTTTCTACTACATCCTATAACATGTTTTAACACAGAGAACAATCTTTGAATATTTGGAGCAACAGCTGAGAAAGAGAATTCCATTTTCCAAAGTGATACAGGTCAATAGAGAAACAGAACAATGTCACCTCAAAATTCATCCAGTTTCTCAGAGGCTCCCTTAGAGATTGTGTTTCACTCATATACCTGGTGAAATTAAGCAATGAAAATCCAAAAATGGATTAAGAAAAGAATAAAAACAAAATTTGTATTTAGAAATACCAATGTATGCCTATTAGTTACTGTGAAAAGATGACAGGCAATGCCACATAGTCACTGCAGTGAGGAAAGTACAGATTGCATCTGCTGTTCTGTTAAAGTGCATTATGCTGACTACACTTAGAGGTTATCTGGGTAAATGGCCCAATAGTAATTGAAAATGAGCTTGTGAGCAAGACTGGATGAGGGAGAGAAGGAAACACGTGAAGATGGAGGGAATGTATGCAGCTGGTAAGAAAAGGCAGAGGGACAGAAGGAAGGAGCTTAGAAGAATAGCTGAAGATCTTAAAATTAAATTAATGGCAAAACTGATTTCATATATGCACATGAACAAAGGGCACCTATATCCACCCTTTCTTTTCTTGATTATGAAGGGTTCTCTTCCTTCTATTCTTATTTCCTTTTTCTTGGGTTGTTTCATTAAGAAAGGTGAAGACAATGAGTAACCAAGAAGATAATCACACATTCTGAAATATTTCTAAACTGTTTCAGTTTTCTATTGCTACTGTAACAAATTACTACAAACCTAATGGCTTAGAATGACACAAATTTTCTATCTTCCTATTCTGTAATTCAGAATTCCAACACAGATCTCACTGGGTTAAAATCAAGGTGTCAACGGCACTGTGCCCCTTTCTAGAGGATCCACATGAGAGAATCCATTTCTAACTCTTTTGAGTTGGGGGCAGAATTCAGTTCCTTGCATTTGCAGGACTGAGGTCTGTTCCCAGGCTCTAGAAGCTGCCTACACTCCTTGGATCATGGTCCACTTTCCCCATTTTCAAAGCCAGCAATAGTGGGTCAACCTATCTCATACTTCAAATCTCCCCTGCCTGTTCTTCTCATTGTATCTGTCTTCCTTCTGCCTCTCACATCCTTTGTTAAGGATACTTGTGCTTACGCTGGATCCACCCAGATCCAGATATTCCAGAATAATCTCTTTATTTTAAGGTTCATAACCTTAATTCCATCTCAAAATTCCTTTTGACATGTAAGATAACACCTTCAAAGGTTCTAGAAATTAGGGCATGCAAATCCTTGGGGACCATGATTCTGCCAACCCCACCTTCCTTCACTAGACAGATGCACATCCAAGAGGTCACTTGGCTCTGCCTGCTGGAAAGACATCAGCTAGGAAACAACTTCAGAAAAGATTAGGGGTGGATTCAATGTAATTGCATATACATCCCATCAAAATATCTGCGGCATTCACTCACATGGTCACTGAACAAAATTTATTAAACATCTACCGTGGACCAAAAATTCTATGGTGAGTATTAAAATGAAAGTTGGTCAAGTCCTAGTCCCTTCCCTGCAGAAGTTGACAGTGAAGTGACAGGCAGGAAAGTCAAGCAACTACAATGCCATGTGGTGAGTAGTGAAGGTATGTATGATGGCTGAGAGGAGGAAGAAACCACATAGAAAAGAGGTTCAGAGGAGGCTTCCAGAAGGAAGTACAGCCTTAATAATAGGGATGTTACATACGAAAGCTGTGAGCTGTCTGGTGTGATGAAGTCAGGGACATATTTGGGGAAGTGTTGGGAGATGGGAAGGGGAGGAAGGCAGGAGACAGTTCCCCAATATCATGTATGTGCATCAGAGTAAGGAGTCTGGATGGCACCTCAAAGTCAATGAGAATCCATTAAAGGAATAAGTAGATATGTAAGCAGATTTTCTTGTTTAAAAGATCACTCAAGAAGCAAATAGGGAAGAACTAAAACAGTATATTTGAAAATAATTTCCAACCTATACACTCAATGGGCAAAGATATCTATACAGACATGTATAAAATGAAGACATAGGAGCAGGTATGAAAAGCTGTTAAATGCTACTTCCTCTTTCAAACTCCATTTGTGAATTCATGGTAACTGTACAGCAACAATCTGAAAGCACATTTTTTCTCTCAGATAAGCTGTTGTGGCCATGTTCCATGTAGATCTCAAACTCTTTCACTATCCACCAACACAGGATCTCCTCCCTTACACACTTGTCTCTACTTTCTTCAAACCACTACCTTCCCTTCCCATAGCCCTATTCAGTTTCATGGGAAATGATATCACATTTTAAATCCAGTAAAAGATATTTCTATTTAAAGAAATCCTACACTTTCATCACATATTTTTTGAATATAAAAGTAATACATTTTTATAGTCTAAAATTTGGAAAACTATAAAGTTTGATGTAAATCCTTTCATCTTTTTTTCTGTAAGAAGGAACACTATGATTATGTGATTATGTGCTAATGCTTTTTTATCTCCTTTTTTTCTTTATTTATTATAGTAGGAGATTTATTTTGCCCTTAAATATTATTCTAAAGCATTGTTTTAATGTCAGTATAGAACTTTACTGTATGAAAGCACCATAATTTACCTAACAGCAATTTACTAATTTCCTAGTATTGGTTCTTTCTTCTTTTCTTTTGCTTTTTTTTTGGGGGGGGATAGTATAATTAATACTCTAATAAAACCATTTGAAACACCTGTGATTTTCTGAACATAAATGGACTACTTTTGAATTTTTTTCACATGCATCCAGAATTTAATTTTTTAAAAAACTCATTAATGTATATCTGAAGCCAACTGTTTGATGCTCCTCTCTTAAGAAAAACAGGAAAAATGACATGTAAATACTGCCACAATTCTTTTTGGTGAAAGGATAGCCAGGATACAGGCAATATCTGAAATCTGCAGGAGAATTATGTTAGAACAAGGCATTAGCCATACAGAGAGGGATACAAATGTTTATTAAGCACCTACCATAGAACAGTCTCTATCCTGAGCACTGGGGATATAGCCATTGCAAGACAGGCACAGCCTCACCCTCCCGGAGTTCAGTCTAACCAGGTAGAAACACTTAAGGAAATGACACTGGAGAATGATGTTAAAACCAATGCAAAAATTGCACCTATAAATAATTTTTTCAGGGCTACTGATTTTTAAGCCTCATTGTCTACTATTAATCCTCATCCTTCACAAATATTAATCAAAGTTACCTGCACATCTATACTAGTTTCTTTCATTAGGTCTTAGACCCTTATGCATCAGAGAACATTTTGCCTTCGTTAGGACTGTAATATCTTGTCTTGAATTTTGAAAAATGGCTCCTTTCTCTGATAGAAGGTCATTCAGTATCTATTAGCCATACCCTAGTGGTATTTTTAGATCCCGATTTGCAGGATCAGTGTTTGGGGAACACAGAACTCTTAGCCCCCTAGAGGGCATCATCCAGGCAACCACAATCTTCTACTTTTTTTTTTAAAGGTTCCCTAATTCGTGTTTCTTAATATAAAACATACTACAAACGAACTAGATGATCAGCTTATCTTTTAAGATTTAAATATAATCATTTCTCTCCCTCTTTGCACCAACCTAGGCACTTTTGAACTCAAAAGCTTCCATCTGCAAAGAGTACTTGCAAAACAAAGAAGGACAAATGGTGGGGTGGGAGGGGCGTAAACTTTTTCTGAACAATGTGCTAAACTCACTGTTTAATAGATAAGAATGAATACTGCTGTTTAACCAGATCCAGCCTCTGAAATATCTAATTAAAACTGATGTGCTTATTTAGTTTCCAATTCATCACAGGTGGGCCCACATTAATGTGAAAATGAGAGTAAATTGCCAGCATTTGGCAATCTCACTGAATGTCATTCACATTATTAGCTCAAACCTCGAAATGCTTTTTAAAATGTGGTTCACAGGTAGGGCACTGTCTCTCCACACAAACAAAAGTCTTCACTGGAGGCCTGCTGGAATTTCATTTTTGTGTAAGGAGTTCCCCATGGCAAAGGTCCACCTTACTCAAAACACCTACCCATGATCGTATAGAAGGTGCGCCCAGAGAAGGTGGTAGGAAGCAAAGCTCCGTCTCTTCCCACTCATAAACATCTCCTGGGAATGACTGTGTAGTTTGGCCCAGCTCTCTTTTAGCTTGTCAACCAGAATTTCAGATAAAATCAGTTCATTTAACTTTACAGAGGACTTCTTTCCTAGCCGTCCTCATGCAGATTCCACACTATCCCAGCAGACAGCCACATCCCTGCTGCAAGTGCGCCCTGAGACCATCATCCTTTCTCTTTTCACATCTACAAAACATGAAGTCATCTTCCAAATAATTGATTTTTGAAAGGCTCTTTACAGCAATATGCTGAAATGTAGTCTGGAAATGCATGGATTAGAATTTTCGAAAACAAAAGACAACATCCAACTTGGTTCAGTCTACAAAACATGCACAATGACTTATTCGCATCTCAGAATTACTTTTGTTTTCCACTTTCTACAGCTTCCAAATCCACATGGAAGATAATTTTGTCATTAAAGCACCCACTGTTACAGGCTAATTTGTAAGCAGAATAAAGTATTTCAGGGGTACAGAAAGGAAGCCAAGAAAGCTCCCACTTTAAACACATACTTGCACATTCATATCTCCTTTACCTGCCTTTAATACCCAAAGCCCTAAATGGAAATTTATTTTTTATCTCAAAGTTCCAAACATTTTGATTGAAAATTCAGAGTTCTTGGCAAAGAATAAATAGATGACACGATGCTCAATCTCAGTAGAAGTTTGGGAAATATAAATTAAAGCAACAATTAATTATCCATATTCAACTACCAGCTTTATCAAAGTTAACAAAAACAGGAACATGCTGTGCTAGTAAAGAAATGGACCAATCCTCTTCTCACTCATTGGTGATAGGAGTTGAACTTACTACAAACTTTTCACAAAAATAATCTAGCAAATTTTATGTTATATGTACTTTATCACAATTTTAAATGCAATAATGATAAATAATCTAGCACCAGTTATTATAATTAAATATATCTAAACCCACTGGCTCATCTCCACCTCTCCATCTTTGGGAATCTAACAAATAGAAATCAATACACTAGTACATAAAAGTATATGTCTAAGAAAACCAATTAACCACAGCATTATATGTGTCAGGGTGATAGGAGGTTAGCTGAAGACACTGACATATAGCTATACACTATGGAATGTTCTGTTGTTTATTAACCTGGAAAAACATCCATGGAATACATAGTCAAGTAAGAAAAATGAGTGCAGAGTATTATAAATAAGCAAAGAAATACTGTGTAGTCGTTCAGAGCATGGACTCTGGAGCTAGATTGATTCTATAGCCTATATTTTTAGCAGTTAGACCTTAGATAAGGTTCTTAATCCCTCTGAGACTCAGTACCCTCATGTATAAATGGGCATACAAAAATGGGGACAATACCATCCCTATCACAGGGTTTGAGTAAATACTAACTGAAAAAGGATGTAAATAGAATTTAGAAAGCATTCAATTAATGCTAATTCCCTTCTTCCTATGCCTCTAAAATGAATCAATTTTAGAGGCCTGCTTGACAGCCCTCACAAAGAGAAAGACTGATTGGGGACCAACAACAATAACTTCACTCAAAAGAAATGAGCACAATCTTGAGGTTAGAAGACCTGGCTTCAAATCTCTGATCGGCTATGTGTTGATTCTGTGACCTTGCGTATGTCATTGTTTTGAGCCTCATTCCCTTCCTTCTAGTAGCTTCTATAAAGATTAAATCAAGTGCATGCTTTGCACACATAGCTCTATGTGCGTGTGTGTGCACATGTGCATGCATACACATGCTCTTTGCTCCAGAGGTGGTATTCGAAATGTTAACACCTGGTATTGCATAGATACCGTCTAACTGGAATGATTCCTGGCTGTTGGCACATAATAGGTAATCAGTATGTTTAAATTCCTTTCTTTCTGTCATTAATAAAAAAAAAATTGAATATTTTTTGAATACTTAATATAAGCTCAGTACTATGCTTTCTTTGATGGGAAAAGATAATTCTGATACTCAGCTGAGAAAAAGGCAAATCATTTTTATGAAAAGGTGGTAGAACCTATTTCCACTCCTTTGCAATTGTTCCTAAAGTCAGTGTCCCACACCCATCAACAGAAAAATCAAAGTGAAACAAAATTCTGAAGTTCTTAATAGCAGTGTTATTTTAGCTGTGAAGTCCCTGTCATAAAATGCCATGGCAACATAAATAGGGAAATCCAGAAAGGGAAGCTAGACATTAAAGTTCACAATGAAAGGGTGGGCAGGGGAATGCTAGGATCAGCACCTTGTGATTTGCAATGGAGATGATGCAGCTGCAGGTAAGGAAAGGTAACACCTGTATCAAAGAGAGCTAACTAGGAGCTCAGGTCGCCATACCCCTTGTTTTGTCTGGGTCTCTGTTTCCTCATCAGGGTAAATGAGGACAGTAGGGGTCCACATCACCTGTAAGTAAGGGCCCTTCTCTCCAAATGCTCAGCTATTCTGAGTTCCAGTCAAACCTCTCAGGGTTTTGAGAGTAAGTTTTAAAGGGGTGAGGACTGAGAACAATGAAGTTCAGTGTGAAGTTGCAGGAAAAGAGAGTTTGGTGTCTGAGAGACCTGGGTTTGAACCATTTTCACGATGTCCAAACCATCTCTCTCCAAGGAACTGGAAGTGCTTCAGTCAGAAGGGAAAGTCTGCACTCCACATGGGTGTAACAGAGCTCCTTAACTAAGTTAACGTTAATGAAATTTGTGGTTGCTACAAAAGAGAACCACTATACTCTAAAAAAATACTGTTTCATTAAATTGGGAGGTTTTTTTTTTTTTTTTCTCATGTACTGAGAAGTCTAGGGCAGTTGCAATGGAATCAAGCTCCTCTTATCCTCTTGCTCAGCCACCATTAGACTATGTCACCTCATGGCTATGAGATTTCTAGAGTTTCTAGAAGTCCAGCCAGCATACATAGTATTATGTGGAAGAAGGAAGGTAGGGTGATCAACTTACCCAGTTTGCCCAGTTTTGTCTGGGCTTTAAGACTGAAAGGTCCATGCTTCTGGACTCCTGACAACCCTAGGCAAACCAAAATAGTTGGTCACCCCGAAGAATGGACAAAAGCTAAAAAGAAACTGCCAGGTTTGTCCTGCCATTTTAAGGATCTTTCCCAGAGGTCCTGCCCAAACAATTTCTACTCATTGGCTAGAATTTATTCACATGGTACCAATTTGGAAAGAAGGCTGGGAAATGCACATGCCTGCCTAACTAAACTTTGTGTCCTGGTAGGAGAAGGTGAGATGGCTATTGAATAGGCAGTCTCTTTCACCCTTAATTAGTCTGGAATGGTGTAGTCCAGGGAACACCATATTGTTCCTTAATCCTAAAACTACGGTGAGCCCAAGAGCATTCTTAGAGTTCTGTTGTAAGTACCTGCCACAGCAGAGGTGATAATGACTCAAGAATTTAGCAAATCGGAGCACCATTTTGAGAAGAGCTGGGATAGGCTATTACAACTGTAACTGCCTGAAGGCTCCCTCTGGGCTCTAGATCTCAGGGTCTTACATAAAATAGTCCCAGCAAGGGGGTAGGAAATGGTTTCCAATGATTCCCCTCCAATGAGTGTGCATCTCTGTCTTGTATCTAAGCTCCAGCAAGCAGAAGAAGGAAGAAAGATGCACACTACTACCAGCACTGACAGGGCCCTGATTAGGGATTAAGCTTTCTCCAATCCCATCTCCACCCAACCACAGAGTGTCGTTTTGAAGAATCATTTGTGGTAAATGAAGAGAGAGGAGCTATAAGGGCAAGAAATTGGTAGAAAATAATAGGAAAGAAGTGCTCTCGTTTGATGAGGGTAATAACCTTTCTAAACTAGTGTCCTACTGCATTAGATTTTCCATGAAATTATTTAAAACAGCAGGGAATCAAACATCCCCACATTATTAACCTCTAGTGTGTGCTTACTGAAGAAAATCCAAAGGATATTTATGCATCTCATGCAGAGGTTGAACCTTAATGTCACAGACTGAAGCAATGAAGCTATGGAATCCTGACTGCATTGTCTTTTGTGGATAACAGGAACCACAGCTGTATTTCTTGCCTGGTGAACATGCAAAATCTTTCTTCAGCCTATTGTGATAAGCAGAAAGTCAGTCATCACTTTCTAGCTTTTGGCAGCTTATTACATAAAAGAACAGGTCTTATTTGTAGCTGATCCTCCCTTTTCAGGGACTCTTGGTTATGAGAAACACTGAAAAGTTGATACACAAACCACTGTGTTTTTTTAGACTCTGTCCTTAGAGGAAACACAGTGGTATGAAAGCTTCACCACCATAGCCCTGATATTGTTATAATAAAGCATTACATTCCATACACGAATAAGAACATCCAGACACAGCTCATCACATTACCTGGGAGTAAATCTGTCACAATATGAGTCACTGTAGAAGTGCTATGGTCAAACATGTTGAATTATAGCTAGGTTTTAGCATTAATTATAATAATTATGTTGTAACCACCATTTCATCATAAAAACTAGTTTCATTATGACATTTTATTCTTTGTTCCAGGGCTTGCAAAATTCCCAAATTGCAATAGGAGTTTAAAAATAATGTTTGATCAAGGTTACAAAATGTAAGTTTTTACAGATTTATGGTTTTTTAAAATAGCATTCAAATAAATGATAATTAATATACAGGGAAGCTTGCTAAAACTGATTGGATTTCATACTCCCTATAAGTTAGAAGGATTTAATTTTTGCATTTTTTGAAGAACTATGCATGTATAAATTATAGGTAGTTGTGAATTCCAAAGCTATAAATATACTGGAGGACCCTGGTGGTATCATACTGAACAGCTGTTTGCAGAGAATAAACCTCTCCAGTACCCTGAGGAAGGCACAGAATACTGAAATGTTGGCGAAATGTTCAAATTGTTCAAAGAATGAATACCCCTAAAAAAAAAAAAAAAAAAAGGAAAATATGAATGATGTCCCTGGGTTTATTCCTTGGTCTGAGTAAGCTCTGTCAAAATCCACTTCCAGTCTTTCCTTTCCCTTCTCTTCCTTTCTCTTTCCTTCTTCTCCTTCTCTCCCTCCCCTCCCCTCCCCTCTCCTTCTTCATCTCTCATCTCCTTTTTCTTTAGTTCAAAGGCTATTAGCTAGAGCTGAGCAAGATAGGTATCAGCAGAGGGGCTCAGACCATAGTGGCACAGAGTAATATATTACAGCCCAAGCCCAGTAAGAATGGCACTTGTGATGAGGAAGGGTAGCCCAGTACAGGATGTTGGAGCCTGAGAAAGGTGAGGTGGATATCCATGGAGATAGCAGTGGCCTAGTGAAGAGCATCACCCCAAGTAGATAAGAGCAGGTGGGGTAATTCAGAACAGAGTATCCAAGTTGGTGCCCAGTGTGCCAGGCATCCTGTGGGTCTGGGAGCTGGAGTGAGAAAGGGACAGCAGGAAAGGGTCAGCAAGGGTGCTATGGTGTCCAGGCCTAACAAGGTAAGGTTAAGTTCATTAAGTAACATTAAGTTCAAGTGGTACAGCATGTAGTACTGAGTACCACCAGGATAGAGTATCTCACAGAGGGGCAGTGGGACACAAGTGAGGGCAGCAGGGTATCTGTGAGTAAGGGCTGCACATGCAATTGGGTAGACTCTGGAAGGCTTGAAGAAGCCTCCATTCATGGAGGAGAAGGTAGCACCAGGCTGGCATGGGGTGCCAGAGCCCATGAGAGAAGGAGTAGGTATTGTGGGGAGGGCAACTGAACCCAGGTAACTGAGCCCAAGCTGGGTGAGGTGGATGTTTAGGTAGGAGGGTCCCAGAGTGGGTGTCAGTGTCTGAGTAGGATGAGAAGAGAGTCCAGATTGGGGGTGAGCAGCCCAGCAGCAGATTTAGGACTAAGCAAAGGTTAAAGTCCACAAGAAAGGATAGCCTAGTACAACATATCAGAGCCCTAACATGAGGGTGGGGAGGCATATATAGATGAGATATATTTATTGAGGGATAGGAAACATTGGTGGTGACCATCATAGACTATCAGAGCTCAAGTAGGATCAAGAAGGTGTCCAATATAGGAATTTGTCCAGGTGCTCGCTTCGGCAGCACATATACTAAAATAGGTATTTGTCCAGAATCAATTGTCTGAGCCCAAGCAGGGGGAGCAGAGCAAACCCACAGAAAGGAGCCTTAGTGCAGACTGGCAGAACCTAAGCAAAGTGAAGGGGTAAGGAGGAGAGTTCATGGAGTTGGGGGTTAACAGTGGCAGTGGTGAAGCATGGAATTTTGGAGCTCAAGGGGGATGAGGTGGGTGTACTAGGGAAAGGTGGACCCATGCGGATATCTGAAACTGAACTGGAGAAGCATAGTGCTCATGCAGGGGGTAAGGGACCACCCACAATAGGGAGTCAGGTGGAGCAGGGTGTCCTTGTGGGATTGGAAGGGAGGCGGGTGTTGTAGAAGCAGTGATAAGAATTTGGCTATAGTAACAGACTTATCAGTAAGTAAATATGTGAAGGATAATGGGAATCAGGTTTCTCACTGTCAAAGAGAATTTCAAAATATGGAAAGGGAGAAAACAAGACTGAGACATGTGACATTAGACTGCATTTTGAAGTATGAATTCATGGTTTTAAATTTATTTAGATAGATATAGAAATACATATTGATGTAAATGTGTGTGTGAATGTGTATATATATTCATGTATTATCTAGCCAATTCCACTGAGAAGGCCTAGAAGTGACACTCCAACAACAATGAATACACCTAGTGCCCAATTCTGATTTGTAAACACAATGTTGCAGTCTAAAAAATCAAGACTTCTTGCAGAAATGGCTGATTCCAGAGCTGGGATAGGGATACGTAGAATGAGCTGAAACATTTTTCTGTGCCATAAAGGAACTGCCCAAAAACCAAAAGAGACATGTCAAAAGGAAACAATGCCAGCTAAGGTTCCTGTTGGCCTAATCTGAGACAATTTTAAGTATCAAAACCAACAACGATAGAAATAAATTTTTAAGTCATTCGGTAGTAATGGAAATCCATGAGCCCATACCTATATTAATAAACAACAAATAAATGTAAAAGTAAGAAATTTAACTGGGTGGGGTGAGACATGCCTGACAGACACCACCTTAATCAGTGATCAAAATGAACATCCACAATGGAACAAATCAAAATTATGTGTTCCCTGATAGAATGCAATAAGAATAGCACAGCATCATTTCTGTGATATTTATCCCAAAGATATATAGTCTGAATCTAATCATTAGGAAATAGACAATCCCAAATTGAAGAACACTTAACAAAATAGCTGGACTGTAATCCTCAAAAGTTACATGGTCTTGGAAGTCAAGGAAAGACTGAGGAAATAGTCTAAATTGAAAGAGCATCAAGAAACCTAATAACTAAATGCAATGTGTGATTTTAGACTGAATTCTTTCGCCCATAGCACTGTTATATAGCCAAAATGTATGTACCAAAAAGAGCAACAGAATTTCCAACAAGGAAGACTATCTAGCTAAAGACCTCAGCTAGACTACCTAGATAAAGACCTCAGGAAAGCATCATTGGAAAAGATAGTGGACAACCAGGAATGGGCAGCATTTTATAGATGGTCAGGAGAGAGAAATCCGAGATGAACAGAAGAAGTTTGAGCAGAACAAAGGAGGAAGAACAAGATATCCAAGTTCATAGAAGAATAGAATGCATAGAGTAACACAGATGGAGGTAGAAAGGTAGAAATTTGACCATACTAAAAATTTCCATCTGTGTGTAATTTTGTTCAGGAACCACTATCAAACATTAGTTTTAAAAAGATAAAGCAAAAATAAAATAAAATTAAATTAAATTAAATTAAAAAAAAAGAAGATAAAGCATTTACATTGCCCTGTAAATTGATATTGGGCAACAATTTTGAGAGAAGATTAGAAAGAGGAGAGAGTTGGATTTGAGGAGGGTCAATCTGAGGTACAGTATGGTATCTGTTACTTATATTCCTCATTGATCTCTGGACTCAAATCTGAATTAGGGGAGAGAGTTGCTATAAGGAACCATTATGAACTACATGGGATCCTACTGAAATTTCTATGAACTATTCAGAGCCCAATACAGGTTACTTTTTAAACTATATAAAGGTGGTTATTACAAGTAGAGGTAAAGAATATCTCCCAGGCAGTTGGTACTGGAATGTGCTGAAGTCCAAAACAGATTCAGCAGCTGAAGTAATGGAGCCAACCAGCCTATGTCTAGGCTAAAAAAAAAATAGTTTAAAAAGAACACCACCTCAGATCTTGGGAGTCTTCTTTGTAGGTAGCTGGCCAAATGCAGCAGTAATAATGCAAGCAGGGAAAAAGAACACCAGAATAAGTCAGAGGAAAAGACAGATGACCTGCTCAAGACAAAATGAATAGTTTATTAATCCAGCACCTGAAACACAGTCTGGGAATTCTTTGAACTGAAATGAACTTGATTTTACAACATCTGAGGAGTAATCATGACATTGGTAGTCTGTCCATTTATTTGTTCTTAAATCGCTTTTATACCCGGCTATTTATAACACTTGCTATTAATGACTTTAAGATACAACATGGTGGAAAATAACTAACTAGACACAAAAACACATAATTATTCTGCCAGTTATACGTAAGTTTTGTACTCTGAAGAATTAAAGACCTCACCTACATAATTCATGAGATAAATCAATCACAAAATGTTCTTAACTTTTTTCTTTAATTCCCCATTTTGAAACAGATTTTCAGGAAGTTTCAAAAAATAATACAGAATTATCTCATGTAACCTTTACCCATCTCCCACAATAGTCACATCTTACACAATATCAAAACTTGAAAACTGACATTTGTAAAATGTGTGTGTGATTCTATGCCATTTTGTCATATGTAAATTTATGCAACCACCATCACAATCAAGATTTAGGACAATTCCATAACCACAGAGATCTCCCTATGGCTACACCTTTATTGTCTCACACACACACACACACACACACACACCCAAAAAAATCTTCCCTAAGTCCTATTTTCCCTATTTTTAATTTTGCCATTTTGAGAGTGTTATATGAATCACATTATATGGCATATTACTGTCTTTTTTTCACTCAGCATAATACCCTTGAGATCTAACTATCTATTGTTACCTGTATCAATAATTCATTCCTTATTATGACTAAATAGTATTTCATGGTATAAATGTATCAAAGTCTAACTATTTACCACAGTTTTACTATTTTGGTTGTTTCCAGTTTTGATTATTACAAACAAAACTCCTAAGAACATTCACGTGTAGAAGGGAGGTGGGCAGAAGACATGAACAGACACTTCTCCAAAGAAGACATATAAATATCTAACAGATGCATGAAAAAATGTTCATTATCATTAGCCATCAGGAGTGTTCAAATCAAAACCACCATGAGATACCACTTTACACCAGTTAGAATGGCCAAAATTAACAAGACAGTAAACAACATGTGTTGGAGAGGATGTGGAGAAAGGGGAACACTTTTACACTGTTGGTGGGAATGCAAGTTGGTACAGCCACTTTAGAAAACAGTGTGAAGATTCCTTAAGAAATTAAAAATAGAGCTACCCTATAACCCTGCAATTGCACTACTGGGCATTTACCCCAAAGATACAGATGTAGTGAAAAGAAGGGTCATCTGTACCCCAATGTTCATAGCAGCAATGGCCACAGTTGCCAAACTGTGGAAAGAACCAAGATGCCCTTCAATGGACGAATGGATAAGTAAGATGTGGTCCAAATATACTATGGAGTATTATGGCTCCATCAGAAAGGATGAATACACAATTTTGTATCAACATGGGCAGGACTGGAGGAGATTATGCTGAATGAAATAAGTCAAGCAAAGAAAGTCAATTATCATATGGTTTCACTTACTTGTGGAGCATAAGGAATAACATGGAGGACATTGGGAGAAGGAGAGGAGAAGTGAGTTGAGGGAAATCAGACGGGGAGACAAACCATGAGAAACTGTGGACTCTAAGAAACAAACTAAGGGTTTTGGAGGGGAGGAGGGTAGTGGGTTGGGAGATCCTGGTGGTGGGTATTGTGGAGGGCACGCATTGCATGGAGCACTGGGTGTGGTGCATAAACAATGAATCTTGGAATATTGAAAAAATAAAATTAAATTTTTAAAAAGGTGGGGAGGTGGGTAAAAGAACTCTCCAGTACAGGAAAAAAAAAAATTCATTATAAAGAACATTTTGGGGAATGTTGGACAATTTGAATATGGACTGTGGATTAGATGTCAGCATTGTATGAATGTGAACTCTCCTAATGTTGGTGATTGTAACTATGATTAAGAAGACAACGTTCTTATGGCACCTGGGTGGTGCCCCAAGCACCAGTGGCTCTGTGGGTTAAGCCTCTGCCTTCGGCTCGGGTCATGATCTCAGGGTCCTGGGGTGGAGCTCCATATCAGGCTCCCAGGAGGGAGCCTGCTTCCCCTTCTCTCTCTGCCTGGCTCTCTGCCTACTTGTGATCTCTCTCTCTCTCGCTCTCTCGCTCTCTCTCTGTGTCAAATAAATAAGTAAAATCTTAAAATAAAATAAAATAAAATAAAAGACAATATTCTTCCTTTCAGAAAATACACACTGAAAGATTTAAGGATGAAGAGACACTTTACCTCTCCATTTCAAATGATCCTAGAGAAAGAGAAAAATGAGGCAAAATTTAAACAATTCATAAATCTGGATAAAGATATACAACAGTTCTTAGTACTATCCTTTAAATTTTTCTGTGTTTGGAAATATATTAAAATTAAAAGTTACAAAGAAAAGTACCATCAGAATGACAACCTACTTTGTATATTTTACTCGAAGATTCTTGAAGAGTTAAAAATGATTTTAGACATGTCCAGAATAGAGAACCTTCATCTGTTCTAAATCTAAATAAGTGAAATGTAATACTAGCTGTCTCTTTCTTACCTTCCATTCTTTTGAAATATTACTATGAAAAGATCTGATCAAAGATATTTTTTTTAAAGATTTTATTTATTTATTTGACAGAGACCAAGCAGGCAGAGAGGCAAGCGGAGAGAGAGAGAGAGGAGGAAGCAGGCTCCCTGCCAAGCAGAGAGCCCGATGCGGGACTCGATCCCAGGACCCTGAGATCATGACCTGAGCCAAAGGCAGAGGCTTAACCCACTGAGCCACCCAGGCGCCCCAAAGATACTTTTAAATTGATGTTAGGATGCCTGGGTGGCTCAGTTGGTTAATTGACTGCCTTCAGCTCAGATCATGATCCTGGAGTCCCAGGATGGAGTCCTGCATCCAGCTCCCTGTTCCCCAGCGAGTCTAATTCTCCCTCTGATCCTCCCCTCTCTCATGCTCTCTCTCTCATGCGCTCTCTCTCTCATTCTCTTTCTCAATAAGTACATAAAATCTTTAAAAAATAAATAAATTGATGTTAAAGATAAAAGATTAGTATAGGCTCAGCCAACTCAATCTTCAGTAACATTTTCACAAAGACCATGTGGTACAGAGGCTTTGGTGTCTGGCCTCTGGAGCCATGAGACTTGGGTTTGAATCCTGGCTTTGCCACTTACTGGTAGTGTGAACTTAGGCAAGTTGGTTAACCTCTCTGTGCTTCAGTTTCTGCATAAAAGAAAATAGAAATAAAAATAATACCTAGTTCTCAGGGGTTTCTTGGGTTTTAAAAATGTTTATATCTGGGGCGCCTGGGTGGCTCAGTGGGTTAAAGCCTCTGCCTTCGGCTCAGGTCATGATCTCGGGGTCCTGGAATCGAGCCCCGCATCGGGCTCTCTGCTCAGCAGGGAGCCTGCTTCCTCCTCTCTCTGCCTGCCTCTCTGCCTACTTGTGATCTCTGTCAAATAAATAAATAAAATCTTTAAAATAAATAAATAAATAAATAAATAAATAAATAAATAAATAAATAAATATGTTTATATCTAAAGTGGCTATAAGACTGCCTGGCATATACTAAGATTTATACAGACGTTTACTGTTATTAAATGAAGGGATTAAAAAATAAGTCCCTGGACAGACACAAACACTGCATGTTGCTTTTTTTCTAGACATTTTTGTCTTTGCCTCATACACCCCTTCAAATTTGTATCCAACTCCATCTTCTTTTAGGGTATTTTTATTTTCTGCTCTTTGACAAAATGTTTCTTAATCTTAAGCAGTAATACATCAATATGGAGTGACAGTTTGACAATATGGTTCTCACTTTTCATAGTATAAATTCAAAGACAAATTGTGAACGAGTCAAGTGAAACTTGTAATTCACAGCTGTGAGGTCACACTAGTGAATTATAAGCTTTTCATTATGTCAGAACTGTGAATTACAAAGATTTTTTTTTCTATATTTCCTGTCAAATAATTTATTAGCTACCCCTCTATCACAGGATTTTGCAGCATGCCAGCACCAAAGAACACAGGGACTCTACTGTGGCATTTTCAGATAGAACAATAAGAATTCAGGTATATAGGAAAAATATTAAAAAGGAAACAGCAGTGATTTTAAACTGTATTCTCTTCAAGTGTAGGGTCATTCCTGATGAGCAGTTAGTTTTCTCTAAATTGGAGTCATCACCATCCGGACTTGAGGGAAGTTGTGTTTTTCCTGTCTCCTCCTTATTAACACCATCAACTATCATTTCTCAAAAGCCAGTAAGGGTGTAATTTTGTACTGTTTAAAAAATTAAAAGATATTCTTGTTAACATGAACATCACTATTATTACTGCTATCATGAAACTCTGGATAACTCTTTGTAATTTGCAAAGCACGTTCCTGTCTTATTATTCACATTGACCCAATGAAGTACTATATTATATGAGTATAATATAGTGAGATATATATATACTTATATTTACATTTATATATGAAAGTTACTATATCCTTATTCATTTATGAGGAAATTGAGGTATGGAAAAGCTCCAAGAAATAATAGAGGCTTATCCAAATCATGTCACTACTAAATGTCAAAAGCAAGAATTCTATATTCTAGTTCCATATCCAGAGATTATTTCCCATGTTGCACTAAACCTCCTTTTCTGTATAAGCCTGCATGTACAGTGCAAACCAAATAAATCCTGGTACTTCTATAGACCAATCTCTCTTCTGTTTCACATATGAAGAAGGAAGACAGTATTCTAACGTAATTTTTGAAAGAATTCCAAAACATACACATGCAAATCTTAAAGAAAATTTACTCAGTTTCAATTTATACTGTACAGCCACATCAATTCTTGTCTTCTCTTGTACCCTCCAAACTTTCCCCACCATGAGTCAATATGGCTTTTGCCATTTTTTCCCTTTCCCCTTTCCTTTGGTCTCTCTAATCCTGACCCTCTCTCAGTAGCCTCCTGATTCTGCACCATAAGTGTCCAGGAACCAAACCACATTCTCCTTGAAGATCAGGGAGGTGGGCAAAGGAGACAAGATCAAAATTATCTCTCATAACTGTGTTGGGATAGCAAAAGCTTGTAACACTCACTCAATAATAAATCTTTTCCCTATTCCTATAGTTCTTGATCTTGCTAGCTTGAAGATTATATTGATGAAAATATCGTTACATATGCATATCAGTGTGATGGGTTAAACCAATACTTGGTCAGCATCTCTTTCCATGTCTCACATATTTCAACACTTGTGCAATTCCCTAAATATATCATGTTCTCTCTATCTTCTAAACTACTGCTCCCCACTCTTTTCATATCATGATACATTGGGATAAATAGTAGAATTCACTGCAAGGACTGGGAGGAAGTATCTTTGCACAGGGATAACCTATTCAAAGCACTCCAATGTATTGATATTCACTGATTAGAACAGTTGGTTCCATGTCTTTGAGCATGGTGCTTTACCATCTAGAATAATCTTCTTCTTCTCCCCCTCTCACTGCTTTGTCTAGTCAGCACCCCCTTATCCTTCAAGAAACCACTTAGTGTCACACCTCCCAGCATGTCTCCCCACTGCTCTCCAAAAGCAAAGAGGTCATCAGTCCCTAGCTTTTCTGTGCTTATCCTCACCTTAGTGTCCCACACTGACTTTGTATTTAGCTCTACCTCCCATTAGACTGTAATCGTGACAGCAGGAACTTAATTTTATACACTTTGGTATTTTCAGCACTTGCTGAAATAGCAAGTGTTACCTAGAAAATGGTTGCCACTAAAAAACTACTATCAAATGAATTAACGAACCAATAAACTCTGCTTGTCATTGGCCGGCATTGCAACCTTACTCCTAAAAAGAACTCACAACTGATCGTTACTGCAGGGAATGATCTGATAAAGTCTCTAGGTGACTGCCCTAGGAAGGAGCCAAACCTAGTCTGGCCATCATGTACCATGTTGTTCTTTCTTGTGGCATGCTGGTCTTTACCTAAATTATAATTTGTAAAACTATGTGTATCTACTTGTTTAATGTCTATCTCTCCCACTAGACTGTCACCTCAATTAGGCAGCAATTATTAAGATTTGCTCATACATCATTCTCAGTTCTTGTAAGAGTAACTAACTTATGGAAATGAATGAATGAATGAATGAATGAATGAACAAATTAAGTCACTCTTTTCTTAACTGCTGAGATTGCTTGTTATCACCTCTTTTGATGGGCAGTTCCCAAACTCTATGGTCCTCCAGAACAGGGACTATGTATATTCTAGTAAATCAAATGGGTCTTTTCATTTGGTCCAGAATTTCCGTTATAGAACCAAAGCTGAGAATAGTATAAAATAAGCAATGCCAGACACCTAAAAAAGATGCCAAGTGCATACACACAGAATTTGCTAAAAGACAGTAAAACTGGTCCAGAGACCCATTACCCCATGAATCCATACTAGCAAAAAAGCTAGGGTTCTTTGGAAGAATCATATGATATCACTGTGTTGTGAGTTTAGTGGGACATTTCTTCTCTCTTTTCTATGAAAGTGAGAATGAGGGTGCTTCCTCCTTTCTTTTACTGAAACCAATTCAAGAATGTTTCAAGAGAGCAAGACATACAGATAAAAGGGAACCTGCAAGAAAAGAACATCAGCAACTCACTGCCCAGATGGATAATTACAAAGATATAGATCCAAAGGTCCCAATGTTACTAAGAGGCTCAAAGAAAAAGGCTAAGAGAAGCCTTGGATAAAACTGATATATGATTCCCAGACCTGGGGAGTATATATAAACACAGAGATTGATATCTGTCTCTTCTTGGGGAACTCTATGAAGGGGGAATTCTGAAGACAAGCAATTACAGGGATTAGCCTAAGACAATAGAGGAAAAAAAGAAGCAACAGTGAAGCAAGACTAGAATGCCCACTACTTATTGTCAAGACAAATGTGTATAAGTTTCCCAAGAATCAAGTGGATATCAAGGAAGATAGATGGGCTTGAATCATCATGTTGGGACCCCATTGGCCAATAAAAAACCAGTCAGGGTGGGGGGCACCCCACTATTAAGTGGCTATAGGGTAGATCACTGGGATTATGAGTTATAGGAATTCCCCCAATATAGTGCATTATTCACAATAAAGAATGATGGCATGAGGAATTTCCCTTGGCTCCTCTAATGAAACCACAAATATATCCCAAAAAGTCAGTATTTTGAACTACAAATATCATAAACTAAGTAGTAATATCTTTGACCCTTTTCTTCTGTGTACCCTCCCTCTCTAAACTATAACCCAGAAGAACAAGAGGGAGGGAAAAAGAGGACTAGAAGTGCCCAATGTGTGAAAAGACAGCACATACCATCTTTCCCTGAGTTACAGGTCATGTGGCAGGCAGGAGAGCACCTCTGAACTAGATGTAAGACTCAAGTTTTGAATTGGACTGGACTAAGTTTAATATCAGAAATTGACCAGAGAGCTATTGGATCTTCTTGAAGTGTGAAGATGTTGACAAAGGTAGGAAAAGGAAGAGTCAAGGGAGACATTAGAGACAATGATTAGAGAAAAATTAAGCCATTTCCTGATCATACATCACTGAGTTCAGTTCAACCAATTAACCAATCATAGGTGTTGTAGCCCCTTTTTGCTGTCCACATCAGAACCTTAAGTTTGCCTTGTAAATGACTGACATGCTTTTGAAAAAGTGTAAAATAAATCTTAAATTTGTGGTAAGAATGCACATATATTTATGCCCAACTTGCCACTTAAACCCCCACTCCATGCAGTGTCCTCCTCTTCCCCACATCCATATTACCACCACAACTCTTTCTTCTACATGGAATCCAAGGGGTGGAGTCAGGCAGAACACAAGGAAAATTACCTGCAGATCACTTTTATAAGCAAAGGGCTAAAGCAATAGTGATGTGACCAAGTGACTGTGACTATAGGATTCCTGTTCCTGTACTCTAATTCTTCAGGTAATGTTAAGAGATTTATTTTCATAAAACAAAGCTGATCTTGTCATGATCCCAGCATCCTGGGATTGAGTCCCACATCGGGCTCCTTGCTCGGTGGGGAGCCTGCTTCTCCCTCTGCCTCTGCCTACCACTCTGTCTGCCTGTGCTCGCTCTCTAACAAATAAATAAATTTGAAAAAAAAAAAAAAAGCTGATCTCATCACTTACCTGCTTAGGACTTTTTTTTTTTTTTAATTTTTTATTTTTTCAGCATAACAGTATTCATTATTTTTGCACCACACCCAGTGCTCCATGCAATCCGTGCCCTCTACAATACCCACCACCTGGTGCCCCCAACCTCCCACCCCCCACCCCTTCAAAATTCTCAGATCGTTTTTCAGAGTCCATAGTCTCTCATGGTTCACCTCCCCTTCCAATTTCCCTCAACTCCCTTCTCCTCTCCATCTCCCCTTGTCCTCCATGCTATTTGTTATGCTCCACAAATAAGTGAAACCATATGATAATTGACTCTATCTGCTTGACTTATTTCACTCAGCATAATCTCTTCCAGTCCCGTCCATGTTGCTACAAAACTTGGGTATTCATCCTTTCTTTTTTCTTTTTTTTTTTTTTACAGCTTTATAAACATATATTTTTATCCCCAGGGGTACAGGTCTGCGAATCGCCAGGTTTACACACTTCACAGCATACTACTACTACTACTACTACTACTACTACTACTACACTACTCACCATAGTACATACCCTCCCCAATATCCATAACCCCACCCCCCCTCCCAACCCCCTCCCCCCATCAACCCTCAGTTTGTTTTGTGAGATTAAGAGTCACTTATGGTTTGTCTCCCTCCCAATCCCATCTTGTTTCATTTACTCTTCTCCTACCCCCTCAACCCCCCATGTTGCATCTCCTCTCCCTCATATCAGGGAGATCATATGATAGTTGTCTTTCTCTGATTGACTTATTTCGCTAAGCATGATACCCTCTAGTTCCATCCACGTCGTCGCAAATGGCAAGACTTTTAATTAATAGTCTATTGCGGGGCGCATGTGTGGCTCAGTGGGTTAAGCCTCTGCCTTCAGCTCGGGTCATAATCTCAGGGTCCTGGGATTGAGCCCCATATCAGGCTCTCTGCTTGGCAGGGAGCCTGCTTCCCCCTTTCTCTCTGCCTACTTGTGATCTCTGTCTCTCTCTGTCAAATAAATAAATAAAATCTTTTTTAATAAATAGTCTATTGCTTACCATAGTACTGAAAGTACTAAGCCTTTTTTTTTTCTTTAAGATTTATTTATTTAAGAAAGGGAGAAAGAGCAGGAGGCAGGGGGTGCACAGGGAGAGGAAGTGAGAGAATCCAAGCAGATTCCCCACTGAGCACAGAGCTCAACCTGGGGTTCGATCTCATAACCCTGAATTCATGACCTGAGCTGAAATCAAGAGTTGAAGGCTTATCCAACTGAGTCAGTCAGGCACCTCAGTACTAAGCCTTTAATACTCAGATTCCTTAAGGATCTGATACTAAATTATCTTCCAAACATAATTACCCATCACTCCCTTATATAACATATATTTTAGATAAATAAAAAAAACTTACTGTGCTTTCATTCACAATAATCTCGGTTATGAATGGTTGAGGGCAAACCATTCATTCCACATTTATTTACTAAGCACCCACTACATGCCAGGCACTACGTTCAGTATAGAGTAGTAAGCAACCAAATGGGTCCCTTCCTTTACAAACTCAATAGATTTGCAATAAAGACAGACATTAAAACAGTAATTAGATGAATAACTCATTATTGCCATTGTAATATGTGCTTCAAGTGTCTCAGAGTGCTATGAGGACAATGACAAATCTAACCAGGTTATGACAGCCAATTGACATCCAATCTCCTCATTTCTTGTCAGCCACAGTTGCTGCCAAAGGGCATTTTGGTAGGACCATAAGCCCCTGGGCAAGAGCTAAAGGGAAAATAAAGTCTTTCTTCAAATAACTGATCTGCAGAGGTTCTGTGTGTGGAAAATGGTTCCCATCTAAGACCTAGCCAATAACTCAAGTCACACAAGAAAACTTGTGGTTTTTCTCACTTTAATTAAATATGTACTTATTTTATTTTTTAAATATTTTTAATCACTTATCAAATACTTGAACAACACACCACATGTCTTTGCACATGCTAGAAATCCTTCCTCTGATCTCTGTGTCTAAATTGTCTAACTTGATGGCACCTCATGCAGCAAGTCCCCTTGATTTTCCCTAAACCTAGTATATCTTCTGTCTTCCCATAGTACTCAGTTGTAACTCTTATGTAGCCTACCCTTTTCTACTGTATATTATCTCTCTTATATCCCAATTTTTAAGAATGAGGGAGGGAGGGGGCACCTGGGTGGCTCAGTGGGTTAAAACCTCTGCCTTCGGCTCAGGTCATGATCCCAGGGTCCTGGGATCAAGCCCCGCACTGGGCTCTCTGCTCAGCGGGGAGCCTGCTTCCTCCTCTCTCTCTCTCTGCCTGCCTCTCTGCCTACTTGTGATCTCTGTCTGTCAAGTAAATAAATAATGTCTTTAAAAAAAAAAAAAAAGAATGAGGGATGGAAGAGAGAAAATGGAGGGGAAGAGAGTTACCAAGTTCTGACAGCCCTAAAGGACAGTCAGTCAAACCACTAATGCTGAGTTATACCCTAGGTAGTCAAAATGATCATATACAGGATGGCGAGCACAAGGGACATTAAGAAGCAGTCATTGTCTCAGTAGGCCTCTGAAAGGAGAAGAAAAAACAGTATCATAATCCTTTTAGACATTTGTTAAAAATGTAAGAATACCAAGATAATTGAGCCATCTCTAAAATGGAAAGTCAGTGCACATACCTGATTCATAAGAAATTGGAAATGGTTAAATATATGTTATGGTATATGGTCCAACTCAGTATTTTTAAATTGGACAGTATTGACTTTAAAGCATTTTTCTCCTAGTTTTCAAAATAGTCAATGCCGAAATAGCACCCGTAAAATGTGTCCCATGACTGTTATAACAAGCTTGTCCTAGATACAAGAAAACTAATTGCAGAGTCTGTTTTTCTCCCTTTTCTATAAATACATTCTAAACAAAGGGTTATGAGTTTAATTAAATAAATATTAACATATTCCATGGAAAAATAAATGTCTTTCATAAGACTTCACTGTCTTGGCACCATCTCTACAATAACCAGAGTAATAAAGGATTTAATCTTATCCGAAGTAGGCATTTTTAGTGACACTGGAATTTCTGGTGAGCAGTCATTACACTGCTGTTGCAGTGTATGTTGAAGGAATGTCTTTTACCCAAGAACTTGACTGAGTTTTCTCATGAAAAAGTTATATGTACTTATATTTGTGCATTTAGTGGTAAACTCATCTTTTGAGCTGCTAAATTACGATTTCTTTTTTAAAGCTTAAGATTAACCAACCGTTAAGAAAACTGAAAAAGTTTAATTAGAATCATAGAACTAACCCCATCACAAAGCCAAATAATTTTGAGCCAACTAGAAAGGCACTTGCAGTTCTAAATCTGAATATTTTCTTTATCACAAAGATTTGCTTGTCACTGTAGAACTGAAATTAGATCAAAGAAATCACTTTATAATCTCTTTCCTAAGGATTCTCACCATATTTTGACAACCAGTGGAAATTATATAAGGCAGTCTATGGTTCAGTAGGTAAGAGCATGGATTCTTGGAGTCATGCTGACATGGGTTCAAGTCCTAGCCTTGCCATTCACTGGCTCTGTGACCTTAAGAGAGTAACTTCGTGTCTTCAAGTTTCAGTTTCTTACCTATAAAATGGTGATAATAACTGAACTATATTACAATAATGCCATGAAGATTAAATGAAGATGTGTAGAGTACTACTACAGTGCCTGGCATATATTAAGTGTTCAGTAAATATTAGCTATTTACTCTATTACTATTATGTATTATTATTATTATTATATATTGTAGCATTATTATATATTACTATTATTACTCTATATTATAGCATATACAATATAATACTCTTCATTATTTCTAGTGTCTCTATTGTCCATGATCCAGGCTACCTTTCATTAGCAACTTCCTTTCTAGCCCTATTCCCTCCCACTTTGTGAGAGACTCAAGCCAATAGATACACGTGTATGAAGGTCAAGCGAGGTTGTTGTAGTAATAGAAAGCAAAAAGTAGATCAAGAGATGAACTTAGTGGAATCTTTTGGAAAAGTAAAAATATGTATTATGTTGTCAACCCTTCTATCCATCCACAAAACTGCAGTAATATATGTGTGCTCTTAGTCAGTTAAATGTCTGCCTTTGGCTCAGGTCATGATCCCAGGATCCTAGGATGGAGCCCTGCTTTGGACTCCCTGCTCAGCCGGGAGTCTGTTTCTCCCTCTTCCTCTGCCCCACTCACCCAACCAACCCCACTCCCACCCTGCTTGTGTGTAATCCTTCTCTCAAATAAATAAATAAAATCTTTTTAAAAATATTTTAATTTTAAAAAAGGAACTTAGAGAATTCAGACATTCGATAAATATGTATTAGGTGCCATGAATAAGAATGACACAGTCTCTACCCTCAAGGAGTTTATATTCAAGCTGGAGACACAAACTTTACACAGTGAATTATTTCCTTACAGTTGTAATTATATATTACAGAGAAGAAGAAAGGTGTGCAGAAAAAGAGCACTAATGAAGAAAGTGACCTCCCCAAACCACTGGAGTCAAAGAAGTCTTCTGTGGGGAAGAGGTACTTAGACTGACATCTTAGGGATAAACTGTCAAGAACTTGGGTTTGGAGAAGGTAGTTTTAGCAGAGGAAACACTATGTGTACAGTTTCTGAAGGTACCAGGTGTGTGATGCATTTCAAAACTAAAAGAAGGCCTGTCCAGAGCAAAGGACAGTCATGTTTACTGCCCATTAGAAAAGTTTTGGGCCCCAATCTCAGGATTTCTCTCCTTTAATGCAAAGTATTGCTTATGCAGTGTTAGATGGTACTCTTTGTGTTTCCCTGGGAGAATTGAGGCTTGGGATATGCATATTGAGAGAGAAAGAGAGGAATTAAGAGGAAAGTCAACAAAGCACTATAATTAAAAGCATAGATTTTGAAGCCAACCTTCATGGTTTGAATATTAGCTTTGCCACTTATTAATAAGATTGTGTCAAGAATAACCTTGAAAACTTGACAAGGATGTTATAAGAAAAAAATTACAGATCAGTGTCTCCCATGAACATAGATGAAAAAATCCTGATAAAAGTATTAGTAAACTGAATCCAGATATGTAAATCAAGATAATTCATAATGATCAAACTGGATTTACTCTAGGAATACAAAGTTGGTTTAATTTTTTTAAAAACAATCATTATATTTCAACATGTTAACAAAATAAAGAAAAAGAATCATTCAAATAAATATAGAAAGAACATTGATAAAATGAAATTTCTATTCATATTAAAAACTATCAGCAAACTAGATAGAATGGGACTTGAGAACTTCCTAGAGATGATGTGGGGTACCTTAGAAAAACAAAACAAAACAAAACAAAAAACCTACAACAAACATCATAGTCAATAGTGAAATGTTGAAAGCTTTCCCTCTGAAACTGGAAACAAAACAAAGATGTCTGTATAATCAAGATAATGGTCAAGATTCTAGCCCAGACTCCCAACCTCCAGAAACTGTGAGTTAATAAATGTTATTGTTTCAAGCCACTAAACTTTACTTTAATTGGGGTAAATTTGATTTTTAAATTAACTTATAGATCCAAGAAGTTCAGTGAACCTCAAGCAAGAGGAATATAAAAAAAAAACATACCTAATCACATCAAAATCAAAGGTAAGAGAAAAATGACATATCACATATGGGATGACAGGAATAGTGATGACTCACTTCTCAACAGAATCAGTGAAGAACAGACACAATGTAAGGACATCTTGTAAAGCTCAAAGAGCAATGGCAACTAGAATTCTATGTCTAGAGAAAACCTTTCAAAATTAGAATAAAATAAAGAAACTTTCAGATTAGAGCTGAGAAAATTTTTCAACAGTAGACCTACACTATAGGAAACACTAAAAAAGCAAGCAAACAAACAAAGAAATACATAAATAAATAAATCTCCAGGTTCAAAGGAATGATAGCAGATGGAAACTTGGATCTATATGAAGGCATAAGATGTACCACATATGGTAAATATATGGGTAAATATATATAAAGATCTACCTTTTTTTTCTTTTTTAAATTTCCTTAAAGGACAACATACTGTTCAAAACAAAATAATAACATAATAACATGGGGGCTTATAACATATGTAAAGCAAAATAATATATAGCAACAACAGCAAAAAAAGAAAGAGATATAAGTGGATTTATAATATTGAATTTTCTCACATTTTATATGAAGTGATTCACTCTTCATTCTGAGTAGACCATAGTAGGTTAAGGGTGACTATTGTAATTCCTAGAGCACCCAACAATAAATAAATAAACTAAAAGGACAACAGAAAATATAAAACATAAGACTAAATTTTTTTTTTTAAAGATTTATTTGACAGAGAGATCACAAGCAGGCAGAGAGGCAGGCAGAGAGAGAGGAGCAAGCAGGCTCCCCGCTGAGCAGAGAGCCCGATGCGGGGCTCAATGCGGGGCTCGATGCGGGGCTCGATGCGGGGCTCGATGCGGGGCTCGATGCGGGGCTCGATCCCGGGACTCCGAGATCATGACCTGAGCCGAAGGCAGCGGCTTAACCCACTGAGCCACCCAGGCGCCCCAAGACTAAACTTAAAAAAAAAAAGACTAGATTAAATAAAAACAAGGGTGGAAAAGAAGAACCAAAAATTGATGGGGCAAATTGAAAACAAATAGCAAAATGGCAGATATAAACTAAACCATACCAATAAGCACATTCAATGTAAATGGATTAAACTCTCCAGTTAAGCTCACTTCGGCAGCACATATACTAAACTCTCCAGTTAAGAGGAAGAGACTCAGAATGACTAAACATCAAGACCTAACTACATGCTGTAGACAAGGCACACACTTTAAATATAAAGATACAAATCAGCTGAGAGGAAAAAAAAAAAAGAGAGAGAGTGACAATGCAAACAGAATTTAAAATCACTAGATTTACACCAAAGTGGACTTCAAAACTATACATATTTCCAGGGACAAGTAGTAGTATTTTGTAATAAAAAAAGAGTTAATTCACCAGGAAGACATTATAATCCTAAATGTGTACATGCACCTAAATGTGTATATGCACTCTACATATAGAGCAAATATTTATAAAACTAAAAAAAAAAATCCACAAACATTATTAAATATTTTATCATTTATCTCTCAGTAATTGATAGGACAAAGAGATTTTTAAAAAGTTGTAAGGATACAGAAGATCTGAATGCTATTCACAGCTTGACTTAATATCTAGCAATACCCAAGAAGTTCAGAATTCACATTATTTTCAAATGAGCGTAGAATATTCTTCAAATAGACTATATGTTAAGCCCTAAAATAAGTCTCAGGGGTGCATGGGTGACTCAGTTAAGCATCTGACTTCAGCTCAGGTCATGATTTCAGGGTCTTGGGATCAAGCCCATTAGGCTCCCCACTCAGCAGGGAGTCTGCTAAAGATTCTCTCTCTCTCTCTCCCCCTCTGCCCCTCCCTCTGCTCGTGCATGCTCATTCTCTCTCACTCACTCTAAAAATAAATAATAAATCTTAAAAAATAAAAAACAAAGTCTCAATACATTTCAAAAGGTTGATATAGTGTTCTCAGAATAAGAAAAATCAAATTAAATAATAATAATAATAGGACATCAAAAAAAAAAATCCAAAGAAATTGAAAGTCAAACAATACACTTCTAAACAATGCATCATCCAAAGAAAAATGACAAGGAAAACTAGAAAATACTTCTAATTGAATGATAATGAAACACAACATAACAAAATTTATAGAATGCAACAAAAGCAGTGTTTAAAGGGAAATGCATCATTTTAAATGCCTTTATTAGGAAAATCTTTCACAGAAAAAATATAATAAAATCTTCATGATTTGGAAGAATTAATATTATTAAAATATCATCTTCCCCTAACTGATCTACAGAGTCAATACAATCCAAATAAAATCTGAGCAGTTTTTTGTTTTTTTTTTTTTTTTATTTGACAGAGAGAGAGAGATCACAAGTAGGTAGAAAGGCAGGAAGAGAGGGAGAGGGAGAAGCAGGCTTCCCGCTGAGCAGAGAGCCCCATGCGGGGCTCAATCCCAGAACCCTGAGATCATGACCTGAGCTGAAGGCAGAGGCTTAACCCACTGAGCCACCCAGGTGCCCCTGAGCAGTTTTTTTAACTGGCAAGCTGATTTTTAAATTTATATGGAATTCAAATTACTAACAGTGGCCAAAACAATTTTGAAAAATAAGAACAATGTTGAGTAACTTAAACTACCTGATTTTAATACCTACAATAAAGATGTAATCATGACAATGGGATATTGGTGCAAATATAGAAAAATAGATAACAGAACAGGACACAGAATCCAACAACAGACCCACACATGTATAGCCAACTGATTTTGATGAAGACACCAAATATCAATGGGGAAATAAATGATCAGAGTTGTTTTTTCCCCAGTAAATGGTGTTGTAACTATATATTCATGTGAGAGAAAAGAATTCATCTCCGCTCCTATCTCTCACTTACACATAAATTAATTCAAAGTGAATTACAGACCTAAGCATAAAAATTAAAACTCTAACATTTATTAGAAGAAAACAGAAAAGATTCTTTTTGATCTGACGGTAAGCAATGAGTTCTTAGGACACAGAAAGCATTAACCAATTTTTTTTAAAAAATGGCTAATTAGACTTCCTCAAAATCAAAACTTCTGCTCATCAAAAGACATGATAAAGAAAAAGAAAATTCTCTTAGGCTCTTGGAACATACCAAAGAATTGAGTACCATCGTCCAAGCAGAGACTACACACTAGCACCTCCTTGCCTTGGTTTTCCCTTTTTCCAATTTCTTCACTACTGCTCTCTAGAATCACATTCCAAAATATCCCACACATCATCTTTCACTTCAGCCTCTGCTTCCAATGTTAAAGCATTGTTTTAGGTTAAAACAATGTTCTAGTTCATGAAGTACAGATGAAGTCTCCTGGGCCAGGAAGAAAGAGAAACTACCACTTTCTGAACACTCAGTATATACCAGGCTCCGTGCCAGGGACTCCACAACGGCTATTGCACTTGATACGCACCAGAACTATGAAATGGCTCAAACTGGAAACTGGGAAACATATTATTTAAAATTACACAGCTTTGCCAGAGCTAAAACTACAGGTTTCTCTCACCTCAGTTCATATTCTCTTGTTCTCCTCACTGCCTCCAGTAATACCTACTTTTGACTGTGCTCTTAGACATATTTTTGGAAATGAACTGTCATGATAAAAATAACAACAGTAGTTATTGTGCCTCGAGTGCCTGTTTATGTCAAACAATTGGTGAGGCACTTACAATTAGTCCTCACTGTATCTCCACAAGCTATTACCATCTTTAATTTATTCAATTGAAAATGGAAGCTTGCTGAGGTTAACTTTCTGAAGGTCTTCTGCTAACAGAGTAAGAGCTGATATTTGTGTTCATTCTATGCCCTTAACATCTATAATTACATTTAATCCTCTCATACCTTCTTGAGATACATTTTTTATGATCATCACATGACAGAATCAGTCACTCCAAAGTCCATGGGTACCTTTTCCCCTGCCATGTTGGTTCTCATTATAGGAAAGGGTAAAAGAAAGTAATACACAATCAGAAAGAAAGAAAGATAGTACTACCATCACCTTCTCTATCACATATGTTGATAAAAGACTTGGACAAATTGCTTTGAACAAAGCAGTAGTCTCACCAATAAGCACCTACTAAAAATATGACCCGTGGCTAGTTTTCTTAACCTCAGCACTATTGATATGTTGAGCTGGATAATTTGTTATAGTAGAAGAGTGTCCTGTGTATTACTGGATGTGTAGCAGTATCTTTGGCCTCTGACCATTAAACACCAATAGCACCCTACCTCAAGACAACGAAAAGTGTCTTTATACTTTGCCAAAATTGTGCCTGGCTGACAACCACTGGTTTGTGATATTTTAACCAAATCATTTTAATTCTGAATTTGAACAAAGCATATCAGGGTAATGGTTCTTAGGAGAATTCTACTTTTTTTCAAATCAATTGTGGATATGTGAGCCAGCCTTTAATCCAGATTCACATCTTCTCTTTCTCTACTCTTACTCCTTCCCTCCCTCTTGTTTTGTCTCCAACCCCCAGGGATGCCATTCACCCAGTAACAACAGACTGAAGCACTGGAAGAGACCTTGTTCCTGGGCCATGAGGGCCTTCTCATTTCTTATCAGTTATTTCTCCCTTGATTCAGATTTTTTTGTCTAGCCCTGATTAGCATACCATCATCTCCAGACAAAGAACAAAACCTATGTAATTGGCTCTGATTCTAAATGAAAGCACACTATGTTAAGAACATTGTTTCTATATTTACAAATCCAAGACATGATTGAAAGTGTCACGCTCTCAGTGTAGGAAAAATATGCCCATAATCAAACATCCAAAGCAAATTGTATGATTATTTGTATTATCCAGGATTTCAAGGCTGTTTCAGGGCAGAGAAGCCAAGTAGAAATATGCCAACTTTTTCAGCAGCCCCTTTTCTCCTGCACACACAAATAAAACTATTTTGTGCATTATTTTGTCTAAAATTTTGACACAAATTCCCCTAAACATTCTAAACTTATGGATCATAAATAAATGTTACTGAGTAGAAACTATAAGAGATATGACTAGCCTAAAAAAGATCCTAGGTTTTTAAATATCTCCTAAACTATCAGTTCTTTTTGGAATATACCATGAAGCAGGAGTGAGTGTGTATATGTGTGTGTGTGTGTGTGTGTGTGTGTGTGTGTGTGTGTGTGTGTGTGTGTGTGTGGTATAAAAAGCTGAATGTGTCCTCTCTTAGAAATTTGGCCAAGTAAAATACCCTCTACAAAGCTATTCTATAAATAACTTCTACAAAGTTCTATGATATTCCTATCACGTCTTTTAAATAAATCTTTACAGGTAGAGTTAAAAGGGTAAACTCAAAGACACCAAAATAAGATCAATTTATCCATATAAGGAGTATTTTACATTTATATTTAGATATACAGTTTACCAATTCTAAAGTAACATTACCACCTTCCTAAGCCATTCATTCTAAAATATGTGTTTGAAATCTTGGGAGCCACATAGCAGAAATTAGGGTCCTTCTTAACAAGTTTTATTAGATTCACAACTCAGTAAAAGCAGGGGAGGAAATGTTCTTCTCAATTTACAGCATCCTTGATCTCATAATCTAGTCTAAGCATTCAAAATTAGAGATAATTTGGGGTGCCCAGGCAGCTCAGTCGGTTAAGCATCCAGCTCCTGATTTCAGTTCAGGTCATGATCTCGAGGTCATGAGATCTAGCCCCCAGTCAGTTCAGAATCTGCACTCAGCAGGAAGTCTGCTTGAGATCCTCTCTCTCTTTCTCTCCTTCTGCCCCCCAACCCACTTGTTCTCTCTTTCTCTCCCTCTCTCTCTCAACTAAACAAATAAATCTTTTTTAAAAATAAAAGATCATTTCATAAGTTAAAGAGCTGACTTAATACAAGTTAAAAAGCAACTGGTATTGAAGTTAATTCAACTTTGGATCTCCATTCTTTTGTTCCAATCCCATTTTAAAACTTGGTGTTTGGCACTAAAGTAAAAATAACTTCCATTGGTAAATAATTGCAATGGAGATTCCATTTATGAAAGTAGCAATGTATAGACCAAAGTATACCAAATATATACCAATACACATTTTCATTATAAATGAAATTTTAAGCTAAATTTTGTTCTAAAGGAAAATCTGTTTTTTACAGAGCTGCTGTGAGAAACAAGAAAGATTACATATGTAAAAGTGCTTTGTATATCTGGATATACTATATAAAGTGTGACATTTTTTCAAATTTCAAACAAATTTCTACAGGTATTAGTTTCGTGAAATAGTTCCAAAGATACGTGCCATCGCCCTGGTGGCCCCTCCCCACATTGCCTCACCTTCCCCACTATTCACGAGAATATCACAAATCCAGGGAAAGTACCTTACCATAAAGTTACATTTTATTAAGAAGTTAAAAAACAGAAATTAGGGTCACCTGGTGGCTCAGTGGGTCAAAGCCTCTGCCTTCGGCTCAGGTCTTGATCCCAGGGTCCTGGGATCGAGCCCCAAATCGGGCTCTCTGCTCAGCAGGGAGCCTGCTTCCCTTCCTCTCTCTCTGCCTACCTCTCTGCCTACCTGTGATCTCTGTCTGTCAAATAAATAAATAAATTCTTTAAAAAAAATAGAAATTATACAGCCAAAAATCAGTGAGCAGATCACAAGTAAACATTAATTGCTCAGTTACAAACCTCAATTACAAAACCCATTAGATTCACCTGCCTTGGCATTTTGTTCCATTCCCTGAGTTAGAAGTTACTGCTTCAGTGTGCCCTACACTTGTGCCCAGCTCCAGCCTTCCTTAGACTCTGGAGAAGCTGCTTAAGCCTTGAAAGCAACAGGGAGTCCTCATCTGGGCTCCCAGACCCCATCTCTGCTCTATTACCCCTGGTCCCTTCTCTGGTTGCTTGGACTATGATTGCTGAATTTTCCATTTCCTGGGAAACTGCACACTGGTGGTGTCAGAGTCAGTCTAGCCCACTCTACACTGAGGCATGAATTAAACAGACCCAGAAATTCTCCCGATGCTGTTAATGCCAGGGAGGAAGGTGCTGTAGCTCCCTTTTCTTATTGTTTCCTCTTTTGCCTAAAAGTTTGTTTCCATCCCCTATTCCATCCTCCAAAATTCTCTTTGCCACTGCCCCTACATACCCTTTTACCCCTTACCATATTATAATTCAGTATTACAATGTTTCTACAAATATTGCTAATATTTGACTTTCATTTGTAAGGGTTTGAAACACCACCGAACATGAAACAAATAATCTTTGACTGAGCATGTTTACTTTCAGGTCAGTGTTGCATTTAAAGATTAGAAGCCAGTGTTGGGGCACCTGGGTGGCTCAGTCAGTTAAGTGTCTGCCTTCCTTTCAAGTCATGATCCCAGGGCTCCCTGCTCAGCAGGGAGTCTGCTTTTCCTCTCCCTCTGGTCCTCTCCTGCACCTGTGTTCTGGCTTGCTTGTTCTCTTTTGCTCTCTCTCTCTCTCTCTCTCTCTCTCTCAAATAAATAAATAAATAAATAAACTTTAAAAATAAATAAAGATTAGAAGTCAGTTTTACCTACAAGCAAAAGCATCTTCACTATGTATGAAGAATATCCCAGAAGTCAAGATTCGAACAGTTAGCAGCTAATATGAATAATAACTGAATTTTTTAAACTCTGTTCCAAACATATGCTAAGTGTTTACATACATAATGCATTTGGTCCTCACAATAACTCAATGAAGCAGAATATAAAATACCTGCCCAACGTAGGAAAGCAAGTAAGTAAAAGAGCCAAGGATGGAAAGCCTGACAGCTGTGTGGCTAGGAAGCCCTTGCTTCCCAAAAGTGCATAACAGGTAACAGTGGAGGACAGGTGAGAAAAAGGGGGAGTTCCAAAAAAGTTCTTTGTCTTCTTGAGAAATTGTGATTCTTGTAGATGGACTTTGAGACCATTATGCTAAGTGAAGTCAGACAGAGAAAGACAAACACTGTATGATCTCACTTATATGTGGAATGTTTAAAAAAGAAGAAGAAGCCTCTCTCACAGATACAGAGAACAGATTGGTGGTTTTCAGAGTCAGGAGATTGGTAGGAGTGGAATTGGGCAAAATGGGTTGAGGGAATCAAAGGTACAAAATTTCATTTATAAAATAAGTAAGTCATGGGGATGTAATGGACAGCATGGTGAGTATAGTTAATAATACTGTATTGCATATTTGAAAGTTTGCTAAGAGTAGATTTTTAAAATTCTCATCATTAAAAAAAATTGCAACTATTTACTGTGACAGATCTCAATTAGACTTATTGTGGTGATCATTTCATAGTATATATAAATATCGAATCAGGGACCCCTGGGTGGCTCAGTTGGTTAAGCAGCTGCCTTCGGCTCAGGTCATGATCCCAGCGTCCTGGGATCGAGTCCCACATCGGGCTCCTTGCTCATCAGGGAGCCTGCTTCTCCCTCTGCCTCTGCCTGCCATTCTGTCTGCCTATGCTTGCTCTCTCTCCCTCTCTCTCTCTCTGACAAATAAATAAATAAAATCTTTAAAAAAAAAATATCGAATCATTGTATATTTGTACAATGATTGTACATTGATTGTACATTGTACAGTTGTACACCTGCAACTAATATAACGTTATATTTCAATATGTGCCTATTTAAAAAAAAAAAAAAAACAAAGAAAAGTAGTGATTCTTGGAGCATCAGCTTATCAAATGAGAAGGTGGCTAGGAAAAGAATCAAGGAAAAAGGAAGTGGGGGAAGCTTGTGCCTCCCCCAGTTAAGCTTAAATTTCTGTCCATCCTGGTAAAAACAATGTTTTTCACTGACATCCTTCCCAGTATCCTCAAGGAATCTCTCATCTCTCATTAAAAGCAAGGTGAGCTATAGGAGGAAAAAAAGGGTGAAAGTATTAAAGACTTCTTCCCCAAATGGGAGCAAAGTAGCACAGATTAACAGAGTGGTATATAAGGCATATTTGTATTGAATGAAAGCCATGAGACAAGAACTTAGATTTAAGCAATTACATTGGCATGCTCAGTTTTTGAGGAGAAAAATACAGAAAGGTGTCAGCCAGATCAGTTTTTTATTTTACCCCAAATTATAGAGTTGTTAAACTTCACTACAAAAGTCTCCATTGTATTGCTTTATTCTGCCATACATTGAGTTGTAAATGCTACTGAAAATTCCAGTACTATAAAATTTCCTAAATTTTATAGTCTCTTTCTTGGTCTCCTGAAAATTATCAGCTAGCTCCATTCACATCAACATATTCTTAACCAAAACAACAGTAAACTATAGAGAAGGGAATGAACTCTCCATTAAAACCTAGAAGGCTTAATCACAAAAGCCCCTATGGAATAACAAATGCAACCAAAGCTGAGTTCCCAAAGGCTAAGTAAGAAGGCCCCATGATGGATTGGCTCCAAATGATAAACAAACGTTTGCATTTCCATGAGCACAATTCTGCTGATCTAAAGATATAAGGGCATGCTAAACAAAGTACTTTACTTATAAATGGTAAGTCCACATTTGTGACATGTGTTGACTGAGATAATTAACGAGGCCCACAAAACAGGGTAGATGGTTATCCTGGCTAAACACCACTATTATTCTGAAGTTTCTTAGAAAACTAGCTAAGCATTTGAGGTTGCATCCCCTCTTCTCCATTAATGTATACCCTTTACTGTTTTCAAAGTCTAACTAGAAACTCACTTCCTCCAAAAAAAATACCCCCCAAAAAAACCATAGTTGTCTCTGTTCATTATTTCCCAAAACCCCTTCAAACTTTATGTTTAATCTGTATAATGTCAATTTGGGGGCCTGGCTGTCTCAGTCAGTACAGCATGTGACTCTTCATCTCAGGTGTTCAAGCCTGAAAAGAGAAGAGCAGAGGAGAGGAGAAGAGAAAACCCATGTATATTGCCAATTTAGGGCTAAGTATATGTGTGTCTCTCAGCCTGCTAATGTTCCCACTGTAACCTAACAAAAGAAGACACTTCATCCCCTAGGTTGCTTACAGTGGAGACTTGTTGAACATTTACTTTGCACTTTGTGCCAGGTAACATGCTAATAATGCTCTGTGGGTTCATTCATTTGTTTCTCCCATCAATAAAAGAGACACACAGTGGCACACAAGCTGCAGTTCAAAACCTTAGTACGTAGAAGACACATCCAAAAATGTCATTCAAACCCATACCTTATCTTCGGTTCTTTCTGCCATCACTGAAGTCAATAATAGTGGCCTATACCTAGTGGGAAGATGAAAAATGTTATTTCAACTTAATTCAACCAACATTAATTGATAAAAAGAACTTTGATAAACATTGTAAAGCAGTGGGTATCGACCAGGGATGACTTTTTGCCCAGAAAACATTTGTCAATGTCTAGAGACATTTTTGATTGTCAGAGTTGGGAAGAGTTACTGCTGTCAGCTACTGGGTACAGGCCACCAACAGTACTAATCACACTGCAATGTACAGGATGGCTCCCACTTAACACGAAATTATCTGGCCCCAAATCTTTTTTTTTTTTAATTTTATTTTTTATAAACATATATTTTTATCCCCAGGGGTACAGGTCTGTGAATCGCCAGGTTTACACACTTCACAGCACTCACCATAGCACATACCCTCCCCAATGTCCATAATCCCACCCCCCCAACCCCCTCCCCCCATCAACCCTCAGTTTGTTTTGTGAGATTAAGAGTCACTTATGGTTTGTCTCCCTCCCAATTCCATCTTGTTTCATTTACTCTTCTCTTACCCCCTTAACCCCCCATGTTGCATCTCCTCTCCCTCATATCAGGGAGATCATATGATAGTTGTCTTTCTCCGATTGACTTATTTCGCTAAGCATGATACCCTCTAGTTCCATCCACATCGTCGCAAATGGCAAGATTTCATTTCTTTTGATGGCTGCATAGTATTCCATTGTGTATATTTGATTGGATTATTTGTTCTTTGGGTGTTGAGTTTGCTAAGTTCTTTATAGATTTTGGACACTAGCCCTTTATCTGATATGTCATTTGCAAATATCTTCTCCCATTCTGTCAGTTGTCTTTTGGTTTTGTTAACTGTTTCCTTTGCTGTGCAAAAGCTTTTGATCTTGATAAAATCCCAATAGTTCATTTTTGCCCTTGCTTCCCTTGCTTTTGGCGATGTTCCTAGGAAGATGTTGCTGCGGCTGAGGTCGAAGAGGTTGTTGCCTGTGTTCTCCTCAAGGATTTTGATGGATTCCTTTCTCACATTGAGATCCTTCATCCATTTTGAGTCTATTTTCATGTGTGGTATAAGGAAATGATCCAACTTCATTTTTCTGCATGTGGCTATCCAATTTTCCCAACACCATTTATTGAAGAGGCTGTCTTTTTTCCATTGGACATTCTTTCCTGCTTTGTTGAAGATTAGTTGACCATGGAGTTGAGGGTCTATTTCTGGGCTCTCTATTCTGTTCCATTGATCTATGTGTCTGTCTGGCCCCAAATCTTAATAGTGACTGAGGTTGACCTGCTCTAGAAGATAATTTCAGAGATTAATTTTACATCTAGAATATTCCATTTCTATGAGGACAGGGACTGTGTCTATCTTTTAGTGGAAGAGCCAGGCCAAATCCAGTACCTGGCACATCACAGGAACTTAGCAAACATCTCTTACATTAATACATGCAATAGTGAAATTAAAAAGGGTAAATATACACATGACTGTAAGAGAACATGAGAAAAGGAAAGGTCCCATGAAAAGAGTACAAATAAAGTGTTCTGGGGATTTAAAGGACAAGAAATCCTATCCAATTAAACAGGAAAAGACCATCCAGAAGGTAGCATCTGAGGTAGAAGGACATTTAAGATTTCAGGAGGGGGAGATGGGCAAGAAATCATGTGAAGCCAGGGAAACAGCTTGAGGAAAACACTGAGGCTGGCTGAGGAGCAATTTAGTTGGGGTGGTATGCAGGGTATAAACAGGGAAGCAATGAGAAAGAAACTTGGGAAGACAGATTGGGGTTTATAGTTGCAACATACCATGAAGACTCAGGTATGGAATTTATACTGAATTTGATATATAATGAGAAGCTGGCTCCCTGTGAACTTAACCATGATTAATCAGAAAGCAGAGTCAGAAGGAATTAGAGTGGCAAGAAATTAGAGGCAGGAAGATTAGTTGAAAGTATTTTATAATCGTACAATCAAGACAGAAAGAGGTAGCACTAGGAGCTGGGTTTACAAAATATTTGGAACATAAAACTCACATTTCTTGCCAACTAACTCTATGGAATCAATATATGAAGTGAATAAGCCAGAAATGATTACCTAGCTTTGATTCTTCATAGGAAAAAGGAAGTTCAGTTTGAAAGGTTTAGGGATGAAAGGATTATGAATTGGTTTTGGACATAAAGGAGGTGCAAGTGAGAGATGTTAAACAGTTGTTGCATATTTCAGAGCACTGGATTCTGCAGCACAGAATAAAAATGACGGCTAAGGAGGGAGTTGTGCAAGAAACAAGATGTTCATGGTGACGCTTATGAACATAAAATTCAGAAAAGGTACAAAGTCAGAATTTGGGGGAATTCCTCCAATTAGCTGACAAGTGGAAGAAGGGAAGCAAACAAAGAAGATGGAAGGGAATTGGGAAGAAATCAAAACAGTGCTGTGTTAGGACAAGAGGTAAAGTTTGAAGAAAAGAAGTGGTCATGTGTGAAACACTATAGAGAAGCTGGGAAAGCTGAGGTGTGACAACACGTCATTGACCATTAAGAGATAGCTGATGGCTCTGAGTGGACAGTTCATGCAGTGTGGTCAGGACACAAGACAAATAACAAGTTTGCAGAGTTGAGAAAATGGTACGGCTTGCCATGGTGGAATATTAAATTAACTTTGCAATGTACAGATTCTTGACCTTCTTTGTTTTTGCAGTAGCTACCCTGGTGCATCGGCATAGCAACTTCTGTATGTGACTCATAATCGAAAAAAGGTAATTCACTAGAGAAAATAGACTAAAGAATCAATACCTAAATTATAAACAGGTTACCTTCCAATTCTTAATTTAAGTTATACAACATGTAAAAGTGTTTTCCTGTAGGTTAAAAAAAAAAAGTTTTAAGAAGTGAGTAAATTTCTAGACCTGGAGAGTCCTCCTCCAAACTTATCAAGCCATAATGTACTAAAAATAGAAGTTTATTTCAAACAAATCTAGAATATTATTTTTTAAACAAAGATATAATGATTTTGTATTATCTTCTTCATTGTAACTTTTACTGAAAAATAAATTACGAAGGTTGAGAATAGGTACTTCGAGGATATCAATAGAGGCTACATTAGAAAAACCAGTCCTCCACCTTGGTTTAAGGAAAAATATTTTACTATATTTGCCTAAAAGGGTGACTCTATAGCCCAGTTCCTCCCCAGCATACTAATGGGGCCCCAAGATTCTTGTTATGAATCCCAAAGAACTCTTCTTCTCTAACACAGTGCCTCCCTGTTTTGTGTAGTCAGTCATAAATCAATGTTATAAGTTGAGGACTGTTTGTATAACACACAGTCACCCTCATGAGGATATTAATTGAGCCAATAAATATTTATTACATGTTGGCAGGTAAAGGTGATCTTGTCCTGAAGGCTAGTTGGCCAGAAGTTAGTCTTCCATAAAGTTGAATGGCTACTGACCATGGCTCAGCACTTAAGATAACGGCCTCTAGTCAACCATAAGGTTTGGACCACAGCTCCCAGCGGTGCCCTAAGAAGGAGTCCTGCATTCCCAGTCTTGAAGGCTTACGTGGCAAATTGTGCCATGGCCTTGTCATAGCACAGAGCTACAACTAGGGGACCCCACGGGCATCCTCCTTCTCAGAGCTGGGAAAGAGCTGGTGTTATCGCAAACACAAATAGAGCTGTCAGGACAGGACTAGAGCCAAAGCTCTGCCATTCTGAAATGCTTTTGTGTTCAGGGAAGTGGATGATGCTTATCTGATCACGCAGCTTCAAAGGCCCACAGCCTAAGGGTCAGGGACCCTCTCCCAGAGTCCAACATCTGTACTTTCTACATCTCTTTGCAATGCCCTGTAATGCAATGAGCAACAGGGGACTTGTTAATGCTCCTGTCTCCATGAGTGTTCCCCATCAACACCGCTCCAGCAGGCCTGGTACATGTGCTGTTCGGCCATCTGCCCTTGATGCATAAGTACCAACAATCAATCAGACACTAGAGACACAGATATAAACAAAACAGAAAGCCCCTGCCCTCAAACTTACATTCTCCTGGGAAGGGAGAAAGCCAACAAACAAATAGGTACATAACAAACCAACCAAGTGGTGGTAAGTGATATGAGAAATAATAAAGTAGCAGAAGGAGATAGAATGATCATGGGGGTATACAAGGTAGTCACCAGAAGTGACATCAGAGGAGTGACCTAAAGGAAACAAGGGATTGAGCCACATGTTTGTGCAGAGGAAAAGCATTCCTGGCCATCAGAACTCAGTTCAAAGACCTTGAGGCAGAACATTTTGCGTGTTTGAGGAAGAGCAGAGTCTCTCCCTGTTGCAGGAGATGCAGAGAAGCGTGGGAGGAGATGAGGTCCTGCAGTCCATGGCAGGGGCTTTGGATTTTACTTTGATTCAGATCAAAAGCCATTAGAGGAAGCTGACTCAAATTTCCAAAAGATCCCTTGGGTTTCCTGTGAAGAGACCAGATAGGGAGAACTATGTGAAATGTAAATCAAGGAGGTATAATTCATTGTGATAATCCCAGCAAGAGATTTGGTGGCTTGGAGTAGGATGAGTGGTGACAGACATCATGAGAAGAGGTTGGATTTGAAAAATATTTCCAAGATTAGCAGGATCTGCTAATGAATTTGATGTGGAATATGAAAAAAGGAAGAATAACATAATCTTTTTTTGGCCACGCAACTGGAATCCATTTATTGGAATGGGGAACTGTAGGATGATCAAGTTTGTGGGGGTAAACTGAGTCCAGGTTGGGACATGTTTAGTTTGAACTGCCTCTTAGACAAGAGGAGATGCAAAATAGAAATTTGCAAATATATTTCCTGGCATTCAGAGAAGTCATCTAGGATGAGATGTAAACTTCTGGAGTCACGTTCAGAGACAGCATTTAAGGACACAGGTGAAGTGACCTAGGAGAACCAGGAATAAAATGTGGTCAGGGACCTCAGCAGATCCCTGATATTTTTTTTTTTAGGAGGCACACATGGTCAATGTTATTTTCATAATAATACTAAGATCACATTTGCCTTTTTCATTCTCATTCTCTCACAAAAATATCGTGGAGTTTTCTAGGGGCCACATGACATGTGATGTGGCAGCAGATTAAATGCAGAGGCAGATATGAAAATCCACCTGTTTTTTATTAACCCAGACATTAAAGAGATCAGCAAAATGTAAAACTGTAACACTCTTCTCACTAAATGTTTGGGAAAATATGGTTATTCTATATAAAAAATATGTTATTTATATTAATGTGTAATGGGTTTGGGGGTACCTGGGTGGCTCAGTCAGTTAAGCATCTGCCTTCTGTTCACGTCATGAGATCGAGTCCTGCGTCATGCTCCCTGCTCAGTGAAGAGTCTGCTTCTCCCTTTGCCACTCCCTCCTACCCATATTCTCTTATGCACATGCTCTCTCTCTCTCTCTTTCAAATAGATAAATAAAATCTTTTTAAAAATATCCAACAGGTTTGTTATTTTTAATCAAGTTAATAAATGTTTTTAATTTTTTATGCTTGAATTTCTAATATACTAATTAGCAATAGAAGCAATCCACATAAGCAAGAGCTCTTTGGGATCCCCAGCAATTCTGAAGAATGTAAAGAGCTCTTAAAAAAAAAAAAAAGAGCATAAGGAGGTATAAGACCGAAGAGTTTAAGAATTGATGACCTGTATGAAGGAGAAAGAAAGGACACCTAAGAAAAAAGGTAAGTAGATAACAAAAACCAAGAGGGAGAGTGAAAAGAAGAGCAAGTGAGAAAAAATTTTTCAAGACGGGAGCAATCACCTGCCTCACATACTACAGAAATACTAAATAAAATGAGGACTCTTGGATTTGGCAAGACAGAAGTCAACATTTTACTGTGGTAAGAGAATTCATCAAAGTGGTAAAGAGAAAAATCTGACTAGAGGGAATTTAAGAAATAACAGAAAGACAGGAAACTGAGAGGGGGGCAGGATCACTATCTAATGAATTTAGTTTAAAAAGAAAGTACATATAAAGAGTGAATATAACACCAAAAGAGAATGGTGCTGTTTTTTTCCAAATAAGGATGTTTTAAAATATAATGTAATAATAGAAATTTTGAGGCAGAGTAAGAGCAACAGTTTGGAAGACAACTGCCACTGAAAAGATGGTGAGTCATATATTCACAGATACAGGGAGAGTACCCGTCATGTGACAGGGAACCACAGTGAGAAACACTGTGGTCAGTTTTGAGATAGAAGAGAGAGGGAACTTTACTGTGGTTTCTGCAAGAAAAAAAAGTGTCAGGCAAGGCAAGCAGGCTTAGGATTGGTTAGTTTGAACAACTTCAATGGGCTCCAGGGCATAGGATCTGCCCATTGTCATCTGGTACTTGACCCTGGGTGATAAGGGCAGGTGTATAGTGCCCAGAGTATAAGAGTCTCATAAAGGGAGTGGTTGTGGGTGTCGATTCTAGATTGACTGGTTTGTGTTTGATTGACTGATTGGTTTCTGGAAGGGTATATAAATAAGAAAGGCTGGAGGCCAAAGCAAGGTGATTCAGCCATATTATCAATTGTCCAGAATGAGATGTCTGCCATATCTCTGAAGAGATATTGCCAATATCTTCAGTATGGCAAATATTAAAGGATCAAGTTTACAGAAGCTAGAAACATAGTACACAGGACTACAATAGTATACTTATATGATGATGAGAATTATCCAGGAATTAGGGAGGGTTAATAATATAAGAGAGAGATGCCGTGTCTTTGAGTAGGCAAGAAGGAATGGGATCCAACATACTAAAAAAGAAGTATGGACAGTTCTTTAATTATTGTAGGCCAGAAGGAAATGGATGTGGGGACAAATACAAGTAGGTTGGTAGATTTGGGAATGGCACTGTACGGAGGCTCTCTTCAGATTGCTTCTATGTTGTCAATGATGGGAGGTTATCAGTGTATAGAGTAATGAAAGGAGAGGTAATGTTGGAGATCTGTTGGAGAAAAGAAGGTATGAAATAATCATGTAGGAGATCAAGAAAATGAACTGGCTAGGGAAATGTAGTAGGATCACAGGATTGCACTAAGGGCTCACCGGAGCTTAGGAGTCATAAATTTAAAGTGAGATCAGACAACAGAGTTGTGTGTTTTCCTCCAGCTGTACTCAACTAGCAATATTCAATTAAGACCACACATCCTAAAATTCTTCTCAACTCTGAATTGAGCTCTGAGATTTAGGATAATGGTATTTGGCCCATTTGGGTACATATTTCATGATTTCTCTTTCTTTTCCTTTATCCTTTAAAGCAACCAACAATTAACCTTAGATAAATGATGACCATCCTTAGGTTTATTAATCATGCAAGCTACTCTCTTCCTGAACAATTGACTTAATAAGGAACAGAACCTAAGTACTATTAACAGGTGCTCAAAAAATTCTGAATAAAATGAAATGTTAATATCTTTATTTAACTAGGATAGCCTCCCCTCCCCCACCAAATCAAATCAGCATAACACAAACAATAAATTATCAATACTACTACCACGAACAATTATGCCTTAGTTAAGTCATTTGTTCTGCCTTCTGGGTGTTATGCACAGTCGTGATGACAATTATAACAACAAAAGTCATATCTGTATTCTCTCAGCTTTTCATAACCCAGTTTATTACCATAACTGACAATATTTGCCAGAATCACATTTGTTAAGAGCCATCTAAATGCTACAAAGCCCATGTCTAAGAGAATGAAAATGTGTCTAATCCTTCATCTACCCATTGCCTACTATAATTAGCTATTTGAGATTTTTCTGTAATCATCTGGCGTCTAGGCCTAAGAAAGATCTTCACATCAGAGTACTAGGAGTGATCAAGGATTCTGTCAATTTGCAAATCTGGAGCTCTCCTGTAAGAGAAGATTGTATGATTACCATACACTGGCTCTGTCTGTCATGTGAAATATTCTTTTTCAAGCCCTAGCAGATGAGACTGGTACTGTTTCTGGAAAAAATTCTCTCTGCTCAAAACCAGCAAGGGCAACTATTATGTATTATTGCTCATGATATATGGCTCACTTCAGCCTTCTTCTTCTTTTTTTTTTTTTTTCCACTTCAGCCTTCTGTTGTGGCTCCTCAAGACTGACCTTGGTACTCTCTATTTCTACTTTACTATACCCTCAATTTTATAATCATGAAGAATACCAAGCACTCAATGTGAATTATTTTCTGGAATCAACTGAGTGTAAGCCACCATTTATCTGGGATATAATGAGCACCTGCCATTTTTTTACCTGCCCAACACCTCCACAACAAACACTCAATGTTTGGGGTCTCCCCACCGTATAAGCTTTGCCTTCCCAGGAAAAAAGTCAGAAAATGTATTCTCCTTGCAGCTGAGGCACCAGTCCATCAGGCTCTAGCAACAGACACACTCATGGGAGCTTTGAGTTTGGAATTAAACAACCCAAGGAAGCTGGACTGTGGTAGAATCCATTTCCAGAGTAGGGTGGCAAAGGATGCATCCAGCTTCTGTGGAAAAGAGTAGTGGAATTCCTGGTATTTGGTGTTCCATATCAGGCTATGAGCTCAGGTGATACAAGAAGCAGTGACTCACTCAAGCTGAGTCATGGTGTGCGTTTACTATTGTGACTGGCTGAATTACCTCCAACCTAACTTGCCAATCCCAGAAATTCCAGAGCTATCTGACAATCCTTAATATGGTGTTGTTTTTTTTTTTTTTAAGCTATTGTTCACAACCAATTAGTAAGATGTAAAATCCATTTAGCGAATCACAACCAGCAATTTCTTAAAATGCAACAGAATAGGACAAGAATGTTTAAATGTCATAAAGCAAGATGCATTGCTCCACTCAAACTTTGTTTTATGTATATATGAAAACAGGTATGGATATGTGAATGCCACAAGGTAAAATGTACTTCATGCTGAGGGTACCAGTCAAAAATTTTTTTAACAAATTCTTTTTCTGCTTTAACTAGTAGGAGTAAGGATTTTGTTGTTTGCAACTAAGAGTCCCTGATAGTGTCTAACAGGAATAGACTAAGGGTACAGCCTCATTCTCTTCTCTCTACTATGCTCTAACCCCTGTGATTCATCACTTAGTGCCTCTCTGTTAATCCCTATTCCATATCATGCAGAAAGTTAGCTCATTCCAAATACACATCCTAATACAGTTAATCTATTTGAAGGGCATCCAGGAAGTTTTGCATTAAACTAGAAAAACTAAAGTTCTATGGTTTATGTAGATATTTATGTCTGTGATATTAGTTTTCCATTTGCCTTAAAAATTTCTCAAATGGACGTGTTACATGAAGTTGAAACTGGAGGCCAGGATCACCACTTAGTTAATGCATTTTTTTTTTTTCTCATGAGAATCTTTATCCCTCCCAAGCATATTCTTGACTCCTCCATGAGTGAAGTTAGGGTAGTCTACCCAGGCACATCTCCTTTCTGAAAAGGAGATGTCAAAAACAATGTTAACCAGCTTGACTTTGATTAAGGAATAGGTTTCTGGTTTTTATCTTTGGCATTCAATAAACACAGTCCTATTACTTCAACTTAATGCCATGTAATATTTATCAAAAGTTGTGCAAGTTTTGGATTGCCTAAAAAGAGTATGTAGCCCCCCAAATTCCTCTATATACTTTAAAATTCACCCCTGCATTAAGCCAGAGGAACAGAGTTGTATTTCTGGAACATACAGATTTGTTCCCTTATTTAATTACGTTGTAGATGAGCAGGATGCCTTCCACATCAGAAATGCATTGGCCTTACTTCTATTTCATTACCCTTGTTTGTTTTTATGTTTATCCCCCATGCCACTCTTTGCATTCCTCTGCTGTATTTCAAAGATTCTTGCAAACTACCTTAAAGTCTTCTTTGGAGCGAGACAAGGTGTAAACAAACAAACTCCCTTTCTTTTCTTTTCCACAGCCCCCACACACAGAAGGCTTAATTCAACTTATGCCTCAATTACTGTAAAAACCTTCTGGCTGGTTTCCCTGCCTCTATTTTCTCCTCTCATAAATGTTGGATTCCTCTTCTTCAATATTGTTTTCATCACTTTACCCAGCTGCTCAAAAACTGCAGTTGCTTGGTAATATCGCTGTCATAGATATAGTCCTCAGGCTTACATTCAGAACCCTCCATCAATTGCCCACACACTTCCAATTTTATCTCTCACGCTCACTAACAAGGTGCTTCTGTTCCAGATAATTCAAAATGATTGCCATTCTCTATTTACCAGTTGCAGTTGTGCAAAGCCCACCTCCAACAACTACTATCTGTATTGCCTTTGGAAAACCATCTCGGTTGGAAAATGGGGAATAACATTTTGTATGGTTTTTGTGCAAAGAGATAGCACATAAAAGTGTCTAGATTAATTACATAATGAGTAAAAATGTCTATCTTCAAAGCACTTGGCACATAGTTGGCACCCAATAAGAAGTGGTTTTGGATAGACTATTTTTTGCTTCTGTTCATATTATTTGTACAGCCCTGAAAAGTTCTGTTCCCTCCTTAACCATTAGTTCCTAAAGAGCAGGCAATAGGTATTTAGACTTTGAATTCAGACAAAGGGAGGTTTGAGTCTGACACACTCCACTTGACTACTGCATCACTATGGGCAGTTGGCTCAGTGTCCTCCTGTGAGATCATTCCCCAACTTTGCTGAAGAAGTGGGCCCAGGAGCACAGTGAAGAATGTCCAAGACACAACTGATACAGTCTCAGGAACCCAATCAGTACTGTATCTTCTACTATTGTTTCCTTTATACTACTAATAAATAAATGTCTTTTGAGTTTGGTTTTGTTTGAGATAAGGTGACTGAGTTGTTCCTTTTACCCATGGAACCCAGGAAAAGTAACTGTTAAGGTAGAAAAACTAATAATTGGGGGCGCCTGGGTGGCTCAGTGGGTTAAGCCTCTGCCTTCGGCTCAGGTCATGATCTCAGGGTCCTGGGATCGAGCCCCGTGTGGGGCTCTCTCCTCAGCAGGGAGCCTGCTTCCCCCCCCACTCTCTGCCTGCCTCTCTGCCTACTTGTGATCTCTCTCTCTCTCTCTGTCAAATAAATAAATAAAAGAAAAGAAAAGAAAAACTAATAATTGGACTCTAAGGGGAAGATTTTGTTGTTTGCAACTTTCTAGCTACTAGTAAGCTAGAAAATATCTGGGAGTAACGTATCACTTCCTCTAAGGGTCCCACAATAAGAAATAAGAATGGTGATAAAATGAGACTCCTGATAAAATAAGAACTTCAATTCACTGTAAAACCTTATTCCCAAACCCTCTGGTTAGATTTCTTTAACTATAAGTGAGTATCGTATATTACTTTTGTATATCCAAAATATAGAACATGACACTAAGCCAGGGCTTTGTATTTACTTTTGACTGAAAAAATAGGCTTTGTCACCTCTAAAAATACATGACACAAATCACAAAGCCACTATCTTTCTGTGATGAAGCATTCTCACAAAGAGTTTTTCCAATTCATCAGATCCAAAGACAATCTATGGTGCCAACAAATTTTGTCTTGGCATGGCCTTCATTTATAAATCTTGTTAATTCTAATACTGCTCCTTTCTACAGTTCCTGTTATCTCTAAGTATTAAATTTCTGCCTTCAGTTGGTACCGCCAAATCCCACAGCAGCACCTCCATCACCTATCCTAATTCCTAATCAACTTTAAACCTAACATGAAATGAAGAGTAACAGAGTTCATTTCTTAATTCCCCTTCAGCCTACTCTCATTTATGCTATGTCTTCGTGTTTGAATTGTGTACCCCAAAAAAGATATGTTGAAGTCCTAATTCCCAGCACCTCAGAATGTGACCTTACTTGGAAATGGAGTAGTTCCAGATGCAATTAGTTAAGATGTGGTCATTAATCCAATACAACCGGGTCCTTATAAGGAAAAAGAGAGACAAAAAGAGGACAGCCACATGAAGACACAGAGACACGGGGAGAAGGCCATGTGAAGACAGAGGCAATGACTGGAGATCTGCTGCCACAAGCCAAGGAACATCTGAGGCTCCAGAAGCTGGAAGAGTCAAGGAAGGATCCTCCCTGGAGGGCTTTAGAGGGGGTATAATCCTGGTAACACCTGGTTTTAGACTTGTGGCCTCTAAAATGGGGAGACAATAAATGCCTGTTGTTTTAAGCCACCCTTTTTGGTATTTTTGTTACGGCAGCCCTAGGACACTAATACACTGTTAGTCTATGCTTATCCTCCAGATGCAGAAGGTAAACTCTCCTCTAAACAGTGCTAGGCAAATAATGTGTCAATGCACTGTTTTGCATGGTCTTAAGTTCCTTCCTCCTGAAACTCAATGGCGCTCCTGGGTGCCAATGGACTAATGGATGCCTTTTCTTTAAAGTTTCTGTAGTTTCTTTCCCAGCAGCAACAACACGACAGGGCAGTGCAATGACATTTAAAGAGCGGGACCTCTGATTCAACAGCTAAAAGCCCACACAATGTGCACATAAGCTACAATAAATACTATTCCCACTGTTTCTAGACATCACATATTTCAAGCAGCTCAGGCTAATACTCTCTACACTGTCAGAAAAACTATCCCAGACTCCAGAGGGCTGACCTCTCTTCATCCAGCCAAAGAATGGCAGCATTGGTCAACTGCACCATCTGCAAACCAAAAGTTGGGCTTTTTAAACACAATCAAGGGCCTGTTTGATCTCAGGTGGGGTGAAAGTCCAAGGAATGGAAACTCTCTAGCTGATATCTCCCATTTTTTTTCAATGTTTTTAATTATACCCCAATTAAATGAAAAACCCCAAGAAGAGGGCACAGATTTGACTTTTAAAAACCAGATGTCTCATGTTTTGGGTCCTCCTTTTAAATTAACATAGGCAAACAAAGTTATCTCCGTGTTAACAAAGGAAACCATCTTCTCGGCCCTTTGTGTTCCTTTCAGAGACTCTGGGTAAATGAAGACCACACTTGTTCCACTAGGCACATTTGCCGAGGACAGAAACAGCGCCAATTCAGCCGGTTCCCTTATAGGAAATGACACCCGGCAGCCGGGCCTGGATCTCCCATAAGCTCCACATATTGTTGAGGCAGCTCGGAGGACATGCTCGGATCAGTCAGATGGTGCCCACAGCTGCTAACAGCCGCGGCGCACCGCTCTGACCCCAGCCCTGTGTACAGTTTTCCTCTGGCTTCCCAGGAAACTTCCTGGGAAGTAGAGGCTCTCTACGACCCTCTGGACACAGTAAGGAGATGCTTGTGGTGAATCCACAAGTCCTCATCAGGGTAATTAATAATAATAATAATAATAATAATAATAATAAATCAGCTTGGGGGAGCTGACTAGTGGAAAGGGAAGAGGTATATACTCTGCAGTTTTCTTGGAAGGTAGGATTTTCCCCTCTTTAAAACGTGAAGGTTCTGCTTTCCTGAAAGAGCAGCCTCCGGTTCTATGATTAGCATCAGGAACTGGAGAGACTCCATCAGACCGAAACTTTGATTTCAAGGCAGCTTTGTTTCTCAAAACCTGGTGAGCAGGCTCTTGAGAAGGTTGGTCATAGCTTGGAAAAGCAATTCAGTAGGTGGTGCATAGACTTCAGAGAAAGCAAGCAAGCACACGGTTTACATTTTTTTTCCATTGTAAGAAGTACCGATAGCAACATAGGTGGGGAGAGGGATGTGGGTGGGGTTAACTTATACATAGTTATTTTATACTGTGCCATCTTGCAGCAGATTTTCTGAGGACTTTGTGTGGGTTTGTTAGGGAAGTAAAAATTGGGTCAGAATAGTTTCACACTCTACTACAACGTTCTTTGCGTTGTTTTTTTTATAGCCTCAATTTAGGCAAATCATATTCATGTATCATTGCTAATTTTCAAAACAATGACACAAGAAGCCTTTGGCTAAAAAGGAGTAACATATTTCAATCTATTCTTGCTTTTCCCTAATTTATCAGTTCAACATTGTAACAAGGGACTCAAAAATTGTTCTGTAAATATCATTCCTATTTTGCCAGAAAGATGATTACAGTGTTTTGTGTTGAAAAAGTTTATCAAGCCTGAATATATTTTTTTCCAAAAAAGAAAAAGACTTTTCTTAAATGGACACAGGATTTTCCATATTTATTTATGTGGCATGATTATCAAATTTATGACTAAAAGGAAATTGCGAGTGTCATAAAATGAATTGAATGACAGAGTCAGGATTCAAAATTATTTAAATGTAGTAAAATTATGGGAAGATCTAACATGATTATATAGCATGATTGTAACATTTGTTATAAATGGAAAGTCTGGTACTGGAACTCAAAATAACAATTACATAAGGAAGGATGAGGTGGCTATAGCAAAAGAGTGACATTTGGGAGAATGACCATATCAATTTTGTTTAGTACAAGCTCAATGTGAAGTGCTTGCCAAAAAAGCTAACACATCATAGATAGCCTCCTAATGCCAGAACAAAGACAAGATTCCTGCTCTCCCAATCACCGCTCAGCCTCACTGGGAATCTGGAACCTTATTTGCTTCTAGGTAGTGCTCATTAAGAGCCCACATGATCCGGACCAATTATTCTGAACATCTGAAGAGTCATAAACCCTTTAATAATCTGATCAAAGTTATGGACCTTCTGCCCAGAAAAATGTGTATACCTTCAGGTTTGTATCCCATTTCCAGGCATTAACAAGTTCCTTAAACAATCTATAAGTAATAATCCTAAACTCTAGTTACCCATGGATTCCAGATCACGAATTCCTGGTCTAGAATATATCCAGACCAACCAGAATCAGAAGTGTTCTAGAACCAAGGTTCATCCTGAACCTCATACTGAAATGTTTACTTTGTTCATTCCTGCTTAAACCCAAGACTGAGTTGGGAGGCCTGCAGTGGCCACCTTTGACTTATCTATATTATGCTAGTTTTCTACTATCACAAAATCATGCAGTGCAGTCAATTCAAACATTTTGGCAAATATCAAATATCTGAAGTCTTTCTTCACATGAACAGACATTTATCTAATTGATTTTTTCTGTTTTAGTTTCCTAAATGTAATAGGTGTAATAATACAAGCTAAAATTTACTAAGCACTCACCACATGTCAGACACTATGCTAAGCCTTTATAGAAACATTCTTAGTATATCCTCCCAACAATCCTATGAGATGAATATTGTTTCTCCCCAGTTCAGATGAGGAAACTGAGGCAGAGAGAAGTTGAATAACTTATTAGAAGTCACACTTTTTAGAAGTTGGGAGCAGACAGAACTGGTGCCCCCATCTGTCTGCTCCCAACCTTACTACTAAGCTGTGTTGCCTCTTGGCATGATAAACAAACCAAGTTATCTTTCTTTAGAACATGCTGTTAAGCATCCATGATGTTAGCATTGGTTATCAGGTCATAGTCACTTTTTTTTTTTCAAGATTTTATTTAGTTATTTGACAGAGAGCGCACAAACGGGGAGCAACAGAGGGAAAAGGAGAAGCAGACTCCCCGCTAAGCAGGGAGCCTGATGTAGGGCTCCATCCCAGGACCTTGGGATCATGACCCAAGCAGAAGGCAGCCCTTCAACCAACTGAGCCACCCAGGCACCCCGGTCATTGTCACTTTTAAGGACAAACAAAGCAGAGTATTCATACTTACAGGTTTATAAACTTTGTTGAGTTGCTACCCATTTAAATTTCCAGTCTTAATTTTCATTTTGTGTTTTCCTTAATGTTTGTGAAAGAAGGGCCCTCTTTTGTCTGTATGTCACACCACCTGTCCTCTTCTGTTAGTCTCGAGTTACAAGCCTCTGATTTGGGGGGGTTATATTTTAAACACAACACTTTTCAGAGTTAACTTTATTGTTATTCAGTATCATAGCCCTGACCTGATTCAAGCACCTTTCATAAATAGGTAAGAACAAATCTGGGAGTGCTTCCTAGCTCTAGCTCCAGGTGCTGAATTAATAAAACTCACCCTGTTGAATACTAGCTCTCAAAGGAACTCTGGGTTATATAATGTCTTTGGCTCATAGGGATTCAGTGACAGAAGCTGTGGGATAAACAAGAGAGGCACTGTGTCTGGTCCCTCTCTGACATCCCCCTCCAACTATTTTCTGATGAGCAAGCTCACGCTTGACATTCTCCACCCCCCTTCTACTACTACCTCCCTTTTTCTTGTATATCCTTAAGCCTTTAGATCCCAAGAGAAACCCTCCTTTTCCTCTCTGAATTTTTTGACTACAGAATGCCAAATATCCATGAGAGAGATTCATTTTGTGTTCACTGAATTTAAAAAAAAAAAAAAAAAAGCTGGCAAATTATTACCAGAATGCTTATAAAAGTTAACAGAATCTAAAACAATCAGGTAATGCCATACAATCTCCTCTGACAGGAGTTTTGTGCCATAGAACTCTGATTTTGTTTTATAGAAGATGAGAACCCACAACTTAAACAGGAGCAGGGAGGAAGGGAGGAGGTGTCCCCTCTGATCCCATAAGCCGCATTTCTAGCACACTTACCCACAGTTCAGATTCTTGCATTAATGTGCCTTCACAAATAATCTCACTAAACATCAAGCTGGGAAATGAACACTGGCAGAGTCCTGGTAAATTCTCTTAAACTGGCCCCTGGCGGGAGCAAACCATCTCAAAATGTGTTTATTATAGATCAGGATAGTACTTGTAAAAATTGTCCATCATATATGTAAAAAAATCTCCTAATAAACATATCTGACAAATCATGATGATAGCCTCCATATTTCTTTGTTTAATTCTCAGTTTTCTTCTAAGACCTTCTTGAAGTTTGGTTGTAATGGATCATTACGTCCATAATGTGCTCAATGTTGGAGTGAATTTTGAACAGTTTTTAGGCTGCATACTGTTTTCTTCCAGATAATTTACTGGATTAAAATTAGCAGTGTGAAAAGCTGTAGAGAAATCTAAATGCCTGCCAAATCAAAGAAATAATCACATTTTTATGAATATTTAATATCATAGTCATGGCAAATAAGGCAAGTAATTAGTACTTACCATAAATTTGCAAAGTATTATTTTATGTAAATGTTACATTCTACTAGTTTGATATGAATTATTCATTGTATAACCAGACACTGACACAAACCAGTAAACATTTAAATCTATGTGCTATTAGTTTACTTACCTTCAATGATTTTGTGCGGAATATATACATATTTTTGTCCATGAATTCGTGTTTTCCCTCTTGCCCCAAAAAGGGACAAAAGACAATGAGAAGAATGTTATTTAAAGCCATCTACTCTATATTCCATAGTAAAGAAACTTAAGATGCAAATGTGAAATATGTGGTCCCCTCATGTGTGCAGATGAAGAGCCCCCAGCTCTGCTTCTGCCTCCTCACCTCTCATGTGGATTTTTAAATGAAGAGCGGTAGTGAGTGATGTTCTAAAAACAAAAATGTTGGAGAAAAATAATTGCATATTACAAACTGTATAGTGAAGAATTAACCTTACCCAAAAAGAGGTCTGGCCTTTGCCTTTAGCTACTGAGAGTTGATCTCTTAACTCCTGAAATGTCATGACTAGCAGGACTGTCTTTGTTTGCCTGGGGGCTTTGGCGACCAAGGAGTTCAACAATGTGATTTATGTTAGGCCAAGCGGTATCTGCTGCTCTCAGGAGGAACTGGAGACTAAGGGTGTCAACCTAATGTCCAGAAGAGCTGGAAACTAAAGGACATGCAGATGAGAAGTGACTGAGTGCCAATAAAAACTCTGGACACCCAGGCTCGGATGAGCTTCCCCTTTTGGCAAAGCTCCATGCACACTGCCACACATGGATGCCAGGAAGAGTTAATGCTATCTGTGTCTCCACAGGGAGAGGACAATTGGAAGCTTAACATTTAGACCTCTCTGGAGTCTGCCCTATGCATCTCTTCCCTTAGCTGATTTTAATCTGCTATAATCCATAACCATAAGTATAACAGTTTTCAGTGAGTTCTGCAAGTGCTAAAGAATTCTCAAACCTGAGGGTGGTTTGGGGAATCCCCCAAACTTGCACTTGACATCAAAATGGAGGGCAGGCCTGTAAGAACTGTACTCTGTCTCATGTTAGAGTTGGCTAAGTTTTGCATAAGTAGTCAACTCAAGGAGACACCAGATCTTATACCTGAGAAATGAAATAGAATAGCATTTCCTTGGCAGAGAAAGGGTGGGCCCTTAAACCCACCACCAGGCTACATGAAGGCTTTCCCTTCCCATCTTTTTTTTTTTTTTTTTTCCTGAAAGTCCTACTGCTTTACTCTCCCCTTACTTTGAGAGGTCAGTTGAGCTCTAAACTGATTCCAGAGATACAATGCCAGAGCAGATCAAGCCAAAGGAGTCCTCCTAAAAAGCAGATCGCCTAAAAGTCATGGTGTTTCTAGCACCTTCCCCACTCTTCACACAGCTCACTTCCTGCTTTTGTTCTCATCTTCTCAAAAATCACCTTCCCAGTAAGTCCTCCTTAATGTTCTTACTTGATATTAAACCACCCCCCTCACCCCCAGCTTTTATATCCCCACTTCCTATTTTTCTCCATAGCATGTATCTTTAATACACTATATATGTTACTAATTTTTTTGCTCATTTTCTGTCTCCACTCATGAGATTGTAAATTCAATTCAAGCATGGATTTTGTCTCATTTTGTTCACTTTACTCCCATACCTAGAACAGCAACTGAGACGTAGCAGGTGCTCAACAAATTGTTATTGGACAAAGGAAAAAGTAAATCATTCTATATAGTAAATTCTTAAGGGAAACAATATGTCCATAGGAGGTCTAGAGGACTTGTCCTGAATCTGACAGACTGTTTTCATGTGGATTACATTCAACACAACAATAAAATGGCATGGTTTTCCGGAGAGCTTTCCATTTATTCACACTGGTCATAAGATTCATAACCTTTAAGAAAACTAAAATTTAAAATTTTAGGTGGCTGAGAGCAGAAAGGAAGAAAATCCCACCACCAATCTGGAAAGCCTATCTTGGTCTACTTTAAAATCATTCTCATTTCAGGAAATTCATAAATAAGCCAGAGTACTTTTAGAACAAAGGTACTCAAAATGACTAAAGGAATGCCATTGGCACCATTTTCACATTGTCCAAACCTTTCCACTCATGTGTCCTCTTACTCAGTCTACTGTTTCACTATGTTTTCTGAAACTCACACACACAATCAGCCAGCAAGATTCTTAACCTGCGTGGTTAAGATCACTGTGAAAGGGACACCTGGGTGGCTCAGTGGGTTAATGCCTCTGCCTTCAGCTCAGGTCATGATCCTGGGGTCCTGGGATAGAGCTCCACATCAGGCTTCCCGCTCAGCAGGGAGCCTGCTCCCCGCCTCTTCCTGCTTCTCTGCCTACTTGTGATCTCTCTCTCTCTCTCTATCAAATAAATAAATAAAATATTAAAAAAAAAAAAAAAAGAATCAATGTGAAAGATACAGCCTGACCTAAACACGTCTTCCCTCATCCAGGAAGGAAGGGGCACAGGCTAAGTCTACGCTATTCCATTCACATGCCTATGAAGAAAAAGAAAGTCATCAATGTGCAGCGGGTATGGGTACACTTGCGTTTTCCATGGCCTTTCCCTTTATTTAGGGAATCAACAAAACATGATTACTACATTGTCCATGCCAGGTCTTAAATACCACTTTAAGTAAAGAAATCCTTGACTTTAAGAAAATAACAATCAGATGAGTCAGGAAGTAGCAATGAAAAGTGGCCACCAATACTTTTCATTAAAATAAATGAACTAGGGTGCCTGGGTGGCTCAGTGGGTTAAGCCGCTGCCTTTGGCTCAGGTCATGATCTCAGGGTCCTGGGATCGAGTCCTACATCGGGCTCTCTGCTCAGCAGGGAGCCTGCTTCCCTTCCTCTCTCTGCCTGCCTCTCTGCCTACTTGTGATCTCTCTCTCTCAAATAAATAAATAAAATCTTTAAAAAAAAAATAAAAAAAAAATAAATGAACTAAATAGAAGTTTCTTAAACATTGATAAAAGGGGGAAAAAAGTTCCTAGGAGACCCTTTAGCACTGTTCTTACAAAACCTGCTCCTTTGGCTCAGAGAAGAAGACAATGTGGAGATCATGGTCACATGAAATTTCAGTTATGCAAGATAAGTAAGTTCTGAAGATCTACCAAACACACGGTTCCTATAGCTATCACTATATTGTATACTTAAAATTTGCTAAAAGAGTAGATCTTAGGTTAAGTGTTCTTATCACAAAAAAAAAATAATTAACAAGGGAGGCTGGAGGGAATTTTAGGAGATAACAAATACATCTATGGCAAATACATCTGATGGTGGTGATGGTTTCAGAGATGTATACTTATCGCAAATTCATCAAATTGTATACATTTAATACATACCACTTTTTACATGTCAATCATACCTCAGTAAAATAGTTTACAAAAAAAAAAAACTTGCCCTTTTTTTTTAAAGATTTATTTATTTATTTGACAGACAGAGATCACAAGTAGGCAGAGAGGCAGGCAGAGAGAGAGGAGGAAGCAGGCTCCCCACTGAGCAGAGAGCCTGAAGTGGGGCTCGATCCCAGGACCCTGGGATCATGACCTGAGCAGAAGGCAGAGACCTTAATCCACTGAGCTACTCAGGTGCCCCAAAACTTGCCCTTTTGTCCTGATATTCCCATGCCCACAAGAATGGGTCATGTTCAGTGGGCAAGATTATTTAAAATAAATTCAATAAAATGGCTGAAACTAAGTGAAGTCAAGGGAATATGACAGCATATAAAATTCTACAATCCCATTTCACAAGAAAATGTTTCTCAGAACTCCAAATCCCTCCTAATTCTGTTTTCAATCTTTTTAAGAAAATATGCTATGAAGTTAGATATCCTGGACTGAAGTCTATATGAACTTCTGCAAGTCATTAAAACTCCATCAAAGGAGAATAATAGCAGCCCCCTCACATGGGGCTATTGTGAGGGTCTGAGGACCAAACTCCTCCAAGATCTTAGCTTAACATCTGAAACAGCGTGCATATTCCATAACTGCTAGCTGTTTGGTTAATTACTACTTGTGTTGTTGATCACTTCTTTTTTTTAAGATTTTATTTATTTATTTGACAGAGAGAGAAAGTACACAGGGGGAGCAGTAGGCAGAGGGAGAAGGAGAAGCAGACTCCTGGCCCAGCAGGGAGCTCAAGATGGGGCTCGATCCCAGGACTCTGGGATCATGACCTGAGCCAAAGGCAGATGCCTAACTGACTGAGCCACCCAGGCGGTCCATGATATAACCTCTTTCATTTTGAATACTATCGCACCTTGCTGCTGAAGAAGATCATGCTGTTAGAAAAAGGGGTCCAGATTGGACAATAATTCTTCTGTCTACATCATAGAACTATTTAGGGGTTTCCCCACCATATCATCTGGTTAGAAATGAGCAATAGAACTTCTCTACTTTGGAAAGATTTTGTTTCCCCTGTGAGCTCTTCATTCAAATGCACATGTAATTAAAGAGGAAGCAGAAGAGAAACTTTAAATTTTAAGTTGTTCAACTGAGGATGCATAGATATTCACATATCTGTACAAACATAAAACCTGGATTTTCAAACTCAAACTTTGATTTAATGTAACCAGATGCTAAATAAACCATTTTGACTTTAATCTCAGCAGAGGCCCCAAGACAATAAATATCATATTTCAAAGCGAGACACAAGGCTGCCAGTCAGAACATGCACGGGACTTGGTTAAAAACCGTTATTCAACACTTTGCTCACTACTCATCCTCAGCCTAGAAAGAACTAGGGGGACTGAAAAAGCAGTTTGATTATTAAAGGACTTTTTGCAGAGTTACAGTAAGTTTTACTTACTACCCTGGTTTGACGTATTAACTACTGAACTGAAATCAGTTACTGATGACAATCAGAGGATCTTCTGTTATCTGGAGGTAACCAGAAAATCGAGAACTGGCCCTTAGGGCAGGAGAAAAACAAGCAGTGGGAAAGATGAACAAAGGTATTTTCAAGTATGCCTCATAAACTCACTTGTCCAACGCGATGACTAAGTTATTAAACAGCATTCTTGCTAAGCTTACTAAATCGGTTCTGCCATATGCCTTCTACCTTTGGCAAGGGAGGGGTCCCTGCCCACAGTGACACCAGGACTGGCACCAGTTGAGGGGAACATGAGGACTACTGTGAGCCCCCCAGTTCCATATGTACTAGACTCAACCACCCTGAGACTTCTAGGCCATCCTGGAAAAGAGGAGAGGAGACCACAGTGATGTCTCAATGCCCATGTTTCCTACCGAGCCTCCTTTCCAGTCCACACCCAAAAGTGTAGCCAAGAGCTAAACAAGGGAAGTGATGACAGGAATGACTACTGCTTGTTTCAAATGGAGTGGCTAACAAGATCTAAGAATGCCCCCAAACAATTCCATCAAACAATTTTCCATCAAACAATTTTTAAGGACCCTATTATCAATTTATTTTACAATAAATGAAAGGGCCCCTCCCTCAGAAATTCTCACGTAGTTGTGATGGCTGGAGAAGCAGTCATTCCGGGTAATACTCAGGGTACCCTTTCCCTAGCCCAGCCCAGCCCAGCCTTGTTTCTAGCAATGAGAGAGGGGATGTTGTCAAATTTAGAACTGACTTGAAAAAGTGTTATTTCTAAACCTAGAATAAAACTCGAAACATTTGGAATTTGTATTTCATTTGGCTCTGGAAAAGATGAATTTGAAGCTGCTGCAGATTTTGTGATCTTTTTCCCTGAAGAGTCTTAGAGGCTAGGGAAGTAAACTTTAGTGTCCTACTGGTAGAGTATGGAGGCCATGATATTTCAAAATATGTGGACTAAAAAGGCTGTGTTTCTCAGTGTTAACTCAGTTTGTGGTAATCATTTTCATACTCTCCCATGTAAGCTGAGAAATCGTTAGGTGAGTTGGTTTATAACCCTGGGAACAAATGCCCTCCATAGCCAGTAATTCCTCCTTATGATGTCAGAACAAAAAGTTCCATTTTTGTCTTTGTAGCCTTAACAGCAGGAATGGTTCTGTTCCTTTTATCTACCCTAAAATGACACACACAGACACACAGACACTGATACACACCAAAAAAGTCCACACATGGGAGAATGTGTCTGACAAGCACAATGAACAGAAGAGAGCTGGAAAGTGGAGCTATGTGCTCTGTAGGACTCTTCTTGGCTTGAAGGGTTTGGTCTGTGCTTGCAAGCCACATGCTGTAAATGAGGAAGTCCACTGCGGTGTTGACAGGTAAGATACAGTAAGTGCCTATCAAAAGTCAACTCACAAAACCACGCTTTTGACAACACACTGTGATGCTCAGTGGGAAACATAAAATTTGCCAGTTGGCCCAGCAACAAGGAGAAGCACATCCAGGAAGCTCCGCTTTCTCTCTCCTACAGCAAGGAGACAGCCCCTTTTGATTTCGGGTTGGCATGCAGGGAGGACAAGAAAAAGACACAATAATTGCTTATGATCAAAAGATTGTGAAGAAGAAAATAAAACAGTGGAAATCACTCAGTTCATCATGCTCCTTCTGGAATCTCATTAATACACAGTGAAAGTAAAAGACAGAATCCAGGACCAGAGAATATTACAGCAGGAAACAGGAGTCACCCACACAGACAAAAAGATGGGGCTCATGTAAATGTTTGCCTTTCATTTATTTTGAGCAAACATTTCCTTCCACGTAACAGACTCGTCCTGATCAGCCACTTCCACCTGGTGTTCTTCAAACCAGATGGAAGCGTAAATTATTTAAATACATGATCTTCCATTAGCTGTTGAGCTTAAGTGCCTCAAAAAAAAATTTTAAGTGCTTTCCAGGATTCTAGAAAGCATTTGCACAAGGATAGATAAACATATTTTCAAGACACAACTCCAATGACAGTAATTTTTAGATTTTAAAGTACAGTCAGCATTAGCATCTATAAGTAATTATGACTTCTGCAAAAGACTGTTTACACTGTAAAAGTAAAATCAGAGCTAATGAGCTAATTAAGAAAGGGTTTCTTCCCCTCCACATGACATTATTCCACAAAATCCAAACATGTTCATCATGATACACTGAGGAGCTATAATGACCCATCTTAAATTGTTTCTCCCATTCACAGTTTCAATACTTTTTTTGAAAATACATTTTTAAGTAAAAAATTTGATGGTAGATTTTAAATTTAATCAGTTTCTTGATGGGAAATGGTGTTAACACTCATGATAATGCAATAACCACTGTGTTCATGTGTGCAGGCAATGTGTAATGGATGGATTCATAAGAGTGAAGACATCATGGTTAACTTCCAAAGCTGAAATTACTCCTTTGATTATAGAATTATAAAAAGAATATGTTACAGTTAGATATTCAAAATTCATAACATTTCAGAAATTGGGAAAATCATACAGATCAACTGGATGGGAACTTATCAACCTGACCTTGTTAAAATACAGATTCTAAATCTAGGTTCCAGAATGGGTCTTGAGATTCTCCATTCCTAACAAGCTCTCAAGTCATGTTGATGGAGTTGGTCTGTGGACTGTCCTTTAAATGACAAAGCCCTATTTGTTAGATATGCCCTCATCAGCCCCTCTGGAGATGGTACATCTTGGGAGAAAAAAAGTGTGGAAAAGGCATCAGATTTCACAAGATAAGCAAAAAATCTCCTTTGCCCTTAGTAAGTTTTATATCCAGCAGTCAACCAGATATCAAAATAAGGGCTACCACATTGTGGTGCAGTAGTTTTCTAAATTTAGTTTAGTGCAAGGAACCATTCATTCTAAGACATTTTACTCAGAATTCTAGTCTATAAAGAACATAAAAGTGGAATTGTTTGAATTAAGTGTGTTTGCACATGCGTATGTACATGTGTGTGCATGTGTGTGTATTGTGTGTGTCCTATGTGTGTGATATATTTGCATGTGTCTGGCATATGGGCATGTATGAACATGTATGTGCCAGTGTGTGGTGTTCGTGTGTAGGTATGTATGCATGTGTATGGTATATGTGCATGTGTGTATGGTGTATTTGGTGTGGTGTGTGTGTGCATGTGTGGTACATACACATATGTGCTTGTGTGTATGCAAGTATGCATGCATGTGGGTGTGTGTGTAGTGTCACTCATCTGGCCTCTCCAAACTTAACTCTGACTCTCCCAATCCCCACCCAACGTCCAGAGAATAGAAGTTCTCAACTTTGGCAAAATGAGTCTGAAAAGAACTGTGACCTCAAAGAAGTATCTTTTGGGACCTCACTTTTCTTGTTTGCATTATAAAAGTCTTGATTCCAAACTGAGTTGCTCAAAAGAATGATCCCAACCTAACTATGGATGGTATGTCTAGATTCAAGTCTTATTTCAACTCCACTTCCCACTTTCTCTCATGAACTTAATTTTTCTTAATTGCCCTTTGACCGTGATATCTGATATCCCTCTTCCATTTCTCACTCCATCAATACTGTTCTTTATTCCCATAACTTTGTTTACATGGGTTTATTCCCTATTTGACTCATCCACCTTCATTTTCTTCCTCCCACCAGTGGTGGATGGCTAAAGGGAAATCACATCCTTCAAGCTCTAATCATCTTCTTTCCCATCCATCACCAGCCTCATCCATCACAGCATCAGATCGGCAGAGTGAACAGGTGCCATGGAAGCTTCAGAAACCCATTTGCAGTTTCTGTTTTAGATAAAACTGACTTACCAAATCTAGTTCTCAAGAACCCTTGTCTTTTTCCAAAGTTAATTGCTGCTATTAATAGAACTAATTCTAAAATACACTTTCTTTACATGTTTGAGGATTGAAAGGTTTATAAATAACACACTTTTTTTCACCAACCAAGTTCAGAATTGACACACAAAGCCAGGAAGATGAAAATAAAATATCACCTTTGTTCCTGAAAAAGCTGTTGAAGAGTTTGCTTCAGATGGAAGGGCACAATGGGCTTGCTAACAATGTGTGACAGAATTAAAATTATGCACTATGTTAAGGAAGTACTGCAGTGCTACAATTACAGGCCTTCCCCACCCCTACCCCACTGTAGGCAGAAACAGTCCTGCTAAGTTACTAGATATCCATGAGCAGACAAGTACACATGTTCAATGCAAACTGGGAAAACTGAGACTGGGATTAAGAAATGAGAATGCCCTATTTCTTCTTCTCAAACTCATCTGTCAAATTCCTCTTGCTCTGCTTACTTCTCCTCCCTCCAGAACGAGTGAGTAAAAATAGGAGGAGAAGCTGGAAGTGGTAGGATGTCACTTCACAAGGCAACAAGAAGAGTGGAAATACATGTCTCCCCTGAATATTGGCTTTTATATGGAGGATTTAATATATTAAATTTTCCAATTCTCTCCTTACATATAGATGTACTCTCTGGAATTGGCATAAAGGACGTTATTGTGCTCACCACTAATTATCAAGTCTCTAGTTTCCATTAATTAGCATAAATTTATCATACAAGGTACTATGTCAACAGTGGTGAGTGATACAAAGTAAGACACTGTTTATGCCCTCAGGATGTTTAAAAATCTAGTTGGAGATACCAGACTTGAACAAGTAAAATTAAACAATTAAGTATTTTAATAGCATTTCAAGATAATACTATGAAAGATGTCACAGGTCAGCACATAATTAACTTCCTCCTTAATTAATAGTAAAATAAGAATCCAGAAGAGAAAAAAATATTGATAGGCTGGGGTTGTAGGAAAATATTTTACTAAGTTGGTACGATCTGGGTGTTCAAAAATGGACCAGGATAGATAAGGAAGAGAGAAGAGGGAATAATATCAAGGTGGAAGAAGCCAGAAGAAAGATCATACCCCATGAAGCAACTGTTTTACAAGAGAAAGCTTACAACACAATATAAGAAATTTCCACCAAAGAACTAGGCATCAACATTCACTACCTAACTTGCTAACAGTGCGTCCCACACCCATGTTCCTCTGTGGACACACTGCATCCAGCCAGGCCTCAACTCTAGGTTCCCTCCAACAGCAGACCTGCTCAAACCTTGCTAACACTGGGCACACCCCCACCCTTGCACTTCTGTGGATCTGCCCCCTCCAATATGATCTTGGCCAGAGAACATCCAGAGTGGTGTCACAAGCTTAGCAGTGTGCAAGCAGCCCTGAGAGAGCCTAGTACCACTCCAAAGTGACTCCTGCCCCAGGGAAGAGGGTTAGATAAGCACACACAACAATCAGACTGTGGCCCCAGCAGTAGAATAGGGACAGACAGCTGGTCTGACTGTAGGTCCCACCCACCAACAAAAGCCTCTCAGGAGACAAAACAGGAAAAGTGCCCTGCAGTTTGGTGCTGCTGCATCTCTGGCAAATGCCTGGTCAGACTCCGCTCAAGCCCAAGGCAGCCCCAAACTGCCCCACTAACAATTCAAGATTCACTAAACCTGACCCACAACAGGCAGAGAGCCATTGCAGATGACTGGACTGAAGGAAAAAGTGGCTCAGCCGTAATAGCAGGGTGTACATAATACACATAGAAGATACCCCACAGGACTTAAGAGTGGAGGATCTCAACAAGACCTTTAGCAAAGAGATAGAAAACATAAGAAAAATCCAATCAGAGATGAACTCAATAAATGAAATAAAAAATACACTAGGTGGAAACTATTGGAAGCAGAAGAATGGATCAGTGATCTGGAGGACAGAGTAATTGAAAGCAACCAAGCTGAACTGGTGAGAGAAAAAAAATACAAAATGAAAATAGATTTAGGGAATTTCGTGACACAATCAAGCAGAATAACATTTGCATTCTAGGGATCTTAGAAGGAGAAGAGAAAGAAAAGGAGGCAGAAATTTTATTTGAAGAAATAATAGCTGAAAACTTCCCAAATTTTGCAAAAAAAAAAAAAAAAAAAAAAGGAAAGAAAGAAATCAGATCCTGGAGGCATAGAGAACCACCAACAAAATCAACCCAAGTAGATCCACACCAAGACACATAATAATTAAAATGGCAAAAACTAGTGATAAAGAGAGAATTTTAAAAGCAGTAACAGAGAAGAAAACAGTTATATACAAGGGAAATTGCATAAGGCTATCAGCTGATCATTCAGCAGAAAGTTTATAGTCCAGAAGTGAGTCGCATGATATATTCAAAGTGCTGGAAGAAAAAAAAAGTCTGCAACCACAAATACTTTCTCCAGCAAGCCTATCATTTAGAATAGAAAGAGAGAGTTCAAAGGAATTCATGACTACTAAACCATACCTATAAGAAATGTTAAAGGGCGGGGGGTGCTGGGTGGCTCAGTGGGTTAAAGCCTCTGCCTTCGGCTCAGGTCATGATCCCAGGGTCCTGGGATCGAGTCCCGCATCAGGCTCTCTGCTCAGCAGGGAGCTTCCCCACCCTCTATCTCTGCCTGCCTCTCTGCCTACTTGTGATCTCTGTCTGTCAAATATATAAATAAAATCTTTAAAAAAAAAAAAGAAAGAAAGAAAGAAATGTTAAAGGGGACTCTTTGAGTGGAAAAGAAAGACCATAAGTAGGAATAAGAAGTAGGAACCAAAAAGCAGTAAAAATAAGTATTATGGAGGACACATATTGCATGGAGCACTGGGTGTTGTGCATAAACAATGAATTCTGGAACACTGAAAAGAAATTTTAAAAAATAAATAAAAACTTTAAAAAAAGAAAAAGGAAAAGTATGAACCACAAAGCAGTAAAAATAAGTATATCTATAAAAATCAGTCAAGGGACTTGCAAAATAAAGACGTAGAATATGGCACCATATACCTAAAATGTGGGGAGGAGAGGAGTAAAGAATGGGTTCAAATTTAAGTGACCATCAACTTAATATAGACTGCTATATACAGAAGATGTTACATGCAAATCAAATGGTAACTACAAATCAAAAACCAGTAACAGATCTGCAAAAAGTAAACAGAAAGGAATCCAAGTACATCACTAAGGAAAATCAACTAATCATAAGAGAAGAGAGCAAGAGAAGAAAGGAAGAGAACTACAAAATAACCTTAAAAGGAATAACAAAACAGAAATAAGTACATACCCATCAATAATTACTTTGAATGTAAATGGACTAAACCCTCCAATCAAAAGACAGAGGGTTATGGAATAGATAAAAAAGCAAGACCTGTCTATATGCTGTCAACAAGAGACTCATTTCAGATCTAAAGACATATGCAGATTGAAAGTGAAGGGATAGAGAAGCATTTATCATGCAAGTGGATGTCAAAAGAGCTGGGGTAACAATACTTACAGTGGAGGAACAGACTTTAAAACAAAGACTATAACAAGAGACAAAGAAGGACACCATATAATTATAAAGGGAACAATCCAATAAGAAGATATATCAGTTGTAAATATGCACCCAATGTAGAAGCACCCAAAGACATAAAGCAGTTAATGACAAACAAAAAGGAAGTAATCATTAACAATACAATAATAGTAGGGAACTTTAACACACCACTTACATCAACAGACAGATGGTCCAAACAGAAAACCAACAAAGAAACAGTGTCTTGGGGTGCCTGGGTGGCTCAGTGGGTTAAAGCCTCTGCCTTTGGCTCAGGTCATGATCCCAGGGTCCTGGGATTGAGCCCCGCATCGGGCTCTCTGCTCAGCAGGGACCCTGCTTCCCACCCCCCTCTCTGTCTGCCTCTCTGCCTACTTGTGATCTCTCTCTCTGTCAAATAAATAAATA